>NC_133907.1:14803437-15485605 GCF_964199755.1 Larus michahellis | reverse complement strand
GGGCCAAGCTGTGGCACGTGTCCGGTTTTGGGCCCCTCACTACAGGAAAGCCATCGAGGTGCTGGAGCGTGTCCAGAGAAGGGCAAAGGAGCTGGTGAGGGCTCTGGAGCACAAGTCTCATGAGGAGCGGCTGAGGGAGCTGGGGGTGTTCAGCCTGGAGAAGAGGAGGCTGAGGGAAGGCCTTGCTGCTCTCCACAGCTCCCTGAAAGGAGGGGGTAGCCAGGGGGGTCGGTCTCTTCTCCCGAGGAACAGGCAATGGGACAAGAGGAAACAGCCTCAAGTTGCGCCAGGGGAGGTTTAGATTGGATATTAGGAAAAATTTTTACACTGAAAGGGTTCTCAAGCATTGGAACAGGCTGCCCAGGGAAGTGGTGGAATCGTCATCCCTGGAGGTATTTAAAAGATGGGTAGATGTGGCACCTGGGACATGGTTTAGTGGTGGATTTTGTCAGCGTTAGGTTGATGGTTGGACTCGATGATCTGAAAGGTCCCTTCCAACCTTGACAATTCTATGATTCTGTGTTTGCAGCTTGTCCTTATGGCAGAGCATCTCAGCTAGTCAGACAGTGAGAGCCACAAAGAAGAGCCCCGGGCTGACTGGGACCAGAGCTGGGACCAGAGTCTTGAAAAGCACATCCAGTTTTTCACAGGAATGCCTGTGTCCTCTGGAAAACCAGCCCCACTGAGGAGATGGGTTGATATTTGCTTAGCACTTAAGAAAAGCTGGCGAAAATGCAGTCGACAGAGCTACTCCTGAGAGTGAGAGCATTATATTTGCTCAGTCTTGATCATATTGGGATGACTTTCCCTTTCCAGCATGGATTTCTTACGTGGGATCCAGGGGGAGTCCAGGGGCATGTGCTGTGGAGTCATTTCTGGACATAGCTGCTGGTATGCAGCAGGCAAAGCGTAAGCTGATGGTGCTCTTTGACATGCTTTGGTCCTGTGTTCTCCACAGCCTCTTTAGCTCCTGAGTCGCATTTTTATCAAAATTCTGATATTACACCAAAAGCGAGAGGAATAAAATATTTACTATTGTGATTACCCACCACTGTAAACAGGGTCGTGCTCCTGCCCTTGGTTTGGTTACCAATGTTCCTCCATCAAGGAACTGCCTCTGTGGTTGGGCACAGCGCGCACAGACCTTGCACACACCCGAGGGCAGGGGGAGAGCGGGGAGCAGGGGACAGAAGGAAACAAATCATAAATCTGCAGAGCTTCTCTTGCACCATCTGCCTGGATAAACAGCCCCTCGTGGGAGCAGGGAAGACCAGATGTATGGGTTGGCCATAGGTCTGGGTGGAACATGACTCTATAGGTGTGCAAAGGAGAGAATCTGAGCGTGTGTGTCTGTGTGTGTATCAGAGCTCTCCATATGCACCGATATACAGA
This sequence comes from Larus michahellis, assembly GCF_964199755.1. Taxonomy (NCBI): domain Eukaryota; kingdom Metazoa; phylum Chordata; class Aves; order Charadriiformes; family Laridae; genus Larus; species Larus michahellis. The sequence continues at coordinate 15,484,213 of NC_133907.1, read as the reverse complement.
CACTTGTATATTGATCTTCTCCTGAAGATCTCATAAGCACTATTTCAAATGAATAACTTTGAGTTGCACGTGGTTTTCTGATGACTCTTCAGAATTATGACCCAATTTATGCTTTCTGTAATGATCAGCACAATAAGGCAGTAAAGCTGTCGTTGCCGAGTATACCGAATTTATATTTTATCACTGCAATATAATCAATGCAATAAGAAACCAATACGTGCACGTAGGCATTGCGTAGGTTGAAGAACTTTATAAGTTAGCATTGTCTTCTCATAGTCTTTGCAGGGGCACAGAGTCCCTTTTCTCAAGTTTACTTTGGGTCTGAAGGAGGTTTATGGACGTGTTAGCTATTCCTACTGCTGTTACATGATAAATATGTCTTCTACTGCTGCCGAGATCTCAGCCAACATGCTCTACAGTAATAAGAAAACATTTTCTTTACTAGTCTTTTTTATATTCAAAGTAAAACCATCCAGTAAATAAAGTTTTCTCACTCCCAAAGAAATGTAAAATACAATGTGCTACTGTATTTCACCGGGATTGTTTAACAGCTCCTTGCGTGCACTGCAAAAGGAGCTCTGAAACGGCTAATAATGCTTTGCGTTGCTTCAGCTGCTGTCAACGAAAGATCTGAACACACTTCAGAAGTGTTCATTATTTGACTCACAACACTCTGTAAAACATGCTTTATAAACATACAGACACGCACATGCACACACACACACACACTTATATTTGGGCATATGTACATACACATATATTTCTGTTTCCAGACGAGAAAGAAAAGTCCTTAGATGGTTAAATACCGTTTTCGAGTGCAAAAGAATGAGCTAAGGGGAAAGCCAGGCCCAGGACTTCTGATTCCCACTTGCGTTGCTTTAATCACAGAAAAACCCTCCCTTGCTGAATTAGCAACCGCAGGAATCATTAACTCTTTGCAGATAAACGTTTTTAATAGCGTTTCTGTCCCCTGACTGGGGAGGTTTAAGTGAGGCTTCTCTTTGATGAGCAGCGCTGGCAGCAGAGCTGTGTTGGCGGCTTTGATCTCTGCTGAAGAGCAGCCTGGGAGGGTAAGGGTGTACTCAGGTCAAAATCAGTAATTGTGCCCAGCCTGCCGTAGATGGGGGAAGGAGAAGTCTCTGATCCGGCAGGTACTTCTCCTTTTGGGAGGGATGCCTTTTCTTCAGGCGGGATGGAGCCAGGGATCTCTTTGGTGATGTACAGCAGAGTTTCGGGGTCTACCAAAACCTCCTTTCATCACCGCCGGTTTTTACTGGTGTCTAGGCACCTGCCAATACGCTTCTCCCTAGCAGATCCCTGTATCACCTTCCGTAATGTGCACCCCGGAAAGAAAAAGCTTTTAAATTCCCACAATAAAAGGTTCTTTAATTCCAGCAAAGCTTTTATAGTCACTAGATTCCTGGCTTTCTTCTTTCTGTAAAATACCGATTTTTCTTCTTAGATTTGTTGCTCTTTCTCCGCTGTTAAATTGTGTGTGCTCCCCCTTTCCAGTTAATATAATAATTTAGATGAGCAGTGGTTAGCATAATTCTAGACACTGAAATACTTGCTGCTTAAAGCTGTGTTTTAGGAGAATTCTATTTCTGAGGGCAATGTAGCGTGTAAAGCTCTCTGACTATCTGAAATTGCATAAAGTGAGACACAGATAGTAGTCTAGAGGGATACTTCTTTGGCGGAGGTTATTTTATGGGATATTTGAGAGTCCACGTATGGGTATTGCCAGGGCTTCTCAGAGGCTGGGCGAAGCACACCAAGCCTGAGAATAAGAAGCAACAGGGTTTACTGGGCAGCCAAAAATGCCGCATTTATACTGGTGCAGGTCTGTGGACTTCAGCAGAGTTATCCCGGCGTAACCCTGGAGCGACGCGCTGATGAACTGGACCGCTAGTCCTTTGTGCTCACGGTATTGGCGTACCCGGGCAGCGTGGAGATGGCTTTAAAAAAATCATGAGGTTTAAAATAAAAACCATCTATTTATTTGCCTCCAGCTTTCTGGGCCTTTTCAATACACACGACTTGCATGTTTCAACTTCTCTCTGCAATAAGAAAGCCAACTAGTTACTCTTCATTAAATATTAAGGCTAGTATAATTGACTAATCCCAGGAATCCAGCAGCTGGGGCTTTACGTTAACCTCTCATCTTGCGACAGAGCTGCGCTTTTCATAGCAGGGATGAAAAGTACATTTCAGGGATGGATGAACACAGTTCCCCCTCGGATGCAAAAAGCCACAGTGTCCCAGGGATGAAAGGAAAAGTCCCCAACTGAAGTGTTTTGGAGACCGGACTTTCCACATTGGTGGAAGACACCCACACCCACACCCACACCAGAGGGAGGCTTTTGTATCAATAATATCTATCTATATATATATATTCCTTGTGTTAATTTTGGAGATGGGCTTATTGCAATGCTACAAAGAGTGCCTCACACCAGTGTGTGTATGTTACCAGCAGACTAGAGCGGGTTCCCAGTAGCGGGTGGGTGTTTCCAGTTTAGGCACAGCCTACAGGCAGGTCTCCCAGCAAAAAGGAGCAATCTCTGGCTTTCTTGTGCTTCCCCGAGACAACAGATATACCCATATATTTGTATAGCCATCCAGAGCAGCACTCCTGGTGCTGTGGGAAAGTGCTTTGGAGGATGCTGGGCACAGGGAGGTGGTAGTTTGAGACCAGCTGAAAGGATTCCCAGCCCTTCTTTCTGAACATAAACGGAGTTTTCTTTGTGTTCCTGTGCTGATCTCAGCCCTTCCTTACCCAAATACCTGTGCTGCCTTTGTGCAAAGCTCTGTGTGGGCTCAGGCATGAACATCCCTCAGTTGTTCCCAGGCAAAAGGAGCAGGACAATGGGCTTGATTAGTGCCCACTGATTAGTGATTAGTCAGATCAGTGATTAGTGACCAGTGATTAGCGACAAAAAAACCTGCCTGTGATACTTGTTTTTGCCACAGCCCTCTTCTGTGCGAGAAATTCTTTCTAGGTCTTAGTTCCCTAGTAAAGTGGAAAATAATAAAAAAAAAAATAAATTATAGTCAGTCTCTCCATCTGAGTGGCATTAATAGATGAAAGCATCACTCTAACACCAGTGAGATTCTCCAATGTTATTCTGATGAAATATCTGGACATATAATAGAAGGCACACAGCATGTGCATCATTAGCTGTAGGTAGATCTAAATGTTACAGGTGGACGTACTAATTTTAACTCTACTTGTTTTTCTCCTCGTTAAACCATCCCAGTCATTAGATCAAGGTATCAGGCAGTAGTACCATGCAGCCCAGAAGGTCAGCCTGCCATTATAAAAAAAAAAGAGCGGTGAGTCAACAGTCCAGAGGAGAAAACTCATTCATTCGGTCTCTTCATTCAATAGCTAAGAGTGAGGGATGAAATCTCAGAAATTGGGAATGATTCACGAACAGAAAAAAAAAAAATTAAGTTTGCTGAAATGATAGGAGAAGAGGAGAAGCTAGAGATTTAACTCACCAAACATGAAACACCAGATAAATTAATCCCAATATATACTTTCAATCTTATATAAGAGCGAGGAAAAGCTGTACAAATTGGTGGCATCATTCAATGGAAGCAAATTTTCATAGGATTTTTTGTTTGTTTGGGGCTTTTTTGCAAACCTTTTCCACTCTCTCTAATCTTCAGCTGGTCAAACAGGGTCCTGAGCATGAAGGTAATAATTTGGCAATTCCATTTCCTATTCCTCATTCACTGCCATTTCTGTAGAACACCACTTTTATTAACTAGCGAGCAGCCGCAGATACAAGGGTCTGCCGTTTCCATTCTCCAGTACCATCGGCGTCACAGGAACAGAGAATCCCGGGATGAGCAGTCATGGAATAACCAAACCACACCGCAAATTTAGGGGTGAGTCTTTCTGTATAGGCAGTCGAGACATCTAATGCAGTTCCTGTAGCTCCGAGTAACCTGCCCTTCACCGATGACAGTGACAGCAATCAAGTGGTGACAGTGCAGATTTCAATGTAGGCTCGATATATCATCCCAGGAGCAGGTAACTGGCGGCTGAAGTCCACGGTACCACAGCAACCCTCCTGCCTGGGCTCAAATCAGCGAGATAAGACCCAGCTCAGGAAAGTGTCCTTGAATGTGGCAATGTCTCTGTGGGGCACAGCGTAGGCTTGGCTTCGGGTTCCATTCCCAAGTGCTAATATCATTCCGGTCATGAGGATGTGAAAGGAAGGCTTGCAGGGAGAGGCACTATTTTATTACGCTAACAGATATTCTTGCTTAAAAGGACACACTTCCAGACACACACACCTTTTTTAAGGTCAGAAGCAGAAGCTGCAAGTTTCAAGTTAAATCTAACCGTCCCTGAGGATAAGAAATATATAACTCAGTTATTCTCCCATCCTGTACCTTTCGGTCTCTTTTCAAAAACTCTTCCAAACTTGTGCATCTACTGATGCCTGATGTATTTGCCTTCTGCAGATGAATTATGAGCTACAGCAAAATGCACATGCAACAAAAAATTCCCCTTTCTTCTACTGAATATCCTTCACTCTCACATGGCTAAGAAGGAGCTAAGTGGCTCACGGTCCTCCAAGCCTAAACCTTGACACTGCTTTGCATGTGTGGGACAACAGTCACCGGTCCTTCTTTAATGGACATCTCTCAGTGTACCAGCTTACAACCATGGCTAAGGTTTTTTGGCTACAAGAATAGACTGATCCTTCTGCAATCATCTGGCAAATGCAGTGGTGCTTGGGTAAGAGACGGAGAGGGGAACATACTGGGGAACACGTTGGGGAGCCCCTTGCAGCTTCAACAAACTCTCACTTCCTCAAACCCAGCATTTGAAAGGGAAATTCTGGGTTGGTTTTTTTTTCCTCTAAAAGACCCCAAAACATAAGGCTGTGGATTTTCTACTGTTAATCTTGTATCCAAATTTTTTCCTCTCTGCTAACAGATTGACCTGAAAGAGCAAGCTCCTAATTGCTCAGAGATAAAGTAATTGAGTGGTCTCTCGGGGTCTGTTCGGTACAACAAACTTCAATAGAGTTGACAAATGTCGATCCATAGCATAGGATTAATAGGGCTGTGCTTGGCTTCCGTTTCAGTTTTCCATTTGCTCCTTCGGTCTAACTAACACCGTGATTGCTTTGGGAAAACTGACAAATCTTTGCAGTTAATGAGGCCCTCTAGTAATTTATCAAGCAGGGTTTCTAAAATAAAAAAGGCACAAAGAACAAAATGTTGCTTCTGTTCTAAAGGGAGGAGAAATCCTTCTCTACAGATCCTGGAGAGCCCGGAAGACTTTGTTCCTCCACACTGTGCAAGCTGGGAGCTGAACTAACTCTTGCAGCACGCTTTTTCCCCAAAGTGTTTGGTATTCTGCCTGTTTTCTGTGGATGTCACGGGCAGTCTCCCATCCATGAGGTGAGCGGTGTGTCTCGTTGCTGAGCGCTCAAAAACTGCATGCACGACAGTTCGGGGGTTTGCTTTTAGACGCTTGGCTTTTAGTCTGTCTGCGCTATGACGAACGGAGCTGCAGAATGGGCCTTTTGTAGGGATGGGGAGGATGTACACCAGGGCTGCAACGTAAGCACCCCTGCAGATAGCCTTGGTCCCGAGCGTGCCCTGCGTCGCTCAGCTCCACTTCTGCACCTCCTGTCACTAGCGAGACTCAGCCAGGTGGTTTCCCTGGAGTATCTCTGGGCAGCTCTGAGGAGCAGCTGTCATTAGCATGCAAAAGAAAGCATTAGGAATGCTTGATTTTATAAGCAAGTGTTTAATCTGGGCCTGGGCTCAGCGGCAGCAGAGGATGAACTTCTTGCCGCTGGGATTTGGACTTCCCAGCTTGGTTCAACAAGCCCCACTGTGCTAACTCTGTCAGCACGTTGAAATGTAATTCTGAACTGGCAGCTTTCAAATCTCTTTATTTCCTGGAAAATGTCAACACTTCTGCAGAAATTCCAATTTTTCCTCAGCTTGATTTAAAATAAAGTTCCTAAATGGGAACATGGAAGAGCCAAATTGCCGTTGTCGGTAATAGCTCTGTTCTGAGTGACATGGAGGGTCCCCAACTGATCAGCGGGTTTCTGTTTCTATTGAGACAGCCGTACATCTGTCCATCATCCTCTTTATTTTTAGTGCAGCTCTTGGTTTTCTTTCTTAACACAGCAGCTTTCACGTGAATGCAGAATTAGATCAATTTTACCTATAGTCTTGATAGGAAACAGCTGCCATTAGGCTATAGCAATAAGCTAATTGTTCTATCTTAGCAGTGACTGAAGCACATTGCCCAGTCTCTGAACCTGGATCTTAATGCGAGCTGGGGGAGACTTGGCAGGAAAAATGGTGCAGTTGGCAAGCTTTTGTTCTCAAGGGCCACATTTGTACTGTATGAAATGGGGTGGCAGAAAGGATCTGTAGCTTAATGTCCAGAAGATGTTCGGGAACCTCCCCAGAGCTGTCGTCCACCGTCAGGTCTGTACTGCTGCCCCAGACGCTGGTGGAAGGGAAGGAGCAATTGGGGCTGGTGTCTGCTGGAAACTCGACTTCGCCCCTCACAGCCCATTTTTTATCCTGATTATACTTCTTAGGGATGCTTACCACTAGATAGCTTTCTGGATGGTGCTGCTTAGGGTTGAGCAGCTTCGTGGGAAATGCCGTGTTGCCTCCAAGGTGCAGTTAAGAACATGACAACATGAGCTCACCAAGCTGGTGGAGCATTCAGGGCACGCTTGATGGCTCTCCTCCCTCTGAATGTAAACGTGACCCTGGGACTGATGCTTTGTCCTGTGTTCAGGTGCTCATGAAGATTCAACCATGTGGGTACCACATCAACTCTCCAGTTGCCTGGGTCTAACCTTAATTGCTATGATGCGTCTTTGGAAACGTGTCTTAGATGGAACCATCCCACTCCTCCAGGTTTGGAGAGGAGTTTCCTTCTGCCCATCAGCCAGCTGACACACGTCCAGCCCCTCTGAGCTGGCAGCCAGCAAATGTGAGGCTATACCTGCCGCCGCCTGGATGCCCAGGGCTGCCTGGGGTCCCTGCTCTCTGCTCCTGGCTCCCCAGGGACTGGTCCCGGCTCCCATCCCAGCTGCCCAAACCCTTATCACGCATGCAGCATGGCTGACAGAGGGCAAATAGGTTGATTGACAACTAAATGGAACGTTCCCTTTATTTTAAGATTTTATGAAAGCTGACCTGAAACAGTATGCTGGGCGCCTTGCTGCCACGCTGAGCTGAGTGGATGCAGAACATAGTAGAAATCCCCAATTTTAATGTATTTAACCTTTCACAAATGTATTTTGTTCGTTTCTGGGGGCGTTTTCCCTCTCCCTATGCTTCCTTCTCAGTATGTGTGCCTCTTCCTCACGTCTCTCTCTCTGCAATGCCAATCTCAGGGTTATTTTTTTTTTTTCTTCCGCACAAAATTCCACATTTCAGCCTGCAGACCTCTGAAGCAACATTTGCACCTAAACTCTGGTACACTTCATATCTTACTCCCAGCTGTGTGAAAACATAGAAGCCCTTGTCCTGTAATAACGGTCCCTGAAAACAGCTCCATCCTCATTATTTGAAGAAGCGACCCATTTTGGAGAGAGCTTTGCCAGAGTTATGAACTGCTGTTTAGGAAAGCGGGCAGTATAAGATGTGTCCAGGGGAATGTAAAAGGAAGAGATCCTAAAATCACTTGCTGTGATTAAAATCTGGAGGGCTAGGATGCGCCCCTCCACAAAAAAAAAAAAAAAAAGTTTCAGCTTTTGATTGATGGATGAATCTTTTTCCTTGTGTTCACGCCACCTTCTCCCTTGGCTGGCCAGTGCCCCAGAGAGGGTGGGACAGGTCCATCTGGGGCTTTGGTTTGCCCAGGGACAGCAGACAGCTGGAGGGAGGGACCAGCATTCCCCAGACCACATCGGCATTACTCGCCCTCTGCATTTTGGCAGTTCTTGGGATGACCTCCTGTGCTGCGGCCCCGTTCGCCCTGGAGCTGTGTCCGTGCAGGACCAGACCCGTGCCTGCTGGGAAGAGCCCACACCGCTGCGCCCTATCCCTCGGTGCCCAACAAGGGATGGGGCAAAGCTCCCCTTGGCAGCCCAGGTCCAGCCTGGCTTCCCAATGCTCCGGCCAAGCCCTGCCCCAGATCCCGGCTCTGGGCACACTCCTGCTGAGAAAATGAGAAACATGCTGTAAATAGCACGATGGCTCGACCCGCTGGGGACCGGCCTGTTAACGCGATTGCTTTGGAAGTCTGCAAATTAACGACCCAGCGCAGCTGTCTCCCTCCCAGTGTGGAGCCAAACTGGGGGACTGGGGAGGTCACGTAAGGCCGAGCCTGGGCATTGACAGCAGGGATGGGGCAGATGCGGCGCTTGCTGCTTGCTCTAGCAGCCCTTTAATGAGCAGGCTAAAAATGCAAAGTTGTAGTATCATTTATAGGAGAAAAAAAAAAAAACAAACGAGAAAGGATTATTTAGTCAATCATCCTGTCTGTTGTGGTTAGGCTGTGGTTTAGATGCAGAAAACCGCATTGCTGGAGGTCTTATTCCGCATCTCACATCTGACTTGTAAAATCTGCTGGCAAATCTTTACATCAGAATCCGGACTGAGAAGCTGCTTGTTTTAATCATGGGATTTCACCAGAACATCTGACTCCTTTGTAAGTCCAGAAGCGTATTTACATATTTGTCCCCTGCAATGGATTTACAGATCCTGTAGAACAGCAGAAAATCCTCCAACAGATTTACAAACTGAGAGGAACCTGAAGCAAAAACCCCAGCCTTGGTGAAGCGGTGCCCCTCGTTTGTCAGGATGCAAAAGGGCCGACTCCTGTCAGTGATGATTTCCCTCCATCGTCAATCCTCAGAGCACCAAGCAGGCAGGGGATGCCGCTGCCTTGAGCCTGATTTCCAGAGCATTAACCTATTGATATTAAAGGCTTTCAAGCAGATAGATACCCCAAAATTGAAGCCCTTCTCCTCTTTGTTCTTGGTTACCCTGAGAACATCAACTCTGTGGTCTAGAATTGAAATAAAAAACAGATTTAATTGTTAAAACTGGGGAACATATGTACAAAAAAGGACACTACCTGTTGCCCAAATGAAGTGTTTATAACAGTCATCTTTGATATTTCTGCAAGTCCAGCAATACTTATCCTTTTCTTCTTGAAATTACAGTTCCTTGTGAAGATATATATACTTGAGTTTGCCTGGGAAAGGCTCACCAAAACCGAAGTTGAGAGTGAAAGAGAAAGAATAAGTTTTTCAATGTCTTTTTGAGCTCATACAAGTTTTTAAGCCTTAGTCTCTAAAGTCCTGATGTTTTTTGGTTTCTTGCCTTAGTGATGATGCGATTAACTGCTTACACTGCTTGTAGTATGTCTGCCGGTTGCAGAGTAGCAGTACCGTGCGTTCTAGACCAATGGGACCTTACTGGGTCTAACATTTCAAAAGTGATTTAAAAACCGTCATTTGGATCCCGTGTGCACACAGGATACAGCAGCTGTTTATACGCCGAGTGGTCAGAGGTGAACCCCGAGAAGCCTGAAGCCAGTTAACGCTCAAGAGCGTGGGATCCCAGGGGTGCTAAACCACACTCCCTTCCAGGGGTTAAAGCTGCCTTTGTGCAAAATTCTTCCTGTGACCGGAGAGAGACCGTTTATTGTCAGTCTTGTGCGTAATTGCTGTTGTCATGTCCTTATCTTAGTAAAAATGCTGCAGAGGATGTAGAATTAATATGTATGTATATAAATTCATTTCTCATAAATGGTTCCTGGGGCTGAGACGGAGCCTGCGAGCATGGCCAGGGGCAAGGAGAGGGGAGGTATTGCCAGGGAAATCTTCTGTGGCTCCTAATGCCTCCCTGGCTTACTTTTTCCTTCATTGTTATGAGCGAAACACTCCTTTTGGGGCAAACGGTGATAGGGAAGAGCGGATTCTCATCCCTGAGTAGTGCCTTGTCCTGGCACTTGGTCCAATAATAATAATTATTGGTCCATTAATCCGGGCTGTTACGTGCAAGCCAGTCGTTGCCACAAGGCCTGTGTTTGAAAGAGTGGGATTTCTCTTTTAGAGCAGTACTAGCAAGTGTCAGGAAGGCTTTGCTAAAATAATTTGTCTCTGAAAATACCCTAAATGCAGCTAACGAGCAAGCAGATAGCTTCCCTTGATGGGAGCGTGGAAATGGGACGCTCTGGTCCAGCTGCCTCCGCTGCTGGAAAAGGGCTATTACTGGGTGAGCCAGTGAGTTCGTTTCCAGTTCCATTAAGCTGAATAGAAAGCAAATAAAAATGCCATCAGAATACAGTATTTCAAATTTACAAATTTTAGCTCTTTCCCATATTCAGGCTGCACTGCTTTCACCAAGTGTGTCTCATAGGGCATTCTTGCTCATGATTGCTCCTGGGCAGGAATCGTCAGGGTGGGGGACAAGCTGAAAGTTGCAGGTTCATTTCTTCTTCTGAGTTTAGTCAGAAATTCTTACTTTTTCCCTCTGACGTTGGTCTAAGGACTTGGGTAGAGGTCTTTACTGCTTGCGTGTCTTCAGGTACCTGCCCTTCACAGCTCGATGGTCTGGGGAGCAGAAGGACTCAACGTATTGCAGGCACTGTGGCAGAGGTTTGGGCGTAAGAAGCTTTGAAGAGAGGTGTCCAGATCTTGTTCAGCTAACCAGACAACACACTGCACAGCACAAAAATTTGCTGCCAGGTTTGGTTAAGCCATGGAAGAATCGTATGGACGTGGTGGGAAAGGGTCTTGGGATTTCCAGAAGATGTGTGAGTCTGCAGAGATGCTAAAGCAGAGGTGACTATGAGGGTGGTAAGTTCTAGGAAGCTGGTTCGTCCTAACCTCGTTTCCTTTTGTCGGTTAAGAGAAGCCAAAAATACAGCTCATCACTGCTGGTGCTGTGAGTCAGAGTTTTGTGTTTGATAACCCATTAACGGTGACTCCAGCCACCACTATCCTTAATAAATATGCATTGCAACATCATCTTAGCTTCCTCTGATTCACATCAGGGAGTTTAAATTTGCCATTACTGGGAACCTGACTTGTCAAAATCCCATCTGTAATTATAAACCTGCACAAAGAGACTGGAAAATGGTGGGAGAAGGAATGAACCCATTAGTATTTGGCTGCAAAATGTGTCCTGTTTTCAGAATAATTTAAAAGGCTGAAACACGCGGTAGGTAACAGCACAAAGTGCCACTCCAGAGTTGCCGATAAATTCGCACAGTGATACTCACTGAGCACCCTACTGACGCCTGATTTTACCCTCTACCCTAGCACAGCCAGGAGCTGCGACTCCAAAGTGAACATAATTACCTGGGCAATAGCCCTGAGCTTCTTCAAGTCTGATTTCTGCCTTTCCCAGACTGCAGGCAGAGGAAGGAATGGAGGGAGGGAACGGGGAGGAGCTGGCACTTTGGGCAGTGGGTTACCAGCACACTGCGAATCTTTATGAAAGCCTTTTCAGAAGTTTTCGGAGCTGGGCATTTCAGTGCATCCCCAGATGCAGCCGCGGAGCAGAGGCTTCCTGGAAGATGCTCTGCCAAGAAAGGATTTCCTCGGTGTTTGCATCGTCACAACCCGGGGAGATTTCCCAGGGAGTCAAACAGCAAGACTGAGAGAAGTTTTTAGCTAAAAGGAAAGGAGACGGGTGGGAAGAAGAGGGAAATCTCAGATACGATACGTGGGTGCTACGGTGGGAGGGGGAACGAGCTCAGACATCCCCTCCCGGGTACACAGCGACATTTTGCTGTGACAGGATGCGTGACAAAGACACCAAAGGTTCACAAAGGTGACAAGTGGATGTTTTCTGTCTCTTTAGCCACCTGTGAACATTACGTTGTGTTAGTCGTGCCTCCTTGGGATCTGTTCCAAGGCGAGGCGTCGTGGGAGTTGTTAAACACCCACCACTGCAGTGTCGAAGGGCAGGACCTCTGCCAGTCAGACCGGCACTGTACGCGCACTCCCCTCTCTGTTTTTCATCCTCTGAACTACAGTAATGTCTCAGATATTGAGTTTACTGTAGAAAATCAATAAGGAGCAGTATAAGCTCAATGGAGCGGCAGGAGACAATTGCAGAGCTCAGGACACGTAATGTCCGGACGTGCCTTCTCTCCGCCTGAAATGGCTGTGCCCATAAAAGCCTCTAATCTGCGCCACTTCCCACGTGGTGGTGTTTTTAAACACTAGTTTCTAGCTTCCATCACAGCTTCAGTGCAGGAGAAAAGAGCTGTCTGGACAGGTGTGCGCAGCTTGGTTTTCCTTTGCTTTCCAGCCGTAGCAGATAGGGCTAACCCTGGGAATGCATAGCCATTCCCACATTCATCCAATATATCTTGGATGGGACCATCCCATGTCATATTCATCCAATGAAAGAGATAAAACTTGGGAACACCTCCTGTGGCTCCCCCGCCAGCCACCCCATGAGGCTGGGGGTGCACATAAACACCCAGTGTCACCCTTGCTTCGAATTTGTCATAGGTTGGATTATTTTAGTTTGAAAGAGGGAAAGCCATGACTTGAAATTGCAGCTGCTTTCTGCTGTTCTCTGCAGCATGAGCAGTAATGGGATGATGTGCTTGGGGTTAGGGTTGGTTTTTTGCATGGAGACCCTTTCGAGGCAGGTTCACAGCACATCCTCAGCAGGCATCCTCCTGCGTGGCCGAAGCTCCCCTGCTCCTGCCCAGGCCGTGAGGAGGAACGAGAGGAGCCTCCTTACAGCACAGAGACATGAATGTGCCCAGAGGAGAGGGAGAACATTTCATCGGCAAAGGCCAGGGGAAGGGCAGGAGTTCTGGGCAGGGGGGGGTTGGGAGGAGCAGGCGGTTTAGGAAGGAGGTTTGGGAGAAAATTCCTAAGTAGCTTTGTGTCTCTGCCGCAAAATCCTCGGCTGTGTCCATCTCATCCTGGCTGGTATTGACTTCGCTGTCAGCCGGACTGCTGGGTGAGGGCAGTGAGGGACCCGGCTCTGCCGGGGGGGTGGCGCAGTAAAACTCCTGTTGTCTCCGTCGATGGTCAGCGCAAGCAGAAGAAAGTAGAGACACAAAAAGATGATGTTTAAGTAAGGGGAGAAAATTAAATTAAACAGATAAAAAACAGAACTCCTGCCTGCTTAACACAGCAGACTTAGTCTTTAAAATAGCCAAGAAATGAAGCCACAACTTCCCTGAGGTGATCCTGAACGTTGCCCTGCACTGTCTCCGTGGAGCCAGTGGGAGCTGTGAAGCCTTGCACTTTGCTGGTGACATTTTATTTCCAGTGATTAACCCTGGCATGGGGCATCACCAGGTTCCCAAAATGCCTCCAGTGACGCAGGCTTGGCCTGGTCCTGCAGGCTTATGGTTGGGATGTTGGTGTCGGGAGCACCCAGCATGGAGGGGATGGCCAACACCTTGGCTCGCAGCCCCTGAGAACCCAGCATGGATGCAGCGTCCTCTGTGTCAGCCTCGAGCATGTACAAGGCTCGACCTCATGCCTCCAACTGTAGCAAGGTTCTGTTGTGTCTTTGCCATGGAGCCTTAGAACATTATGAACTGCCTAGATACATGAGAGAGGCCTCTCACACAGGACGAGTGGGCTGACAGATCTGGCCCAGGCCCTGCAGGAGACCTTTGGCAACCCAGAACAGCAGCTGGACATAGAGGGATCACCTAGAGCATCTCACGTGGCAGGAGGTGCCTGTGCATGGACAACCGCGTCATCCTGGAGCTTCAGCTGGGTCTCCCAATGTCCATGGAGGGAGAAAGGTTGGAGATGTGACCAGACAGGCAGGTCCTTGCATGTCTGTTGTCAAAGGGCAGTTGGTGATGTCTGGTGGCCACCAGAGGTCCTGCTGGATCCCAGGTGACTGTGATGGCCAGGAATAGGCACTCCTGAGTTGAATTGCTCTTGCATGGTTACCTAGCCCCTGGCAAGTGGCCAGGCTGGCAGCACAGCGCGTCACCATGTTTATCTGCTTCTGAATGCAGAAAGCCTGTCTGCTCCTGTAATGAGCCTTTCCACTACTTGTACAATTAACGGTGAGTAATGAGCATTAAAAAAAAGGAGTGAAAAGAGACCAACAAGCACATCATCCACCTCAGGTGTATGAGACAGCTAGGGTTTTGGCTGCCTAAATACTCAGAGATGATGCAGCAGTGGGAGGGAGACCTCAGGTCCTTCTTCAAGAGCAGAGGCCAGGGGACAATGCAGGCAAGCATCTGCTGCTTCCCAGGAGTGCAGCTGAGGTCACCAGGCCAATCCATTAACGATGCTCCTTTCTCTCTGCCTGTCCAGCAGGCAGCTGCACTCCTGCGTCCTGGTCATTGCAGAAACAGCTGGGTGGGCACCATGCACAGGTACTGACCTGGTCTGGGCAAACCCCATCTCCACCCTGCAGTGCACATGAGTGGCATGAGTTCCTCTCCTTCAGGGCAGTGATGTTTCATCAGTAGCCAGAGCCTCTTTGGCTCCCATGCCTTAGGTGTGATGGATTCCCACCTGCCTCGGAGCAAGCACAGTGCCCAGGAACATCTCCTGGAGCATCGTTCAACCTGGTAGTCACATGTAAAACCCTTAGGCTCCAGGAAAGATTTGCCCACACAGTGTATTTGGATGAGGAACTCGGAAGGATGGAGGGCTGTGGGCCACACAGCAGAAAATCACTACTGGCTTTGAGAAGAACCGTCTCTCTCTGGGGAAGCAGTCAGTGTCCCTAGAAAGGCCAGTGCCTCTGGCACTGCAGCACTGCTGTTTTCTGAGTGATCTGTAGTTCTTGCCACATGGTTCAGTCCCTCAGATCCCATAGAGCCTGACAGCCACCACCATCGCTCCACCCTCCGGGGGTCCCAGCCCATTCTCTGCCAGATCACTGGTGTTTGGGTGCATGGAGAAAGATTTGAGAATTGGACCTGAACCCTATGGCCTGGACCATGTTTCCTGTCACTGGTAGTGTGATCTAGACCTCCCAGGTTTGTTCAGCTGGATCCAGGTGCCCCACAACCAGCCAGCACCCTTGTAGTGCATGTGTCTGTCCTCTCTCCCTTCACTGAGAGCCCCCACACATTAGTCCATCTGCTCCAATCCTTTCTCTGCTGCCCGGTGATGGACCTGACCTGCGAGTCCCTCGTGTGACTGAGCAGTGACTGGTCCAGGAGCAGTCCCACGTGCAGACTCTGCTTGGCACCTTTGTGAACAGTACAAGGACACTAGATGATAAGAAGTGAGACTCTCTGAGGGTCCTGGCTGGGCAGAGAGGGCAGGACTGAGCCTGGTTCCCTCATTTCCCAGGCTGGAAACCCTTAGCTTAGGGAACAGCCCTCCTTTAAAGTGGAATCTGCCCCTGAGCGTTCCCCAGGAACGCTCGTTGACTCCGCTGCCGCTCTCAGACAATGTATCCGCAGCAGGAGTCAAGTTCTTGCTACCAGATGTACGCTTTGAGCCACGCAAAGGTTTATGAGCACAATTCACAAATCCAAAATGAATTCATGAGGTAAGAGAGATAAACCTCTGAGGCTGTCAGAAGACACTACCCCAGGGAGAGGGGACACAGTACACTGACCCGCTGATCGGAAATGTGCGAAGAAGGGTAGTCTGCCCCACAGGACATTGTGTGATTCAAAGCCTGGAGCTCCCTGCTTCAGTAGCTTTCCCTGAAGCGTAACCTTCTGCACATCACTCCATCTTGTGGGGGCAGAAACGTGCCTATTTCGTTTGGGGTGCTCCTGGGGATGCAGCCAGTGAGAAAATGATTTCTTTGATGGGGTGCATCCACCTACCTACAGACACTGTGGTGGGGTGGGAAGGGAGGTGACACTCACTACAAGAAAGACATTGAGGTGCTGGAAGAGAGTCTGGAGAAGGGCAACAGAGATGGTGAAGGGTCTGGAGCACAAGTCTTATGAGGAGCAGCTGAGGGAGCTGGGGGCGCGCAACCTGGAGAAAAGGAGGCTGAGGGGAGACCTTCTCGCTCTCTACAGCTCCCTGAAAGGAGGGGGTAGCCAGGGTGGGTCAGTCTCTTCTCCCAAGGAACAGGTGATAGGACAAGAGGAAACAGCCTCAAGTTGCACCAGGGGAGGTTTAGATTGGATATTAGGAAAAATTTCTCACTGAAAGGGTTGTCAAGCATTGGAACAGTCTGCCCAGGGAAGTGGTGGAATCACCATCCCTGGAGGTATTTAAAAGACAGGTCAACATGGTGCTGAGGGACATGGTTTAATGGTGGTCTTGTCAGTGTTAATGGGTGGACTCGATGATCTGAAAGGTCCCTTCCAACCTAGATGATTCTATGAGAGGGAGAAGGAAGAGGCCGGCTGGTGAGGTCGGGCAAGAGGAGCTATTTTGGACTTGCTGGGCAGCAAGAAGCCGGTGTTCAAAGGCAGTATGGGTAGCTGGGGGAGAAGTAAAACAGCACGAGCTCAAGGGGTTGAACGGGCAGAGCGCAGCTCAGCCCCCTCCTGTACAGCTGGCTGCTGCTTTTAGCATCTCTGCAGCCTATGCTGATTGCTTTGGGGAAATCAGCACTGACTGACAGTTAATGGGACCTGGATGTGTTTTATCAGATCCTGAAAGGCCATAAAAGAGGAAACTGAAAGATTATAGGAGCCCCAAGGCAGGAAGGTGAGAGACGCTAGCTGTGAGAGTGCCAGACCAAAGCCACAACTGGTCTCAAGGTAGTTAAAGTCATTAATGACACAACCCAGGATGAACATTTGTACACAACAGTGCTCTTTTCTGAAACACAGACCTCCTGGGCTTTTTGGACCGCATCTGCAGATGGAGCACAAATTGGCAATAGCAATTAGAAAGGCACCTGGGAGATGAGCAGAGTGCTCATGAAATGCAGAGAAGCGCTGAAGCAGATATTCCAGTGTTTCAAGTGTGATTCTGGGTCCTCAGGGTCCAGACCACACGATCACTGTTGACTCCACCTTGGGAAGCTCATGGGAGCGTGTTGGGAGGCTGGAGCTGGGACCAGCATTTATCTGTACATCGGGCTCTATGGGAACCCACCGCTGTTACAAATGAGGGCTGCTTGTTAATACATAACGAGTTACAGAGCCTAAACCACAACAAGCCTAGTAAATGTGCATCACATACTGAACACTTATAGGTGCTGGGGCTGAGCACTTGTCGCTCCAGAAGAGAAACAATTATTTACACACACGAGCAGCAGTTTAAATGCAATGCAGACTATAAGCATACAGAGGAAAGGTGGGCAGAAAGCCACGAGACCCACGTTCAAAACCTGGGATGAGTGGCACATTGCAGGGAAATACGATTGTATTTCATTTGTAGTATGTTGAATATTATCTGTGATGGTATTAGATTCAAGCAGACACCTCTGGAGAGGTATATGGGTCTTGCTAAAACCTGTGGAAGGAGTGGGACTCCTGGCAATGGCCTCTGTGGTACAGGTGTCCTGCAGCCCTGGATCGCGAGGGAGACATAACAGACGGTGATAGTTGCATCCGTCTCATATCCGGAGAACGCATTTGCATGATGTTCATAATGATAAAATCCATTAGCTAGCTGAAGAAAGTGACTTTCAGATGTGCTCAGTGTGGCCTATTTTTGCTCTCAGTGAAGTTAATGGCAAAACTCCAGTTTGTTAGGTAAGAAGAGACTGGTGGGGGTCATGCCCAACGCTTTCATCCCCACCTTTCTCTTTAACTATTAAATTACTTACAATCAAAAAAGGACTCTGTTACACCTACGTACAGCCTACGAGGCCCACCCTCCTAGACAACATTCCTCCAAGAAATTAGATGAGAAACATATACTGAAAACCATTATTACAGCTTGGATACGACTTTATCAAATAAAATCTCTAACACATATTTGACAATCGGACAGTTTCCTCTTCCTGAAAGTCGAACTTATCCTACAAATAATTTGGGCCCAAATTTTGGAGCTGTCAAGTTCTGAAAACCCAAGGAAAAACCTTGTTGTTCAACACTATGGAAAATCAAACTCATTAATGCATTATTCTCACCCTTCCAAACATGAAGAAAAATAATTCAAGAGATTTGGAAACAATGACATTCTTCAGCATAAATTGTGGATTACAGTCGAGAAAGAAAACAGAAAGGAAGGGAGCAAAATGTTATTTAAATTTGTGTCATGTGTCATTTTTCTCTTGCTATTAAATTCCACAGAAAACAAAGTCCACTATAATCAGGAGCGATTGTTATGGTAGAAACATTTATAAGGTACAATGAATATAAATGGTCCACTTTTCCTTGAGCGGAGTGGAAGGAAAATACTGTTAAAAATAGTTTCTTAGAGGCTGTGGCAATAAACCCAGTAGTGAGGACCTATTGAACCCGAACAAACAGAGCTCCTGGTGCACAGAGAAGGGCCACCAATTTTGCAGTCAAGAGCTGAAGAGGATCTTTTGGCAATGTTGCCATTAAAGTCACTTACCGAGGTCCCAATAGCACTATTTATGCCTTTGGAAGGACCACCAGGGTGAAAGGTAACGGGCTGTCTGCTCCGCGCAGCCTGAACCAAGCTGTGGAGTTCAGCCCTTGGTGCTGGTTATTCCACGCTCAGGGGAGAAGTTAGGGCTGTTCATTTTTGGCATCTTGGATGTCAAGGCCAGTCGTTTACTCTGGGAGACACCCTCAGGGCAGTGTGACTCAGGATCAGACGAACATTTGGATTGAATGAACAAACTCTTGTTCAACCGCCTTTTTCTCCAAGAACGCGAGCTCTTCCTTCAGACTTCAAAGGGAGCAGCTGATGGCAGCATGGCCTGGAGCCTTTCTTGGCAGTTTGAGCACGATGGACCAGGTCTAAATCAGCGTCCTGACCCAGCCTCTTGAAGCTGAGCACCTCCTGCGTCAATGAGAATTGACGTATCTAGATGAAAGAAATATAGCTCTTCAATGCTTCGTTGCTCCAAGTTACCACCAGAGACTGACTCAGGCTGTTCAGGGAGCAGGGTGCCATAAGCATCACTCTTCTCACCAGCGGCTGCAGGTGTCCTGCTGCCCTGGGTATGGCATGCTCTGTCTTGTTCTGCTTGGATCCTGATCCAGCTCTTTCCAGCTCTTTCTGCTTACAGAAAGGAGATTTTTCATCTAAAATCTGTAATGAGTCCCTAGGAAGAGCACAGATGCAAACCCTGCTAGCTAAGCCAAAAGAGACTGAGTACCTGACAGTGAGGGCTTGGAAGAGGACCTTGGGGAGTCTCCACACACAAGGGCCTGAACATCTGTGAAATGGGGGACGGGGAGGGACCACTTGAGCAGCCTGTCTGTGCCTCTGCTTCCGTGAGCTGTCCCCACTCGAGAGTGTCACCAGCGCTATGGCTTGAGCTGGACTGAGAACACAAAAGGACATTAACCGTGGACAATCTTCTCTCCGTTTCCCAAATCACTGGCTAACACCACGTTGACTTAATTAATTGTTAACATCTCTGTAATTAAGCAGCACGTAAATGATTCCCTCTTGGTGCTGATGAAGATAATGAATAACAATCATGGCTGCTTTGTTTCACAGCACTAATCTGTTTTGAAATATACATTGATTTTATTTTGATTAGGACTAAACCTAGTTTCCACTCGGCAAATAAACCTCTCTGATTTGAGTAAATTGCTGTTGGCATTTACTTTATGATAATCATCTCAGAATCCGTCTGATCAGCTGTTTTCTTACTGTGTGTCATTTGCTTACTTCTTAGTCCACTATAATTATGATGTTGTACTTCAGAATATTTAATTATGGCCTCCTTTCTTCTTCTCTCTATGATCTACGCTTTCCCCATCACCGTCATTATCCACGAAGTTCTCTGTAGCTCTGCCAGCCCCACGCTGGCTCAGGTGGGCTCCTTCTCAAGAGCTGATTTCACACTGGTGCCTCTGACTGCGCTTCCGATGACCCGGTGGGCTGCCTTCCCCGAGCAAAGCTCAGTTTCAAGGCTCTGGCAAGAATGGAAATTTGCGAAGACTCCAAATTAAAACAGAAATCGCACGCTCGTTTTGCACTGAGACCGTTTCCTGTTATTTTCCTGACCCCTTTGGAGAATCCCAGGAGCTGGAGACTGGTACCAAACTGCCTCAAAACCACCTTGCAATTATCTCACTCGCACCCACGGAGCTGCTCCTGCCGCTGTCCCAAACTCCCTGTCTGCTCCATGCTCCGTTCCGGCCCACAGAGGCAGGTCCCTGTTGAGCACAGCAGAGGTGGGTGCCCGGGTTTGGATCCCAGATCAGACGCCAGTGTTGTAGGTACAGTCACTGTACTCAGGTATTTCATTAGAAACAGCTAAATTTTTTACACTGTTTTTAGGGCAGAGTTTCTATCTGGCAACATTGAGATATTTTTTTCACCTCGGTGTTGAGCTCTTCATTTGAATTATTCACAACATTCCGTTCTGGCATTTTCTAAAGGACACTTCTTCCTGTTTGAAATTACTTCTTTTTTTTTAGTCAATGTTTATATTGATTTATTGTTTTTAAGAGGAGAAACACATCCTCTTCAACAATTCTCTTTTCAGATTTTCTATTTCAAATGATCACAAAAGATCTGTTTTCCTTTTGAACTGGAAGACAACTTATGTCCAGAGCAGCCCAGCAATCAAATACATTTTTGGTTCAGTAAGTTTAACCAATATTTTTATGATGTTCCTGTGGCAAAATATTTCAGTTGTTCTTCGTCGTGATACTTCTCCCATTACCTTAAGCCAAACTATCCAACGAGAAGTTTATTTTTGATGTTCAAAAATATTTTAAGTTCCCCAGTATTCTATACTGGGAATGCTGCTGGCCTCAGCCTTGGAGGAGGTGTTGGGGAGGGGATGCATTACCTCCTGCTGCCATATTTTCAAAAGTAAGTACAGCATCTCTCCTTAAAATCTTGTCCTCTTCTTTTGCTGATCTCTCCTCCTTCCCTAGACTCTGCTCCAGCCCTGCCCATGGTCATCAGCACTGTAGGGAGGCAGGAAAGTGGTGGGGTGGACAGCCCAGAGGGGTCCTGAGTCCACCCCCTGACTGTTTCATCCCTCTCTTCTGCATTTCATCACTCAAATGTGCCTGGAGAGATGCACACAGCCACAACAAGGTGGTCTACTGTTGGGATTAGTTGGCTCCGTTTGCCCCTGTGGAGCTCAGCATCATGCTCTGAGAACTAATGCTGCCTTAACGTGGTGCCAGTGTGCTCAGGGTGTCCTCGTCACGCTGTGGTGATGTGCAGGAACACAGGGTGAAGAACTTGGTAGCTTTGGGAAAACCAGTCTTGAGGTCACGCACATGGAGTAGTCCAGTGTCATGCCAAGGAGACGGGCAGCCCCAAAGGAACACAGGCTTCTCCAGACAGGCGGGCGACAAGAGCCGTCATCACCTCCCAAGCATTCAAAGCTGCTCTACCCTGAGCTTTAGTGCAGGAGAGAGCATCTTCATTGGAAACAAGAGGAGTGGAGTCTGTTAAAACTATCTCCAATTTCTAGTGCCTGCACTGTGGTCTCATATAAGCAGACCAAGCCCACCAGCATTTCTAGGGCAGCCCTTTCCACCAGAGAACTGGAACAGGGAGTTATGGACATTGTGTTTCAACCCCAAAACCAGGAAACCTAAAAATTATGTCAGAAATCAGTTGTAAAAATAATTTCGTCAAGCAGCTAGTCCATACTGTCAACTTAGACTTGTTCCTGCAGGAAACAAGATCAGAACAGGTCTTTCAGAAATGGGTTTCTGGAAAATTTCAGTGTCTAAGGATGAAGCATATAACCTCATCTGCAGCTAGATCATGTCAGCTGCTCATTTATGTGCACAGGGATGGGAAATGAAGGCCGCTTTTCTCAACAACAGCAACCGTTTCATCATCACGCAGTCCCACCAGTACAGGAGAGAGAGATTTAGGGCCGAAATGGCACCATAATTCTCGTTGTTCAGGTCTGGAAACTGAGACACAGCACAGCACAATCACTCGTCCCGCACCGGGGCTGACATCCCCTTTTTTTCCAAAAGCTCTGGGCCGAGAGCAGCACATAGTCAGAGGAAGAACAGTTTCCACCCACTTAAATGTGCCTACCATCTCACTAGGAGGAGTGGGTTTAGACGCTGTGATCAAAGTGAACAGCAGAGAGATGGGACGGCCATTCGAGCAGAAAGACGAGTTCTACAATTTGAATCATTTATGGCCTGGGGCATGCAGAAACAAGCTTAATGCATAGCGAGGGGTGTCACAGAGAAAAAGAGGCTTTGAAAAATGCTAAGCCAAACTGCAAACATTCAGGGAAATCTGAACCCTTCACTTCAAAGCATTTAAAGTCGGTGTTAAAGGGCTCTTTCTAGAAAGGTTTCCACTCTGTCGCCTGTTGTGCGCAATCTTTGTTTAACTCAAATTCTCTCTCAGACAAAATTTTTTGATTTCGTGCTCGAGCTCTGCTGCTGGTTCTGGGAGAAGAGGTGTTGTGTCTGCAAACAGATGATACCACGAGGAGCTGCTGGAGTTGTAAGGGCACACAAGCCCTGCCGACATATCCTGAGGCTGCTGCTCTCCGTCCCGAAGCCGTGTCGGTTTGCCTGAATTGAATTGAATTTTAGCTCTGGTCTCCCACCTGCACATGACACCAGCACGGATCTGAGACTGGGAGCAGGCCGACAGCAAGCACAGCCAGAAGCTAGCCAGAGCTAAGGTCTGCCTGCATTGATCTGTGCAGACACGCAACAAAAGAGGGAAAGGGAAAGAGCAAGAAATAAAGGGAGTTAATATTTTAGAAGCATATAATTTCTCATTGCTTTCAGCACGATTTCCTATCTTCAGCTTTGCTTTGGAGTCTAGTTTGAGAGATCTCAAGGATTCAAAGCAGTGTAGTTTTGCTGGCAAGGTCAGGAAAGCATTTTGTGACTTGTATTCAAAATGTCCCAAGAAAACTCATTTATCTTCTTCTGGAGCAGAGCACTGGAAGTGCAGTCGATTCCAGGCTTGGGCTCATTGCAAAAGGCACAAGAGGGGGATGTTCTACAGTCAGCCTGGATGGTCTTTATCCTCTAAGACTGTGGGTCTAGCTTTTATTTCTTATGACCAAACCAAACCTTAAACTCTGGACCCTCTAAATTAACAGCTTTTTGAAATCTGTATTAGTGCTCTGTTTTTCTAGGGGTCTGTGGCTTGTCTATGAATATTTTATGTGAAAAAATAGAGCGCTCTGAGTCATAATCACAAAGACATTTTTCAAGCATTTGGTGAAACAATATTCTGCGTTCACCAGGCTTTTTACCGTTAGCGGCAGAGAAGGTGAGCCTGCAAAGCCCTCGTGGTACTGAAATCCCACCCTGGTTTCTCAACAGATGGCAATGGCACGGGGTCTCTGCACGGTGGACAGGCACATTCCCAGCCTGCTGCATGGCCGGAGAAAAGGACAGCTTTACGTCCTTTGGTTGTCAGTATTAATCAAGCATTAACGCAAATGACAAGCAGATTTTGCTTATTTAATGGATAATTCCAGCTCGTTTGGTCCATCTAATTCAAACTATTAGAACTGAATCTGAACTGACTACTGACTGCCACTGCTTATCTTTGTCAATAGCTTTAGATACAGGTCAATGCAGGTAATCAGTTTTCAAGGGACTCTGAAAAATAGCAGGCGTTTCTATTTACGTGTGCTTTTTAAATTTGTAAATACTCTCTTTCCCTCATTATTGCTATTAAGTTTTTATTTTGTTTTCCCCCTGAAAAATTAAATCTTTCTTTGTCATTATGGAAATCATTTCTTCCATCTCCTAATTGAACCTCTAAAGACATACATAAGAACTCTGCCTTGTTAAGGCACTCTTCTTACTGAGATTGTGGAGGACCGTTTGTGAATACTGACTGGGCTTAAAACTACCCTATGCGTGATCCCGATTGAGGTGGTCATTGCTTGATCAGGAGAAAACTTCATTGTATCGTACCTATGGCACAAGCCGATAAAATCTTGGAATTTGAAGGATTCGCTAGGGGTCCGTAAGGTAGCGGAAAACTTTAAAGACAGCAGACATTCTGATCTTTGAAATGTTAAGTAAGAAATGTTAAGTAAGAAAACAGTTAGGGGAGTTACAAACCTATATAACTTCAATTTTCAGAAAACACTGAACTGGATAATCAAATAGACTATCTGTGAGCTCACAGAAGAATATAAAGAGATGAGTAACAGTCTGTATGGATTTGTCGAGAACAAATATGTCAGACCAATCTAATTTTCATTTATGACAGTGCAAAAAGCCTCGTGGACAGAGAAGAAACAGACGATGCCATAGATCTTGATTTTAGGAAGGCTTTCGACACTATCTCCCACGACAATTTCATGAGCTGGAAAAATATCATGTAGGTGAATATATTATTGGGTACTTGCAAAACTGGTTAGAAAATTATATATGGAGCAATCATTGACAGATCACTGTCAAAATAGGAAGCTTACTAGATGGACTAAGCTTTCAGCACTTCCATTGATGGTCCCGATGACGGAACAGCAAAAACACTTTTCAAGCCGGCTGACACCACCACGTCGAAAGGACTGCCAGTATTTTGGATGACTAGACTTAGAAATGAACTTCACAAATTCATAGCTGAGTTGGAGATGATCTGAAAAAAAGAGACGCTACTTGGTAGGGATAAGTACAACTGGAAAGGGATAGTCAGTTATATGAATTCAAGACAGGGACCAACTGGCTGATGAGCAGAAGTGAATGAAGGTGTCTGAGATTATTGCAGATCAGGCACTCAGCCCATGTCAACAATATCACTGTTGGGAGAAGGCAAGCCCCACTCCACACACTTAAGTGTGATCTGTGAGCCATGTCAAGAAACTCTTCCATCTAGCTTACCTTTTAGGCTTTGGACGCATAAGGTTAATGTTCAGTCAGTCATCTTGTCCCTACATAAACCACAGTATTCCTTAAAATGATTTATCTTCAACTTAGCAGTGGCACATTTAGCTTTGAACATGCTAGGCTTGGGAAGGAAACACAAGGTTGAAATTCTGGTGTGACTGTGGATCAAGCTATCCTGCTCTCCCATTCGTTTTCTTTTGCTGTCCACTTGTCTTCTGAAACACATTGCTCCTGAGAGTGCAAGGGTGGAATCAACCCGCGGAACCAGGCTCCTGCTGAAAACTCATCAGCTAAAAGCTTTACTTTGCTGGTTGTTGCTTAAATAAACAAAATCGGTCATATGAGGACAAGGTCCACTTTAACAATAGCTTTCTTTTATCCCAGCTTGCACGATGGAATGGCAGGCCTTGCTGCTTGCTCCTGGCAAGTCCTGCCTTTCAAGAGGCAGAGTAAGGCACAGAGAGCCTTTCCATGCGAAATGTCGAGATGAACCTTTTCAGCTCCCCAGGCCTCTCCACACAAGCACAGAAAGGCCACGGATGCCTGCGTGCTCAGAGCCCTCCCCATCCCTCTCGCTTGCTTTTTTTTTTTTTTTTGTCGAGAAAATCTGATTAGAGCTGTGCAGGAGAGAAGCAGATGGCAGTTTTGACGTTAGGTGAAGACGGCTTAATCTCCATCTGTGCTGACATTTTCACATGTCTCCCTGCAAACGCTGGCCCCCTGATAATCACTAATGCGGAGCTGGGGGGTCGAGGGCTGCCCTTTCCGGGGCGGATTTGCTCGGCAGGATGCTGGCCCCTCGCACCGGGAGCTGGCAGAGACTGACAATGTGCTGTGCCCCTTGCTGAAGAAAACTGATTATCATCCAGCGTCTTTGTGATGGGGCTATCAACCTAATTAGCAGCCCGCACACCTAGGCATTGCTGAGCTGGGGCTTTTGGAAAGCATCTGCTCCAGCTCTGCTCTGCTGGCGCTGGACACCACTCTGCGGAGGCAATTAGGGGAGCGTCAGAGCAAAATTAGGGGAAAACAGAGCCACAAAGGTAGGGCGTAGTTTGAAGGCAAGCTAATTGCAAAGGGGTACATTCCAGTATCTGTAACACTGAATACGGCCGTGTTTCTGTAAGTCAGAAGTAACTTGCAATTGAGTCAGTGGTGTCTTTTCTGCTCAGTATCTGAGTAAACGTACGGCGTTTTGGTGTTGAAGGCTTGAGTGCGTCTGTTAGGGCACTTGCACAGCAGGGCTTGCCAGGCAGAAAAGTATTTGCCACGCTTGTCTAGATCCAGGCTGAGTGTTGAGGCAGCCTTTGGTATCGCTGCTGAGGGCAAGTTGGGGTAATGTCTTAGCCTGGTCCCCTCTGTGAGCACGGGGCACATGGGACTGGGAGCTCTGTGGCATCACAAGCCACTTGTTCACCTGCTGGAATGGAAACTGCTTCGTATAACCCCCTTCATCACCTCCGACAGGTAGGCACTACTAAAATGTAGAGCTCAATAACAGCTCTGTAAAAATGACAAACTATAATACTGCAATACTGCAAAAACGGATGACCCTGCAGCAGGGCACTGTCCAGAGCACTGGGAAGCCTGCTTTTGCTGGGTTTACATGCCAGAAGCTGAGGCACAGCCCCATGTTCCCATGTCCCACCCTCACTTGGGGTCCACAAGCCCCAGCGAAGCAGGTGACATGGCCAACCGAGAAGGCAGGAGCATCTCAAATCAAGTTTGAACTTGTTGGTAAGGTGTAAAAAAGACAGTAAAGAGACATAGCCATAGGGATGGGGATTCATTATGGGGACGCAATATAAGCTCTTCTCATTAAATTTAGCAACAAAATAAGACAAAGCAATGGGAAGTGTGCAGTTTAATTGAAGCAAACTTCTGATATGAAGGAAGGCAAGCAGAATAATGTTTTGGCCCAGATGAAGTGTCAAAGCTCCCATTAACGTCAACAGCAACAGCATGTTTTTTGCTATGAAGATTTCAAAGCATTGAGTCCGTGGGACACTAGAAGAGGGGTAGGAGAGAGCAGTTTGGTGGCGAGACGAGAGCTGATGTGTCAGCATGACTCAGGAAGGCTGTTCTTGATGACTGCTCTCCTAGGATCGATCCCAAGACTGCAAGATGTAAAGAGAAGTCAGAATTACAAATTCCTCCTGGAGATCTGAACTGCCTGAGAGCCCCAGGGGATTAGACCCGGGGTTTGACTGGGACTCTGTGGCTGCCTATTCAGGGCAGATTTGTGAGAAAGCTCTAGGCCGGGGTCCCAGGGGCACAGCAGGCAGCAAGGCAGACCCCCATGGGGGCATGGAGAGGAACAGCAGCAGATAGCTCAGCACTGCAGCCTCCGCTCCTGGGTTAAACAAAGCTTTTCATTTTGAGCCACACCAAGACTTCTCAGCTTCTGCTGACCTTGGTAGGGATCCAGCATGCTCAGCATTTGGCAGAAGGTGACACAATGAGGCAATATTTACTGCAGTCACAGCTTTGTTGTATCCTCCCTGGACCCATCCACAAGCATTTACCTCCCCATCCCACCCAGTGGAAATTTCACAAAGAAATCAGGCAGCAGGTACTGTCCAAGTCCACATTATGGTTCTTGATACTAGTCCTATGTCCACATGATTATGAGGTTCTCTGTTGATCATAACATGTGATTGCAGGTCCCTAGAGAACTGCAAAGCAGACCAAGGTCAGGAAGCCGCTTGTGGCAACATCTCCTGATAAAAAAATATCTTATTTGAGGTTTCTGGAGGTCTGCAAAATAACACGATCTGTACAGACAGGTTTAGGATGCTTCCTTTGGCTGACTGACACCCAGATGAGCTACTGCACAGGCACCTTTCTTGAGCAAGCGTAGCGATTTATAGTGCAATTGTACTGTTTAGTATTCTCCAGTTAGGGGGTTGTGGCTTTAAGGCAGTGCATGAATTACTCGTTTCTCAACTTCACAGAGCATCCTTGAAATGCTACTTGTGCCATCTTGTGTTTTTCCTGCTCTAAATCAGTTTAAGTGTTTTGTTCTCTCTGCCACCTATTTTTATATATCTACCCTACTTGAACGTACACACAACCCCATATACATTGCATTTCTAGGCAGGTAAACAATCCTTCATGCTTTAGGAAGGCATGATCAGCCTAACATAGACATTAGGGCTTCTGACCCTCTATGACTTGTTTAAATCAGCCAAGCAAAGATGAAGTTTTGATGACCACATCTCACATGTTTTGCTAGCTGCAGTCAGCCCATGTCAGACAAGCACGAGGTTATTATGCAGAGCTCTCAGCCGCAGAGGTGCTGACTATGCTGAGAAAAGGCATCTCTGCCTGGAAGGTTTGAAGACAGTTGAGAGGTTACAGCGAGGTCCTACCACTATAAAACATGAGCATTGCACTCTCCTGCAAGAGGGATGCTGGTAACGTCTGACCTCCATTCTGGGAAAAATTCATTGCTCAGGAAACCTGGGACTGTCTTCTTTGGTTAAAATTCTTATTCAGGGTGAAATTTAGATAAATCGACTAGAAATGAACCAATAATCCATTCGTAGCTTTGATTCAAAGTTT
The DNA here is from genome assembly GCF_964199755.1 of Larus michahellis. Lineage (NCBI taxonomy): Eukaryota > Metazoa > Chordata > Aves > Charadriiformes > Laridae > Larus > Larus michahellis. The sequence continues at coordinate 15,455,853 of NC_133907.1, read as the reverse complement.
ATCAATAGCTAATTTTTTTCTAGCAACTCCTAGATTTAACCAAGTCGATCACGGTATCAGCGAGCATCTCCTGTTCTCCTTTAACCATATTATTTGTCATTGTCAAGGAGCCAGATGATCCGTGCCCATCTTTTAGGGTGGCAGAGAGCTTCTCATGATATGCCTTTGCTCTTTGGAGCCTGGCTGGTGCTCAACATCATGTCGAATCCTCCTGGCTCCCTGCTTGGTGACTGACACTTCATAATCTAGAGAACAATGTGTGGCAGCTAAAAATAGCCGTCAGCTGCATGAGTCCTCAGGTGCCAATCCACTTGTGATAAGCATCACAGGATTTGTGAAAGCTTTGACAGATAACCGATGCCTGGCTGAACACCGGCAAGTAGTCACTAAGCTGATCACAAGAAATCAAACCGAGTGCTTTATTTGAGGAGATTCTGCAGAGTTGTTCGTCAGTATTTACTCAGCTTTATCTCTATTTTCATTTATGTCAATAGTAATGAGACGTTTCATACAACTGACTATGACCCTCCTCTGCCCGACCTGGCCACCCTCGATGGCAGCATCGCGCTCATCCATGGAAGATGTCAGTCCCAGGACACAGCCACTGGAAGGGACTGTTTCAGTGCTCCTCGTCAACTTCCACACAAGGTATTCATGGTTAACCACAGCCAGTTTTATCAGCCACTGGGGTTAACCAAGCCCACAGGGTGCTGCAGCAATGGAGGAGCACTCTCATTTCCACGGCTGGCTGCACAGTTGGAGTCGTAACCTCCAGCAGAGCAGCTGTAACAAACAGCCGATACCTCTGTGGGGGAAGGCTTCTCCAAAGTGACTTACAAGCTCAGAAGATGGGCATCCTGGTGCCAGTGGAGTCTGCTGGTACTTGTGGTGACGTGGGAGAGGTGTACAGAGCTGAAAAGTCAAACTAAGGATGGGAGAAAAGGAAATTACTTTTTATTCAACAGCAATATTTCCGATCAAGATTCATAGATGATTTTTTTCTCCCTACTAGACCCTTTGTCCCTTCTTTGCAAAGAGTCTGATGTGAGCAAGGAAAGAAGGATGTACAGTCCACTCTATGCAAACCTTTTTCCCCCAAAGTCTTCCAAACTTCACTCTGTGGACATAAAGGCAGCAGCCTGGCTCTGTGGAATCACGGAATCATGGAATCACGGAATCATGGAATTTTTCAGAGTTGGAAGGGACCTCTAGGGATCTTCTAGTCCCACTCCCCTGCTAAAGCAGGATTGCCTGGAGCACATTACCCAGGGCTGCATCCAGGCGGGTCTTGAAAGTCTCCAGAGAAGGGGACTCCACACCCTCCCTGGGCAGCCCGTTCCGGGGCTCTGTCACCCTCACCGTAAAGAAGTTAAAGGGCTTTGTAGCCCAATAAACATGATCTTACTGCAGAAGGCCATAGTCTTTGTATTGACCTGGCAATGCAAGGTCTCAGGAATTGTTGGAGCTTGTCACGCTCTGAGCTGATATTAGTTTGTATTAGCTGTGATAGTAATTGTTTAGATAATTGCATAAACGTGATTTAGGTTTGCTGTAGTTTATGGCAAGAAGAAGTAGCTACTTTATGTGGACTGGGTGGTCTGTGACTCTAAAATAAAATGTGGGTGGCAGAGTGCAGAACCAGGATGGGGTCAGCTGTCCCAGGCAGTAAACACACACCACGACATTTGGTCAATGGTCACTTCAGAAGGGCAACTTTGTATTGTTCATGTAAAACCAGCTTTAGAAAAAACGAAACAAACAAAAAAAATTAAATAACTGGAAACCAATGGAAAGCAGAAAATATGCAAATGTCTAGAAAATGGATGAAAACAAATGCAAGCGTACCGAAACTGAAAAGACAGAAGCCAACGTGAACTTCACAGTTCTGGCAAAGAGGAGGGAGGACGCCCATCGCCAACACCACGCTCCTCCCAGCGAAGGATGCTGAAAGCTCTGAGACTTCTGATCCTCCATACACAGAGCAGGGGAGGATGAGCAAAGCTCCTGAGACGATGGGGAAGATACCAGCAGACACTAACATTTAATGAAAAGTTGTTAATGACATTTGGCTCGTATTAAGTAGACGACCTAGACTGCGAGTCTAAGTAGCCTTGTATTTGGACTACTAAAAATAGTATTTTGCTGTATTTTGTTTACAGTGTTCAAACGCTAAATTGGACCAACTTTAAACAGGAGGAGCAGCCCCTTTCTGTTGCACTCATGGTTTTCTGGTCTCACAAAGGGCTGTGACAGCAATTTGCTTTTAGCACGTGCCTTTCGCATTTCAGTATGGCACATTCCCTGTCATTTTGCTTGAAATAAATAAGGTAAGATCAAAAAAGAAAATGAAGATGCAGCAATCAGATATGGATGTTTACACCTCAGGCTCAGTGGCCTGAATTTAGCATAGGTTTGTAACAAGTTGACGACTTCCTAACTAGTCCACTGAATCCTGATTTATTTTTTTTTTCCATAATGCTCTGGCACCCCTAGCTCCCAGGCATCACTTTGAACTCCAGATACTGCTTTGTAAATGGGACTCCAGACTGGAAAGGAAAGCTTGAAAACAATGACCTGAGGCACCCCGAAGCTTCAGAAAGCAGAAAGCAGGGAGAGGAAACCCGGCACTGAGAGGCAGGATTGATGGTGCCGCTATTTTAACTCTCACCAGTTTTCCACCCCATCTCGTTGTCTGGGGCACACAATTCACACTGGTCGAGCAGCCAGGACCACCTCTGATGGGGGAGTCGCCACGCCGCTCAGGGACTGACTCCTCTTGGGAGGATGCAGCTGGTCTCAGGCACAAAGAAGTGCTAACAGGGAGAGCTTGGCACCTCCGCTGTCCCCACCTTCCTTGGCAAACCTGCCCTGGGGAGTAACCACCTTCTTTTCCCACCTAGAAAGCTGCATCAGACGCCCCGATGACGGCATTCCCTTCCAAAGAGAAGAGAGGGGGGAAATAACAAATGGTAAAATACACACCGATGTAGCTGTTTGCAATCGCTCTGACAGGTTCTTTGAAGGCAGCGTGCGGAAGGTTAATGAGTTTTGGCACACGTGCGCCCCTGCTCCGAGGGCTCCTGCCTCATGCCGTGATAACGAGAAGTGCCTGGGGTCATCTGGAAAGGCAAACCTCTCCGTGTGATCCTGCACCTGGATGCCAGCAAGGATTGCTCTGCGGGCAGTGCCGAGCATCATTGCAGTGCGGAGAGGAGCGAGCACCCTGGGAAAATGCTGTCTGATGTTTCTCATGCCTTGAAACTCTTTTTGTTCAGTAATTTAGGCTTTCACTGAGGAAATTGAAGAGGATGTTTTATAATTCTAAAGTCTCTATCGCTCAGGAGCTATTGCCAGGAAAACAACATGTTTTTGAGAGGGGTGTACAGCACGTCGGGGCTGAGTGGAGAGACCTCAGCTGGGATAGAGGACAGTTGTCACTGAGACCCTAATGGTCCCCTGCACCTGGAAGTGCTGGCACTGAGTCCCGGAGTGATGGGGGAGCCCAGGAGACCAGTGCAAGTTCAGGGATCTGATGCACGTAGCCGTGTGCCCCAGCCCTTTCCTAGCTGCTGTGTGATGAGGGGAAGCTGGAGCAGGTTTGGTCTGCAGTGGGGTCCCAGTCAGACCCCAGTTAATGGCTGAGCTCTGGACCCGCGTCTGTGCCAGGTGGGGAGGTGAGTCAGGATGCCACAGATGATGCTAAGGATGGCTGTAGGAAGGTCAATGTGCCCCCCCCCCCCCATTTTTCTAATAATGTAGCTTTAATGAATATTATTTATTTTAAATTTTCAGGTGTATTTACAAAGGAAATACTCGGGGAAGGTTCTGCTAACTGCATCTCAATCAGATGCAAATAGTGGTGTTGCTCACAGAGAACATAAAAGGACTGTTTCACAAGGGGAAAACAAGAGAGAAAGCCAGCCTAGGCATGAACTTGAAATCAGTTGGGCCAATTTCAGCCTGCAGTCCAGGACACGCAGCAGAGCCAAGCGCTTTCTCACCACAGCCTTTACCTATGCATGAGGGATGCTCCCTTCCGCTGGCTCTTCCCAAACATAAACGTGCTGACAGAAAGGCGAGCTGGGCTCACTTGGCGAGTGCTCTGCCCGCATCAGCAACTTCGCTCCTCGCCTGTCAGAAGCTATTTACCTGCGTGGACTGCACAGCCCCGAGTATTTTGGCAGCCGAGACCAGACAAACGCCGTGGGCTGGGAGCGCCAAGAGCAGCAGCAGCTGACAGTCGTGTCATTTTGCAGGCGACCGTGAGGAGGACGGGAGAGCACAAACGCACACCCCCACGCACCTCTGGGTGTCTGTGCAGCTGCAGGTCTAAAGGTGGGTTGGCTCCTGGCCCTCTCTGCCCTCAGATACCTGTGCAGAGCCAATCTTTTCTGCAGATGGAAGGGGGTCATTTCGAGTCATGACTAGGTAGTGCTCCGTTCAGGTCCATTCAGGTCCTCTGTGCTGGTGCAGAGATCCAGCTGAAGTGGATAAATATCACTTTTTGCTGGATGTACATTGTTTCTTCCTTTCTCCACGCTTTTCTTCAGCTCCTCTGCTCAGCCCTTCAGCGCACCGGTGGGGGCAGCCCTGCTCCCTCCATCCGACCGTGGGAAAAGCATCACCCCAGTGCTGCTGGGAGACTTACGCAGGGATGGCTCCTAGTTAACAGGACCGCAGATCTTTACGGTACTAATGGCCCTGTTTTGTGCTTTCCAAAGAGGTGCCAGACAAATATTTATTGGCTGGGTTTTGTTCTGAAGCTGATGGACACAGTAGTTTGCAAGAAGTAGTATCATAGAAAATGGGGTCCCATGGAGGTGAAGGCAGGAGCCTAACGCACGTTCAGGGGGATGGAGACTGGGACATTTTAGGCAGGGGCAGATTTGGAACACACTTAGCAAGCACAGGACAGTAGTGAAACACATCGTTGGAGGAAGACAGCTCCACGCACTCTCTTTGTATTGCATTTCTTCACCACCACCCACTCTCCCTGGCTGGGGTATGCCAATGCATCTCTCTTTATATGAAGAAGGTGACACAAGGGGACCTATGGATGACCATATCACACCAGATTGAAGCTCCATCTGGCTTGGACACAGTCTCAGACAGAGGTCAGTGGTGGAGCCTGACTCAAAGTACAGGAACAAGAATACACGTGGGACAAGATATTCCTCAGTACCTCCTCCCCCAGCCTCAAGTGATTTTCACCTGAGGGACCTCCTCAACTAGAAGGATGAATTTCTTTTCACAGTTTTTGACAGTGATGCTTTTACACGTGCTTCAAGAACACCCGAAATGCACTTAGTGTGGTATGGTGCCCATGTGGGGAATGAAAATTCATCTCCAGCTATGCAGTGAGCCCGGAAGGCTGAGCGATGGTCTTGCCTGACCCCTGGGATATTGTCCAAGAATGAAGTTTATGCAAACACTAGAAGAAATAAAGATTCCTTCTTCATTGCCTTTATTGAAATACACTTAACGCTAAAGTTGCGCTGCGCGAACCTGTTTTGAACACTGCGAGCGAGAGACAATTCTGAGCATTAAGCCTTAGCCCTGCAAAGGATAATCGAAATCAATGTAGTTGTTGTCTCACTCTGCCATTGGCGCAGGTGCAAAGTGCTGCTGCTGAGTATCCGGCTAGGGAGTTGAAGCATTCTGGCAGAAGGTATGGCTCGCAGATATTCTCCCTGCCCCAGTGACTTTAAGTCAAGGTGTCAGGATCCGGAGCATCAAGACAAGGCCAGCGGGGCTTTATTAAAAAAAAATAAATAATAATAATTTTAAAAAAATTAAAAATCACCCATGTGTTGATAAGTTTCAGTACCCTCTCAATAGACTTCTGCAATCTATCCTCTCATTGCACAATCACAAGGGAGTAGATTATCAGCCAGCTGCTCCTCCGTATCCTCCTTTTTTTTTGCTTTCACTCCTTTTCCTCCAGCTTCCTGTGATTTTCAGATCTTGTTGATTCTCCCTGTTACTCTGTCTTGTCGATGCCTCCCTATTATTCCAGCGGCTCTAGCGTGCTGCCATTCAGACTTCAAACCCAGTGCCTACAGCTCCCTGGTTCTGTGCTCCCTCTGTGCAGAGAAAGCTGAAAAGTAGCAACCTGTTTTTTAAAGACTGACATTCGTGTTGCTGATTCTCTCCCCTAGAAAATTCCTCCCTCTTCTGAAAATTTTGCAGTGGATGTTTACCTTCCAGCTCTCCTAGTGTCTTCCTTTTCCCGCAGAGGGGAGGCAGATCGTATTACTGACTTCAGGCTGCACCAAATCAAATGTTCTTATTCCTTCAGAGCGAGACAGGGAGGGCAGGTTATTCCAGGAAGACATTTGAGAAGAAAATGTTTTCAGCAGTTTCTGGGAAGGAAACCAGAAAATGAGAAGGTAAGAAGGTACAGGCTTGCCAAGGTAGACTTGCCCTGCTGGGCAACATTGGCTGCCTCCTGGGATACTTACAAAATAAAAAACTATTTTATTAGTCTCCAGTAATGATATCAAATCAGATGAACCAACTCTGGCTTGAGTGGAAGGGCGCCTTGATTGACAAGTAGCTTTGATAGTTACTCCTTTAAGGAAAGAAATGGCAAGATGCATTTCAGCTATTATAAAAAATTTTCCTCTGCTTGTTTCAGCGCTTCCCTATTAATTATAAGTTTAGTGCTTTCAGTAATTGCATGCATGGGCTTTGCAAAGGGCTTGCGTGGTGCTTCTCTCATTGCAAGCGCCGTGATGACAGTGAGGCTAATGTTTTCCTTGATATCATAAGATTAATTGCGATTAAGGAAGTACAGTGTTATGGGTTCAACATGGCACATCGCTTTCCAGGCGATGAATCTCCACATGTCACTTACAAGCTGGGAGTCCATGTTCATGTCCAGAAGGGTGTTGTAAGGAGGTCCTACAAGGACTGGTACATGGGCTCGGTGTTATTTAATAGTTGTACTGATGACCAATGAGAAAACATAAAATGGTCACAGATAAAGCTTCAGGTGGCAGAAGGACCTGGGGAGGTGATGGAGAGGCTTTAGTGCTTTTATAAAGCAATTGCTGCTATAAAGCAGCCTGGCTTTTTTGGGACACTGGGCATAAGCAAACACCATGCATCGTAACAGGGATGGGTGTGAGGTCATTCCCCCGGAGTCAAGGCTGTAGCCATGGTGGGGACACGACTGTGCAGGGAAGCAGCGAGACAGGGAAGGCATGAGGGTAATCGGCACGCGGTGTGAAGGTCCACAGCAACGTGCCAGCCAGTAGTGTTCAATAACAGCCACAATTTAAGAAGGATTCTCCTAAATTGGAGAAGACACTTAGAGATGCACCAGAGGAAAGATTAGATAATGAGATACAGTCAGGGTGGTGAATAACTCCAGAAGTTCAATCGGATAAACTTAGCCAAGAGAAGGTTAAGGATGAGCGATCCCAAAGTGACCGAATAAGGCAGAGAAATTTGATACTAGAGGTACGGTAGGATCTAAAACTAAAAGCACAGGATAAATGTATTCAGATTACAAATAAGGTACATGTATTTTTTCTTAACAAAGCACAACCTTGTTAAAGCAATGAGTGAAGGATTCTCCATCATATAAATTGAAAGATAATAGTTGGATATTTTTATTATGGGTACAGCCTAGTTCAAAGGTGAACACAGGGAAGTCTATGGTGTGGAGGTCAGACTAGATGACACTGATGTCCCTTTGGGACATTAAACTTCATCGCGGCAGGGCTGTGACGCACCAAGATTATATGCTGATTTATCTCAACTATACACAGGTTAAGCTAACAGGGACCTAGTTCTCCCTTACTGCCTAGTGGCAACGTCGACATCTGCCATGGATAAAATCACACAGGTTCTGTTGATTTAAAAAATAAAAAAAAATAAAATTGCTGAATCTGTGGCTGTACCTTGTTCAGTTCTGCAATGAAGGCAGCTTCTTCTGTAGCCAGTTGTGCAGCCCAAATGCTGAATTCCTGCTACAAGCAGCCAAAGGCAGAGTTTTGTGAAGATCTGTAGGGGCTGAATACGTCCGTGGGAACCATGAGAAGACACAGCGGGAATGAAAGCATGTGGTGAAGCCATTGGTGAGGGGAGACGTGCAGATGAGTAGATCGCTCTTAACAGCCAGCACAGCCAGCTCTGGTTTTCATGTGCTATTGCTAAAGCAGCAGAAAGCAATTTGGATGAGCGTTAGGAAAGACAGATGAAGTCCTGTATTCTTACCGGTGACTTCTCTCCTTTGTGCTTTTGTTCCCACGTGCCTTTCGGGGAGGGTGTCCCTGGGTCACCAGAACCTGCCTTGCTCCTGCATTCACCTCCTTTCCTCCAGACTAGAAGCAGGTAACCAGATATTTAAAAAAAAAAAAAAAATTTCTTATTCCACATTGAAAAAAAAAAAAATCCTTCTTATTCCACATAGTTTCAGTGCTTTTAGCTCTGCAGTAACAGATGACCTGCTGAACTCTGCTGTTGGGTATTTCAGCCTGGGGACGGCTGTTAATCAGGAGCGCTGCTGAACTGTTTAACGCAGCATTTCCCGTCCTGCCTCTCATCAGGACCGGCCGTCGCTGCTCCCCTCGCCCGCACGTGCAAACGTTTCACCTTTCCAGTGCACAGCCTGGTGCTGCCGTCGGTCTACACAAGGTTTTATGTACAGCAGGGGTGCAGATTCACAAGGTCGTTATTCCAAGTTAAGGAACGAGTCTATGTGATATTTAACCTGGTTTTCTCGTGGGACGTATAAGGGGAATTGGGATCACTGACAAAATGGCCCTGCTCCATTCTTCATTAAAGCCAGTGGTATTGTGTTATGTCCTGTCAGTGCCTACTTATAGCCTCCTCAGATTCATGTAGACACAGATAATTTCTCTGGGTGACTCTCTTTTATTTCTCATCTTCCTCTTTGAGCTGTCGTTTAATTTTGTGAGTTTCAGAAGTGATTATATGGCTGAAGTTTGGAGTCTTTGATTACACCCCATGAGGTATCTTAGCAAAAGCACCTCACAACAGTCTAAAGTGTGGAGTCCAATGCTACTGACGTGCTTTTTCTTGCAGTGCCTAATTAAACTCCTCGTCACAGGCATAAGCAAGTCCTGGGAGTGATGATGAGTAGCGGGGAAGCCACCAATGCCCGTCAAACCTGGCATTCCAGGTGCAGCCTCTGACAGCTCCTGCTTTGCCCACTGCCAAAGGTAAGGCAGGGCCTTGAGAAGAAAGATCACTTTGTGCGTCCCTAGTTTCTTTTAGTCTCTCCCTAACTATCTACAAGCCGTCATTAGGCAGACACACGTGGTTATTCTCACATTGCAGCAGAGTAATTCTGACGGACTGTGTCTGATGTTTACGACTCTGTGTGTAATACCTTAACCAAATGTCTTTTACCCTCTCTAGTGACTGGGACAAAAAAAAGGTTTGCTGGAGCAAGGAAAGATGTTTACAAGCCTGCCACCATTGCTACATCGCCAGCTCTGCTGAGTGATCTTAGAGCTCCTCCCTGTAGCTCGTTTGCAGATGGATGGATGTCTGCAGGTGTACCTGAGCTTTCCAGCTGCTATTTGCTGGCCTTTCCTAGGAAAGAAGCTGTAGAGGACTGGTCCCCATCTCTGCCACCCCAGCATTGGGCTACTGCATTGACTATGGGGCTCCAAGGTCTCCGACAGCCAGTGCTGGGAAGAGCTACTGAGTCTCGCAGCTCATTACACCCATGACCTGCAGGGCTGCCAGCAGTGGGGCAGGTCCGCACAGCCCCCCTGCATGCACCTTTATGAGAGAGCAGCCAAAATGCTTTGGAGCCTGATGAGCTGAGCTGCTCGCTGTGCCCGCACGACGGTGACATGGCTGCAATTAGCAGAGGCTCTGAAAATGGGTCCCTCTGCCTTTAGGAACAGCGTGTGCCTCTGCCCAGCAGCCAGGCGGGGATGTGTGAATGACCTGACCCACCTGCCCTCCCGGGGGCAAGAAAGGTCAGGAGAAGAGCCATCAGGGCACTAAGCTGAGAGCTTTCCATCTTTTCAAACTCTTTTTGCACTTTGCTCTTAAGGGCTGTCTTGCATTTTTCTTCGAGGAATTGAGCGCAGTGTTGAAAAAAAACGAGAGATGTGCTCTAACATCAAACTCAATGTGCAAAATGCTTATGACTTTGCAGGATGTTCGGGAGGGAAAAAATCTCCCTCCTGACATGCTCCAGGGCATGAACTGGCACTTGGGCCAAGTCTGTGCCAATCCTGACATCCCGAAGCTCACTGGAGATGCTGTGTGGTTGCACTGCTGTTGGGAATGGATGCATAAAAGAAAAAGCAGACAGTGAAGTGGTGGAGGAAGGAGGTGTGTATTTCAGGGTGTGCTTCCATGCTAGATATCCTTGAGCTATCTCCAGGTTCATTTGGGAGGTTCACTTAAGTTCAGCTGGGACCAGGCAGCAGCAGAGCTGTGAGGGTGCAGCGTGACCCTGGAGTTTCCTGGCCTCACCCCTCAGCAAGGAACTGACCCGATTCTGTAAGTTCAGAAATCATGAAATCACAGTTTTGCCATCAGTTCGGCTAAGCTGCCAGAGGGTGTTGTTGAATGAGCCCGTCGCACATCCTGGCGCATAGTTCTTCTGGGTTTATACAGCACCTAGGATTGGGGCTGAGTTCTCGCTCGACACCCTGGGGATCCATGCCATCAAACTCATCGTCTGGACGCTAGTTCTGATGAGCCTAGAAAAAGGCATGGGCTGTCTCGATTGCTCTTACCTCCTGGGTGAAATGTGGCAATTGCTTCCTTGGGATGTGCTGTTGGGAGGTCTGGGTTTCACAGGGCTCTCTACAGCGCTTGAAAAACACAAAGCTCTCTAGACTCCTAGCGCTGGTATTCATTATTCCTCTTCAGCCCTGTAGGACTCGGTTGCTTTGTGCTGGACGTGGGCTGGGTACAGATTTGCTGGTGCTCCATATTCCTGTCCTAAGCCAACCAAAAGCATGTTGCTCTGCTGCTTGTTGCAGGGAAGGACACTCTCGGAATAATTTGTGCCTGCTGCTATGGCATTAGTTTCATATTCATCTGCTAATATGCCTAGCCACACACATTAAGGACTTTAAATGTGATATATGTTATTAATCCTGGTATTGAATTATAAATTGTCTCTGACTGGTTGAAGCGCTGCGGTGTCTGCCTCTCCCTGCTCTGTACACGGGGCTGCTCTCCTGCTCCTGCCGCGTCCCGCAGCCCGCTGGTGTAACCCTAGGGAGAAGTTTGACTGGGGGCTGCTCTGAGCATCGATCTGGTTAAGGACCTCAGCGTTGGGGTGTTTACTTGGCTTGAAGCACTCAAAACCCCTGCCCAAGGAAACTTTCATTAGAATCTGCTCTTTCTTGAGATTTGCTGTGCTTACAGCTTGGGGAGTGATGCACTGACAACACCTCAGGGGGCTTCCAGAGGCTCTGTCGCCATGGAAAGCCTGAATAATGGTGCCTGACAACGCAGAAAAGCCAGAGGTTTCCCAGGTGTTCTGGATGCCTGCAGCGGCTGATGTTGGCACGGAGTTCTGAGCAAAGATTCGCGGTGGTGCTGACCCGTCTGGGATAACGCCCTGCTATCCCCGTTGAATGCTGTGCTTTACCTATCAGTGGCTCACGGTGGCCAGAGGGCTGCGCTGAAGATGAGATCTCACTCCCTTAGTGGCCAGCCCCCACGGTTTATATAGCAACACGTTCCTCAGAAACCAGCATGCCATTTGTCCCCTGTTACCAGTGTCCAGGGAGGAAGGAGGCCAGTGACAAACACGTTCTGTAGACCTGTGTGAATGCTATCAGGCTTTTTATTATTATCTGCTCCCTCGACGATTTCTTCCATTTCTGTCAGCAGCTGTGTTTGTCAGCCTGCTGCATTAATACATGTGCTTTTGCCTCCTTGCCCCTGATTAGCTACAGGAGCGTGGCAAGAGAAGGTCGGTTTGGTGGTTTCACATCACGTTAGAGAAGTTTGCAGCTTCTCCGCATCTCAGCGCCCTGGGGAGACAGGGGTTTGTTGGCTGACCCAAGTCTAAGGGATGTGTGTGGCGGTAACAGAGGTAACCTGCTGAGCCCTTTGTTGTCTCCGTACAAATGCCACAGGCTGTTTTCTGTGTTGCTGAACATGTACAAGCAAGAAACAAAAGCAACCTGGGGAGAAGAGATGTGGGGAACTGGGGAGGGCTGCGCTGCAGGAGGCACCAGCAGAAAGTATTTACAGGGAAGGCTCACACCGTCAGTAATTAACGCTCCTGTTAGATGCCCCTCTTTTTTTGAGGCTCTCAAACTACTTAATTGTTGAGATCTTGGCACGGAATCAGCTCACAATCCATTTACTTTGTTATCTCTGCACAGGGAGACCAGATACTTCCAGGAAAGTTGAATTGAACGCTAAAAATCCAGTCGCTTCTCACTGTGCCTCTTTCTCTATGTGGAAGGGAACTTACAGATACTCATGATTTTTTCATCCAGGGAGGGTATTTAAGGAAATCCTCAGCAACAGGTGTCTTTATGTCCTTAGACCAGCCTGTCTTATCTCTTCAGACCGATAACAGCAGCGCAGCCACCGCTGCGGCACACATGGCTCAGGTGCTTCAGGTTGCGGGGGGGATTACTTAATTGCTTCACAATGTTATATTGTTAGAAGTTTGCTTCTGCTCTCAAACAAGAAGAGTTTAAGCTCTAGGCACCCAGGAAGCCAACCAAAGCCCTCCAGCCTTTCTTCTGCCTTCTCTGGCACCCGGTAGCTGCACCCCTCGTGTTTTACAGGCCACCGACCGGAGGCTGCTGTGCCATTTTAACACCCGCGGTGAAAAACAGAGCAAAGTTCCTAAAGTCTTCGGGGATTGGGAATCAGGCCAAGCAAAAGCCACTTGTGCAGCCCTTCTCATTGCAGCCTGTGAGGAGGCAGCAGTTAATATTTGCAGGGCGTCTGGATCCCGCTGGCCGCCTGCCCGTCAGCAGGGCGGGCGCCTGTTGGTACAGCAGAGCCCCCTCTCATCCTGCCGCCTGATGGACAAGCTCCTCTTCTTCCAGGGGCTGGGCTGCGCCGTGGAAATAGAGCTTTATATTCAAGCCCAGCCGTCGCGGTGTGGTGCGGTGCGATGCGGTGACAGCCATAAAGTTCCTAGATAGTTGTTACGTGATTAATAACAACAGGAGCAGCTTAATAGATAAAGCCATTTCCTTTACCTAGGATCTGTGCTGGGACTTACTGCTGTAGAGCTGGAATGAACCGAACAAGGATGCTATTGCTAATTAGCGTGCACGACCACAGCCCGATGCTGGAGGCTGCTGCTAAACGGCCTGTCTCACCGAGTGCCTCCCCCAGCCTCTTGCCGGAGTTCCGTCCTCCCCGGGAGCCAGCGTCGGGCAGAGCCAGGGCCATTGCCACCAGGGAAGACGGCGTCAATCACAGCAATTATCCTTCCTCATTGTAAAGGGCTCCTATACATATATATATATATATATATAAAAAAATATCCATATAAGACTGCGTGAGGCACTCCGGTGTAATTTGCCCTATTGAGAAAAGATAAACTGCTCTTTCACAAACATGATGCATGTAAATAGCATGCCTCTTTCGAAATACCTGCGAGCCCATATTTTATTATTCATTTTTACCTCCCTTCAAAGAAAGAACAACAAAAGCACATCAGTGATAGATCTCCAGTAAATCCTGACCTGTCGTTAAGCAGCCCACAGGTTGGTACATGCTGCTGCTGAACTAATGAAAGCTATTCTGCCTCTAGAAAGGGGTGAATCAAAACAACCCAATAACCTGAAGATCCTGAATCTCTCTGAGAAGCCTGCTCAGGGAATAGGAACTCATGACACTTCTCTTATTTGTATGCCTGAAACCACTTTGCAAAGGCAGCATTCTCATTCGATTCCGACTTGAGATGGGCGAGCAGTGAGCATCAGCTCTGGGAGGTGGTGAGCACCTGCCTCTGTCAAAGCAGCTGCGTCTCTCATGGAGTAGAGTGAAAGGAGTAAATGCACTTCCCCAGCTCAAAATGCCACATCTTTGGCAGCTGAAAGACCATGTCCTGTTGCTGACACCTTTCCACAAGCGCCAAAATTCAAATCATTGGTTCTGGACTCTACAAAGTAGGCAGAGCCTCATGCCAGAGGAACACACAACCCAAACATGGCATGGAGCATTTTTCTATGTGACTTTTTCTCCTGCCTCATTAAGCGTTGCCCATGACTGTGCATATCCCTGGCTCCCCAGCTGTGTTCTGCAGATCACTGGTGGCCCAGGAGGCTCTCGGAAGCGGCCTGCAGCTGGTGCACAGGCTCATCACATCTGCACGGTGCTCTCTGTGACAAGCCAGGCGACACGAGGACATTGTGGCCCAGGGAAATGCTGGCAGCTGCAGCACCTTGAGGTGTGAATTTTGAAGGGCTAGAGGCAGCCTCTGCTGTGCAGGATATGTCTCACCCCAATTTAGAAAGTGATACCTGTGATAGGCCAAGAGGAACAAACTCGGTTGGTTGTCCCAGTCATTATAGACAGAGACCAGGCAACTACCCAAGGTGCAGCTCAACTAGTTCTATGTTTGGAGCATGAAATGAACAGCTGAGTCATACAAAGCGTTGGCAGAAGATACCACTATTGCCCCATTTTACAGACAAATCTGGACTAAGAGAGATTGAAGGTCTCGTCCAAGGACACGAGCCCCTAACATCCCCGCTGTGCTGGCGCGTGGCTGAACCACCCTACCACTTTACAGATCCACCCGGGCCACAGAGCAGATGTCACGTACCCTGTCCCCTTCAGCAGCCAACCTTCCCTTCCCCCCCTCGCCCCGCTGCCTGGCGGGGACAGTCATGTCCCCTGCAGCTCTGCCCTGGCAGGCAGCATTTCTGAGGTTCTCCCCTCATTTCCAAGCAACGCTGAGATGCATTAACTTCCTCTCCCCTTCTGCTGTAACCGCTTATTTGGCTCTTGTTATTGGATTATTTATAGTAATTCTGCAAAGTGTTTTGGAATCAGCAGAAGGGCACAGTGCTAAATACAATAGCATCACCTCGTGAGATCTGACATTTAAAAACAGGGGATCCAATTACTGAAACCAAGGGAGGCAGCAAATGTCAGGAAAAGCCAGTGGCTGTTGGCTTGATACGGTGACTCCTGAACTGCTGCCTGTGGTCTGCAGCAGGCGGAGGAATCGTCTGCAGCCCGTGGTTTTCCCCATGGAGCCCACAGCCCGGGAGGACAACTCTAGCACGTCTTCAGAGGGTGCAACACGTGCTTCTTTTTCCAGTGCTGTGAAAACAACAACAGCATGAGGCGGTGCATGTTCTTGACTGACGGATAAACCTGCTACTGCCGTCATCCCCACACCCAGACCCTTCTACTCAAGTCGGGAAGGTCAAGTACATTTCTAGACCTGACCCCCAGATTTCCAGCCAGATCCAGTCCAAAGCAAAGAGCGGCCTGGCAGCCTGCTTCCTTCTCGCAGAGGAATTCCAGTGCGGAGCATGTCCAAGCTGTCTGAAATAGTGCAGCTGCCTAAAAGCACGAGTTAATATTCATGCATCGTGCAGAATTTCAAATACATCCACCTCTCATCAGCAACGTCAAACTGTCTTGACGGTTAATGAGCTAGGCACAGACTCTAAAACAGCAAGTTGTAACTGAATAAATATGATAAACAACCTGTTTCCAGATGGCTTTTTATGTAAAACTATTTATGCAGTGTTGATAGATGGCAAATTTTATGCCAATAAATCCTCGTATTTTAAAACATTTGCCTTCTTAATTGCCCAGTTTACATGTAAAATATGTTTATGTGCATTCCTAAGTCGAAAAGTGACATAGGAACATCTCTGGACTGAGTAAGCACTATTCCTACAGTGGCCCATCTGTCTGGGCTCACAAGAACAGTGTCACAGGAATGTCACCTGTGAAATCCTGCGCATAACAGGAGTCAGACTCTGATCAAGGCTGGCACGAGAATATGTGTTGCTGTTAAGCCCCTGTGACTTGCTAGATGGTGTTTGAAGGGAACTTGAAGCCCTGACCCCACAGGCTGGTGGGACCTTGAACGCTGCCAGGGAGATGCGGCCGGGGATGAAGCCGGTGCTGGGAGGAGGCTGCGGCTTGACGGTGGATGGTGGTACTTCGGCAGTCACCAGTCACGGAGCCTCTGCTTCACCTCTCTAAAATGGGACAGCTGGTACTCTGCCTCCTGGAATGGCTTTGGGGTAAGCCCACTGGTGGCTCTGAGATACATCTGACATCTGGGGGAGAAGCCAGTTGTATCCCAGCACTAGGGAATCTCTTGCGGTCTCCCAAGGTCTCTTCCCCACTGAGGAGTTCCAGTATATCACAGAGAGGACACTACGCTGAAGCAATGACAGCCCAAACCACACAGATGAGATGAGTGAGTCTGTGTCTTTGGTAGCTGAGCCAGGCTCTCTGGTGCCTTTCACAGCTGGGTCCTTCTGAACAGCCAGTTTTGCTCCTGGCTGTCTCTGCCACCTGCATACAGCAAGGGCACAATCAGGACCCCCCACAGGCTGGCTTGTCCCTCTGTCCAGTTGTGCAGTCAGTCGTCACCGCTGCTTTTAGGCCAGAGGTTGTCATCTGAGCACTTTGCTCTTTCCCCTAGAGGAGAACCCATCCTGCCTCTCTAGGCTTTACCAAGCTCTCTCAAGGGCCAGCCAGACCCCCCCCCTCCCCATCCCCACCACCCACTGGAAGCACAAATTGCAGAGGGAAATGCAAAACGCAGCAGGAGACACTGAGCATCATGCAGCTCTGGTGCTGAGCTTTGATCCCCCAAAGCACCTGGTGACTACGGGATGACCTTTGTGGGGTGCTGGCTTCACCCCAAGGAGCTCAGCGGTGGCAAATGCAAGGGAGACGGAGCCCTATTAAGCACACAGCCTCCTAATGCAATTAGTTCATGGTTTATCTGCATTCTTATTACTGGCTATTTGCTCTAATAGATTCAATCATGTAAAACATTAACATAAATTGACACCAAGCAGATTTATCCCCTTGAAAATGTTTACTCATTTAGGATTCCTGATAGTTGTTGGGCTCAACTCTACAGTACATTGGGTGTTTTATTTAGCCTTTAACTCATTTATAGGGTATTTATAGAAGAGGGCTTCCCTGAGCAGTAAAACCAGAGGGCTTTGCGCACAACAGCTATGTCCTTCTGACAGGTTTATTTTGTTTTATTTCTCTAAGGGATAGCTTTGCCTTGCTCTGTTTTCACCTTAGCATTGCCACTAAAGTTATTAAAAGAAAGTCTACCCCATTATGTCTTTGGTGACGTCCAGGCACTGTTGTCCTGGCTGGTCCTGGCAAGGAGGAGGTCAGGGCAGACTCCAGGGCTCAGCGCTCCCCCACGTCCCAGCACCAGCCGTGCATCTGACTTACTGAGCAGCGGGGGTAAATCTGTGCGGGGACAGAGCTGTTGAATCCCCTGTCTGGGAGCAGGGTGCAGACCTCTGCAGACCCCCATGTTGCATGGTGAGGGGTCTGGAGCACAAGTCTTGTGAGGAGCGGCTGAGGGAGCTGGAGGTGTTCAGCCTGGAGAAGAGGGGGCTGAGGGGAGACCTTCTTGCTCTCCACAGCTCCCTGAAAGGAGGGGGTAGCCAGGGGGCATCAGTCTCTTCTCCCAAGGAACAGGCGATAGGACAAGAGGAAACGGCCTCAAGTTGCGCCAGGGGAGGTTTAGATTGGATATTAGGAAAAATTTTTACACTTAAATGGTTGTCAAGCATTGGAACAGGCTGCCCAGGGAAGTGGTGGAGTCACCATCCCCAGAGGTCTTTAAAAGACGGGTAGACGTGGTGCTTAGAGATATGGTTTAGTGATGGTTTTTGTCAGTGTTAGTTGATGGTTGGACTCGATGATCTGAAAGGTCCCTTCCAACCCAGACAATTCTATGATTCTGTGATTCTACTTTTCTCTCTTCTCCAGTATTAAACAGGAGCCACTATCACCCCCATCTGCATCACTAGAACAGAGCGGGGTCTGACAGCATCCCACCCCTGGCTGGCCACAGCACAGCCCTCAGCCAGCAGCTCACTGCAGGGGCCATGAAGGAGCGAGCAGAGACTTTGTACCGTCCTCTCAGATTTCTGGGAGAGCTCTGAGGAGGTTTTTAGCTTAAAGAATAAAGGATGCACCCAGCTAGCTTCCCATTAATCTGGGCGCCCTTATCCTGTCAAGAGAGCTAGAGTTTGAAAACTTGTGTGCAAGGTGTATGATACTGAATTAACTTTTAAAGTGTTTGCCTTATGCCCGTTCTTTACAAGCAGCCTTTTCACCAGTAGACCTGACGGAGTGTTCCCATATGCCTGGATGCCGTGAGGGTCACTTTCCGTGCCCTGTGCGTGTCACTACAGCCTGTCATGAATTTTTCACGGAGATACAAGTTCAGATCAAATAAACCATGATAAAGGAAGAAGATTAGTTTTGATGAGTCTCAAAAAAAACCCAGGAAAAATAATTTTGGAGAAAACTTTAAGCATTGTCAAAATTTTCCATTTTGATTTTCAGGCATGTTTTGTCTCTGAGTTGAGAAAGGCTTTTGTTTCAAAACATGATTAATCTTGGAATAACCAACAGGCAAAGAAAGAGGAAGAAAAGTCAAATACCATATTCAGCTGGAGTTTGTGAATGTGAGACATATGACAACCCTCAACTGTAATTCACTGTGCGAAAATGCATGGTTTCACAAAAAAGCATGCTTGGAAAAAAAGGAAGAAAAAAGGAAGAAAAACAGAGATCTTGACTTTTCATCCTAATTTGACATAGGGATACATTTCGGTTTTCTTTTTTACCAGACAAGAAAAACATTTTCATTTATGTTCCAGTTATCTCTGTGATGGGCATTTCTAGATATGGTTTTGATGGGAGAAGGGGGTGGAGAGAATCACAGAATCACAGAATGGTTCAGGTTGGAAGGGACCTTAAAGATCACCCAGTTCCAACCCCCTGCCCTGGGCAGGGACACCTCCCACCAGACCAGGTTGCTCCAAGCCCCGTCCAACCTGGCCTTGAACCCCTCCAGGGATGGGGCAGCCACAGCTTCTCTGGGCAACCTGGGCCAGGGGCTCACCACCCTCACAGCAAAGAATTTCTTCCTGATATCTCATCTAAATCTACCCTCTCTCAACTTGAGGCCGTTACCCCATGTCCTGTCATTACACTCCCTGATCAAGAGTCCCTCCCCATCCTTCCTGTTGGCCCTGTTTAGGGACTGGAAGGGGCTCTAAGGTCTCCCTGGAGCCTTCTCTTCTCTAGGCTCAACAACCCCAACTCCCTCAGCTTGTCCTCACAGCAGAGGGGCTCCAGCCCTCTGATCATCTTTGTGGCCCTCCACTGGACCCATTCTAACAGGTCCATGTCCTTCTTGTGCTGAGGACTCCAGAGCTGGACACAGTACTCCAGGTGGGGTCTCAGCAGAGCAGAGCAGAGGGGCAGAATCACCTCCCTCGCCCTGCTGGCCACGCTTCTTTTAATGCAGCCCAGGATGTGATTGGCCTTCTGGGCTGCAAGCGTGCATTGCCAGCTCATGTTGAGCTTCTCGTCCACCAGCACCCCCAAGTCCTTCTCCTCAGGGCTGCTCTCAAGCCATTCTCCGCCCAACCATCCAGGACCTTCTGTATTAACTTGTATGTTTTGTGCAGCTATCAACTGACACGCTGCATTAAAAACCATGAAGCATCAGCATTATTAGGACAGCCACAATTGCCTGTGCCCGTGCAGCACACAAAGCTCATGAGGAAGCCCACAAAACAGGGGGACAAGATGCTCACACATGGACGCTCGCACAAGAGGCTCGCACAAGCCTCTGTGTCCATCAGGAGCTCCCATGAGACTGCCTTAAACTGGGATTGATACAGCAAAGGAAATGCAGCCTCACTTCGTCTCATTTCCCCCAGAAAGGAAACCACTCCTTTACACCAAAGCACCTCACCTCCCACCTCCATCACCATTTTCAAGTGGTCCCACAAAGCCTGGCCAAAAGAGAAGGGACGTGGAAGGATGACCTCCCAGCCACCACCGCAGGCATGAGCCCATAAAGCAACAGCTCAGCTACAGGTTCTCCCATCTCCTTTTTTCATTCCTCATTTCAGTGACATTTGAGAGTCCTCTCAGATTTTAAAACACATAGATTTTGACATTTTATTACTTCCCTGTCTTTGGTTTATGGTTATTAGGATGGGTGAAAAATTAAGGTTCCTGGAGGCTGCCGTGAAAGCCTCTATTTATTCAAAGGGCATGTAAAAAATGGCTGCATCCCCTGTAGGCGACAAAATGAGATTTAGTATCATTTCAGGCTTTCAATTGCTTTGCATAATGGGCATGGTTCTTCCAGTGTCAGAAGCTCAACCCCAAGTACTTTCTGCCCACCCAGTAACTCTCATTTCACCCCCTCCATGCTTCCAGAGTCCAGGACACCCACCTGGCAGGGGCTGTGGGCACAAGGTGATGTCCAAATTCCTTCACGTTTGTCACAAGCATCCACGGTGTTGGGATTTCAAGGCAGGGTGGGTGGCTAAAGTACATCACCCAGGACAACACGATCCATATGTGAATGGTCCAGTAGCTGAGGTCTGCGTGAAACTCAGGAGACCAACTTGCAGATTAGACTTGCTGAAGGCAATGCAGATAACAAAACCTAAAAGAGATCATATTTTCATTCTAGCTGATTTCATAGTCCAGATACAGATCAACACAAACTGCTCTCATCAAATTATGTTACTATAGGGATCATATTTTGGATTCCTGCAGTTCCACACCAGCTCTGTCTGGAAGAAGCACTCCAAGCTAGGAGGGAGAATGTCGTTCAGTCTTGGCCTGGCTTAAGCTGATGAGAAAACCAGCTCCCTAGGTGGTAGAAATCCAGAATGAAAATTATTTTTCTGTCCTCCGAACTGCAGAGCCAACGTCGAGCTGTTAAATCAGTCTCCCAAGATCTCAGAAAAAACACAGGGCTACAAGTGACGATGCCTGCAATCAGCCTTTGCCTATGTGAGGAGAAGGTCATTGCTTGCCCGGGAAGGTCTTGGAGAAGCCAAGGGTTTAGACAAGTCAATCCCAGGAACAGTAAAGGTCTCCAAGCCTGACTCTCATTCTCCCTGGTAAAGGTGAGGTCTCACATTCCCCATTTAGGAACCAACTCAGAAAGCAAAGGGTTAGATGAATCTTGGGTTTCACAATCCCACGGGAGACTGGACTGAGGGAACGTGTGCCTTTATTTTTTAGATTTATTCTCCTTCCTGGAAGTGAGGAATTACTGAGTCTTGTGCTAATGAAGTCTGGTATGCAAAATCTCTCAGTGCCTAAATAAGTTGCATGACAAAGGCGTGTCAAGGCCCAGGTATGGATTTTTACCAAGGTGCTCTCCTGTGCAAACAGAGATGAGCCAGGGAAATGCGTGGCAGCACATGCCCATGGTCCAGCTGTGACTGTGGCTGCTTTGAGCCGTGCCGCCGTGCTGCTCCTCCTCCCTACGCCACTGCTCTGCCTCCATGCAGCCAACCATGATGCTCCACCTTGTTCCTACGGATGCCTCCAAGTTGCCGCCTCAGCACACGCCATGTGTGAGCTCCCCAATGAATGGTCACCCCCCGAGATAACTGACCCACAGTGGATGCGGGATGCGGCAGGGCTCTCATTTAGGAACAGCCAGGAGCTGCAGAACCTGGGGGAAAGGAGCAGATTCTCCAGTGATTTACCTGTCTACCACGGGTTGTGTGCAGCCTGCCCTGCCTGGGCCGGCTGCTCGGGCACTGCCACCTGCAACCACAGGCGCGAGTCAAACACAACTTCAGATTCGAGGGGATAACTTTCTTCTTCTCTCAAGAAAGTCCCCACTTTCTCTGACATATCTGGAAAACCAGGTATCTGGAAACGGCAGTGTTTTGGGCCAGCCGTGTTGCTTCTGGGAGTCCATATGGTTGCCTTTTGGGGTGCCTCTCTACCAAGATAATGCTTCTTATGAGGCACTCTGGAATTGCTGTAGCAAGAGACATGTGAAAAAAAGAAAAATTTTTGGTTGAAATTTGTCCGGGTAAAGAAAAGGCTTTTATGTGGCAAGAAATACCCTACACGGACCCAAAAGGAACCCGTGCAAGACCAAAGGCTTGAGGTGGCTCAGCAGTTTCTGTCTGCGCCCTGCCTTCAGGGGCCTGAGCTGAGCCACCTCGCCAATGGGATGCTTTTCTGGCTGCCCTGGGTGGGACTTAGCGGCATTTCTCCTCTTTGGGCAGATTGCCTGGCTCAGGGCAGCATCCCCCTCATGGCTGGTGGATCATAACGCCGAACTCAGAGCCCCTGGGTTCCTGGCTCTGCGGAGGGCCCCTTGGAGGGCCTGTGGCAAGTCCCAGCCATCAGATGAGAAAATAAACTCATGAAAACCCAAAATGTGCTTCACTAGAACACTGAATCTGCCAGAATCTGTGGGTTTCTGTGGAAATGATTGGAAATACCCCGTGGCCTGGAGCAGGTTATCTACCAATTGCTGGGTGATGTCTCCACTGGAAAATCACTTCTGCTTAAGAGGCAGCCTGGCTATAAAGGATGGCTCCATGTCAGCGTGACAGCACATGCAACAAGAAGTCTTTATTACGAGTCCTGTGCCTCCAGCCCTTGGGATGCCCAGGCAATGTGGCAAGCCCAAGGCCGATAGGAAGCACCCACTGGGTATTCCAGTGCGCTCTGCACCCTGACAGGGATGGGCATGAAGTACCTCCAGCATCAGACAGGATTCACACACCAGACAGGGAGTGTTGAGATCATCAGACGCAGCTGCAGAGCAGCACGCAGTGGCCCTGGCGGTGGCAGGGGGTGGTCTGGTGCCAGAGCAAGCCTGCCCGCTGGCTAGTGGAGCACAGTGTCCCTCCCAGGGTCTCTCCATCTGCACCCCAGGCTCTCCCACCACCCCATCCCAAGCAGGACACCTCTCAGGGACCACAGGCACCCTGAGAGCCTCCGTTGATGGCTTTCAAACTTTTTCTGTGAATTTCTTATGGAATCGTCTTTTCTTTGGAAATAGCTGTTAAGACCAAAAAAAAACAAAGGGGAAAAGCCAAAGCAAACAAACCCCTCCATTTAAAAAAAAACCACAACTGTCTGAAAAGGCAAAATGTTTCATTTTAGCTTGAACGCATTTCTATTCTGCCTTTTCTGGGAGAGTAAGAAAAGCAAAAAACAAACAAACAAACAAGAACAGAAGCAAAGTGTGGCTCCCCAGCAACAGCCTGTTGCCATACTGCATGCACCGATTTTTCCTCTTCAGTGTTTTCAGTTCAAAATGCAAAGAACCGCACCGCAAAACTGTTTTCCAGGTGTTACCTGCCTTTCTCAGACTCAGGGCTGTGGCCAAAGAGCAGGATGCTCCATGGCTTGGGGGACGAGGACAGGCTGCTGGGGGCTGGCATCGGCGCATGGCATGGAGAGCTAAAGGCAGCTCCTTCGCGGCCAAAGATGCGTGAAGCTCACCCCCAGTGCTCCCTCCTCTCCACATTTCTCGGTGTTGTGTGACTTCAGAGGCTCTGCCTTGTGCTCCCCCAGCTCCCAGCTGCTGCCAGGTTTCCAAGCATGCTTTACTGCCGCGTGTGTTTACTTCTTGCCTGAATTTAAACCCCCGAGCCTTCCTAAATAGGAATTGCCTAGAGAAAACGTCGATATTCAAGCACTTCCTCCCCTTCAGAACAATGCTCTTACTTAGCTTGGCTGTGGAGTCGCTTGTGCTCGTTTGAAGGATGCCCAACACAATCGCCGCTTCTCCTCCGAGCCCTTTGCTGAGTTCACATATTGAACACGCAAGTCTCTTCCCTTTCAATCCAGCCAGAATCCTATTAGCTACAACATTTTTACAATTCATGAGCCACACCAGGGGTTTGCTTAACACTCATTTGATAGTCTTCCTAGCTCACTGGCAAGGTGTCCAATTAGTCTAAACAGCTCTTAGCTTTAGTAGAGTTAATTGTTTCACATTGCACGGCGGCGGCTGGGGAGCGCCCTAAATTTCCCAAGAGGATTTTTAATTATTGCTGCTATGCTGCTGGTACTCGTTCTCCTTCCCCTGCCTGAAGTCTCCCATCACCCCTTGTACGTGTTTTCTTCCATGGCAGCCTGAGTGTACCACCAGCATTGCTCATCCACAATTAACGTGCAACTCTTGGAACCAGTCGTGGGGGATGAACTGTAAAAATTGTTTCCCCCCCCACTCTTTTGTTTGTCTTCTCTGAAGAACCACTTGTGGATTCCGGCAGAAATGCGACCGGCTTGGATTCCCAGCCTCTGCAATTATGGGAACCATCGTTAGCGAGCAGAGAAATGGGCACCGAAAATCAGAAGCACTTGGAATTTGTCTTGTAATGTTTTACTAAGGGCCTGAAACTGAGTTATTCCAGGCATGTAAAAAATGCCTGTATGTGTGGGCGTAACTACAAAGCATCTTCCCCTACTGGTAATGGTTTAGGTAGAGACCTATATCTAAAACCCAAGATATGAAGGTTCAATTTCCCCACTCCAGGCAGGGACTCTAATTACAGGACTATCATATAAAAGGTGCCTTTACATCCCTCACGGAAAGTTGCCGGGGGCTGGTTCCAGGGGTCGCAGGGGCTGGGCCACCGCCTGGCCTTTCGGGGGGCTCGCCGCATTGTGCTGATGCCGTGCCCTCCATTGATGAGTTTCCCTTTTTCTCAATTCCTGATATTTTTCCAACAAACCAGAGGGTCTTACCCCACCCTCTCCGTACGCACTTCAGACTATGGGCCAATAATGGACTTTTTCTTTAATGAATAAACTGGGAAACTGGACACCTCTCCAGTGCCACTGTCCCCCAAAACCCTCTTGGGGTTTGAGACAGAAAACCTTTCCATTTAATCCAATCTATTTATTGGGGTCCATTTAGTCCTTTAACACCTTTTCCTCCAGTTAAGCTGATTCTTAAATTTCAAAACTCTCTAGAAATTTTAAAAAAAACCAAACCTCTTCAGACACAAAAAGGCTTTGCTATGGAAGGCTGATAATGAAATGTGCTGCTGTTTCCAAAGCAGTTCATCTGGGAAATTCCCAGATTACATTTTTCAATTATTTTTCTTTTTTTAATCCTCCCTACCTTTTTCTGGCTGAAATTACCGTTGCTGTTTCAAGGCATTCTTGAATATTTGTTGTTATTTACTCCTTTCCCTCTGAACTGAATTTTAAGCCTGCGCATGGTATGGAAGAGCGCAATAAAACCATATGGCAGCAGCTCCTTGTCGTCAGGGATTTGGACGGAGATAAGGAGCTGGAAGGGACAGAGAGAGGCCCAAGGGGTATCTTGGCACTGCAGAGGTGTCTGTGCAGAAGCTGTCTTCATCACTCTGAAAAATAACATGAAAAATAACATGAAAAATGTCCGCATTCTGTAGAGTGGCACAAGAATAGGAAAGCCCCGATGAGATCCAGGCCTCAGCTGGAAAGTTTTTACAGACCTAGAAATGGGAAAAGGGTGAAAACCAGCGGAGAAGGAGCACTGCAGGGGGGCAGGCGTCCCACTGGGGGAGATCTCATCCTGCGGACGGGACTGAGCACGGGCTGGCGGAGGAGGGACGGGGTGAGCTGTGCAAAAGCCCCTTTCTGAGGTGGGCTGAGATTCGGGCATGACCAATTTTCTCCAGTCTCCCCAAACAGCCTTTCTTCTCCCGGCCACTCGTTTTTGCAGCTTATTGTTGTGCGAGGCTCCAGCAACACAGCTCCAGCTCCTGCTTCTTCCCCCGCTTTTTTACGGTCACTTCCCTCCCTCCTTTCATTCTTCCACTCTTTTTCTTCTCCTTTTTCTTTTCATTTTCTTCCTTCCTGCTGCTTGGGTTTTATCTTTGACTTTTAAAAATGGAACCTGGCTGTAAAATTCACCGTATAGATTATCCATTTTTCAAAAGGGTGCTCTTGACATTATGTGGGGAGAGAATTCAGGAGGAATATATATATAACCGCAATGGAGCAAACAGCAAAAACTCTTCCTCCGGAGAGTTCCTCACAGTTCACTACGAAAAAGCAAAGCCTCGACACTGAATCATAAACCTCCAGCTTAATTATAGACACACGGCAGCATGGTATCGCAGCGCTGATGCTAGTGCTGCACAGCCACGGCGTGTGTGTCTGCCCAGCACCGGCAAGGAGCTGATGGAGCGCTGAGCTAAGTAATTCCTCAAAAATACTCCATTTAGGAAAAGAAGCGGCAAGAACTATTAGCAATTTCAGTGTGTCAAGGAACTGGGCATTTCATCCGGGGGAGGTAGGTGGGGAATCAGTCAAAGTGTTTTCATCAATGAGGGAAGAAAAATGGGATGAAGACAAGAAAAATAGTAGGAACTTGGAAGCGGAGAGAAGCTAGGAGAAAAAGATCAACTTCAAATCTTCCTTACCATGAGAGGGGAAAGGTGGAGGTAGGCGGTAATGAGTGGCAGCAATTTGGTGGAAATTGTGTGAACTGACTCACTTTTAGAATAACTGGTAAATAAAATTTAAGATAAAGTTAATAAATTAAATACGTCTCGAAAAAGCTTGAAAGAAGGAAAGGTTTTGTTCAGCCTTTGACAAAAAATCATTTCTCATTTAGGAAAAATCCGTGCCTGTGGTGTTCCCTGGCCCGGACTTTCAGAGAGGTGGCACTGCCACGGTCCCGGGTGAGCCCTCGGAGGTGGAAGCAGGGGCTGAGCTGGGGCGTCCCCACCCTCGCTTCTGGTCGGGGGCTGCCAGCACATCTCAGTGAAAACCCGCCTTCCCCTGCAGTTTAGGATGCAAGGGAGGATGCGGGGGAGATGGGAAGGGGGTTACAGACACAGGCTGCCTCCTGCCATCCCCGGTGAGGGGCTGGGGACCCCCAGGGAGAGGTTGGTCAGGAAGGAACAGGGGGATGGGATGCAGTAGCCTGGACACCCTTCATCTCCCTCTGAGCAATCTCAGACAAAGCCCAGAAGGTTGTATGACATACACCTGTGCTGATAAACGAGGCAAGCCTGTACGTTTCATATCAGAAGTTAAATGCAGTGTGTTTTACCTCCTTCGCCCTGTTTTTAAGAGCTGAAGAGCAGTGTCGCTCTTCCCACAGACCTCTCCGACATCCGAGTGGGAGGCTGTCACATCACAGTGTACTTTTTTTTTTTTTTTTACTTAATTATATAACTGACACAAAAGGCACAGCCCCTGATCAGATTTAAGGTCTAACCAGGTACCACACAGGCAAATAATGAAGACAGTCCCTGCTCCTAAGCATTTCTATTTGTAGGACAGGCTAGACATGACACAAAAGAGGAGGGAAAGGCAAGAGACGCAGAGGGACAGTGCAATGACATCTCCGTAGGGCAGCGTGTGTAATTGCACAGCATTAACATCCCGGGGAACCGCTTGCCTCCCACCGGGGAGAGAACGGCTTGTGAGCATCCCAGCACTCTTCTGTCACGGCTGCACTGAGAACTGGTGGATGCTCTAAAAGCTACAAGGGGAAAACCAGGCACCCACAGCACTTCTCTTTGGGATGACCCAGCTGAAGGCCCATCCTGCTCCATCCCTTGCAGCCATGTTATCCCAAGGACAGGGTCCCCAGACAGGTCAGGCTGCTGGGTTTGTTTCTGGGGAAAAAATTCCAGCAAGTAACATGAATTGAGGCCAGTCGCCTTGGAGGTACCCTGGAAACCTCCTTTTTCTCATCTCTGAACTCAGCTGGGGCCATGCCCTGGGCCCAGG
Source organism: Larus michahellis (assembly GCF_964199755.1). NCBI lineage: Eukaryota > Metazoa > Chordata > Aves > Charadriiformes > Laridae > Larus > Larus michahellis. The sequence continues at coordinate 15,428,142 of NC_133907.1, read as the reverse complement.
CAGGGCAGCTGGTGGCTACCAGAGCATCTGCGGGACCCAGAACTGCCACCAGCAGGAGGCTGGGGAAGCACAAGGAAAGCTGTTCGGAAATCCTTACAAACCAGGCACATCCTCTGGGTCCTGGAGTGGCTGAGCCTCCCACTGGTAGTTCATCCGCTGGACGCCAGGCCCCTTCTCTCTAACTTGGTATCAGTTTTCATACAGCAGAGACCTGACTTCTTTCCCCTGGCCTCTCCCACCCCTCAATTTGAATAGCATTTAATCTTAATAGCATTTTCATCTTTGGGCACAAAAACATTTTTCACAATGAGAACAATCAGCCATTGGAATTATCTCCCCAGGGAAGTGGTGGATTCCCCAACACTGGACATTTAAGGTTGAGCTGGACAGGGTGCTGAGCCATCTAGTCTAGACAGTGCTTTTGCCAAGCATGGTCTAGGTTGGACCAGATGATCCTCGAGGTCCCTTCCAAGTTGGTATTCTGTGATTCTATGATTAAATCCCAAACCTGTGATCTCTCCCCCATTACCCCTTTGATCATGCTGGCCCGCTGTTTCTTTTCTTAATAAAGGAGAAAATTTAGCAGCTCAGGAGGAGATAATGGGCAGGTTCCTCCATCATCCTCAGAACCATTAATGCTCACATCTTCCCTCTCAGTATGGCACATTTGTATGTTTAATTTAAGAAGGTTATCTGTCAAAAGTGATATCTCAAGGTATCACTGAGCTCAATAAATATGTCAGAAACAATAGCTCCTGCTGTGAGAAACAAATGTGCAGAAAATTCTGTTTGGAGGATCTCAAGACTGAGAAAATCAGGCCAGACTGACATCTCTGTTTCAGCGCCTCTCACCGCACCCTCTCCTTCCCCCTCTGGTATTATGGTCCTAAGAGCAGCGAGAGGCAGAGACGAGCCTGGTTGTTCCTTCGGCTCAAAGAGGGAATAGTCCCTTGGGGAGGACAGCAAGGGGGTGACCCCATTCGGCATATTAATTCAGCTCTTGGCATAGGTGGGAAGTGATCAGAGAAGATAGGACTTATACCCAGAAAGGAGTCAGAGTTGGCTTTAGATCCCTGGGGGCTCGAGTCTTTGCAGCAATGGTTTCCTACCAAAGGAGCCCAGAGGCATTTATCCCTTTAGATGAAGATGCAGGCAGAGATCCCACCCCCAGTTATCAAGTGCAATAAAGATGGAGGTGTTGTGGTCCAGGTTTGTGCCTAGTCAAGACTATTGTCTACTTGCCCGACATCTTCTGAAGCATAAAAGGCCAAACCAGTAAATCAGGTGGTCTCCCTGCAAAGAGAGAAACCAGGAATTATGGCTGCCCCATGGCCATATACAGGCTGGAGTCACATAAGGGAAAGTGGGCTCTAGGATGGCCCCAACAAGTGGCCGGTGGGGAGAAGGGCATGACCCACCTGCCACATTGCTGAGGAGCAGAAGCTTTCATTCATGCTCAGCCCCTTCCAATAGCTGGCCATAGCAGGACCGGTTTGCAGTGGTGCAAGCCTGTGCTTTCTGGTCACCATCCCACCAGCTCGTTCACTTTGGGGCCGTCTGATCAATCCCTCTGCTCTGGTTTGTCTCAGACCCTTAAGCTGTTTGGGTCCAATTTGCCATCTGCAGAGCACCCAGCATAAGGTGCTGGCTGCCCTAACTCCTCTGGATTTCCAAGTGTTACTTCAATGGGAAAAGCAAGCCCTGGGTTACAGAGAAGCACTACTGCAGTGCAAAACCCCGCTCTTCTGAAACAGGGAGCAGCGAGGATTGCACACAAGTCCCTGGTAAATATGTGAAAAAAAAAGTCATCTCTAAAGCTGGCAAGAGCAGGGGACGCATCCTCCTTTTTAATCCCACACTAAAACCAGTGGAATTAAATATCTCCACAGCAAATAAAGTGAGGGACAATGAGGTTGGGGGAGATGCAGCTTCTCGCAGCCCCTCCTGGTTTCCAGGGCAGAGCGTGACCCCTGTTGACCAGTGCTGAGAAATGAATCCCACGCTGGGAAAAGCAGCAGCAGTCACAGCCCCAGCATAAACAAAGCTGCTTCGGCTTTTGAAGATGAATACCTTAATCCCGGAGGTTGGTAGGCTAATGACAAGAAATATCAAAGTTAAAGGAGGCAATCGCTTCAATCAGGTAAGTGATTAAAATCAGTCCTTGAAGCGCCCAAAGGTCCCAGCTGCTGCTGTCAAAAATGGTGAGAAGAAAAGCCAGACTCTAGGTAAAGCTCAGCTCTTCAAAGTGTTGCCAGCTGCTGGGAGGCTCGGCAGCTCCACCTCAGAGCAGAGCACACCACTGCTCAGCGGGTGCCAAAATAGCCCGGGTCCCCCCCTGCCTCCGACACAATGTGGGGGATGTGGTCGTTTCACGTGGTCACTTCACCTGAAGGGTGCTCCTGGGTGGGGGGGAAACTCGGGGTGGACGGGAGGAAAATGGTCTGATTTCCCCTTCCTGAGAGCATGGAGTTCAAAGCCCACATTCAACTGGTGGTAAGAGCTGAATTTGGAGGTTCTAGTGCCTGATGAAAGATGCCATAACTGCTTGGTGAAAGACACTGCAGGCTTTCCCCACTGGATCAAATTTTCTCAAAGAGCCACACCAGTTAGCTTCCTGCTGGCTTTATCCCACATCAGTCACTCGTCTGCATCACCCTCACAGCAGTGTGGTCACTGTCTGTCCTCCTGGTGCCAGCAGAAAGCCAGCACGGGGGCCGGTTTTCTCTTCTGACTCTACAGAAAGGTGGTCAGATGTTGGTAATGGATTTGTACCAAGCTGGCGCTGCAGGATGATGCTCAGGTTTGGCTTTAAGGGATGTGGAGAGAGGCTCATCTCACTGCGTCTGTTGCAGGGCTCAGGAGGGGAACAGCTTAGTCCAAGCAGGACCAGTAGTGGAGAAGATGAAAATGTCCTCTAGTGATGCCAGAATCTCTCTTTGACTCCAACGGGAGCTGTGATGACTAGCCAGGACTAGTTACCCGGCTCTGAGCTGGTAGTCACAAGAGCTGAAGCCGATCCCAGATCCAAGCAGTCAGCGGTGCAGGGTCTTCCTCACCTCTGCACCTTCTGCGTGTTACTCACAGTGGCTGCCACCCAGGAGCACACCCAGCGTGTCACCACCACCTCAAGTAACTACTTCAGGTTGTTTCTCCCCGTGCAGAGACATTTCACAGTCCTTGGGTGATGGCAGCCCTTTCAGCGCACAGGACTGCTTAGCTAAGGTTTTGCTTGGTTGTTTTTTTCCCTGACCCCCGACTCTTGACCTGCCCCATCTTTCAGACCCTTCAACTCCGTCGTTTTATCCTGCAAGTGCTCTGAGCCAGCCATGGGCATCAGCAGATGACAGACAGCCTGGGTGGAGAGAAACTGCCTCAGGCAGGGCTTCAGAGGGACCACTAATTGTCCCATAAAGTATGTGGAAAGCAATTCTTCCAAGGTTTTTGGGAAGTGCTGATCAAAACCACCGCCTGTACGAGGCAAGGCTTGCATCTTTATTTTGCAAACGTGAAAAAGTGCCGAAGTGGAAAAACTTTGTTATTCTGCCTGTCCACATCCCTGTTCTCTCACGGAGCCATTGCTCAGTCTTATTTGTGGGCTGATACAGAAATGTTTTGTTGGTTCTAGTGCAATGCAGCTGTGAAAAGGGTAGTTCATTTACTGCTGCTGCTGCTGCTGCAGATTGCTGGCAGCTAACAGAAAATTCGCAGAATATTACTTCTGGAGAGATTTATTGTAAATTTATGTGTTTTATTATAAAATTCACATCTCCCAGGACTTCACATCGCAGGAAAACAGTGGCAAAATACAAACAGAATTAAAGTTATGGAATAATCTGGGCTTCTAACAATGGTCTTCGAAGTAGAAAATGGATTGGGGTCTGTCAAAGCCTGTCAAATGCAACTGGATTCAAATAATTATGAACTGCATTTAATGCCATGGGGCTGACCTCGCTCGGGGACATTGCAATAGAAATGGCAGCGATAACCTGTGGTGAAGGAAGTTCTCGGTCAGTCAAAACCTTCCTCTGTATTCTTAATTTCTCGCAGCACACCCCAGGGGGAAATTATTCCACAATCCCAAATCTGGTGAATACTGCAGGCAGAACTAAAGAGCATCAGCACTTCACCGGCAGGACCACGCGCAGGGATCCTGAGCAGTGCTGGTTTGGGTGTGCGTACGGAGTTACAACTGCCTGCTCTTGTACATACAGCTGCATATATGCATATATGCACTTCTGTGGCTTTCACTGCGTTTGCTAGTAACACCAAGTTACTCAGAGCAGTAAAGAAAGGAGCTGGCTGCAAAGAATTGCAGAAAGACCTGAGACATTGGGTGACCAGGCAACCACATGATGGATTAAGTCTAATATGGATAAATGTAAAGTGATGACATGGGCTAATAAGCAATTCCGTATTTCTATTATTAGGCTCTGAGCACGCAGGATGAGGATCTTGAGGCTATAACAGATTGCTCCGTGAAAACTCAGAACTGGCCAAAAAAAGCAAATGAAACAGTAGGAATTATTAGAGAACAAAATAGAGAACATCTATTTTGGTGCTTTATGCCACTGCATAAATTCATGGCTCGCCCGCATCTTGAAAGCTGGGCACAGTCTGGGCTTTCTGTTTTGAAAAGAATAAAGTGGAAATGAAAAAAGTCCAGGGGAAAGCAGCAAAAGTCATCAAAGGTATGAAACAGCTTCCAAATGAGAAACAGCTAAACAGATTAGGACCTTTCCGGATGGGAAACAGAAAATCAGAGCAGAGAGGCACAGAAGATGGAATGCAGCACAAAGACAGTAGGTAGAAAATGACTCTTTGTGATCTATTCTAATGCAAGAATTTGGGATCATTAAGTGAAACCAGTAATCGAAAGGTTCAGAACAGGCAAAAGGAGGCACTTTTCACACATCACATAGGTCAGCTGTGGAACTTCTCACTGCAGGACCCTGCCGGTAAGAAATTTTAGACGGGTTCGAAAAGCAGCTGGACAAGTTCATAGCAGAATAATCCATTGAAGGCCTTTAAATTCAACAAAAACCTGAGCCTCTGGCTCAGGGAGTGCATGAGCTGCATGTTCCTGGCTCTTGGGACAGCGATCAAAGGAGTTATCATTATATTTGCTCCCTCTTGGTTGCTGTCAAAGGCAGACACTGAGCTCGGTGGATTTTTGCTCCAGTCTAATACAGTCGACCTTAACTCAGCGCACTCAAGGAACACACTCCCTGATGTCTAAAAGCACTTTAATACAAATTTATCTCTTTTTGCTCAGGTTTTACACTTGCAACCATGCTGTCTTGTGCTCTCGGCGGTGCATTTGGGCATAAGCCTGGGTAGATGCTGAAGGCGAAGGTCGGCAGGGTGAGGATGGCGATAGAGCTCTGGGCATGGGGCAGCATCTCCCCCCGCTGCCATTCCCAGCTTCCCAAACACTTCTCCAGTCCCTGCAGGAGGCACTTTGCACATCCCTCGACCCTCTGAGGCCTCGTGGCTGGTGGCAATGCGGTATATAGTCTGCCTCAAAGTGTGGCAGGGTTTTATTGTGCAGGGTAATAGGCTCATCATTTCTGTTTGAAGAAATCCAGCCTCAATGTAATGTTTTACATCCTGGGGGAGGGGCGGGGGGGGGGGGGTGGTGGGGGTGAGGCGGGAGGAAGAGAAGGGGAGAGATGGGAAATGATAGTTCATTTAAATATATGTTTCAATCAAACCCTGTAAATTATTCTAAGTGATGTTTTAACAAGATACAATTGCAAGAGCTGAGAAATGTTTCTGTCATTAGGCTGTTGTGTTGTGGGGTTTTTTTTATTTAACAACCAAAATACAGAATTCAATTTACAGGGCTTTAGCCATGGTAGATGAATTTTTATGGGATAAATTCACACTCCAGTTTTGCTATCAGGTTGCAGTACGAGGAGCTGGGCCTTTTTATTATTATTAGACCAAGCTGTCAAAGCCAGTTATATTGCTCTCCTAAAACCAGATGCAAAATCACTTGCTTCTGTGCAGCATCAATAAAAATGGGGCTATTCTTACTGCGAAATTCCTTTTTTTAATTCATGTAGAGAGAGTGGGATCATAATCTTAGCTTCCTCTTCTTTCACCCAAACAAAGCCACTCCTACAAAGGCTCTTCCAGGCAGGCAAAACTGGTGCAGAACCAGAGGAAGCACAGAAATGTCAGCTGCAGGGGGTCTCTGGAGGTCTCTGGCCCAAGGTCCTCCTCAAAGTAGGACTAGCACCAACGCTAGACCAGGTCAGCCATGACTTTACCCAGCTGAGTCTTGAAAACCTCTGAGGACAGTGATGCCGTGGCCTCTCTGGGATTTGTTCCAGCGCTGCATTATCCTCCCAGCGAAGAAATATGGGTGAAAGTGTGGCACTGCTCCCTGCGGGAAAGAAATGGGGATAAAATTGTCAGCATCTTCTAATTAATACTTCTACTCCTCTTAACAACTTCCCTGGTGCAAACGCCAACTTGCATCTGATCAGGACACGGTTGCTGGGTTGAGCTACATGAAGAAGTGATGGATGAAAACCTTCCCTTTAATGCACCAGCCAGCAAGTAGAGATAAGGTGTTTGAAGCTGCTGGCTCTTTCAAGAGGTCTGAACCACCACTCAAACTTGAATTACTGGGTGGGACACTGACACGTGCCCAGATGATTTCCATCAGAAGAAGACTTTTCACCTTGGTCCAGGTGCGGCAGCACAGACGGTCGCGTTCAGAAAACAAACATCATGTCCAATGCAGTGGCTTCCACCTCCCACGGACACCAGCATTTGCCTTCTGCCTCCAGCCCAAGAGCAAGGAAAACACCCTCAAGTCAATGTTAAGGGCCAGTTTCCAGCGTTTGCTTTCTCCCTGGAGAGAACAGCACCAAAACTGATGCGCCTTGTTCCCTTACACAACATTTGCTGTGACCCTGTCAAAGGCGTTATCATTAATCAAATTAGGTGTAAGAATCTAAACAAAAAATGTGCATAGTAATTTATGCAGATCGCTGTGTAAGCTTTTAAAATGCTAGGCTGAGGGGAAAAAAAACCAACAACCACATACACAAAATAAAACCCGCAGCTTTCTTTGCTCTAATTAAATCCATCCTGCTCTGCCTGCAGGTGCATAGACCTTTTCGCTCATCTCTTTCCGTGATCATATTCTGTGCAAAATGACAAATTAATAACTTGAATAACAACAGTTCAACAGAAACAGCCTGATTACAAATCTTGATAGAAAAAGGCATTGTTGCAGGAGTGGTTCCCATTTAAAACGCAGTAAATCAGATGTCTCTGAAGGAACAACAGTGCGGTTTAAAAACTTATTTAAATGAAGAAATGGTAAATAGGAGAGGCAGTGCCCATTTCTCTTATTGTATGGGTATGATTCAGCTACAGAAAAACCTCAGCAGAGGAGCTGGTTCAATTTACTGTTATCAGAGGGGATTAGAGCTGAAGATCCCTGATAGCCACAAGAGCTTTCCTGTGTTATTAACTAGGCTTCGCGGCATTTTTCCTCCTTTAGAACACAAATGAAAAACCTCTTCATTTGCTATGCACGTTGGATATTTCCTGCTTTAATGCAGCATTTCTCCTCTGCAGTATTACCACAAACTTCTGCTTTGATTATCCTGCTCAAGAGCGTAGTCGGCCAGCCAAGCCCCACAGTGCTTAGTTTATACCTCATTTTGCCCGAAGCCCCAGTGGCTGGTGTAAGAAGCAGCAATGGAGGGAGCAATGAGCTCCTCCCCGTGCTCAGAGGCTGAATCCAGGTCCTGATGCAATGGGACGTGGCCCTGGCGCTCCCAAATTCATCCCAGGGGCTTCCCAACATGGTGCAAGGGGAAGGGGTTTCTCTGCTCTTTGCTCTGTTCTCTGTGGTGGAGTTAATGGTGTGAAACAGCCTTCCCCCCTTACCTGGCCAGCTATGCTTTAGCTACAGGATGGCTGTTTCATAGCCAGCGGGAAATGCTTTAACGAGCCTCAGCCCAGCGGCAGCAAGGGGCTCCCCACGTCAGGAGCTGCCTCAGTCCTGCAGACAGATGGGTGCCAAACCCTCCCACCCTGGTTTGTCAGCAGGGTGAGCTGGTGGGGCCGAACGAGCAAAGCTTCTGCCCGACCACCCAAGGGTCCAACGCTGCCCACCGCTGCTTCCACCGGCCCCAGGCTCCTTTCTGCCAGTGCAGCCCCTTCCCCGAGCCCACAGGTCACCTCCGGGAGTGTCTTGGGTGTCTGTCGCCCTTTTATTTAGTGACAACTCTTGGAGAACTGTAGATCCACATCCCAGCTTTCCCTGGGAGTAATGCAAACCTGCAGCAGGAGACTTGCTCCCACAGGAGCCATCCATTGCACTGGTCCATGTTTACTGCTTTTATTTCTCCCGTTCCTTCCATTCAAGGCAATTACAAGGACATCCGAAACCTACATGAAGGGCAGAAGCGTCTACCAGCCTTCCAAAGGCAGTAAGACTCACAGAGCACAGCTAAGAGTACTAAGGGAACTCACAGAGTACAACTAAGATAGTAAGACTCACAGAGTACAGCTAAACTATTTCTTTTTCTCCACCATACACAGCCTGGTAAGTGGTGTGGTCTTAGCAAAAACCTTTCCCATGAAGGGAACGGCACAAGGCCTTGCTTGCCCTTTACTAAAGCCTTACACATACCTTAGACATATCTCTCATTGCCCCACTGGCGTAGAAAAAACAGTGGAAAACTTGAGTATGTCGGAAGTTCTGCAGATCAGAGCAGTATTAAGACAGGGCACTCCCTCCCTCCATCACGCCAGGAACCATCCAGGCCACCGCAAATTAACAGAAACAGGTCCCCCTCTGACAGACCGATCCCATCTCAGTCTCATTCAAGGCTCTTTTAAATAGCTCCTTGCCGAGAGGCTTCCCCATTGAACATCCTCCCTGTCCTCAGAACAAACATGGGTTTTATAATTAAGTGCTAATCAATAGTGCCTGCCTGCAGGGAGCAGGAGACACGTGTGTGCTAAACCAGTCGCCCGAGGAGGCCACGCAGGGCCTCCACGCGGGACCTTTTAAAAACAAGCGGATGTTTGTTTTAAAGTCAACTTAATTTAGGAGCCATGTAACAAAACAGTAACATAAACACGAGCGTACATCGGACGCAAACAATTAGCAGTCTTTCATTACAGCAAAATGCAACGCATAGGGTTTGTTTTTTTTTTTCCTTTTATGTCTCCATCCCTGTTCCCACAGCAGCTCTATTAAAAAGGTGCTGATTTACTGCAGAATGTGGCATAAAAGAAGTGCAGTCTGTTGGAAGGCTCTCTCTCTGCTCCCACCCTTGCGACTGCTGCCTGGGATTTAGGGATGCGCCTGGCTCTGCCGGCGCCCTGGCACGCTGTACGCATCAGTGAGCTCAGGCTGTGGGACCTGCCTCTACCTCCCCATGCGGAACAGTCACGCACGGGCACTGGGGCAGGATGGTACTCTGCTGTTTCCACTTACTTCCAGTTGGTTTTTCTCACTGCGGTGACAGGAAGAAATTTGTCCACAGGAATGAATGGGGGTGCTGACGAGGCAGCGGTGCACCCCACCTTCCTCCTCCCGATTGATTTTCTCACCCAGAACAATGAGTCCCGGCAACGCCTTCCTAAAAGCCTCAGGTCCTGGAGTTACAGGGCTGCAAATTGTCCGAGCTTCATTTTTCTCATGGAACTGAGGTTGTGATATTGGGGTTTGTCAGGAAAAGCCAACATCGCTATCCCCATCTCACAGGGAAGCCGATGCTTAGGGAGGAGAATGATGGCAGAAGGGGACCCAGCAGCCAGACACCAGGTCTCTCAGAGCCCACCCAGGGCACAGCCATCCACAGACATGGGGACATGAACTGCAAGGTGCCTGGCTGGTCCCCGTCACCGCAACAGTATTCCCGCAATGCTTCTGTCAGGTACGGGAACAAGCTGGACCCTGCAGCCCAGCAAGACGAAGTAGTAAATCATGCAGATGGAGGTTTTAAGATGTGGCATAAAAAATGCATGTCTCAGATTAATGGTTGCCTGTAGCCCAGTCCTAGAGATGTCCAGCCCCTTGGGTATCTCGGTTCCCTATTTTAAAGGTCAGTTTTATCTACAAGCAAGTCTGGAAGCAGGGTATGTGCAGGGAGCCTAATTAGAGACTGCTGTAGCTACAGAAGTGATGAGAAAGAAACCTCATGATAACACTGTGCTCTTGTCCCAGGGGCTCCCCACCAGCCCAACACTCTTCCAGCCAGTCTCTCTCATCCAAGAGATGAGAACGTGAGCTGCTTGATATTTTGGGAGGGATCCTTTGGTTCCCCTCTGCTCCAGGGACTCCCACTCCACCAGCTTTGCAGGAGGAACTTCTCCGAGCTCCTAAGCGACCACGTATCTCTTTTTGAGTCAACAGCAGACCCATGTCGAAGCTACACAGGTGTTTAGAAAGCGTTGCCTACACATCCCTAGCGAGGCGCTGGACCCTGTCCCCATTGGGAGAAGCCAGAGCAGCCCCATCCCACTTGCCTGACCCCTGCCACAGCTGAGCAGGAGCATGGCTTTTCACTCCACCAAATAAATTAAGATCTACTTAGGATGCACGTTATAATCTCCATTCAGAAATGGAACATGGCCCAAACCTTCTCACAGACCTAATGCCAAAAGCCTGGATGGAGGGTGGAAAATGTCGTTCTTGCCGTGTCATGATTTCTGATGAAAAATGATTCGCTTGGCAAGCTACCCACCACATTTACCTGCTCACAGCTGTGAACCACCCAGCGATGCCCTGCATAAGCCAGCAACGTTAGCAGAGCAACATATTCTAGCTGATTTTTCAAGTGATAAATGGATGGTAATAAAGACAAGCGTGCAAACAAGCAGCAAACCCTGCCAGCAAATCACAAAATCCCGCCTGGGAGCATTCCCCAAGCCCTTTGCCTCTGGCTGTCCTTTCTCTCTCCCGAGGGACTCATTCAAGCCTTAGCCAGCCCCCACTTCTCCCATGCCCCCTGCTTAGCCTGGCCCACAGCATGAGAGCAGACCGGCATTGCACAGCACTGCAGCAGAGGACAACAGCCACGAGAAAGCCACCGGCCAGCAGAGTTTGTGCAGGCACAGACGGTTTCTGCGTGGCCTGCTGCCCAGCCCTCACGTCGGCACAGCACCCAAGGGCCCTGTGAGCCTTGCGACAAGCTTTTTACTTAACTTTTCACCTTTATTATGCCCTTGTTCTTGAATTTAATAATGTATTTTTGTAGCCGTCAGATGCTATAAAACTAGCATTCCCTCCTTTTCTTTTTTTTTTTATTTTATAAACTAACCTGAAATCTAATACAAGGGGAAAAATAATATTATAGACCCACAATATCATAAATTGAGCAAGGACAGAAAGTCTTTCATCCTAACCCTTCCCGAGCACAAGCTCTTTCATTTACCCTAGACTTACGGCATATAGGTTGGAACAAACTCATAAGAGGTAAATCACATCAGGTATTACAGCAAGCCTTGGAGAAAGAGGACAGTGAGCTATTATGTTGATGTTTTGTTTGTCTTTGCGAGCGTGCTGCCGTCCTGCTGATTTGTATTCCCAGGGACACAGCTCACTTAATCACGTCCCCACGGCAGGTCCCAAGGTGGTCGTCAGCTTCTGGAAGGTGTTGGTTGGACGCATGGCCCCACTGACCTTCTCCATGCTATTCTCTCTCTGTGTCCTCCGGCCGTTGGGGTTTTTTTTTTCCTCACTTTTCTTTAGATAACACTAAAGTTGCACTCTAGAGAGCACTCTAGCGAGCAGGAGGATGAAAAGCAGCATCATAACCCAGCTCAAGACCTGTCTCTCAGGTCCCTCTGACTCTTCCAAAGGCGGCTGCGGCCCAGGGGCCCCCGTTTTCAGAATGCCCACGTGTCCTCAATGTGGAGGGAAAAATTGATGCAGAAATTGGAATACTAGTTTGTAACTGTGAATATGTAGACATTTGCTCACTGAGAGATAATCAGACTTATTTACTTAGGGTCCAGGCCTGAGTTTTGCGTTTGTATTCCCTGAACAGAGCAGGGAAAATGGCAGCTTTTGAAGGAATATTAGAGAACTTCAAACCAGCTCATCTGTTTCAGATAGCCAGTTCTGGGGTTCCCCGTACAAGATAGACATGGCCATACTGGAGCAAGACCAGCAAAGGGCCACAGAGGTGATTTAAGGCTTGGAAAGTTGGGTGTACGAGGAGAGGCTGAGAGTTCAGCCTGAAGAAGGCTCCACGGGATCTTATCCACATGCATAAATACCTGAAGGGAGGAGTACAGAAGACAGACCCAGGTGCTTCTCAGTGGTGCCTGGAACAGGACAAGCTGAACTTCTTGTCAAATACAAGAAAAAAATGTTTTTCCTCTGATGGCAGACAAACACATTGCCCAGAGAGCCTGTGGGTCCCCATCCTTGGAGACACTCCAAACCCAGCTAGACACAGTCGTGGGCAGATTGCTCTGCCTGAGCCTGCTTTGAGCAGGGGGGTGGACCAGGCCATCTCCAGAGGTCCCGTCCCACCTCAGCCGCTCTGCGATGCTGCGGGGGTCTCGCTCCCCAGTGTGCCACAGAAGCCTGTGACACTTTTGGCTAATCGAAGCCAACATCCCGGCTCAGACTTTCCTCCCCAGCTCTTGGGACAAACTGCTCACAAACAAGTCACAGAGCAGGAAGGAAAATTAACAATCACCCAAGAAGTACTTTTTGACTAACACATAAACATGAGACATTCACAGACTGCTGGCAAACAATTTATGAGCAGAAGAAGTAGCCAAATTCATTAAATAAACTATACATTACATTTTATTCCCCCCTCAGCTCTATTAAAGATTATAAAACAACATATATGCAGCCACAGATATGGCTAAATTATAAATATCTGTCAAAAATAAGTGAAAGAATGTAAATACCCCACGAGCAGTAAACCAGTTGGAGTCATCTGTAAATATAGTATTGTATTGTATAATTACAATTATAAACTTAATACAACAGTCTAATAGCAAACACTTGCAATTAGCTACTTAAAAATAATCTAAGGATCAATAACCATTCATTAAGCTCAATGTACAAAATATTCAAATTATTATTACTATACTTATTTCCTATTTATTCCATAAAATATGTTAAACATCTCCTTCACCCCTTCCCATCATGAATGTGTTTGAGACAAGCCACAGTTTGTTCTCAAACAGTTTGCCAGAGAAAAAGTGATGGAGCCCTTTCGTTCCCACCGAGATGCTAAGGTCTATATTTCGCTCCCACGCATGCTGATATGTGTTCACTGTAACAGCGTCAGAGTTGCACCAATGTTACCGAGAGCTTTTCCTGGTTCTGGGGGAGAAGGATAATGCCTCAGCTTAAGCGTACGATGCTCCACCTGCTCACAGAGCTTCACAAAATGGGAGCTGAACACGTGTGTCCCAGAGCCAAGGGACGTGAGGACAGGTTCAGTCTGCTGGTATCTCCAGTCCTGTCATCTATGGCATCAGGTCGATCACAAATGAGTGCAGGGCAAGGACAGCACAAGGATGTCCCTGTGCTTTCTTTGGCTGCCAGACCATGGGCTGCTCAGTGTGGACAAAGGACAAATCTTGGGTGGAGAGGGCTGTGGTATCCTCAGCCCCACCTCTGCAATCCCTTCTGGCCAGACAGCAAGAGCTTGGGCTTGCTGACCTTTTCCTCCCAACACCGTTCCAAATACCTACCTCAGGTAAAGAGGAGTTTAAGACTGGGCAGCTGGCTCCTCAGGGGACCAGAGGGACACTGAGATGGCAGGCAATGCAGTGAACTTATGCAAGAACAGTCCAGATGGTTTAGACCTGAGGTTCACGTAGCCCACCATCCTCAGTCTGACAGCGAGCAGAGATAGTGCAAGAACAGCAAATTTAGGTATTTCCTTGCTGTATTTTCCAACCCTCCAGAGATCTGCAGCTTTGAGACTGAGGTGGTATTTTATATTTAACAGCCCCCTATGGATTCTTCTCTCCACTTATTTGCTGGATTTTTGAACTAAGGTAAACTTGCTGCTTCTGCTGCAAGGATTTCCACAGCTTAACTGCCCACTGAGACAAGAGGAGCTGCCTTTGCTTCATCTTCAGCCCATCACCTGCAAGTTTCTTTGGGTGGCAGGAGACATTACCCTGCAAGACCAAGTGAATTTCATTCCCTATTCACCCTCTACACATCAATCAGGATTTTACAGCCCTTTATAGATTTTTGAGGCATGAATTTTCTCACAAAAGTCATTCCTAGCAGACCATATTTAACTGTGTGTCTGCTCATTACAGTCTTTGGAACAGCTTCCACCAAGTTAGCTCCTGCAGATGGTAGACTGTCACATTTAGCTCCACGGACCCTTCCAATCCTTCTTAAAACCAACATCAAATCTGTCACTTTTCTGTCCTCTGGTATTGGAGCATTCTAGAGCAAAAGATTACACCCTACAGTGAATAGGTCCATTACTTCCTTCTTGATCTTAAGAGCATGTGGATGATACCATCTGGCCCTGAAAATCTGCTGCTGTTCATCTTGCTATTTTTTCCAGTAACTTCCTCTAGCAATGCTTCAAATCATGGCAAGTCTTCTGCAAAGAGCGGCTCTGAGGTGCAGACCTCCCTGAGCCTTGGTGGACACAGATGCAAAACAAGCCATGTGTTTTCCTGCCATGACCTTCCCTTCTCTGAGCACTCCTTTTGCTCACCTGGGTTGTCAAAGGCCCCGTGGGCTGTCAAGCAATTTTCCAGCTTCTGAGAGTTGAACAAACCCTGATTACAAGTTTCAGGGTTTTTGTAAGCGGCTCCTCCAACTTTTCACCTTTTTTTTTGGCTGTCTTCTCTGTTTTTCCATGAAGCCAATGTTTGCATTCTCTTCTCAGTTCATCCTCTGGACATTGCTTCTATTTTTCTGAAGATACTTTCATATTCTCATAGTCTCCTGACTTGATCTTTATCCATGATTTTTTTGTTTTGTTCTTTTCTGAAGACCTTTATGGAGCTGAAAGTTGGATATCCCCGTATGAGTGTAAGGGCTGTGGCTGCTGGAGGTGAACTCTTCTTCTTGGGAAACTTGTCAAGGAAAGGGAAGGACCTGGAGCCCTCGCCTTTGCTCCACCTCATTGGATCCCACTCACTATTGGCACGGCCCGATTATGTTTTGGGCATCTTGCATATGTTCCCAGAGCACATGGTTGCCCAGATCGTTGACCACGCAGTCGGCACACCTCGGCAACCAGACCCTTGCACAGGCAGGAGAGGCAAGACGCTGCACATACATTCCAGTTCCCAGAGAAAGCAACTGGCCTCAACTTTTCCGGGCCTTAGCATTTCACAGCTGCCACGAGAAGTGGTTTTATTCTCCAAAGATTAGCTATAAAAGAAAAAAAATACATACTCTCTTATTGCACACATAAAATATTTGATGACTAATTTTTTGTGACATGTATATCCAGTTATGACTTCTGCCTCTGTTCCTAAACTCATGAAGGCAAATGTCATAACAGAGATCAGCCATCATATATTTTAATGTACTTGGAGGCTAATGTCTCTACTGAAGAGCCTACATGGCAAGAATGTCTCATTTCTGAGGGTGCTTTATGTCAAGTGCTATTTCAGATGATCTCTTTGACGCTAGGTTGGATGCCCTGTTGTCTCTTGGCAAGTACACTCTCTTCGAGTCTTACAGCCCCAGCACTGACAGGCAGCAGGACGCATTTATAGGGAATCTGAAGTGGCAACTCAGCCACTCACCCGTCTCCGTAAAATCAGCCCTTTTCTTTCCCGAGATGCCACAATAATCACTGTTCTCCTGTTTGTTTGGTGTTCACAAGTTTCCTTCTCTCCACAAAACCAAGGCGACAGCAACACCCCCAGCCACGAGCCAGCCGCATCCCTGGGTGCCTGGAGGTGGGTGAGAGAGGGCAGGGAGCGGTGCATGGCTCCTGGGGGTTTGTGTTTTGTTGGGGGCACAGCATGAGAGAAACGTGTGTTTTTAGAAGCTTTCAGGATGTCCTGGTTTGGGGGAAGAGTCAGGCAGGTTCATGCATCGTGAATTATCACATCCTCTGAACGCAGGAGTCCTCCAGTGCTCACATCATCCATGTTTTCCCATTAATCCCGCTTAGCTCCTAGCAGACCCAAATTGTCTGACAAACCTTTGCAGCGGATTGAGAACATGAGACACAGCAGCAGCCCCAGCTGTGGGGAAGGACTGATCTGCTCCTGAAGTCCCACCAGCCACCTCCTCTGCAGACAGTTAGAAAAACACGAAGGTAAAAATCCCTAATGCCCTCTCTGGTGGAGCAGAGATCACGCTGGGTTAAACTCCCAGCATCGAGGGTGGCTGCATTACTCCCTCAGTCTCCGTCTTCCTCAGCATGAAACCAATGAATTTGACAAAAAAGGAAACAGGTATTTTATAAAAAATAGCATTCCAGCATATCACACGTGATGTGCTTCTAAACAAAGGTACTGGGCTGGGTTATTAAACCTGAAAGACCAGTAATGAAATACAGTTACTCCTCTGAGAGAAACGGGGTTGCAGTGGTGAAATCAGTGTCCCCACCCCAAAACTGAGACTGTCTTTCTGTACCAGTCACTGCTGTCCTTATCTACTGCCCTGCCCCAGTAGTCCTCTGTTTTGCTTATCACAACTATATGCCGAGATCCCCTCTGACCCCAGACTCGAGTGGCCGGTTGCATTTGCAATGACGGTTTCTGACCGGCATCGCTATTTCTGGTCGTCCTGGTTTCCTTGCTGGGAAACAACACTGTTTACGGCACGGGGCAGATGAAATCATCATGCAAAGTTGACACCTTTTTACATCCTGCTATAAAACAGGCTGCAGAGGAAGAGCAATAAATCATCGTGGTGATCACCTCCTTCAGACCGGACCTGCGGGGTTTGAAAGAGAAGCGCTTGCCCCAGGAAGGCTGCAGAGAAATAGCTGCTGTCTCACAGCAGGAGTGAAGGGGATGGTGTCTCGTCCACAGCAATTTATCTTCCACTGCTCAAACCCCCTGACATCCTCCTCACAGGGTCTGCCGGGAAATTGCCCACGACCTGGGCCATATCCTCCCTCCACCAAGCAGGGCAGAGCACCCCGAGGCTTCAAAGTGCGCCAGTGGCACGGTGTCCTGCAGCAAAGCCCTTCCCTGCCTGCCCCTCTTCTCCCCCCACAGTTTTCATCCCGCTCCTGTTCCTGCCCTCACAGACTCATAGAATCACAGAATTGCCTAGTTTGGAAGGGACCTTTCAGGTCATCGAGTCCAACCATCAACGTAACTCTGATAAAAAACGCCACTAAACCTTATCTCTAAGCGTCTGTTGAACACTTCCAGGGATGGCGACTCCACCCTGGGCAGCCTGTTCCGATGTTTGAGAACCCTTTCAGTGAGAAATTTTTCCTAATATCCAATCTAAACCTCCCCTGGTGCAACTTGAGGCTGTTTCCTCTTGTCCTATCGCCTGTTCCTCGGGAGAACAGACCGACTCCCCCTCACTACCCCCTCGTTTCAGGGAGCTGTAGAGAGCGAGAAGGTCTCCCCTCAGCCCCCTTTTCTCCAGGCTGAACACCCCCAGCTCCCTCAGATGCTCCTCACAAGACTTGTGCTCCAGACCCCGCACCAGCTCCGTTGCCCTTCTCTGGACACGCTCCAGCACCTCAATGGATTTCCTGTAGTGAGGGGCCCAAAACTGGACACAGCACTCGAGGTGGGTCCTCACCAGTGCCGAGTACAGGGGGTGATCACGTCCCTAGTCCTACGCACCACCCTGTTCCTGATACAGGCCAGGATGCTGATAGCCGTCTTGGCCACCTGGGCACACTGCTGGCTCATATTCAGCCGGTTGTCAAACAACACCCCCAGGTCCTTTTCTGCTGGGCAGCTTTCCAGCCACTCTGCCCCAAGCCTGTAGCGTTGCTTGGGGTTGTTGTGACCCAAGTGCAGGACCCGGCACTTGGCCTTGCTGAACCTCATACCATTGGCCTTGGCCCATTGATCCAGCCTGTCCAGCTCCCTCTGCAAAGCCATCCTACCCTCCAGATCAACACTCCCACCTAACTTGATGTCCTCTGCAATCTTACTGAGGGTGCACTCAATCCCCTTGTCCAGATCATTGATAAAGATATTAAAGAGAACTGGCCCCAATATCAAGCCCCGGGGAACACCGCTGGTGACTGGCCACCAACTGGATTTAACTGCATTCGCCACCACTCTGTGGGCCTGGCTATCCAGCCAGCTTTTTATCCCGCAGAGAGCACTCCTGTCCAAGCCATGGGCAGCCAATTTCTCCCCAACATCGACCAGGTGGCAACTGGAATGTAGGGCAAAAACTGGCCAGGGAGGGTCTTATTGCATCCTCCCTTGGCCTCACATGGCTTTTTTTCTTCTGAAAAGGCTGAACACAGCCCTGGCTGAGGGGGTGGGAGAGGGCTAGGGTCTGACCCAGCCCTTGCCAGGGGGATGGGGGGAGGCGGTGGGGCCGGGCTGGCTCCACATCCACTCACGCATTACTGATACGTCTCGGGAGACATTCCCAGGTTGGTGAGGGACCCAAGCAGGGAACATCTGTCATTCGGGATGTAATGAAAGTGCTTTAGCTAAAAAAAATAAACCCAGCTTTGAAAAGAAGCATGAGATGGATTCATTCCAGGATTATTCAAATACCTTGCTTTGGGGGAATATACTTCACTTCTCTTTTAACTTTAATATCACATTAGAGACTGTTTTCTGGGATGGTGGATACTGTATTCTGAATACTTTATCGCCAGACTCTGAGAGCTAGTGAAGTGTTTTGGATAATAGAAATGAATAATGTATCATGCATTCATTGCCTACCAGACTGATTTGTTTACTAATAATTTAGTTTAAAGTACATTATTGTTTTACTACTCACACGCTGATTTACTTCCAAACACTGTCTGAACAGATATCATTAAATTAGAATAATTTTTAACTCTAAAAATATATTGTTTACAATTTGCTCCTTAGCGAGGCGTTTGGTTTGAGCTGCATGTATTTGTCTCTAGGATTATGGGTCCAAAGCGATCTTCAAGCTGATTATTTCTAGGATATATCAAGACTTCGTTTTGTATCCAGGGTCCATTCCAGCCCTCTTGTTACTCAGCTCTTCAGCAAAGGACCTCGGTAAAAACAAGCAGAGTCCCTCATTAGTAGACCCTCTGCAAGATGCTTTAACAGAAACCAAGCCTGAGGCGCCCCGATGAGCTCTTCCCCTGGCCTGACTCTCAATCCCATGAGGAATAGCGTCAGCATCATTCGCTGTTTCTGCACAGAGCTTTGCAGTGCAAAACCAGTTACAGGTGGATCCTTTAGCACGTTTTGCAACCTGTAACATTTTTGTGCTCATGAAATTCAAAAGCAGAATAACTTAATGTTTGAAACCTTCCTCTCTAGTTGGACCGCATTGGAATAAAGTTCATACACTACAGCTGAAGAAAGACAGTCAGGTGTAGGCCATGCTGCTAATAACCATTGCGCCTATTTGCAGTAATTTTCACTGAAGCTCAGCTAACTTTGTAGGGATATTGTGAAGGCAAATATCTATTACACACGAGTTTCATTTTCTGCAGGATCAAGGCTGCTAAATGCATCCCTAACACATCATTCGGCAGTCTGGATAATAAGGCCTGTGAAGAAAGATGAACAAACTGGGGGTTTTCAACTTAAAACAGAGGACACGGAGGGAAGGGGCAGTGACATTCTTTAAAGATGGAAAAGGCTGCTGCAAAGAGAGAGACTGATTGTTTTCCATGTACGTGGAAGGGAGGAAAGCGTGCATTTAAAATAAAATATGAAATACTCACTTTACTCATTTAGGAGGTTCTTATAAGATTTTGTAGGTAGTAGAGGCCTGGAGTAGATTGTCTGGTGCAAATGCAGCATCTCCTTTGTGGGAGGCTGTGAGAAGTGGCTGCTCCAGCATCCGTGGGGTGAGATGGGGCTGACCCTGCTGGGCTGGTGAAAACCTGGCTCAGCTCCGGACTCTTCCACAGCCTTTTTCCAAAGTTCTGCATTTAAGGCTGTGGAGCGCAGTGCTGGAGCTATGGGGTGCACTGTGTGTACGTATCAACGCCTCCAGAAACCTGACTTTAAAAAGAAACAAATATGTTCTGAATTATTTATATTTTTAGTACTTACATTTGAGATACTGAAAATGATGCTGGAAGGGGGTTGAAGATGGATTTGCTGCTGGGCAGGGTCAACCTCCGTCTGCTCTTAAAAGAGATCTGAGTGGTTTGGAGGAAGAGGAAGGGTCACCTTTGTGCAGTTTGGACCACCTTCATTCAAGATAAATGGAGTAAAGGATGTATGTTCTGGTGGTAGGAAATTACCTCCTACTGGTGTTACATCTGTTAATTTGCTACAAAGAAGAAGCTGAAGTTTTATGAAACCTCAGAATTGGTTCCCCAGCAGAACTACATGCAAATGCTCCAAAAAGAAAATCAACACAAGGTGTTGGGCTACAAAGAGCCTGAAGTAGGCAACCTTCTTTTTATTTTCCTCCCCCTTCAGACTTAGAGAAGTTAATAATGTCAGAGGAGAGGAAAGCATCCTGACATCGCTCTCAGGGATAAGAACTGGGAAAAAAATGTACAGCTTACAGGATGAGAAAGAAATTATACTGCAGGATACAAAAATCCAATATCCCAGCTGCAGGCTCATCCACTAGGTGAAACTAATCTAATTTGTTGGACTTTTTATTCCCAAAGCCTCCTGAGACCTTGGAGAAAAAGAAAGAAGCTACCCAGAGAGAAAGGAAGGTTTCCAGCCCGGAGGAGCAAAAGGGATGTCACGTTTATTTAAAAAGAGATAGGGGACAGTAAAAGAGAAGGCAATTTTGGGTCCCTTCAAGCACTGCCAGGCAGATCCCAGAAGATAAGTGCCAGTGTTGTCAGAGCTTGAATTTTTCTGAAACAGCTCTGATAACATTGATGGAGGAGCCCTGCATGATGGCAGTGGTTTGAAAGCCTTGGAGCTATTGTTGATGCAAACGTAGAGCAAGAGGTAGACCAGCAGCTCCCAACCTATCACTTACGGCTGACACAGGTCCCAGGAGACCCTTCTGCTTTGCTCCAGGCAACTGTGGAGGAGAAACCATCAGCCTCAATAACACAGAGTGCAAAGGGCTGTGACGCTCTCAGAGCCAGAGAGGGTAAAGGAGAGCAAAGGCGTTGGTCGGTGGAGATGAGGTGGGAATGACAGAACAGCCTGAAGGAGGTGAAGGAAGGTCACCCAGCCACCAGGTACCCAAAAGGTTGCCTGTGGGCCAGCGTGTGTGGAAAACAGAGGACACTGAGATAAAAATGCTCTAGGCTATGAAAATGATTTCCTTAACACATTGAGAAAACAGACTTTACATATATCACAGAGAAAGAGGGCCAGTTAGTCATCTGCAATTGGCAAGTTTTCATGAACACTTACACTCCTGGGAGCCGTCATGAATATTCCCTCAGTGGAGAGGAAGTGATTCATGGTCTACCCTGCAGATGTGTGCCATTTCATGTGACAAAGTGCTACAGCTTTCATAGGGTGGTCAAAGCCTCGACAAGATTATTCAAGAACTTAGTCACTGTCTTTTGACTCAAACCTGTACTTCCTGATGCACTGATGATTGGACATGAATCACAGCATCAAGTGTGCTGGAGGTCCATAGTCTCACCTCCAGCTCAAGCCAGGGCCAGTCAGAGCAGCCCATTCCAAGCTTTGCCCAGTTGAGTTTGAATGTCTCACAGCCTCTCTGCACCCCTGGTATCAAACCCCTGTTTGATAACCGTCGGGGTGATTATTTTTTTTATTTCTATCTAATGAGGATTTCCCTTATTCCAACTTGTTGACTCTCACCTTTCCACCGTGTACCTCTGGGAAGAGCCTTCTCAGCACCCTCCCATCAGGCCATTGCAGACAGCAACGAGGTCTCAGCTTCACCTTCTTTTCTTTGGGCTGAACAGACCCAGCTCACTCAACCTCTCCTTGTATGTCTTGTTCTCCAGCTGCGATCATTTTGGTGGCCTCTGCTGGACTGACCAGAGTTGCACTGGGAGCCAATACGGACCAGCACTGAAGATGGAGTCTCACCAGTGCAGAAGAAAGGCAAGGATCCCCTCCCTTGCCATGCTGGCTGCGCTCCCTGCTAATGAAGCTTTTGCACAGCGTTGATTCATGCTTGACTTGTCCACCAGCAGCCCCAGGACCTTTTTCTCCAAAGTTGCCAGTGTATCCAGTGCTGTTGGATTGTTCCCTTCCAGGCCAGGCTTTTGCTTTTACCTTTATTGAACTTTTTAAGGTTCCTAACAGACCGTTTCTGCAGCCTGTCAAGGTCCCTGTAGATAGCAGCCTAGTCCTCCGGCATAACAACCGCTCCCCCAGAATTACGGGGAAGGCACTCCAAAGTCTGTGCTGTCAAGGAGAGCAGTTTTATTCAGCAATAGCTATGGGAACCTTGGTATGTTTCCATGCAATTTAAAATATAAATTAATAAGATTATTTTTAATTGAAACGGAGCGGAGTCTACATTCTGTGCTCCAAACTCTGCACAAACTAAAATTTCTGATGCCTGACCTGCTCATATATCTAAATCTCTCTTTCCTCATTCATATTAGAGCTGGTAGAATTAATGCATTATTCAGTGATTTAGTCCTTCCGTCCATGATCCAAAGCCATTTTCTGCAAATGTATTCATTGCTTCCTCATGTTTATTGACTTGTTATGTGAAGGACATTCAGCCTATATAAAGTATTTGGGAACATTTTGCTTTGTTTGCAAAACATTATCTGTGGTGGAGAGTTCATTTGAACCTCAAAGTATTGTTCCCACCACCCGAATCTTTATAAATGAAGGATTAGTGAATTACAAATGCAGGTAAGTAATAGCTAGGAATATTGAATAGTAAGTAGTCAGGTCTACTTCCAGTTCAAGAAATCCTAGTTGCCACGCAAATACTCTTATTTATGTTTGGTCTGGGATGAGGAAGAGCTTGTTTCCCAAGAGCTGGTGGAGGTGTATATCTTGAATTCCCCTTAGTGTCCATGGCTAAGGGCTAAGAATAGGGCTCTATAGGATTGCCCAAAACCCCATATCCATTGGGAACATGCCTTCGTGAGCACGTTTGTTGTTCAGGTGGAGTTTGCACTGTATCTAGTTGGAAAAGTTCTCAAATTATGTTTTTAGGTATTCTAGGGATCCCATAGAGGGGTGTCTAAGGGATACCTTAGAGAGGGAGGTGGGTGCAGAATTGCAGCTACTTTACTCAGGGCATCACTGAGACATGGTGAGCTCAGCCCCACCCTGACACGAACCTGTCCCATGCCACTGCCAGGTAGGGTTGAGCCCTCAGGAACTCCTGAGCTTGTCCTGAGCCCTGGCTGTCCACGTGCCTGCATGCAAGGCTCTTTGGCAGGACTGGACTGGAGGCCTTGCTGGGTCCTCTGGGATCTCTACAGATCTACCTTCCTGGTGCCCCCAGGGGTAGCAGGGCAGGCCCCCGTCCCGCAGGTTGGCTGGAGCTGCTCTCCCAAAGGAGAGCTGCATCCCACCTCTGGCAAGAAGGAGCACCCAGGCGCCAGAGATCTGCACACCTACAGCCCAGTCCACCTCGCTGAAGAAATCCCAATCAATATTCCCCATTAGAGAGCTACTGAAGTGGAAGTAATTTGGCCATGAGTTGTTGCTGGAGGTCTGATCTTCTTCCTGCTTCAGGCTGCGAAGGCTCTTAGGGTGAAAGATTTACTGCGTTTTGGAGAGACAGGGTTATCCTTCATGAGACAGGAACATTGACAAGCTGGGCCTTTTCGTCTTCATTCCACTCCTGAAATCCCTCTTGATTCATTACAGTTTGTCCTTCTCGTTGGTGTAATGAAATATAAATGTTTATGTTGATATATAAAGATAGCAACATTGATTTTCTTTTCTGCAGTAGATTTGATTACTATCAAGCTTCCAAAGCCTTCCTGAGGTCTTTTTTTATTTTATTGCGACACCTTTTCAAACTCACAGCTTTTTCCTAATTGTATTTTCTGCTGAGAGAAGCATGTGGAAGAATCTGAAAAGGATGCAGGTGAGGTCTCAGAGGGGCCATTTCGATGCATTAAAATGTTGAGATGCTCTGATTTTACAAAGACAGTACTTCGCAAATTACATATTTGCAAAAACTTGAGATGAAATTATAAATATAAGACTGCAAGCAAAGTTATTTCACATTTATTACTACTTCCTCTAGATTTTCATCTCATATCATATCCCTGTGGCTTTGGAGGTTTGCCGGTATTGTGACACTATTTGTATTCCTGTTTCAGTGTATGATACCTTCGATATGCTTACAGGACTGGATGAGCAGATGTGAGTAAAACGTACAGGTGCCTTAAATATGCTCAAAAGCAGAGCCAGCTTTAATGTTTCCACAAGATATTTGTCTCTCTGCTAAACCTGCACTAGTCTCAAACCTGAAGAAGAAACTCCAGACTGGAAACCTTTGAGAGAACCGAAGCAGTTGGTATCTACAGCTAAATCTTGCACCTCGGCCTAACTGAGGTCCCTTTTACAGTCCCTGTTCTGCACTGTAGAATGGGGAGAAAGGCAGAGGCTGAGGCTGTGCTATTGCACTGTTTTGCATTCTCAAGATGCAAAAAGCACTAGAAACCAGAGTAGTGCTTGTGCCATTCCAGTCCAAGACACAGAAAACACCCAGAGGCTACTGGGACAAACTCTTGCTGGTCTGTTCCAGGTGCTAAGCTGGTCCTACAGCAAGCACTTCCTTGATAAGCTGCTTAGAGTTATTGATTTACTGAGACAGAATGTTAATTATTATGGAATTCATGAAAAGGTTTGTTGTTTTCTTTTTTCTTAACGAACAGTGTTTTCCAATTAATCTTGGCTTTGTTATGAATGCAGGA
Organism: Larus michahellis; assembly: GCF_964199755.1. Taxonomy (NCBI): domain Eukaryota; kingdom Metazoa; phylum Chordata; class Aves; order Charadriiformes; family Laridae; genus Larus; species Larus michahellis. The sequence continues at coordinate 15,403,234 of NC_133907.1, read as the reverse complement.
AAGATTCTTCTTAACTACCAAATAAATTGATTTTTCAGGTTTCAATGTGTTTATGTTTAGCGCAACTTTGCCATTTCCTTGTTTGCTAAAAAAAAAGGGGACATACATAGATGAAGTTGGAGCAGGTTTTTCCCTAGAGATGTTCACTTCGTGGTTGTCCCAACCGTGCCTGGAACTACATGTTTGAATAAGGCTTGATTGAAAACGTTTAAGGAAAGTGAATTAAATTTAACTGCTTACTCAATGACGTTTCTGGAGAGATCCTGGATGACCCTTCCCCATCCAGCAGTACAAGAGCAGTAAATGTGCGTAGACATAGGACTGAAGGTCAGACATTTCTCTTGGGTATCCTGAAATTCTTATATGGTCCTACAGCAGGAATTTCAGGTTTCTGTAACTGGGTTTCTCCTCCGATCCTTTTCTTTTCTAACAATCAAGCACTGGAAATGCAATCTCAGCAAGCAAGCAGAAGTGTCAGAGCATTTCCATCGAAAGGAAACAAGATTTTCTTCTTTGCATGTTATTGTACTCATCTTTCTCTGAAAAGGCTAATCTTTGGGCATTTCCTGACTCAAAATTTTTAAAGCAGCATTTCAAAATTGCCTAAAATTTTACTATAAGCTTTTCAGATCAGGTGAAAATGCTTCAATGCCTAAATGGAGGAATCTGGTGCTAATATACTGGAAACACAATCCAAACTTTTCTTCAGATAGTGGCTCAGTCTGCTTTTCAGATTGTTGACTTAGGGATTTTCCTGTGTCTTTTATGATCTTTTAAATATATTTTTTCTACTTCTAACTTGAAAGAAAGTCCATTCTATTAATTCAGTTGGGTTTTTTTCTTCGGTATTTCCTTCTACCAGTCAGCTCCCTAGATGGGGTCCCAGCTCACGAGGGGACATCTGACAAATTCCCTTTTCCTCTGAGGCAGACGACTTCTGGCTGGGATGCAGCACTATGAACCATCTTGTGGTGTTACAGGCTGAAGCCATTCAATCCTGCCATAATAAATGAAGAAATATGGGTGGCCCCTTAATTTGCTGTCCCCACTGGCTCTGAAGCTAGTGCACTTGTTTGGGATGCAGCAGGCCTGGAGTAAAGCATCTTTGTATCTCCTGCTAAGGGACCCAAAAACAAGACTATATAATACTTTGAGGTGTTCCTCTCAAGCCCCATGACCATAACAGAGCTGGTCTGTTTAGCACAAACAAGGTTTGGAGAAAGGACTTGAACATCTCACAGCCATGTGTAATTGCCATTGACCAGGAAGCCAGTTCCTTGCTCCTTCTTTCAGTTAACCATAGAATCATTGAAAGGTTTGGGTTGGAAGCGACCTTAAAGACCATGTCATTCCAACCACCTTGCCCTGGGCAGGGACACCTCCCACCACACCAGGCTGCTCCAAGCCCCGTCCAACCTGGCCTTAAACACCTCCAGGGATGGGGCAGCCACAGCTTCTCTGGGCAACCTGGGCCAGGGGCTCACCTCCCTCACAGCAAAGAATTTCTTCCTGATATCTCCTCTAAATCTCCCCTCTTCCAGTTTAATGCCATTCCCCCCCCGTCCTATGGCTCCCCTCCCTGATCCAGAGTCCCTCCCCATCTCTCCTGTAGCCCCTTTAGGGACTGGAAGGGGCTCTAAGGTCTCCTCGGAGCCTTCTCTTCTCCAGGCTGAACACCCCCAGCTCTCTCAGCCTGTCCTTACAGTAGAGGGGCTCCAGCATCCCAGTTGTTCAGCTATAAGAGGCACAAGGAAGCGACATGACCCTGGGTCCTCCCCCCACATGCTTGGTGAGTGCCTGGGCTAGAGAGCCCAAGCAGCACACTGAGCTGAAGCTTGCAGAAAGTCAGGCTCAAAGCCCCTGAGCTGCAAATCTCACGGGGTGAAAGCCTGAGGAAAGCTCTGAGCAGTTCACAACCACTTACACACGTGCCTGAAGGCAGAAATTTTTGTACTACTGAAATTTTGGTGAGATAAATGGAGGTGTTTGCTGCATATTTGCACCCCCAAGATCCACTGGGGGAGGTGACAATCTGGTATTTCAACTCTAGAATGAGAGACAAATACCTGCACCTAACGCCTTCACCGACCTAACCCTAAGCAAATGCATACATCTTCACTTCATATTTCTTCTCAGTCTCCTCCAGGATGTGTTGGAATCCTAGATGAAAACTCATTCAGCATTAAATACTTTGTGAGCTGGATTAGCCTGAGGGGTGCTCGTAATTGCAGTATTGTTCGGGCTGCTTTTCATTTAAAATCATTCTGTTAAAGATGCTTTCACATACAGAGTCTTGTAATTTTCCTAGTAGTGGGCTGGGTGTAAACTCCTTGCTAAGCTGATAGATGTCTTTTTCTATAAAGTCAATTACTGTAGAAAATCCACTAATACAAAGGGCATAAAGCAATTATTTGGAATTGATTTCTTATAAGCATATGAATAGACATTTGGGCAAGTTCAAGTTTGCTGAGAGTTTGTAATAATAGCTGTCACATTTTACATTAGCTTTCAACTCAGGAGACTTCAAAGCACTTTACATCCTCTAAAGAGGAAGCATGGCCCGATGCCCACTTGCCTTTTGCTCGGGAAGTCTGCATTTGATTCCTTCTTTAACCACAGCCTTCCAGCTCAATCCTCCACAAGTCTTCAAACCCCTGCTACAAAATGAGCAAAAACACATACTCCCTCTGCAGGGTTGTGGAGTGAGAGACACCATTGACACCAGACTGGCAGGGCTAAGAAGGTGCAAAACAACGCGAAGAAGTCCGTTTAGACCAAGAACAGCTCTTAGGATGAGCCAACTGCCCTGACTTACTCTTCTTAAAGTGAGATGCTGATTCAGTTTCTCACCTTGGCCGAATCCCTTTGATAAACCATTGAGATGCCAGTGGAGCCAATCTTATTTGCGCGCCTAAAACAGGGGAGACGACCCACCACCACAGGGTGCCCGCTTCTCTCCATGGACTTGAAAGGAACCTAAGGGGGAAGAATGTGAATTTAGACTCACGACTTTTTCCTATCTAAAGTTAAAGGACTTCTCCCCAATATGCTGTGGAAGTCACAGATCCCATCTGAATCAATCCCAGTTGATTCAGAGCGATGGGTACTTTGGTTTTCAGTACTAAAAGGCAAGTGGTGATGATAATAGTAACAACCGTGATGATAATGAGTCGTGAATATTTTCAGGAGGATGCAGGCACCCACCAGAGCACCATGGAGGAAGGAAGAAAAAGGATAACAGCCAAGTATGAACCACGGCTCAGCGGCACTGATGGCTAAAAATACAGCTCATTCTTTGTGGTTCATTAATGACCCTTGGTTCGTTTATGAGAAATTTTATGTGACCACTTTGCAAAGCTCCAGAGTTATCCAAAGGCAGAACCTTCACAAGGAAATAGGAATGACCTCCTGCAAGAGGCTTTAATGAGGTTGTCACTGCTATTACTGGCCTTTCCTAGCCAATGCAACCTGTAGCTGGGAGACATTTCCTTAAAAATCTAGATAAAGTTGAGGCTCTGAAGTAAAATTGAGGCACGTATTTCACATACAATAAATATATTCTGCATGTTTGTAAGGAACATGAAGGATTCGTGTTTCTATCTATTTGTTCATCTGACTCTAAGAAGAGCTTCATATAAGTGTGCAGACCATGAGGAGCAACATGAGCACAGATGGCATTATGCTGAAATAAATCCATTTTTTGTCCAGTATGCCCTACATCTGGCACCTTGGTCTAGTCGTTATTGGTTTTTTTCCCCAAAAAAGTGCCAGTGGACATAAAATAAGCCTGACCCTTAATTTATATTTGCATCAGCTCATACCATTTGAAGATTAGTCTTCACATTCTAAGTAGGCCAGATAATAACTAACAGACTAGATAATTGCACCATCAAGCCTGCCACCTTGTAAGAATGAGAACGTAATACTTTAATATTTAAAAACTTTCAAAATTGTTTCAGACGTACGGAGGTTTTATAATATTTACTGTGCAGCACCTCAGAAGCCAGCCTGATGAAGTGCCAGGCTTAACTGAAGTTATTGTAATCGTGCCACTGTTTTTAAAAGGAACTTAAAAAAATAGGCATTATAAAGAAATATTGTCAGATTAAATAGATTCTATGATGGGAACTGGGAAATTGCTCAATTAAAGCATGTGTGTATTACAACATTAGGCAATTATTAAATTAATAGACGGCAGACACTTCTCAGAGCTCTGAAAATGGATCCTAGCAGCACACAAGTGATAAAGAGAAAATCATATGATAATGCAGAGATGAATCTGAATACCCTTCTCAATCACCGGCACGTGGGAATTCAGGGGATGAAATGGATGCCTTGATCTCACAGCAGCAATAACAGAGGAACTCACATGGCAATGAAAAATCTGTGCATTTCTCCCACTCCCCCAGTTAACAGTAAAATAGTCCCCAAAAGGTGATTTTCCTCGCTCCCCAACTAGCAGCAAATGTGCTAGAGGAAAACTAATGGGGGAAGATAGGGGAACTAATGAAGGCTCACAAAAATATGACAATACGCCACCTCTTTGCCCATGATCTCAGGGGTTGGGAATGCTCACCTGAGACACCGGGAAGCCCAGCTCCACCTCCCTCCTGTCCCGGAGGGATCCCAGTCACGTTCCACACCTCCTGCTTGGATGGTGGTCTGGACACCCACAGCAACCTGCTCTGAGGCACAGCGTGGCACATCTTCTATACGGCTCTTGAAATGTGCTAAGCATCACGATACCCCTGATGAGAGTAAGTGGGTTAAAACCTCCTGGGAAGGGGTGGTGGGAAGAGCCCTGTGACAAGTGAGACATGGTCCTTGGCCCTGCTCTGGACATGGAAGAGATTGAGTATGATTTTGAACCTCAGCTTATCCCTGTCCCCTCCAGGAAAGGAGTTCTTCACTCCTCGCCACTGGCATTTTTCTCAGCTGCAAGGATTTTTTGGGTCATTATTAAATCCAAGAGCAAAAGCTTGAGAAAGGCTCATTAGCCTGGAGGTAAGAACAGTCACTTGGGAAGTAGATTTGCTTCAGGGAACAGTTAATTGTTTATACAAGGCTTCAGAGTGTTGAAAAGTGAGATTTGCCATCCAAGCTGTCTCCTTGGACTGCCAGTGGTCAGAGCACTTTCCTGGGCAGACAACTGATCCCTTAAGTCCCCTCAAGCAGAAAGAAAAAATCGGATGACACCAACTTCTTCAGCAGCTTGTAACCCCAGGCCTCCATTTTCAGCATGAAAAGTTTCACATTAAATGGAAAACTGTGCATCGAACCACATGAAGTCTTTAAGATTTGCATTTTGTGGAAGATGGAGAGAGTAATGTTGCTTCAGCTCTCCAAAGCTCAACAGTTTGGGTTTTTTTTAAAAAGTTTTAGCTTGGCTGTCGCATGGAAAAATAAATCAATCATTCACACTATTTTAACAATTACCCCCTTTTCAGATTTAATTTATCAAAATTGGAACCCTGGAGTTACAGCAAATCCAAGATAGCTGTTTTATTATTCTGGACCTCTTGGCATCTAATAATTTCCAACACTATAAAAATACAAGTGAAATTTCCCATTTTTGCAACTTTTTTTTCCATTGCTGGCAAGTTCTGGTCTGCACACATAGCTCCTCTGGATGACTATGGGGAACACATCGTTTACCTACAGTAATAATTTATTTTTTAGAATTAAGTAGGCGATGAGCGGTTGATGGGTTTTGTACCCGCAATCTGATGGTCACCAAGCATCTCAAAAGTAGCCTGGAACAAAATGTTAAGTTTCAGGAGTATTTCACACAGGTAACAATAAGAACGCGGATATATTTGAAACGCACAAGGGAACACATCTTTGTAGGCACAGGAATCTGCTGCTCAACAACTGAGCTGGAGCATATCACAAACTAGCAAAGAAAATTCTTTGAACGCCATTGTTGAGAATAGAGCACATCCAAGAAAATAGATACAACTTTAGTGGCCAGTCCAGCCCAAACCATGACACTGATTTAAAGTCAAGCCACAGCTTAGCTTAAAATTCAAAATTTGTTTCAATCTCCCAGACAGGGACTGGGGATATATAATCTGTGGAAAACTATATGGAAAACAAGGACACTTTAGAGATTTAGGAGGCAAAGTCCTGTCTTCAGCAGTGACATAGAAACTCAGGCATGCCAAGCGCCAGTTTCTCAAGGTATTTTGGGGTTCAGAGCTGCAGATAGATTCAGGTTAGTCAAGTGTATAGAATCATAGAATTGTCTAGGTTGGAAGGGACCTTTCAGATCACCAAGTCCAAAAATCAACCTAATACTCACAAAAACCATTACTAACCCATGTCCCTCAGCACCACGTCTGCCCGGCTTTTAAGTACCTCCAGGTATGGTGACTCCACCATGTCCCTGGGCAGCCTGTTCCAATGCTTGAGAACCCTTTCAGTGAAGAAATTTTTCCTAATATCCAATCTAAACCTCCCCTGGTGCAACTTGAGGCTGCTTCCTCTTGTCCTATCACCTGTTCCTTGGGAGAAGAGACCGACCCCCCCTGGCTACCCCCTCCTTTCAGAGAGTTGTAGAGAGCGAGAAGGTCTCCCCTCAGCCTCCTTTTCTCCAGGCTGAACACCCCCAGCTCCCTCAGCCGCTCCTCATCAGACTTGTGCTCCAGACCCCTTAAGGTACTCAGGGAAAGGGAAAAGGCTCTTTTTTTAATCCAAATGCAATAGGTTTGAGAGAACACAGGTCAGAGATTTCAACCTGTGATCTGAGAGCTGTGGGTAGGAGCGAGCACACAGGGGAGCTGGGAACCTGTTCAAAGGAGTCCACAAGAAGTGACTCAGAAAATGACTTTCCTCCACACCATAGCATATTCCACAGCACTGACTTCCAGAGTATTTGCATCTCTAGCCAAAGCAAAAGCAGAATCCACAGGTTGAAGGTGTTTGAAAACTTCTACTCCAGCCCATTTGGAAGACTAATATTACAGCAAGAAGGGCAAAACAACTGTAATGATCCTACTCTCCAAAGAAATCATTTATGCTTACAGAGAAAGTAAAAATTGAATTGGGCATTATGAAAAATTCTCTGTGTAGCTGAAACTATAACCTGGATAATTCATTTAGGCTAAATATATGGTTGTAATTGAAAATCCAAATAAGGTATGCATATGCATTGATCCATATGATTTAAATCAAGCTATAAAACATCAACATTATCCAGCAAAAGCTGCTGAAGAAATGGCAGCCAAGCAGAATATGAAATTCCAGGGAGACCATTGCACTGGCTGGGAGGCGGACTTAATTGATTTTGACAAAGAAACCTATTTGCTGTTTAATTGATTCCTACTCTAAATTCACAGTGCTTTCAGAGCTAGCAGAGAGAAGCAGCAGAATAGTGATTACCCATAGCAAATTACAGCTGGCCGGGCCCAGAATACTTCAGGTCCTGGTTATTCTCTATTTATCAAATTACTACTCTGGATTTTCAGAGAAACACTAAAATCATATAAGCAGACAAATCTCTCATCAGTTACAGGATGATTGAAAGAGCTATTCAGGCCACCAGAAAGACCTGAGGAGAAGCAGTAAGGATTCTCACTTTATTCCAAAAGTATTCGTGCTCTTCTGCCCCTCCTTTGGGTTAGTGGGAGCTGGGAGTGTATTTGATGGGTTGCAGGGAGAGAGGGAGTCATTAATTGTGTCAGTGATATAAATTTGACTTGGGAAATCCTGTGAAAGCAGTGGATTACCCTTCTCAGTTTTGGTAGATGTCTGTGCCATGCTTCTCTTGGAGGTACCACCACCAGCGTGACCTCCAGCCTGTCTTCTCTGAGCCCGGAGAGAAACTGTTCAGCAGCCTCATGAGTCCCAGGAGCGGCACCACAGCCGGGTACAGCTGTGTAACTTCAAGTTACACTGGAGCCTACGGGGCTGTTGCATTCAGCATGTCTCTCGTGCCTTCCTAGGGACTTCATAGACATCACCCAGCCTTTACCTTCATGTCAGGGAGAGGGTCTCCCATCTTAAAACAAGGGAGCAACTCCTGAAAGGCAGGTACTCCCTCACGCACACGCCCTTTTAGACTGCAGTGGTGTGAGGTTCCAAAACAAAGTCAGTGGAAATAAGAAACGGACCTCAGAAATTTTGAGTGGTGAAAGTCACCGAGCCACCAACGTGCTGCTGCACAAATTTATGTAGCAACACCCTGATGTGAGCTGGAAGTTCTAAGTATAGGACCATGCTTTGCCCGCGCTGCTCCACAACCACCCTCTACCAAGACGAGGAGGAGCACACAGCCGGGCAGGGACTCTGCTGCAGATCTGCCCGCACGGCTCATGTGTCCCCTTTCAGCAGGGCTCATCTGCTGGGGCCCTGGTGGCTCCAGGAGCAACCAGGATGGTTGATTCCTCCTCCTGAACCCAGCACTGGAAGCACAAACAAGCACCCACAAGGCATTGTCTCGCTGTTGTTTAAGCCACTGTTTCCCCAGTGCCTCCCTAACAATGACCGATGGGCTTGCAGCAAAGATTTTTCAATTTGAAAAATCCATTCTCATTTCAGAAATCATCTTCCGCTGAGCTCATCCATTTGTCATAAGTTGCAAGGCAGAGCTGGAGCTGCAGCCGGCACCACTGCCACACTCCTCTTCATCAGGGAAGGAAAGGTCTGTGGAAAGCTGGGATAGAAAGTATGGCAATTACAGCCTGGACAAAGGAGAATAAGTCATTGACTTTGTTTCAAAATAATTAAAGAAAGGATGCTTGAAAGTGTTAAGAGGCTAGTTGGACCTAAGAAAATATTATGGTGGTTATCAATACTTTAGAGCAGGTCTTATTTTTTTCAGGGTTTAGACACTTCTTTCACCTCTTATGCTGAAAGGCATCTTGCATGGAGGTCACCTGGGAGTGGAGGCACATGGCTGGGTGTGGAACGGGCAGCACACGGAGCCCCTCTGCTGAGAGGACAGGCTGAGAGAATTGGGGGGGTTCAGCCTGGAGAAGAGAAGGCTCCAGGGAGACCTTAGAGCCCCTTCCAGTCCCTAAAGGGTCTCCAGGAGAGAAGGGGAGGGACCCTTGATCAGGGAGGGGAGCCATAGGACAAGGGGAAATGGTTTTAAAACTGAAAGAAGGGAGATTGAGATGAGATATTAGGAAGAAATTCTTTGCTGTGAGGGTGGTGAGCCCCTGGCCCAGGTTGCCCAGAGAAGCTGTGGCTGCCCCATCCCTGGAGGGGTTCAAGGCCAAGTTGGACGGGGCTTGGAGCAACCTGGTCTAGTGGGAGGTGTCCCTGCCTAGGGCAGGGGGGTTGGAATGACATGGTCTTTAAGGTCCCTTCCAACCAAAACCATTCTCTAATTCTATGTCCAGATGCATGGCTCCATGCTGAGACTGTCCTTGCAGATGCTGCTGAGACAGAAATGGCACAGAGTACAACAGTTTGAAGATGTGACCTCAGACCTCTGTCCAGAGGTGGGGCTTTACCAGAAGCCAGAAAAGTTTTCTGTAACCCCTAGGAAACACTGAAACCTCCTCCAGCTCCGGGAACACGGATGATAAATGACAACTATTCTGGTTGCCCTTTTGCAAGCTTTCCCCTAATTAAAAGCAGGATGCTGAGAAATCACTTATCCTCATCACAGCTGTGGCCTGAGGGACCACATTAGGTGGCTGAAAGCTTTGATGCATCCTCTCAGGAAGACATTCACAGCCCTGGAGGCTCCCCTTGTATATTTTTTTTCCCCCCACAGATGAAACTGCTGTGGGCACCTAAGTAGACAGGGAGCCTCCGATCTGATTTAAGCAGAGAAGCAGCCTGAGGATTTCCTTCCTGCTTCCAACAGAGCAAAGTCCTGAATCAAACAGTCTATAATCAAATGAGAAAGAGCAAAGAGAAACACGGCTTTTCTGGAAGCTTCACCAAGGTGTATTTCTAGCATCATTGTTCACAAATTTCAGAGAAAGCAGGATAGAAAAAAATGAAATCATTAGAACTGTTTTCTTACACAAATACTGACCCCGGGATGTCATTGTAAGAGTTTTCCAAGGAAAGCTGCTCAGAGAGATCCAGCTACATGAGGAGGAAACCAGAGGTGTTATGGGAAAGACTGAACCCCTCCACCTCTCTGCGGTGCTGAGATGGTGCGGTGCCTGCGGTATCCATCAAAAAGAGGAGCCACATGGGAGACCAGATAACACCAGTTAGGACACCTAACGCCAAGTAGCATCTTGTGAGCAGCATATTGTACCCAAAAGGAGAAGCACAGGGAAGAAGCGCGACAACACCTGCACCGTGCACACCAGCCTGCTCCCATCGGGTGTATTGGTGGGTGTGATTCTCAGTCCCCTTCAGCAGCCCTGCAGGCCCCAATACGGATGAGCACCCCAGCACCTCTGATGCCGTCCTTTATGGGGGTCCTGGCAGCCCCCCATTGCCCAGAAGCAGGCGGAACACCACAAGGGGGTGGTGGCAGGTCCTCCTGCCCAGGGCAGCAGCTGCAGACTCTCCACTCCCAGCCAGGGCAAAGTCTCCCCACCTAGGGGCTCTGACACCCGCCCAGGGAGAAGGGTGTCCCCAGCCAGTACACGTCCGTGGCATCTCTGCCTTTTGCATTTTCCTCCATCTATAAGGAGCTCTCTTTTCTGAGCTCATTAATACACGCCAGCTCCTCCTAGTCATTATCTGCCAGCAGGCTCCTGGAGCTTAACCCCTAATTAGAGTGAAGAAACAAACTAGGAGATTTCCCATAACTGCTACCCAGCACCTCCTGAAATCACTGAGAAATTGCAGCAATCTGTCTCCCTGCAAAGCCAGCAGTCGTTACCAAAATCAATTGTTTCATTTTCCTGCTCAGGTACCTCCTGCCTCCCTCCCTAAAACATCCAAACAGAGAGAAGACAAACAACAACAAAAGAAAAAAACAAAACCAAACAAAAACACAAAAACAAAAGAAAAACTCACCTTTGTGGTTTCTCTCCAAACTGAGGTATGTTCCAGTGAGGTGACACCAAAAGTTTCTGCACTGCACACGTGTCTTTGGTAAAGCAGGCAGCAAGGCTCCCCTGGGAACTAGGGAGTTCCCCTCTGCATCTGCAATGCATGTTGCCCCACATTAAATCCCCAGGCAATGATCAAATAAATCAGGGCTGTCAGTTTTTCCTGAGCACATGGATTGCTGGGGAGAAGGAAGATATGGATAGCCAGGCAAATCCAGCTCATTCGGATGAGTGCGTCCCCTCCACCCATCACAGCCATCTTCCTTCTCTCACAAGGCCCTCACCACTGCTTTCCATCCCACAAACCCAACCATCGAGTCACCTCCTTGAAGAAAAAGACTGGCTCTGTTTAAAGGTGGGCAAATGGGATGAGAAGGACTCAGGATGACCTGCTGCAAGGATCAGAGAGGGGAAGCCATCCTGTGGTCATGCAAGGCTTCCTCTGCCACCGTTTTGCCAAGCACAAGGGACACATCTGCTCCATGTGATGGCAGCAGCAGGGACCTGGGTAAATCCAGACACCCAAGTCATGAGGAATGGGGATCACCCACTCTGTCTTCCATTCCCAGCTCACCAATATTGCCTGCCTTCTCCTATGGCAGTGTGCTCCGCTTGTGACATCTCCCTCCAAGTTCTTATTTACTTTACTCCAGTCAGGGCTTCAACTCTTCGTCCTAACCACCCGTGCCAGGTCACCCTCCAGTATACTTAAGGTTGTTACATACCTCTCAACCTTCAAAGCCTTGCCAATCCCACAGGAGAATATCGTTTCAAGCGTTGATCCTGCTGAATTCAAACACTGCATTACAGATTACCCAACAGCAGGTTTTGTCTGGGCCTATTTCTGTATGAGTGGGGAAGAAAAAGAAATTAAAAATAATAATAATAAAACTCTTCACTTTAGGATCCCCTGGAGCTGTAGCTGCAAGAGTAGAGTTTGCACCAGGTGAAAGACATCTGGGCTCAGCAAAGGCGCCTGCTGAGGATGGACAGAAAGCATCAATAAGAGAGCTAGTCCATTCAAAATCCAGTAAGAGCAAAAAGGGAGATGGGAATAGTTTAGCTGAGATATCAGCCCTCATTTCTTAGGAAAAGCCACTTTTCTTAGGAAAAGCACAATGGGGTCATTCACCTGTGGTAATAACTCTTTCTGAATTGCTCTGAGCAGAGATGCACATCTAAAGACCGGCGACTGCCCACTGGGGCTTCAGCTGAAGGATGCAACAGGCACCTGCATCCAGATATCGGGGCTGCCTGAAACAAGACTGCTTCTCTTCACCATGCTAATGTCTGACCACTGCCCCAGGGCACACACATCGCACCAGATAAAAGGGCAAATAGATCTAATTAGAATAGAATCGTAGAATCATTTTGGTTGGAAGAGACCTTTAAGATCATCAAGTCCAACTGTTAAGCCAGCACTGCCAATTTACCACTGAAATACCAAGTAGGCAGAGAATAAAACTGGGTCCAAAGGCAGAAATTTTGTAGACAACAAACCTGCAGTAACAGTTATCTAGACTGTGATGTCTTTGGGCTGCAAACCATTCATGTGCGCTCATGGTTGAGCACAGGCTTCTTGCCAGCGCGTGGCTGGGAGCTCTGGTTGCCAGAACAGCCCAACCCTAGGGGAAAGGACACAACATGCAAGGTAAAACAAGACTAGCAGATGGGCAGAACCCCCGGCCTGGGGGCTTCGCCAGTGGCCTGTGTGTCTCACCCACCCATCCACCAGTCGAGGGCAGGGGACATGAGAAAGTGCAGCGGAACCACCATCTCCACCTGCAGGCTCTGCCCGTGGGGACTCCACTGAGCTGCACCAGGGTTCGTACCTGCTGGTTTCCCCAGCCCACCACGCAGGAGGCAGAGCTGATTCAGCCAACTCCTATCTGTAGCAGAGATGCCACTGCAGCCCTTGAAATGCATGCATTTTGCTTTGGGTTTTGTTTTGTGGGTTGTTTTTTTTTTCTGCAGGAAGGGCAACCAGTCTGGAACAGCGTTTCCTTCACTGCTCTCTAGCTTTTGATATTCATAGCTGCAACTGAGTCTCCAAAGCCCCACCATTCCCCCCAGAGGAAGCAGGCAGTGAGGCAAAGAATTCCAAAAGGGAGCATCAGAGAAGTTTCAGCCACCAGGTTTCCAAATTTCATGTCCGTTATCCACAGGCAGCACTCAAACTGCCCAGGGATGCCAACATCGACATGGGGCTGCGGTTTGCTGAAGCTTCAGGGAAGCGCACCAGAGGGGATGCCAGTACAGAGTCAATCAGACCCCACTGAAGCAGCTAAACCTTTAAGACCCTCACTTCTATTTAAAAACAGCATGGCTGAAACACAACACTGACAGCCAGGCAAAGCTGTGAACAAGCAACAAGGGTAATTAATCGATGTTTTGCACGGGGGATTATGTGATGGGGGTAACCTACCCTCCTTCCTCCCAGCACCGCAGCCGGGGCCGCCCGCTCTGCTGGGGCCAGCACATAGCAGCAAAGGCTGTTCTGCTCCACCGCTTCCTGAAGGAAGGCACTTTAAGATGTAAATCTAGGGGGTTTGTTCAAAGGACAAACCAATTACTGATGGCAGCTTCCAAAGAGAGCAGTCCTCCCTGGGCTGCAGTGGTTGATCGCTTAACAGATGTTTTATGGAAGTCCCACCCCCCCCACCAGTGTTTTAGTGTTCAGGATCTGGCCAAGCCACCGGCTTTTCCCAGTAGCAATACCTCATGGACAGGCACAAGGCATGCTGATTTTTCATTCTGGCAATCAACCAAAACCCACAAATAAATCATAACTTGGAATTTGCTTTCTCTGCTCTGATTTTTTTTCTTCATATATGGGTTTCTTGGGAGAAAAATGGAAACAGCCAGCTCAGCCACAGTGGAGTGAAACCAGCCTCTCGGGGCCTCTGTCCTTTACCTCCTGTATTCTGTAGACCTTGCTGCAGTCTCTCTTCTGAGCCAAACTCTTCACAGCAATAATGACAACAGGAAGGTTGGAAAACCCTGAGCCAGGATCCGTGGAACCACCAGACTTGAAAGCCATACGCGTTGCCTGGAAAGGGCTCTCCTTTTCTTCTGCGTTGTTTCATTCTACAGCTTTTAAATCCGAGGTATAGAAGTGTACCAAATTTTCTTACCTGTGGTCGAGATTATCCAGTTGTGACTGTAAATCAGAGTCAGAAATCCTGAGTTCCACAATATAAAAGTTTGCTTAGCCTCACCGAGGAATTTGGAGAAAGTGAAATGGAAAACATGGAGGTCAAAGATTGCACTGAAAGTCTGCTGTTTTTTTTTTTTAAGTGGACCCCACTACTTATTCTTGTTTCTGCATTTAAATTGCAAGTGACAGAAAAATAAGGCCCTTCTTCCACAGCCTGGGCCTGAAGCAGGTGAGCAGGACTCGCTAAACATGAGATAAGCCTCGCATCTTCTGCAATACTGCTTTTATGGTGATACAGATCTACTGTGCAGAAAGTGAGCGTTTTTTTGTAACTTATCAGCCAGTTCAATCCCTGGCAGAGGCACAACCCTACCCCAGGACAGCGTGAGGAACACGTACGTGAGGGTACCTGCAGTGGGAACATGAATTTGCAGCCCCTCAGCTCCAGACTGTCTTCTTGTCTTCCCATTTCCCCTGATAAGTTAATGAACTTCCAACTCATCCACTCCACACAAGCCCGTTCGCCTGCTCGTACTGACACTACCTTTCATCCAGGAACAGCTCTATCAACACCTGTTGTACCTGTGCATTTACTGTGTTTTCACTTGTGCTCATCAGGTCGTACTAATTAAACTACTCTGCCACAGACAAAACCTAAGAGATCCTCTGCTCCTTACCCAGCCCTGCCCAGCACCACCCTCGGCCATCCCTGGAGGACGGCCAGGGAGTGCTGGCAACCAAGAGAGCTCTGAAACGCTCAGGACCACCTAAGGTCTGATCCCCCCCTGCTTTACAAGCACTCCTCCAGGGGCTGACCCATCAATGAAGCGTAAAAGCCTTCACGTGGTGTGCAGGTGAGGCTCAGACACCTTCTTTGGCATCATGGTTCAGCCTTGGTCAGAGGATGAGGGGATCCAGACCAGGGCACAGCCAACCACAGCACCACGTAGACTGTCATACCCTGATCTGCCGAGGATCAGTGCGAGGGGACAGGGCAAGACATATGTATCAGGAGACATCACAAGCAAAAAAAAAAAAATTTCAAAGCCCTAAAATTGCTTTTCTCTGTTCCACAAAATGGCAGGTGTTTCCAATCAGTTTCTTACAGGGTAAACACTGCACTTGGTTTGTAATTTGTTTGGTAAACCTTGTATTTTCAGCTATAATTACCCCATCAAGGCAGCTAAATGAAGATGACATTTAAAGTGACCTTCAGCTTACAGCTGCAAGAAGCATCCCACAGGAGAGGTGCAGCAGGGAGGGGAGGCAGCACGCCATCCCCCAGGCAAGGGGTGCCTGTGAACATGCCAGCCAGATGTTCCTCCAAAATCAGCCACTGCAGGCAGAGCGGTGTTTCAGTGAGGACAGCATGCAGAAACCCAAACCATATGATGTATCTGCTAGGGGAAGGGCCACAGTAAGATGCAGGCAGTTGGTGTTTCCTCGAGTGGGAGAACCCAGGATGTCTTTCATCCTAGGGAACAACAGCTCCTGCAAAGCCATGGTCTGTGATGATACCACCTTGCAGCAAGGTCCATGCAAGAGTGGTTTATGCAGATAACTCCCTGCCATCTGGTTCCTCTCCTGTCCCCCAGTCTTCTCCACCTTGCCCCAGTCCTGCCCCAACTGAACCCCTCCCTGTACAGCCCTCCCCTACTTTCCTGCTCCAATCTTCCAGATGCTCAGTTTACCCCTCCTCCCCCATACTCACTGAATTCTCACATTTAATCTCAATACACTATTTCCCATCCAGCCTCTCATCTGCTTTCTAGTTGCCCCCAGCCCTCCTGGCATCTCCTCCTCCAGCTCTCTCCCACCCTTCGCACTTCCCCATTCCACCTCTTCCCAGCCTTAGCTTCAAACTTCTCCATGCGGTTCCCTTCCTTGCTGTTTCTCACTTAGCTTTCCCAAATAATTGCCTTTAACAACTCCCACGCCACCACACCCTCCCCTTGAGGGAGGCAGGACAGGGCACATGGGGAGAAAGGGGCAGGAATCTGCCCATCTGCCAGCCTGCCTCCTGCACTAAGCTCCCATCAGAGTTTATGAAGCAAGCCTGGCGCAAACAGCCAAAAAAAATATCAGCACTGAGGATGGCATAAAATCCAACCATGTCAGCATTCGGCTTGTTAATTATCCTCCGGATCACCTCCCCTCCAAATTCACTGCTGGAGAACCTCAAGCCATGGCTGAATCTAAATAAATATGAGAATCGGAGGGAGACCAGGAAGTCAATACTGCAAACTAACCGCTTCTACAAATGGATTTTCATTACCACAGGAGCAGGAGACAGTATCCAGAAAGCACCACAACAAGGGTAATTATTTGCTGGCAGCGCTCTGTATCCACAGAAGGTACTTTGCCTTGTTTGCAGCAGTAAAGGGCAGCTGAGCTATCGATCAGGTCAGACGCCTGTCACTCCTAGAGGCATCAAGGGTTTTAACAAGCCACACAAAGACCATATTGGAATTGTCACAAGTTCACGCTTGGTTTGTAAGGCAATTTGAAGCAGATTTATTGACCCCCTTCCCTCCTCCGCCATCCGCAGGGTACAGAGGGAAGGAAAGCTGTCCGGTAAAAAGTCTTGCCAGGACCTGCCAGAAGAGGACCCTGGCTGGAACTTCTGAAAGAAGGAAGAGTTGAGTGCCGACATCAGCAAAGATTTTAGCTGGAAAAGCATCCGTGTGCTTCAATTGGGAGTACAAGTCACTGCAAAGTGCTGCTACTGAAAGCACCTCTGTCCTTCTGCAGCAAAAAATTGCCCATTTTCAGCTGCTCCTGAACCCACACTGGTCTTACCTGACCCTTTCACCCTGCCCAGCAAGGCACAACCCAACTCAGAGCACAGGGAATACCCTCCAGGTTTCTCTTCCCCCATGCTCTGAAACACTTGGTGTCCTTCTCTGATGCAAGGAAAGGAGGTGCAATGGGAAAGAGATGGGGATGTTGAGAGTTACAATAGGAAAGCACAGGGCCGAGTGCTAACCAGCAAACTGAAACTCCTGCCTGCCCACATCAAACAGCAGCAGGAGGAAGACCTACCAGAAAAGGTCCCACAATCTCATTCTACTCAGTCACAGCATCTTCATCTTCCAGCACTGAGGGCAGAAACTTAATCCATTTTCCATTGCAAATTAATTCCAATAAGCTTTGAGGGTCTTAAAGTTCCCCAACTACAGGGACTTAAGGTCATACAAAAATTGGAACTCCAACAGCTCATGCCTGAGCAAGGCCCCAGCTACCCAAGCAACCCTTCAGGGAGGTCACAAGCCTTTTTAAGTAGCATTATTTTACAGTAGGTAATAGCATAGCTTTTTCAGAATAGGTGACAACGTCTAAGTGTGTCAAGAACCATGGAAATGAAAAGGGGAAATTAAGCTCCTTGCAAGCAACTAGAGCACTTTTGCCTTTCAGCACTTGCTAAGAACTTCAGTTTCCCAGTCTGTTGCCTTCATGACAGAGCTGCTTGGAAAACCCTCCTTTAAGCAGGTACCCTTGCCAGTTAGATGTCACGGTAACATGTTGGCTAATGCCTCCTAACTCCACTTGTGAAAGGTGACAGCCTTTTTGAGTGATGCCCAAGGTAGCCTTCACCCAGTGCCAGCGCATTCCCTGACCCAGAGGTCAGGCATTTGAACAACGAACAGCTGGGACCACATAAAGAAAGGCAGAAGTACATGAACATGAGAATTAAATAATAGAAGTGTTAAGCAAACTGGCAGAGGGAGATGAGGTGGCATCTACCAAGAGGGTAACAAGGACCAAGTGCCCCTGTGATTGCATTTAAAATTCAAATCCGCCTATAACCGAACTATCACATGTGACCTCAGCCTAAGCAGGGAGGAACAGCAACAGCAGAGGGTAAAATAATCACTTGGACTATAATTATCAGAATCAAGGAACACTACATCATTCCCCAGGGGCTACTGAGAGCCAGAAGAGATACCTCAAAGCACATCTTCCCTGCTGAGGTGTTTGCCTAGGGTTGCCATATTACCAACACACTTTTTATTTCTATCCAAAATAACTCAAAAGTAAGTGCAGATAGATATATAGGCTTGGATAAAATGGAGAACAGCCTGGATACTCTTCCAGAGGTCAGATGAGTTTCCATTTTAAACAGTGCAGAAGGCCAGTCCATTTCTCATTCCCCATTTCTTTCCAGCCTTTATTCTCCTGCTGTCTCTGCAGCATGGATGACACCAGAAGAGAAGGAACAAATAAAGTCAAACTGTTCCTAGCCGTGGCTTTTCATAGAATCTTCATGGTTGGAAAGGACCTTTGGAGATCATCGAGTCCAACCATACACACACATAAAAAACCAAAACCCTACAATCTCTGCCACTAGAGCATGCCCTGAAGTGCCAAATCTAAACGTTTCTTAAATACCTCCAGGGACGGTGACTCAACCCCCTCCCTGGGCAGGCTGTTCCAGTGCCTGACCACTCTTTCAGTAAAGTCATTCTTCCTAATATCTAATCTAAACCTCCCCTGCCGCAACTTCAGACCATTTCCTCTGGTCCTGTCATTATTCACCTGGGAGAAGAGGCCAACCCCCACCTCTCTGCAACCTCCTTTCAGGGAGTTGTAGAGGGCAATGAGGTCTCCCCTCAGCCTCCTCTTCTCCAAGCTAAACATGCCCAGCTCCCTCAGCCTCTCCTCACATGCCCTGGTCTCCAGAGCCCTCACCAGCCTGGTAGCTCTCCTCTGGACACGCTCCAGCACCTCAATGTCCCTCTTGTACAGAGGGGCCCAGAACTGAACACAGCACTCGAGGTGAGGCCTCACCAGTGCCCAGTACAGAGGCACCATCCCTTCCCTGCTCCTGCTGGCCACGCTATTCCTGACACAAGCCAGAAAGCTGTTGGCCTTCTTGGCCACCTGGGCACACTGCTGGCTCGTGTTAAGCTGGCCGTCCACCAGCACCCCCAGGTCCTTTTCTGCTGAGCAGCTTTCCAGCCACTCTGCCCCAAGCCTGTAGCGTTGCTTGGGGTTGGTGTGACCAAAATGCAGGACCCGGCACTTGGCCTTATTAAACCTCATACAGTTGGCCTTGGCCCATGGATCCAGCCTGTCCAGCTCCCTCTGTAGAGCCTTCCTACCCTCAAGCAGGTCAACACTCCCACCTGGTTTGGTGTCATCTGCAAACTTACTGAGGGTGCACTCAATCCCCTCATCCAGATCATCGATAAAGATATTAAACAAAACCGGCCCCAAAACTGATCCTTGAGGGACACCACTGGTGACCGGCCGCCGAGAGGATTTCACCCCATTAATCGCAACTCTCTGGGCACGGCCATCCAGCCAGTTTTTTTACCCAGCAAAGAGTACGCTTGTCTATGCCATGATTCGCCAGCTTCTCCAGGAGAATGCTGTGGGGGACAGTGTCAGAGGCCTTACCAAAGTCCAGATAGACAACGTCCACAGCCTTCCCCGCATCCAGAAGGCGAGTAACCTGGTCATAGAAAGAGATCAGGTTGGTTAAGCAGGACCTCCCTTTCCTAAACCCATGCTGGCTGGCCCTATTCTTGGTGAGAGTTTTGCCCTTCTTGTTTGGTCTAACATATCTCCTTGGTCCCCTGAAACCTTGGAAGGTAAGCAAAAGTTAAAATGCACATAAAGGCTCCCTCTCAGCCTCCTCAAGTGGAGCTTTAGGGACTGCCATGAGAAAGTCATTTTAGCCTGCTGTAGGCCATGGGGACTGTAGCAGCAGACCCACAGAAGCCTTACAGGCACTGGGCTGTCCTGCACCAGCTCCAGCACAGGGAAGCAGGGGGGGCCCAGCCACACACAGCATTTAAGCTCCCAGCTGCAAATGCACAGGGGCCCATGTGCTGGGCACCAGGCTGACAAGGGGAGGACAGCCAGTGGCATTTGCAGGAAGTGAGTTTAATCAACAGGGGAGAATACACCCCAGCAACCCATAGGCAGCACGATGTGTTACACTAAACACAATATTAACATGTCAGGTGTGCTGCATTGACAAATCAATATCAAGTACGGGGATGTCTAGCCGTTTCTTAAAAAGCACTTTTATCCAGGTAGGTGTAAAACAGGATTCGGGCACTTTGCTGTTGAGAAGACAACACAAAGCATATTTCCTACCAAGCAGAAGGACTACCTCCAATGCTGCTTGCAGTTTGTGCCCCACTTCCCGCCCTACAAGTCCAGACATAATTCCATTAGGCAGACTGGATCTGCCTCTCCTTGAGCGCTTTGCCAGAGAGAAATCGCTTGGCAGCAATCAGAGAGCGTGTGGTGGAGAGATGACCCCTGCAGTTTGTCTCTCAGATCTCAACAATAGCTTGGCAACTTCAATTGGCTTATTGTTTTGCCTTCAACACAAACTAGTTGCTACATGAGAAACACCGGTTAGACAGTTGTCTGATAACCTCTCCAACATGCAGAGCTCAGTGAAGCTGGATCCAAGTCTTTACTACGTGAGGGTGTTGTGTTGCATCAATGGAGTAACTGATGCCAAAAACTTAAGAACCATGTAGTCCCGCCACGTTACAGCACTCAGCCATTATACATAGTAGTGTAGGATTATGAGCATTGTTCCAACAGTATTCGCTTCTGCTTAAAAGAGGTGGGAAAGTTCCACCTCTTCAAACCTGTACTTGCTCACCCCAGTCTTGTTTCTTGCTTCCAGGAAACAAGAATTTCAACTATTTTTTTGAAAAATTAAGTCCAGAAACAGCAGTACTCACACCGGGAGCAGATTCCACTCCTTTCCTTGAGGACAGAAGGACAACAGGCAAGGAGCAGAGCTTTTCATTTAGAAGTTCAATAGGCATTTGGTCTGTCAGGCTCAGCTACATCTTGGTCTGGCAAGCCTGAAAGCACCAACCTGTTCCAGCTGTTTGGAAGACAGTCAGACACAGCAACTGAAGAGCTCTTAGCTCAACTGAAACATCTGTTGGCCAGGAGAGATCAGTGCTGACAATAAGTATCTGTTACCTACACCGTAAGGACTCTCCATCTAGGAGTCCACATCCCTCCCAGGCAGCCACTCCCACAGCCCACCCTCCCACCAGACTGAAGTCTTCACCACCAGGTAGCAGCAGAAAAATACAGATGAAGAATTAGACCTAGGAGGTCTTTAGACCCAGGAGATCTAGTGACAAGGGATGCCAGGATCCTGACAGCTCCCCACAGCATGGGAAAGTGCCAGGAGGGCACATCCCAAACCTCCAGGGTTGGGAGTGATAAGGAATTACAACTCGGTACTTCCCAGGACAGTAGGAGAGTTTACCAGCTGCAATCCTTACTGTACCACTGACTGCTCACCAGTTCCTGCATTCCCCAACTGCACTGTTCCACCATCAAGGAATAGGTAGGGAGAGTAGCATTCACATCTCTTGGGCAATACTCACTCTTGCAGTCTTTCTCCGGGAGACAATGGAGACAGTAAGCGATTTTGCATGCAGTAGGTTTATTTTAAGCAGTTACGATCTAGTACAAGCAGCCTCCAGGAAGAAAATTCTTTACATGGCATACTAGCTGAGGGTTTAAGGCCAACAGCAACCATTGGTTTGTATATAGGCGATGCCTGGATACACTGATGAAGGACATACCACAGACAGTTTCCTAGGGAGGTGGGAGCACTGCAGAGCTTCAACTCTGTTCTCCTGGCCCAGAGCTCAGCCACCATTCCTGAAGGCAGCTACAAGCACTTAGGAATGGCCCTGCTACTTTCACCACCTTCCTTGAAAGCTCCCAAGGATTTATTCACTAGTACCCAATAGTCATCCAAGATGTGACAGCTCCACCCTCAGCTGGAGAGTGGAGTTTACATGAAGACAAGACCAAAGTCCTCACCAGAGTCATGCTAAACAGGCCTGTGCTCATGGCCTTATCCTTTACAGGAGGGTGGTGGAAGCTTCATGATCCCCTGCTCCTGCTGTCTCCACCTCCTTCTCCTGCAAGGGTTCCTCTGCCTGTGAGGTTTCCACCTCCTTCTCCCTGGGGGAGAAGGGTCCCACCAGCCAGGACAGAGGAGTGTTGTTTTTCAGGTAGTCCAGCAGCTCCTCCATGTACTCCTGGATCACAGCTAGGTTCCTCTGGCTCTGGGTCAAGACACTGCTGGACAAGTCCTGGAAGGAGTTTGCCGCTGAGAAAGAAGCATGAAGCTCCTCTATGGTACTAAGAGATTGTTTCACCTTATCCTGAAAGCTTGAGGGAAGGCCTTGAATTGCAGACACTATTTTACAGCAGGTGATTTGCAGCTGCTGTGTGATATTGCATGCCATGAGCAGGGCCAGGGACTCCATCTCCTGGGAGAAGGCAGGAAGAAGATCAGAGGAGTTGATTTTAGAAAAGTGAAGGGGATGCCCAGTGCCCTTTTTCTTCCCTCCCCAGGAGGTACCTCTGGCTCTGCAGAGCTTGTGTCTCCACTCGCTTTGGAAGACTTCCTACTCCAGTCCAGCCACATCTGGTGAAGTTTCTCCTGCCCCTCCCGAAGCTTTTGATTAAAGCCTTGCTTAAACACTTCGATCTGTGGCAGGGGAAGATCAGAGCGTCAAGACAGACAGATCTGCTGGTGAGCAGCAGAGTTCTTTATCATAGCAATGAAGTTGAGGCCAAGCCAATGACTTGGTCCCCTCCTTCCAAGAGGCTGGGCTCTACCTACCAGTTCAATAATGCGGTGAAGCTGTGCAAGGGCCTCCCGCATGCCCTGCCAGACCTGCTTCATTTTGTCTGTTGAGTGCAGGTAGGCAAATAGGCGAAGTTCATCAGAGAGAGATCCCAACCTCACAAAGTATCTCCTTGTCTCCTGCTGCTGCTCCACTGACATTATGCCTGCACCCTCCTCAGCTGCTGCCAGTTTGGCTGAGGAAAGAGACAGTGTCTGACCAGAGATGCTTACCACACAAACAAGTATCAGGAGATCTTGGACAGGTAGCCTCCAACATGGCTCTTCCCATTAGACCCATTCCAGAGCAGTGAGGTGAGGAATGGGGGTGATCATCCCCTGTTTGGTGGTTCCCATTACAAGTAGTCACATGCACCATTCCCTTACCGAGTTCCTCATTTCCAAGAGGGAGACAGCTGTCTTCTGTTCTCCCCAGCACAGCTTCTGCTCCACTTATAGCAGTCTGGCCCACTCTGGAGTCCATGACCATCCCCACACTGCTGGTCACTGCAGATCTGGCAGCCTCCACACCACTCTGAAGAGTCTCCTTCGTTACATCTATCACCTCTGTCACTTTGCTGCTCACAGCATCCTTTGCATCAGCCACTCTGGATGACACCAGCTCTTTTGTGTCAGAGATAATCTGTGGAAGAGGAGACTTGCGTCAGAGAAGGGACTGGGTCACTTAGCACACTACAATTCTGAATTGCACTGAGAGGACAGTTAGCACAGCGACTGAGTGTTTACTCCTGTAGGAGCTTGCACCACGCACCTAGGGCTAGTTTGTTCCTCATACGAGAGCCTACTTCACTCCCAAGCTTAGAAAGCCTGAAAACCAGGCCCCTCTGCCAGCCAGGGACTGCACAGACTTGGATTCTTACCTGTTCCACTGGCTTTTGAAGGAGTGGGAGCTTTTCCCCTAGTTTATCCAAACCCTTGGAGGCATACTCACTTGCTGCAGAAACTGAAAAAAAAAAAGTGTCAAAACCTGGTTTTCTGCTATTCCATCCCAAGTTCTACTTTCCGAAGCATGTTGCTCTGCAGGGGGCCTAGATGAAAGTCTCTGGTCAGATCACCAAGCCAGGTGCATCATAAGCTGAATTTGTAGAGCAGCTTGTCTTAGTCTCCTCATAGATCTGTTTACTTCGCAAGCAGCCGGTGGCTATGCCTGACCATTTGTAGAGACATAGCCACCTACATCAGATCCCCTCCTGCAGCTTCTTGAGCTCTTGACTAAGCAGATGCATAGCCCTCATCTCCGCCCAAGCCTCCACATCCCAAGGATCCAGGACCACATAGTAACTGACAGGAGGGAAATGTGCTTTCTGGGTTTAGAGTGAACTCAGGCCTGTCACAGACTATTTTGTCAGACACTTGTCATTAGTAATAGCCCCTCTCACCAGGAGTTTAGAGCTTCTTCTCTATGCTACAGTCATGTTCTTTAAAGGCCATGGCAAACAGGACCTTTAGACTTAACAGGTCTCCAAGAGGAGGCTTTTTCCTGTAGCCACCATGAGCTTGTAAGAATCCTACTATAAGCATCTGCCACCTAATACTTTGGACCTTGCAAGATCAGTTTTAGGGAAGTCAACATTGGAGTCACATCCTGGTCCTTCATCAGACTACTTGGACTAGGATGCAGCTTTTTTAGCCAGGAGTTGTCATTTTAGTATGGCAACGGAAAGGTGTGTTTCCACATCCTATGTCTCCTTCCGGAGCTGGAAGGAGCCAGAGAGTCCCCCACAGACAGATGCAAACCTGCCCTTCCACAGGGGATTACCATGAGGCTCCAGGGTAGTCAGAACTGGCTGCACACGGCTGGCTGTGGCTTCAGTCACACTCTTCACTCCTTTCTCCGCTGCATCACACACAGATCTGATGTAGGGGTGGCTCTCCTTAGTGGAGGCATAAGCTGTAGAAACCATGTCACAGGCAGAGCTGACCAAGGTCAGGTTAGCCACCTGACTTACTGCATCCTAGAAGAGAGGGAAAAAAAAAAGCCATGAAGCTTGCAAACATGACCCTGAGCCTCCTATGCAGTTTTGCCCCAGAATTTCCTCTTCTGTTTGCCTGTTCAAGTCACCTAGTCTGGGCAAGGAAGCAAGGCTTGCCTTGCTTGGACACTTGTTTTAAAGTCTACAACTCAGTTAAATAAGCTGTAGAGCATTAACACGTATGGTTGGTCCATTCTAGCAAGATCTTCCTCTAGCACAATGCTACCAAAGGGACAGCTGAGTCTGTGGGCAAGCTAAATACTTCTGTACCCGTATCCAGCTGTAATTCATCTGGTACAGCTATTTAACAAGCTAATACCCCAGGAAAACCTTCATCACACAGGATCGAGTTGGTTTTAAGTCGACAGACTTTACACCAGTCCACAAGAAGCATGCTGCTGGGCATGGGAGTAACACAGGTGCAGCAGGTTTCAGGGCTGTTGAAGCATTGGAACCTCTCCACAGAAGCACTGCCTGCAGATAGCCGGGATCTTCACTACAGAGCTAGAGAAACATCTTTCCAAGCCAAGAAACAGGCTGTTTTGCCTAGCCCAAGAGGTTATTTATACAGTCTTCAGGCCTACTCTTTTGGCTGTGCCACCACTCACATTTCCAGAGAAGTTGCAGGGCACAGCTCGAGCAGAGGAGACTCTTGTTGTGGGGGGCTTGCCTCCCCCAGCCACAGCAGGGCCACCTCCTCCTACCTGCACCCAGGAGCTAACACTCATTACAGCTCACAGGGAACACCTACCTGCTGCTCCTCTTCCTTCACCTCCAGGGAGCTCTTGGCAGCTTCCTCTTTGTCAGGCATAGCAGAGGCCATTGCAGCTGAAACGCAAGTAGAACCACGGGTTTAGGAAGAGGAAGAGACAAGGCAGCCAGGGAGCCTCCAGAGGAATTCCCCTTCCCAGGGGCTGCTCCCCTCTGACCTCATTAAAGGGAGAGGTTCCATCACCACCCATTTTGGAGATGTTCCCATTACAGAAGGAAGGGACCTGGGCTACTTGCAAAGCCATCTAGTATTCAGGTTTCACAGGGTTTATGTTAATTCAAGGAATGAAGAGAACAAAGTCTTTCCTCACCCAGGAGAACTCGTATCAGGGAGAACCTAGTGCTTATTATCAATATATTTAGAAGAGGCACTGGGTGCCTCCTTCCTCCCCGTCAAGACTTCAGGAAGGTCTTGCATTAGAGAGGTAGTAACAGCAGAACTGGAAAATAAAGCAGCTCAAGGTGCCACCCTGCTGCTGCTAGCACACACCAACCAGCACCAGCTTTTCACTCAAAACCAGCACAGGCTGTAGCCAACCTTTCAGGCAGGACCACAAGCAACCTTGTGTTAGCTAACACAAATTTCATCATTAAGCCGGGTAAGAAACATCTAAACATGAACCAGGAGTTCAGAGAACAATTACAGCTTTAACATCTGCAAACCTCCCCCCAAAAATGTGAGAACAGTACCTTCTCATCCAGTTAGAGATGATCAGCAAGGAAGAACCAAACACCACACCATGCTCCAGCATCCCTGCTCTGCCTTTTTATACCGGCTGGGGAAGTGGGGTAAGGAGGGACCCTCAGTGACTGACAGCTCTGGGAAGCAGCAGAAGGGAGCCAATCTCTGTCCTGGCCAATTAGAGGTGGGATGGGGCAGAAATGGGCCCTGCTGTGGCTCGTTAATTGCTCTGTAATCAGGCAGGGACACCTTGCCCCGTGTAAAGGAGCTCCCTTCAGAGGCCGGTGCTCCTGCAAAATGCGAGGCATTGCTGGCATGGACCGTCCACCCTTTATGAGGTTGCCTCAGGTCACGCACTGTTTGGAAGCAGCAATTAGTTTTGTTTCTCTTTTTGATGGGAAACAATAACCAGAAAAGAAAAGCAAATATAGTAAAACAAACCCAGAGAAGGACTTCACACCTAATGTGGGATTCCTCTTCCTTTTACCTGCTAGTGCTTAACGTATGACAGAAGTAGCTGCTCAGCTGCTGCCTAATCTTAGAAGCACTGGCACTCAAGTTTCTCATCTGGAAGTCCCCAGAGAGCCTGGTCTCTCTACATCTTCCCCAAAGGCCTGCAGGGTGGGCACCCTGAGCGTAAGGCTGGTTAGTACTTGGCTTCTGTGTGTACTTTCAGGGTGGATCTGACTCATGCCATCCCCCTCAGACAATCCGCTTTCCTTCAAACACAATTGCACAGCCGCCCACTGATCTTTCCATGCATTTTGAGAATTGCAGCTTCCATTCATCCCTGCGCTGGGGGGAGTTTGGACACTGGGCAGCCTGGGTCAGCCACGGTCCTCCCCACCTCAGCAGAGCTTCTCCTCGCTGCAGAAGGACCCTTCCGATTCACCGGGTTTCAGACCACGCAGGGACCTCCGCGTGGTGGTGGGCACCGTCAGTGGGAAGAGGGAAGCCAACGGTGTCTGGGTCCTGCAAGGACTCTCCCTGTATGTGATCTAGTGACTTCAAAATACAGCGGTCTCGGAAATGGCTCTGGTTTAATTTATAGAGGAACAATTATATTGAGCAATCACAGGAGCAGTGGGTTTCCCACCAATCTGTGTCTTGGAGCTGCTTTTCTCTGGCTCCTCTGAGGATTGACTCCACCAGGATTGAGGACAGAAGCAGTAAATCACAAGAGTCTGGAAGTCCTTTGTGACTGTGGTTATTTTAACTATTTACTAAGCAAGTCCCTCTCTCTTGCTGCAGAGCCTGAGCTTTTTGTACATATAGAAATGCAAATAGACAGGATAAATTGTGCTTGTCCTGCACAATGACTGGTCTCTGGGAAGGCGGCATTTACCAGGCACTGGACACATCTGCACACCTGAGGGTCCCACGTGCCCACGGCTCGAGCTTCATCCCTGGGGGTGTTGCAGCTCTGGGGTAGCTGCAGATTTGGGATTCTGCTCCCTCAAGTGTCTAGAGGAGGGACCAGCCCAGTTAAAGACCTGAGGAGCGCACAACAGCTTAGTCTTTGCACAAGGTGGGATTAAGTATGTGACAGAGCAATCTTCAGAGTCAAACCATGCATTTGGAAGCACCCAAAACTACCATCTGAGGGAAGGACCATCAGACTACCATCTGATGGAACAGGTTACCCAGGGAACTTGTGGATGCTCCATCCCTGGAAGTGTTCAAGGCCAGGCTGGATGAGGTTTTGAGCAGCCTGGTCTAGTGGGAGGTGTCCCTGCCCAGGGCAGGGTGTGGAACAAGATGGTCTTTAAGGTCCCTTCCAACTTGAACCATTCTATAAGGGCTGGTGTCTCCAGCCATGTGAATAGCTGTGCTGGGAGTGCAGCAAGGAAACATGGCAGCGGGGACCAAGGCTGCAGGCCCCTGGAGGAAGCTCAGATGCTTGCTGTGGGTGTCCTGGAGGAACCACATCGAGCAGCTGTGACACACCGAGAAGGGCCTCAGATCTCTGCCAGGGCTTCATAGGCTTCAACTGATGTCTAACATTTGCTTTAGGTCCCTCCTAGAGCCAATCCTGGCTCTAAGAGCCAACTTTCGTGGCCTGACTGCTGTGGGAAAGGCCACAGCAGCCATGTTCACCTGCAGTGATGGTGGTGTCTGCCCTCGCACACCAAGTTGATGGAAACCAGACCAACGTGGCGCGGAGCAGCGAGCGTGGCTGGAAACGATGCTCGCACAGCCGGTTACAAAACGTGGTTCCTTTCAGCCCTGTCCTTGGCAGGCCTCCGAGCAGGACTCCTGCTGCCAGAGCCAGATAAAGAAGATGGCAGATCTTTACACAGCAGAACAGTGGGGAGCAGGTAAAGCTCAATCAGGGAGGAAAACAGACTTTAGCCAGTCTTTTAGATACACAAAACAGCTACCCTGATAAACCCAAACAACTCAAATGTAACAGAGATAAAAGCAAATCCTTCCTAATGAGATGATTGAAAATAAAACGGAAATTTCTATGTCTTTTCTCCTTTGGCTATAAAATCTGAAAGGGAACCCAGGCAGTCCTTAGCTTGTTCTGAGGCCACCCACACCCCTCGTGCACAGTGGCAGAGGGGCAGGGGTCGTACATGGGTGCAGGAAGTCTTAGCCCGAGGGTCATGGGGAGCAGCTCCGGGCAGAGTGGGGGTGAGCAATGGCCCCCATGTCCTGTTTGCCTGGCTGGTGAAGGCCCCCTTGGCATTGAATTCAGCTCTCCTATAACCTGGATTAATTCCATGCATCAGCGTGTTTCTAGTATCACCGCTTGTATTTTTGCACGAGGGTAGAATGGCTACTGGGTTTTGAGAGGAATAAATGTGTGCTGAATATCTGCCGAACGAAACCTTAGAAATACCTAGAAAAAAAAAAACGTTTGACTGGATGGTCCCAAACAGACACTGATTTGGTTGCATCCGTTTCATCATCAATAGCTGTGGGCATGTGTAAAGCAGTTTCTTGTTCCTAGATAACATTATTGATGAGCAATAAGATTTTGGGCTATTTAAGGGGCACTCCATTTCTAAGTTTTTCTGAGGTGCCACAGTCCTTTGCAGACCAGGTTCCAGATATCTGTCCATAACTGTACCAGTTATTGACAGATCTCCTTATGTCCCTGGATTCTGAACATTACAAGTAATTCAGTTGCTCTGATGATGGACATTATGTACCAAAGATCCTAGTTTTTACACTAAATATAAGGCATTAGCTGTGGTTTCTCAGGTGCATTTACTGGTAAACTCATTGTTAGAAAA
This sequence comes from Larus michahellis, assembly GCF_964199755.1. Lineage (NCBI taxonomy): Eukaryota > Metazoa > Chordata > Aves > Charadriiformes > Laridae > Larus > Larus michahellis. Next base: position 15,373,783 of record NC_133907.1, on the reverse strand, counting down.
AGAAAAAAATACCTTTGAATGTCCCTGGCTGCACAAAGATCACAGTGTCGTGCAGTTTTCTGGATGATGATCTTGGGTGATTGTGAGGTTGCAAAATAAGTCTGCTGTAATGGCCATGAAATGACTGGCAAGTGTGATGCTGGAGGCTAATCCAGTAAATCTGGAGGTTCTGACATATTGCATCTTGTCAGAGCTCCCTATTGCCGTAATAGGGAACATATGAGCAATCAGAGTCTAAATCCCTCTCTATGCTCCCTCGTATCTTTTCTGCAAAAGAGGAAAAAAATCTTCTGCGCGTGAACTGTCCTCCAGACAAGGTCTGAAGCAGTAGTAAACTCCATGTCAGAGGATCCATCGTCCCACAAGGCTTTGAGGAAGGACCAGTGTTTGTGCCATTATCCTTGAGGTCTATCTTTCCCTTTCTGTTTCGGAGTGACAGCAGCATCCTTGAAATACGTCATCCTCCAGCGTGAGGAGCCACGCACCCACCTCTCATTGCTCCTCATATCCTCAGCTGTGAACACCATGTGCAGCAGGGGCAGCGTATCAAGGGTAGAGACCAAGCTGGGTCTTATGGTGCTGAGTAGAGGACTTGAGGTGAGTAGGTCCTCCACTTGACAGAGGTCCCAGTAAGGCTTTGGATGATCAGACTCGTAATGGTTGTACAGGGACAGAAGGGCCCTTGGTGTCTTGAGCTGTTCATGCAGTCTTCTCTGCCTGAAGTGAGTCTCCTGAAGATCTTTATATGAGAAACTGAATTTTGAACCTGTGGAAATGGGAGCTACCACTGCTTCCAACCATCTTCCAGAATAGGAGCTTCATCCAGCTCATCAGTACAGCACAAACCTTTAAGGGACCCCAGACCCTCTTAGGAGGAGGGCCGCTCCTGCTTCCCCACACCCGTCAGGAGCACTGAGGCAGTGATCAACCCTCAGATCCTACAGGTTTCCCAGAAAACAAAAACGCATTACTGTTTCTGTTCCTGTGCTCGAGCTGCCGGGCAGTAGAAAGCCAAGCAGTTAGATCTCCCTCTTGGCTCCCTTTGGCTGTCATCAGAGGAAACAAGTACCAGTTACAAAGAGATGGATGCATCAGCCTGACTCAGCACCTGAACTCCTGCGGGAAACCTTTCCAAAATATACTGTCTTCCAAGAAATTGCCCCTGTCCTCTCTTGCACCCTTTCTTTGCCACCGGTTTTCCACAGCTCTTTTTGAAAGCAGGATGTTTTGCTAAGCCCCCTTGGCAGAAAAAAGCTCGCAGAGAGGTAGAAAACAGCAAGCGATTTCATGTTATGGGTCTGCTGCTGTTAGTCACCAAAAGGCATGTCCTAGTGCTTTGTGTCACAGGGAGAGCAGGGACTCTCTACCTGGAAACTGCTGTTCGGATCCTTTCTAGTATTGACTGAGCCTTTCTGTCTCAGGAAGAAGTAATGGGCGTGAGAGCTGTCAGCCTGCTGCGGAGCTTAGCGTAATCGCTGCACAGCCGGGTTTCAATAGCTGGGTAGTTACGGGATAGTTATGGTGATAACTACCCCTTTGCCTCGGCCAAAGCTGCACAGCACCTGCGTTTGCAAGGAAGGCGAAGACGAACAATCAAAAACAGAAAGGGAGACACTGGGAAAAACAAACAGGAGAGTTTTTGATGTTTTTCTCCTCCACTAAAGACCATTGCCATCATCTGCCCAAGCCAGATTTATTTTGGTGTAACGGATAACCTTTTTTTCCCCTTGTTTAGCAGGGGTGAAGGGAATAGGAAGAGCTAGCCAGAATGGCATTGGCTGTAGCTTTTGCTCATGGGCAACACAATTAATGCAGGCAGGTGATGGTGGTTTGCTGCTTGATCATTGATGGTTGATGGGAAAACCTGTGCCACAGAGTCTGCATCCAGCTCAGTGGCAAGATGCTATAGTCAGCAGACTTGGGAGTAGTTTCCCTGGATGTAGGCAGACTCTGAAGGACTGGGCAACACCAAGTGTGCTGCTCTCAGGAGGAGATTGGCTTTTTTTTTTAATGACAGCATGGTGGTGTTGACCAAATGCAGTAACTGGTTGAGCAATAGTTGGTCTTCAGAACTGAGCATCATCCATCAGTAGGTACTATGAACTGTCCTGGTCTGGGTTAGGGGTGGTCAACACAGCAATGTTAATACAAGAGGTCCAAAACAGAGGCCTTCTTCCCATCTGCTTTACCTTGGACCTGTTGAGTGCCATGGTGTATGGTGCCATTGGTGCCTGGTGCCAAGTGCCAGTAAATCCCTGTAACTGCAATTTCAAAGAGACTAACAGGAGGATAGAGAGCTGAGCCTTGCTTGGGAGGGCTGCCTGGACAACAGCTCCAACTTCTCCCATTTTGACTTCTTCAAGGTATGGGGTTTTTTCTTTTCCTGCTGAAACTTATCCTAACCACACTGGACAAGGAAGAAAAACATACTGCATTACAACAGTTATGCTAGAAATGAGCAGCTTTCTACCACTGCTGGATCAGGCTGGCCCTGCTCGTCACACCTGGCCAAACTCTGCACTAAGTGGACCTGTTCCTCGTAATATTTGTGCGCATGGATTAAAGTGGACAAGGAGGCCGCTGTGAAGCACTGCATAAGGGTCCTGTCCTGCACAAGGTAACTGTAATATGCCTATCCTCAGGTGTGCAGTCAAGGTTTTTCTGGCTATTGGCTCTGAAAGCGTGGCAGACCCTCTTGTAGGGAAGAGAAGTGGGTTGGGAGTGATCTGAGAGATGTACTGAGCTCAGCTGGGAAAGCCAGCACCTCTGAGAAGGAGATGGCGTGGTGCTCTGGTGAGCTGAGCATCCGTGCGTGGGCAGAGATGGCGGGTCAGGTTTGTCTGTGGGTTGTCAGCCAAGTTCTCAGCACTGCAGGTGGATGCTCATCTGTGCCTCTCTGCAGCTAAAACATTCTTTGGGGATGCATGTTCATGTGTGTGTGTGGCTGGGGGGGGATCTTTCTTCCTATTCACTGCTAAGGCCACCTATTGCAAGGGAAAGACACTACCCAAGGCGGGGACAGGGAGAATGCAGATGCTGTTGTGCTGTGAAGGGCACAAGTTGCGTGTAAATCCTGTGTAGAAGTTATGGGAGGTAACTGATCCATCCAACAGGTGCTGATGGCCTGCTCCAGCTGGTGCTAGAGAAATCAGTGAATCATCCAGCTCAGTTAATCTCAGAGGGTCAGAGCTAACAGTTTATTCTGTCTTTGTATCACATGGCAAGCATTTGCGCCGGTTGCAAATGAATCGCTGTTTCTGTACTCATTACTGCACTGATGTTTGAAGACCACAGAGCTATTGTGGAAGAGAAGGGCTCCAACCAAGGCAGAGGAGAGCCTGCGGATGCTGTATCCACGACAACAGCTCCTTCCACTTTCAAACATTCGACACCAATTAGAGGTAGTCTTCTCAGTGCTAATGATGGGAACAGGGAGGCCGGAGCACTGGGCTGGACTTGGGGACTGTGGGACTCTGTCCTCAGTTCTGCCAGCTGCCTGCAGGGAGACTTTGAGACTGTTGGGCTCTCTGTCTCAGCTTCTCCATCTTTAAAATGGTGATCATGATTTTGACCTTTTTCCACAACGTGCTTTGTGATCTGCTGATGAAAAGTGCCAGATGAGAGCTAGGGATTACTGATAATAAACTCGACACTTACCGTTAGAAAGGCAGTTCCTGCTCAAGTCAAGCCACAGTCCCCTTAACCAGAGAAATAGAGTTTCTCCGTGCAGACCTTGCCAGCACCATTTTCCAAGTCCTTGGACTTGCTTCCCTCCAGCAGGAGGTGGCATATTCAGCCTCTGATGTGGGGATGTGCTGATGCAGGAGCTCAGCTCGAGTGTGTAAGCAGAGCTGTCAGGAGGACAAGCTGGGGTCTGCTGCCCATCAAATCTCGCTCCTTCTCCTGAGACCTGGGCGAACTACACACAGCGACTGTATGAAATAGGTGCCTGTCCCCTGAGAAGGTGCCACCAGTTGCCTTCCACCAGCATCCCTTTTAGCTGGTCCAGGACTTCCACGTGGGTTGGACCACTGGGGAGCTCCTAGCTGAAGCAGGCAGTAGCGGGTTACCCATAGGAGACCATCCAAACTTCTCCAACAGCATCTTTAGTTCAGAGACTGATGCCTGGCTAACTCCGCTTGGTTTCACTGTGGGAAACAGATCTGGAGGGATTTCATGATGCATGTGCACAGAGGGGGATTATCGCTCTTCAACAAAGCAGAATAGGAGCTCTGGGTGCCCCTCTGCTCCACAGCACACTTGCTTTGATTGTACCAACCTCTTTCAATCATCGCCATATCATGTGATCAGCAGGTAACCTAGGCCCAATGTTTGACAAGGGTGCCCACTAAACTGTCAGAAACACCCTTCAGAAATATCATTTGAAGTCCCTTACAGAAAAAGAAACTGGAGCTTGAAATATATACAGAGCACAGAAGAATAGGCTCTAGCAGCACATTTTGAAAATCAGTGCTCTAGGCAATCTCCTTAGCAGCTTGTTAGATGTTTTATAAGTGTCCTTCCCCGCTCCAGAAGAAATAATACCACTAATGATTGTGTCAGATACAAAATAATTTCACAGCCTTTTTTGTCTGCAAGCTTTCCAACTTCAATAAATCACATGCCCTTCTATGCAGCTGAAGGAATCCAAAACGCATAGTACAGGCGGCTTGGCTGGCAAAAATAAAATAAGATAAAATAAAATAGAAAGGACACCAGAGCTATCTTTTTCTGCATTAGTTCCAGCCAATACCTTGCTTGCCTTAGCAAGTCAGACACTTGCTGAGCTGTGGCACCATCTCATTGTGATACTCACCTCATCCCAGGAGGAGGTGTTAAAGTATTAAACATGGAGGGGCATAACAAGGGAATTGGCGCACACCTGCGTGTTTCACTGGTCTGCAAAGTGGACTGGTGTGTCCCGGAGAGAGGTGGTGAACATCCAAGCTCCCCCAGGGCTGGGGTGGGGGGATAGTCACCCCAATGGTGGAAGTTATTTGCACGTCTGATGTATTGGGGAAGTGTTTTAACCAGTGAACTGTGGGAATTAGTGAGCTCCCTGCAAATACCCCTGTGCTCAGGACAATTGTCCTTGTGGACATAACCACACCTGAATGATCGCATCAATCCACCAGAAAATGCTTTCCTGCCAGCGGCATTCTTGGGGACAGCAGGGCAGAAAAGACACAAGTGCCTTGGTGCCTTCTACCCAACAACACACCCGTGAGAAGTTTACTTCTTTGATTTTAAGGATGGAATATCATATAGGGGAAGTGGCAAACTCATTTTACACTTCTCCTTTGAAACAGTTGGTTTATTTCTAACAAAATAATTGCAACCCAGGCTAGAGTTATTTGAAATACCCAGAAATAGCCAGTAAAAATTCACATTTCCAGGAGTCATTTGAAACTCCCTGTTGAATTTTCACTGTGGGTGATTGGGGAATGGTCCCAGAAATGACTGTTTAAGAAAAAAAAATGATGCATTGAAAAGAGCAAAGGATAATGAATCTTCAGGGCTCAATGAAGTCACAGACCACGAATAAATAACTTGCACTGCTATATTAATTGCATTCATCTACCTTTTTTGTTCTGAATAATAGAAAATATCACTCCAGACTCTTGCAGAAAGTAGGCTAAGGCCAAGAGCTCTCCAACATCAAAGTTTGGCCTCCATTGGTCTGTAGAGCACTTGAATGGGATGATGACCTCCTCTTCTGCTCCTCCTCCCTTGCAGGTGCTCCCTCCTCTTCAGTCCAGCTTGTTGCGTATGCAATTGTGGGCTGGGGTGGTTAGAGCTGCTCCCTCTACGTCGGTGGATGCGAGAGGACTCACCCCAGCCTGCAGAAGGAGGAACACGAGCATGCATGTCCCTTGACCACACATGGTCCCCGAGCCGTGGACCTGAAGAGGCAGGTTCCCATCTCATGGCTACTGGCAGATCCTAGCTAAGCTTTAACTGGAATTTGTACGCTCTCCAACCAATTCTCTGGTGCCTTCTAGAGTGTGAGCTCACACAATGATCTTTCCCTCAATTAGCATACTTAGACTACCTTTTTCTTGTTCGGTTGCCTATTTTTTCACATTTTGTAAGAATTTAATTACCTTTGAAACCTCTTCCCTGCTCTCAAAGATCTGATTGAAGTTTAGCCAATGGATTCAGAAACTACAGTGTAGGGACAATTTAAAAACCCAAAGGAGACAGTTACACAGCAATGTGAAATAATATATAACCCATTTGAGTTTAATTTATCCACAGCACTTACAATATTTCCCTATATGTTAACTGATGTAATTTTCAGAAATTTATTCCAGTCCTGTGTGTCCCCTCTTTTTTTCCTTTGAACTGCCTGAAGTACCTGTCACCAGCTGGTAGATGTTCCCCCTCCAGACCTGCCAGGGACCCCACACCGGGAAGTGCGGCAGCCTCAGATCACCTCCTTTTCAGTGTGTCTACAGATAAAAAACGCAATTCAAATGAGAAACAAAAGGTCAGAAACCAGAAAGCATGCGATTCACTAAATTTAAATTTTTGTGCGTGGATGCTTAATCTCTTAATTGTTAGTTATTCCTGGAGTCCTGGGCTCTGCCATAGAGGTAAGTGAGCAACTCAAGTGTAGTTATCTTCTTCGGGACATCTTCATCTTCCACTTGTTTTGCTTCCACTGCACTGCTCTGTGTCTAAGCTTTGGTTCTTCTCTTGCGTATTCCACTGGCATGAGTCATGATAAACCCCCGATGAGGTCCCTGTTCCCTTCACCCATGGCCACCATCTCAGGGGATGGTGGGGAGCAGCCTGTCCCTCACATGGATCCATCATAGGCCATGGATAGTGTGAGCTTTTTATTTCTGGTAGAAAAGACTCCCAGTAACTGCAGGCTAAGATTGATAAAAATGACTGGTTGAGGCAATTTGGTGTTTTCAATCCTCCCATATATTGGCCTTTTTGGAAACTACCTGACCTTTACTGTCCTTGTTCAAACTGTCTTCCAGCTGTACCATTGACTGACCCCAAATGGATGTCTTTTTTCCACATAGCATGGCTTGAGGCTTTCATGGGAGAATGATGATGCAATATACAGTCCTTAAGGTCTGGAAACATCATTTTATAGAGGAGAATCTGTGTCATACTTCTGGGCAGGGAGACCACAGGGTGGGTGTTATTAAGTGCATAGGTGGGTCTAGATGACGGTTGTCCTTGGTCAGTTGAAGTCTAGCTCCCAAACACAAATATTGAGGCTTTAGACTTCCATAGAGTATTTGCAAAGTGGTGCCACCATTTACGTGCAATTGGTAGATTAATTTCACTGTGGTTCAATTTGCAGTTTAATGCATCAAGGTTAGAATGGATTACAGCCATTTTGTCTGGCCTCCAGCTTTAACTACGGCACCGGGTGTTATTCACTGAATTTTCACAAACATTTTAGGAATATCACTGGTATGCAAACAGCAGCCTATGGACTGTCCCAATTATTTTGCATTTGAATTTCACAACTGATGGCCTGGGGGGCAAAATAGTTTAAATCATAGAACCATAGAATGGTTTGGGTTGGAAGGGACCTTAAAGACCACCCAGTTCCACCCCCCTGCCCTGGGCAGGGACACCTCCCACCAGACCAGGCTGCTCCAAGCCCCGTCCAACCTGGCCTTGAACCCCTCCAGGGATGGGGCAGCCACAGCTTCTCTGGGCAACCTGGGCCAGGGGCTCACCACCCTCATTACGAAAAAAATGCTTGGTTTTGCAAATAAACATCCAATCTTAGGTGGCTACATGATGCCAGGCAATCAAGATCACTTACAAATGCAGAAATATTATGGGATAACACTGACTTAATCAAAGGTAACTTGACTGTAACATTCATATATTGTTTTCCCCATCTGCCAAAAGCTTTTTTATTGCTTTGTTTGTTTGTTTGCTTGCTTTGTTTGCTTTACAAGCTACAACGTGCTTGTAGAAGATAATTTTAAAGATGTTACAGGAGAAATACTACACTGTGGGGTCACCTGTATTTAGACTGATGTCCTTGACTATTAAGAACAGCGTTTGTTCCATGCTGCCATGGCTTCATGGCCATCCCTGCACCAGCACCCTCCAGGATGTCTGGCTCAGCTCTGCCTCTGGGAGAAGGTGTATTTTCCTCTTCCTGCTGTAAATCTCTTTTCTGAGCCACCCATGGAGGCTCAAAACTCCAGTGATGGTCATGGTGAGCCGTGGCCAGGAGCTCCCCTCCCTGCTTCGGTGGGATGGCTGTTTTCTGTGGCAGACTTTTCCAGAAATTTCTAAATGTCAGAGAGACGTGCTGCAGCTCAGTTCGTAACTCACGGCTTGCTGGTGTTTTATTCAACTGTGTGCTCTCAAGTAGCCTTTGTTTGCATTATTATCTGGAGCAGTGTGATATGACTGTCCTACTTTGCCTCTCGTAAAAATAGCACGGAAATAAGGTTTGATCTCTTTCCAACCGCAGAGATAATTGTGAGCTGTTTGCTTCCACAATCTTCCTAGTCAGTTGTTATAGCTATTTTAAAATGTTTCTTTCAGAGATTTTTTTTGTTTGTTGATGGGGTCACCAAGATTGGCGGTAAATCCTGATTCACCTGTGAAAATACTTTATTTCACTGACAGAACTTTTTAATGAGATGTTACAGCATTAGTGTATCTTAACATGTATCCCTTTCTTTTGCCATTCTTTAAAGTAGTTTGGAAGATACAATTTTCAAATCTTTTATTGCACATCCTTTTATAAAAAAGTGTCTCCATAGCTGCCTCTTTCTTTCTTTCTTTCTTTTTTTTAAATCATATTTGTCGCTGATAGGATCAGAACTGAAATCATTTGTTATGTTCCTTACATTTTTCATTTCTGAAGTCAGGCATTGCTTTTTACACAGTTTGGGGGGGGGGGGGAGGCTTTTGTACTTCTTTTCTCCCCTTTTAATATCAATTCTAGTGTTTGTCAGACAGTTTTATTTCTGGCATCTTTGTTCTCTGCTTTATGTGATCTTTCCTGTTGGTGCTTTCCTACAAGTTTTCTAACCAAATTTCTTTAATTTCCAATTGATGTACTTTCTCTTCCTGTTGGCATGGAAGAAAAGCAGAAGAAACATTATAGACTTTATGCTGGTTTGACAGTCTAATAAGAGGCAGCAAAAACCAGTATGCACTGAAAGGGGGAAAGCAGCTCCTTATAAATCTCATAAGTTTCTTGTAATGGAAAAGTAATGTATCTGACAAATATAAGTGGCTTCCAAAGGAGAACGGCACCAAGGTGGGCATCCAGCAAAGCCGGCGTGGGAACATAAATCAGTTGCTTCATAAAGCGGATCTCCTTCAGGAGAAGAAACGGAGCGACTTCCACCAGTTTCTGGTTGTCAGTGGAAGGTGATACATGGTGTAGCGAGGTCTGGGTAGAGATGGATTTCTTCACTATATTTCCCCAAGAATTCAGAAAGAGGATGTTGTCATACGCCATGGTGAAAATCTGAGTACAATAATAGAGTCGCTGAGCACTGATGTGAAAAAGTAAGTAGCAGTTTAGAAAAACTTACCCAGCTACTGAGGCAGGCTGGAATGAATGGTGCTCAGCTGCTGCTGCTTACGTTTCTCATGCTCTGCTTGTTTCTTCCATTTCTTACAACCCTCTTTGTTTTGGCTGTATCTTTTCTCGATGCCGCTGCACATCCCAGCTGGGTTTCAGCTGTGCTGGGGGTGGAGAGAGCAGCCAAGGAATCGCGGTGGGGCTCTCATAAGCCATTTCTGCTGTGCTATTTAATTCATGAAGTCTGTATTTATGGCGTTGAAGTCTAACTGAGAGTCAGGGCCACGGTGTGCTGTACTCACGCACAATCCAAAGCAAGGAGTGAGACTGATGCAAAAACCTTCCAAGTCAGGGCAGGGGGGCAGCAAATGGGAGGAATGTCAGAAAAACCATGAGCTATTGCTAATAAAACTAGTCAGAATTGCCAGCGCATGGCGGGCGCCTTTGCAGCATCCCAGCCGAGCTGAGGTGTCAAGCTGGGGACAGCATCGCATCCCATCAGTGATCCGTGAGAGGTGCAGGGTGAGCTGACAGGGAAGGTGACAGCCCGGGAAATGCCCAGGAAGGGAACGAATTCGGGGCGGTTTGCATGTGCTGACTCTCGAGGAGCAAAGCTGAAAAAGCTGCCCTCATTACAGTAATTACAGCCGCGAAAGGCATGCAACTTTTTTATTTTTTTTCCAAAATACTGAACTTTCCCTGGGAAGGTATTAGCAAAGCCATCCCTCACCACCACCTCCCCAGAGTCCCCCTGGCTCGAGAGCTGCTTATTTAAATGATTCCCACCTCTTGTCTGTAGTAAGGGGAAAACCCCATGAGCCCGACAGGAATACAGCCTTTTAAAAGGAATACGTTTTCTGTGTAAGAAAACCAAGCTAGCCATGGAGAAATTGTTCCCCGAAGAGCAGGAACATCACGAGGCCTTTCCTCCAAGTTTCCAAGAATCACTGCCACCAGGTAATGCTTGCTATTGATCAGGCACCTCCTCGAGCCATTTCTTACTTTCTCATTTATGAGCCTGTTTTAAGAACCTTGTAACTCAGCTGTTGGAGGTGGAACAAAGGAGGAAATGAGGGGAACGTGTAACACTTGGGAATTCTGAAATACGCCACTTGCAAATGGTCTCATCCTCTCTCTGGTGAGCCTGAGCTGGCCCTCCCTGGGTTCATATCTCAGAGCAAGAATAAACGTTGCACTCAACAAGTCCAAGGGAGATGTTTCCACTGCATCCACCTGCGACCTTGCTCTCTTCAGATGTGCCAGGGATAGAAGGGTCCATCTGACTGTATGCGCTGAAACAACTGCTGGAGCTGCACAGCTCTTAACGCACATGAAGCCACATGGAATTTATTCTCCCTCCTGTTCAGAGCTAAATTAGCATAGAAGTGATTATACTGGCACAGATGTATCCACCAGCACACTCCCAGACCTGCCATATTTAAGCTTCACGTGTATCATTAAGGCTCGCTGGCCCTGTCTATCCAAATTTGCTGGAAATCACAACCCTGGTGCCCCCCAGCTCCCAGCTGGCCGCCTGCAGGCATCATCTCCCTAGTCCTCCCCAAAGGAGGTCAACAGAGGGGATTCTGCCCCTGTGCGCCACTCTGGGGAGACCTCCCCTGCAGTGCTGCCTCCAGCTCTGGGGCCACCAACAGCAGAAGGACACGGACCTGTTGGAGTTGGGCCAGAGGAGGCCAGGGAGATGCTGGGAGGGCTGGAGCCCCTCTGCTGTGAGGACAGGCTGAGAGAGCTGGGGGGGTTCAGCCTGGAGAAGAGAAGGCTCCGGGGAGAGCTTAGAGCCCCTTCCAGTCCCTAAAGGGGCTCCAGGACAGATAGGGAGGGACTTTGGATCAGGGAGGGGAGCCATGGGACGAGGGGGAACCATTTTAAAACTGAAAGAGGGAAGATTTAGATGAGATATCAGGAAGAAATTCTTTGCTGTGAGGGTGGTGAGCCCCTGGCCCAGGTTGCCCAGAGAAGCTGTGGCTGCCCCATCCCTGGAGGGGTTCAAGGCCAAGTTGGACGGGGCTTGGAGCAGCCTGGTCTGGTGGGAGGTGTCCCTGCCCAGGGCAGGGGGGTTGGAACTGGATGGCCTTTAAGGACCCTTCCAACCCAAACCATTCTATGAAAAGCGTTCAGCCCACCCCAGTGTAAACATCTACCTGCCTGCCTGATGTCCCAGCTCAGGACATCCCACTCGGGGCGGCTCTGCCACATGCAGTCACTGCTGCCAGAGCTGGGACCATCTCTCCTCTTCCCAGGCCACCTGTGAGCACCCTGGAGGGTGGACAGGCTCCAGCTCTTCTGGGTTAATAGATGGGGAGAAAGGGAGTGTCGTCTTTGGAAAACAAACCCTAATACCTGCTCAAGAAAGTTACCGGCTGTGTAAAAATCCAGCGTGTAGCAGCAAGAGTCCTCAGGAGCGTGACCTACAGGTGAACTTGGAAGGTTGTTTAGTTTAGAGGAGAGATCATCAACAACAGACATTGCTACAGCTTTCAAATGAATAACAAATTCCTGTGCAAGGGCTAGAGCAAAAAACAACAAGCTCAGCTCAGGGCAGGAGGGAAACAAGGCAGGTGACAGAAGAAATCACCGACAGTGGGGGAGTGGAGCATGGAGGAAGGTGTAGCCTCTACCTGTGAGACCTTGAAGCACAAGACAGAAAATATCTGTCAGATACATCGTACAGATGATCATGCTCCGAAGCAGGGGGCTGGACACCTTCCAGGCTTCATGCTCAACAAAGCCTCGAAATACAGAGAAATTTTGCCATCAGCCTCAATAAGCAGAACATCACGCACAGCGCTGCAGAAAACACCACGGAAAAGCAAACTCGCCTTCAGCTCATTCTGCCAACCAGCATCCCAAACCTCAAGAAAAAAGTCATTCCTGAAATGCCCATCCTGTTGCTGCACATAGAGACCTTGTTTGAAAGTTAAGGAGGCAGGAGAGGCAGTATCATGGCTTGCAGAAGGCCAGGTTCAGCCTCTGGCTGTGCCATGAACAGCCAGGCTGGGAAAGAGAGGGAGGGAGATGAATAGGTAACTAGCCAGGTAACCAGGTAACTAGCCAGAGGGGAGCCTGGTGACATAAAAGAAAAAAAAAAAAAAAAAAAAGGGGATCTTATAAAGTCATAAGATGATGTGACTTGTTTGCTTAGAGAAGTTTAGATTTAGGTTCTTTTGCACACCTGCTACCCCATTTCATCAATTATAAGTAACAAAATGTGGGAGTTTTTTATGAAGCCTGGAGGTGTGGCACATGCCCCAGCCCTGCCAAATATTTCTACAGCTGATTTTCTACCAGATGTTCCAGTGCCCAAACTAATGGGCAGTGAAACACACCCTAAGTCCTGCGAAGTGCTCACCCTCAGGTGAACCTCTTCATCTTCCAGGAGTCCAAGAGTTCCATTGAAATGATTTTAATGCTTTGTGTTCAGTTGAGATGCTTCTGAGATCAACAGCCCAAAGCCAAAGTTGTCCATGGTCTCCTTGTCCTAACTCTTTGACACATCGTGCCCGGAGTAATGATTTACTCTGAGCCTCAGCCATGCCCTGAGCTTCAGCAGTGCCCAGAAAAGCAAATACTGGCAGAAAATATATGTCCTGGAGGAGAAAGAAGCTGATCCATAAGTTTCAAACTAGGACCTGCTCTGTGACCACCCTAGTGCTTGCAGACCCCTACAGGTACATGCAGCGCTTGGACCCTTGGTGCTGCAGCTCCTCGTGTTTTTCCATTTGGCTGCAATAAAATTTTTTATTCAAAATAGTAAAATTTAACAACAACAAGAAAAAAACCCATACACACCTCTTCCCCAGAAGTGTTCCCAGAAACTCCCTTAGAAAGACAAGCAAAACATGCAGGCATCTGGTCTTTCTCCCTCTAAATCTGGGTCTCCAGAGCTCCATCTAGACCAACGATGAAAGCAAAGGAGATGTAAAGCACCAACATTCACAAAAGCATCCAGACCCTGCACTCAGGTGGACACCCAATACATTTCACCTTCAAGAAATAAATTTGGGAAACTTTAAGCCATTTAGTCTTTTGGCCTCTACACTGCCATGTGGCAAGCGATGAGTGGGTGAAAATGACTTTTGCAGAGCTGCAAACTTTACTGCCTTCCCGTTTCTCAGGGAAGGTGGCCCTGGAAAGGGGCCTGGCTGGCTGCTGGGCGGTACCGTTGCCCACCACAGCAATATGAGGGCTGAATTTTAGTGGCTACTGAGCCTTTCCTCACCTCCTGCAGCACAGAGACAGGAACTCTCCTGCCCTTTTCTCCAAGCAAGGAGTCCAGCCAGCTCAGACCTGCTCTACTCATGGTAACTCAAGGACCCTTGGATCTTCCAAGGCTGCAGAAACCTTTTCCCTCTCCCTCAGCCTCCTTCCACGGACGTCCGTCAGGAGTCACTTGGCTTATCCCCTCCCAGCCATCTCCTCAAAGCTAAACATCCACCTAGCTCTTACCGACGCTGAACAGCACTGCAGCTGCTCGCTTGCCCATAAAGACACCATCAAGCAGTAAGTGGCTGCGTTCTCCACACCCAAAACAAGCCAGGGGGCCCCTTCAGGTCTGATGCCCCTCCAACAAGTCCCCAGATTTGGTGAGTCAGGAGCAACTGTACCAGGAAAGGCACCCTTGTAACTGGCGTACCGAGAGCAGTTAGCACCACACTCTGGGTTTTTTTGACTCTGACAGGTAAATGAGATGTTTAGTTATTTCTCCGTGGTCTGGTTTACAGCTGAGAGAAACAGCTTTATCTGAGCTGCTCCACTTCATTAGTTATTTGGAGAAGAAGGGAGGAAAAGAGAAAACTGCCTCGAGGCTGGGAAATAAATACTCTTTTCTGTCTGTTCCCCCTTGAGAAAAAGAGCAGCAGCGTTTTGGCTTCTGGGAGATCCCTCTACCTTACAGCTCAGGGGGAAAGGCGGGATACACGCAGCAGGACAGCAGACAGGCCACCAGGAAACGCCAAAGCTAAGGCTGCCGGAGCCCCCGTCAAAGCTGTTGAGGGACAATCCTCCCATGGATGATTTTCTTCTTTCACATGGAAAGGGAGAGTGAGGGAACCCAGCTGAGCTGCTGCAAATGGGGCTGGATGAACCCTGCAAAGCCACGACTCACTGGAGCACAAATCTCAGCTTCTCCGTGGTAGCTGGACCTCACGACAGCATCGTGGCGCTTGCTGTGTCCCAGCTCCCCTGGAATTCATTAAAAGGGAGTAAATAAAGTTTCTAGTCCACGGGAGTGCAAAAAACATCTGCGTTTCAGGTCATTTGACAGTTTAGATCCCTTTTTAACCCTTTCCCATTTCCCTTTCACTTATTTCTTTTTTGAGTTGGACCTGATTTTAAAGCCAAAAATATCTTTGAAAAAGCAAGGCAGAAAAACTGCCTTAGAAAAGCTCAAAGAGAAAAACCTCACTTAAAAATGCTCAACATGTTTTATGGCATTTTTCTTTTAAGTCTTTTTTCTCATTCAGAGCCTATTCACCGAACCTCGCCCTGAGTTGTTTCAGACCCCCAGAAACGCGATTTGGGGGCAAACACCCTGTTCATGAGAACATTTCACCCAGCTCCTGTTCTATAGTCATCCAAGCATCAGGCTTTGCTGATGGAGGAACCACAAAAGTGCCTTCCCCCAGTGCCAGGAGCCCCGAGCTCTGTGGTCGCTGTTGTGAGCACTCCTGCAATTAGTGCAATTAGTCCAGATTTTCAAGGAAAGGTTGGCAGGCGACACCCCCACAAACAGGAATGGGGATACTCTGCTAATCTGGCCCTGGCCACGCACGATGCTGTTTTCTGAAACTCCAGCCCTGAACCACACAGCCCCTGGAAGTTTTGTTATCCTCATCTTTGGCTTTTTGACACTGAAGATCTCAAGGAGATAAGGGCTCAGATGCTGCTGACATTGGACACCAGCCCCATCTGGCCCCTCTCCTTATTCACTCTAGATTAAAGACTATAAAGCTTTCATGAAGTCAAAAGAAGAAGAAGAAAAAAAAAGTGATATGTCATCTGGATTTCCTACTGTTTGCTGGTAATTAAGTTTGTCACATTCTTGACAGAACCGGGAACAATGGAGGGAATCAGAAAGAAAAGACAGAGGGAGGGAAAATATAATAAGAGTCTCTCCAGTGCTTTTTCCTTCTGATGATGTTACAAAAGAAAATTGTTAAAAGAAATAATGATATTTCCATGGTGTTTGCTCCTCAGTTCCACTACAGATATAAATTAAGCCTAACAATTTGTCAAATATTTTTTTTTTAGGCTCAGGTAATGTCATTCCAATATTTACTGGGCTGCACGCCAGTTCCTGGGTTTTATATCAATTCAAATCTTGCCTCTCCCTCTTTGTCGTTTCATCTTAGTTTATATCCTTTCTTTTACATGGAGAGAGAAAATAAAAATCATCCCAGCTCAGCAGCGGTGTCTCAGGTGCCAGGCTGAAGGGCATCGCAACAGAAAGACCTGCCCATCTGTACCTTCCTGCAGGAAAAAGCGATCATTAGAGTTCATTTTTGTCTTTTGCTCTGCTCACTGCAAACCGGGCTGCAGGGTACAACCAAAACCATTCGGAGCCAATTGCTGCTGTGGGCACTAACCTCCCTGCAGAAAGCCCCAGCTCATCGCCAGGGCATCATTTGTGCTTTACTACTGCCACAACCCCCTCCGCCAAACATCCCATCCACACCAAGCCCAGGGAGATGAAGTTGTCTGCAGATCACCCTTGTCAGGAGCCGTGTTTCATGCTCCTCTGGGACCACAGAATCATAGAATCGTTTCAGTTGGAAAAGACTCTTAGGATCATCAGATTCGGTGCGCAAGGACGCAGGCAGAGCAGGAAGTGTTGGCAGAGCTTCTCTTGGATGGTGACCGAGCTGCAGAAACCCAAACCAAGGGGCCATGGTCTTCACCCATGCAGTATCCGTGATGTCCGAGAAGGGCACTGCTGTTGGCAAAGGGATGGTCTGCACGATGGGACTGCCTGCAGTGGAAAGGCAGTTTCAGGACTGGAAAGGCACATTTCCAGACAAAAGAATAATCTCTGTACTGGAAATATTTTTAAAAGGAAAATGTGAATGTGGGAAAGTCATTGCAAACAACTACCCCAAGCCGTTCTGGATTTGGCCTCACCTCTGCTCTAGCAGTGCCCAGATCTGGAGCTCCTGCTGGCCTCTGCCTGTCCATGGAGCCCCTGACAAGCAAGACTTCTGCCTGTTTTCCTTCTGTTTCCTGGGCCAAATGATAATTATTTGCCCCTTAGGGGAAAATACAGCCCCTGCCAAAACAACTGCAGCATTACGGGACATCACGGGGCAACTGCTCTGATGTAAATCTTGTGCTTTCCCACCTCTCTCCGAATTGTTAAATCTGCAGAAGGTTCTCAGAGTGGACTTTGCAGAGGGCCATGAGAACAGATTTATTTTGGAATATTTCCACTTGTCATTACAATTAATCACCAGAACCCAAGGAAAAGGAGTGCAGTTTATGAAAACATCAAGCAGAGGATGTGGCTGCAGGAACCTGACAAATGGGACAGAAAGACAGAGATGGTTTAGAATAATCCATTTTCATGCCAGCTCCAGTAAAAAGAAAAGAGAAAGACTGAGCAGCATCCTTCCCCGTGACAACCTCCAGAGCATAATCGTGCCCTCATCTGAAACCACGCAGTAGCTCCTCAGAACATTTTCAAAAGACAAGGCACCATATTTTTCAAGCTCTGTCTCAAGCATGATGCTCAAGAGAGTCCCTCTGCCATGAAAAATAAATGCTCCTTTATAAAAGAACTAAAACCACATTTCTCAAAAACAGCCTCTACACTGGACATGAACTTTGGAACACAAAGAATAATGCTGTCTAAAGTTTTGCTCTGAGGACACTGGCAAGACGGACTCAGTTTCTCCCCCTCTTTCCTTGAGAGTATTTCCACTCCCCACCACCATCTGCCACGAAGCAACAGGTTCCTCTGGGATGCATCTCCCTGCAAGGTTTATATGTATTGTGTGTATTAATATGTAAGAGAAGCTGGGAGTGACCTGACTCAGTAGCTGAGACATAGACTTCAAAGTGAGACACACTGAGGCTGAAATAGCTGTGCTCATGAAGCGTTTATAAATGGCACCCTGCCACAGGAGGAGGATGCCCAGCCCCAGCATCTGGCTACAAAAGAGGGCAGAAGCGAGCCTGGGTTTCACTCCCCCAGTGAAGTGCCCCAACCTTTAAGTTACCTGCGAGGATGATGATGAAGAGGAAAAGGAGAAAGAGGAGAGCCCCTTCCTGGCAGCCTTGTGATTCTCACCTTCGACTCCATTTAGTATCAGAGACTTGCAGAAGTTCAGATGGTTGAGTCAAATGGGAGTTTGTTCAGAGTTTCACTGCAGTGAGAAGAAATGTATTTTGTGTTGCCCCAAACCAATGTATTTTTTGCGTTGTGGCAGCTGAGCTGTAAAGACAAAACAAACCAATTCCCAAACTGCAACCCTGCCTTGGTTGTTGTTGGGAGATAAGCTCCTAAGACACCTGAATACCGGCATTTGGGAAGGCTATGAGGGTTCTGGGTTTTGCCTCTCTGTAGGATGGAGCCACAGAGCTCCCAACGCCAAGCAGTTCAGAGAAGGGTGCCCCAGAGCTCCATGGCTCTCAGCCAGCCTCCACAAGGGGCAGGAGAAGATCAGGCAGCTTTCCTTTGAAGACCTTCACACTGCGGACCTTCCCGGAAGCAGATGTTTGGTTTTTCCTAGTCTGCTTACCAAAACCTTTGGTCTCCCTCCATGTGCTCCACCCACTGAGTGCTTGCTTCTACAGCCAGACACAAAATACCTTAAAGTGTTTTGTGACTGTTAATTCAAGAAGTATGAAAGCACACAAGCGTATTTTGTCATGTTGGGTTTGGTTGGAAAGACAGAGTGAGTTTTGAAAGGGCCTGTGTTCTCGCAAGCCTTTCTTCATCTACCTGCTGGTCACCAACCTGGATGAGTCTTCGCGCAGCAACACCACCATTTCCTACGGCAAGTCACAGCCACTCAGAGCTCCTGATGGGGGA
This sequence comes from Larus michahellis, assembly GCF_964199755.1. Lineage (NCBI taxonomy): Eukaryota > Metazoa > Chordata > Aves > Charadriiformes > Laridae > Larus > Larus michahellis. The sequence continues at coordinate 15,355,205 of NC_133907.1, read as the reverse complement.
AGGGGAATCACCACTACCATGAAGTAGAGCATTTCTTTAATTCCAGCTACTCATTGACCAGGAACTTCACAGGCTTCTTGACCAGCAGTAACCATGAGAAAGTTAACAGCCAGGTTTCACCATGAGTTGTTTTAGTAATTCATAACCAGAAAAACACGCACCTGGGATTCCTGAGATTAATTATGCCTCATTAATAGTTCATTATCACTGTCCAAAACACACTACTTTCTGAATACACTCCTAGCCCTGAGGGTCCCATGGGACATGTATCTCTGTGGCTGTTATTTTAAGTGGACATACCAAGATCATCTTCAGCATTCCCCAGCGAGGAGGCCCTCAGCTGGAATCTGCAGAGGGAGGGAGCTCTTTGCTCCAAAAGCTGAAATTCAATTTGTGCTTAATTATTAAAACCCCAAATAACAGCTTTCATGTGTGAGCTGAGCCATTAAATCACAGAGGTGGATCTAAGCATTTCTACACTGGGTGGAGTTTACTCATGTGGAAATTTCCTGAATCCTCCGGTGGACTCATTACTGATGTAAAAAAAGTTGCGCGTGCATCAGTTTTATGGCATTGATTAAAAATGTTTCTCTTCCCTTCAAGACTACAAAAGAATTTGTGGGTTGTTTTGTTGGTTTTGTTTTTGGTTTTTTTTTTTTAAATCCACTTGTTATAAACAAATTCCTCAGTGTTTGAGCTGCATATCAGTGCTGATGCACACGATTTTTTACGAAGAACACACTATTGGAACCGGAGTGACTTTACAGCAGCCTCGAATGAGGTCTGTGGAGCTGGTAGAAAGGGTCAATGATGCCCCCAGGACCCCTCCAACTTCTCCAGGGCCTTATCCTGGGCCTCAGCCACCAGGCATGCATTAGCCAAGCACATGCAATGGGACCACCATGCCGACTGCATTCCCCTACAGTCCCCTCCACTATAGAAGATTAAAGCAGAGGGTCTTTACTATTGGACTTTCTGGTGTTCATTGCTCCAGCTGAAACATCAGTCTCTTACTTTGGCTCAGGAATCTCAGCAGCTTTTGATAAAAGAACGTTCCCATCGCTCGTGTAGGCCAGCAGAAAGGCTGCCCGCAAGCAGCTCTTCCCAGATCCCAATCACAGAGCTCCTTGTTACATTTAAATAATTTAAGAGACACAGGCAAAGCCTTTGTAGCTGTTCACACACCCAAATCCAAGTATCTTTACTGTTGAAAAAGTGTAGTAGGACTAATGAAATCACAATGTACGTGTTAGTTCATGTACATATTTTCTCAGTAAATTTTGCACAGCTATAAGTGGTCAAATAAATAATGAATGCCATGGAATAATTTATGTGAGCTCGGTTTCTTACTTTACATGGTCTAATTACTGGTATGAACACATCCCAATGAATTATTGAAAGTCACAGAATAAATAATATTAAAATTAATTTGTCACCCATAAGTACATGAGAAACCAAGTTCAAATAGATATTTGATTCTACTAACATGTTGCACTGTAATACTTGCCCAATAATTGGCAGCAGGAGAGGAAACATTCCTCCTGGCCAGCTTGGTTAGGAGCTCCACTTCTTCTGGTTTTTGTTTGCGGATTCCAGGGGCGAAATTCAGCAACTACAGCTACAGAGATGCTTTTCATTATTGGACCTTCGGAGAGAACTACATGAGGCCGACTCCTTTATGAAGCACTGTGTATAAAACCCACACCCGTCTTAAAGCATTACAAGCAGCACTTCGCACTCGCACAGCGCTCTGCAGCTGAGAACTTCACAGTCACTTGTCGATTAATTAGTTCAGCTTTACAATTTCCCTGTGGAGCTACATGTTATCCTCCCACATTTACATAGTAAACGAAAGGCTGGGGATGTTCTGGGCCTTTAAATGCAATTGTTGCACAATGTGAACTGGTTTTGCAGCTGCGACCAGAGGTTAAGAGCAACCGGCCAGAAGGAAATGGCCAGTAATTAACATCACTGGTCATTAGCATGCTCAATTGCTTGTTTCTGTTACACATGCAGAGTAATTGTGCGCATCTTGTTAAAAAGTGTGCTCTCTGCGTGGTGGATTTCTAAAAGGTGCTGCCGTGGTCTTTTGAGAAACCGCTCTGGACGATTTGCCCAGCAAGCTATTTGCAAACATTTAGCAGAAGCGTGTGCCTGAAGGCCCCCACCGTGAGATGCTGAGCGTGTTTCCTGAATGGATGGGTGCAGCCACTCCCCCAGCCCAGCAGGCACGCTCCGGCCAAAGCTCTGCCGCTTACCTATTAGTTATCCACTTACTCAGTGCGCCGTGAGGCGCGACTCATCATTCAACCCCCCCTCCTCCTCCCTCTCTCAGCACACCCATGGTTAACGTGATCGATGAACGGCGGTACCCCGAATGCTAGATTAATCAGCGGGAAGATTCATCCTAGGTCGGGATGTTCATGGTGACATTGCCTTCACCACGATTCAGCCGGGATACGTCCCGTCAGACGGCACACGACACTTCACCACAAGGAGCACCAGCAACCAGCACCATGAGAAGCCTGCAACCCTCCTTGCCCCAAGCCAAGCATGCAGGCTGGGCATCGACGGCTTCCAGCTGGCCACTGGCAAGAGCACAGCTCTCGAGAGCACTGTTTTTCCTATCAGGGGCTGACCAGCGATTCAATCATTTATTAAATTACTAGCACATGTGGAAAATGAGTCAGTGGTTCAGACCACAGGCTTAGAAAACCCAAGTTCAAGCCCTGGCCCTGCACTTGTGTACGCAACCCCAGCACTAGGAGCCCAGGGAGGTCAGAAGCTGCTCGTCCAGGAAGAGCTGGGGTATCTAGACCACCCTCCGATGAAGGGTAACCAAATTCCTCCCGTTCCCAGAGCAATCCTGCCCAGACACATCATGGGTCACCCAGAAGGCAAATACTGGGTAAATGAAACAGACTGGAGGTGACATTCTTAAATGATGTCACTTCAAATTAGTCTCTGTGCCTACAAAATGAGTGTAACTATTTTTAAGTTACATTGGAGATTAGTTTTCAAGTTTTTCCAAGGTATATCGTTTGAGAGATGTCATAGCTCATGCTTTTGATTCTTTTTATGACTTTACTTTGCATGCCTTCATTTTTTCTTTCTCCTGTCACATCCCAAACATGCATCAATTTTCCCCAAAAAAGCAGTATCCTCTTGTGCTTTTTTAAAGAGTTTTTCCTATGGAAATTCTCAGTGAACAATTCTTTGACCAGCTCTACAAATGGAAAATACTAAATACTTGATAGAAGAGTAACAATGAGTGGACAAGTCCATTCAACACAGACACACAAGATATCTTTAAGACCGCTTAGCTTGCAAACGAAGCTGCGAAAATAAGTCACAATCTGCAAATACACTGAAGGTAAGATTCAGTGACCACCCCGCCCCATTAGGGACAAGTGCAAGAATGACTACAATGAGAAAAATCTTTCCTGCACCCAGATATACCAAAAAGGAAAGTTATTAAGCCCGGCTTGTGAGAGAGACCAGGTCCCGGGGTAACAACCACCCTCCAAGTTATTTGTGGAGCACGTATATAGTCAGAGCCTGAGCCAGGGTTGTTGACCCAGGGCATCACACAGCCAAACGCAACACCTCCATCTAGTTCCGCACAGGGCACAACCCATAGAGTCGCTCAAACTCAGCTCGTAGGCAAGGTCTCAGCTCAACACCCCCCCAGCAGCATGGGCCAGGACAACCCCAGGTGCTGCAATTCAGATACGACACACTCAGGATGGCACAGCTGAGTGCGATCCCTGCAGAGCCCCTGTCTCCATCACTAATGTTCATCATTTCCTTATGGGACAGGTTCTCCGCTGCTGGCATCCCATTCGCCATGGATATGCAGAGTTCGGGAAAACATTTCCCTCCTGGCTGCACACTGTTTTCTCTTGCTTGCCCAGCTGTAAATGAGAGCAGAGGGGAAGCAGGATGGAGATCCAGGCCCCGGAGAAGAGGGAGGTAGGAGACCGTCCCCCTTCACCACCTGGAAGCAAAATTCAGCAGGTTCCAGCTACATCAAGGTCTGTCTCTGCTAACAAGGTGGAGCTGAACTCAGGGAGAGGCCCTTTGTTCAGATCCAGACCAAAAATAAAGTCAGACAAGGAAAGGCACCGCACTTTCCAGGCTTTCCTCCTGCACCCCGGCTAGTCAAGTGACTTACTATTTGCTGAATATTTAACTAGTGCATCTAATATGAACTTTGCTTTATAAATGATAAATCAAGCAGCTTTTTTTAAAGCTATACCTTGTCATAGTCTCTCCTCTAGCACTTTCATGGGCAGGAATAATTATTTAGTGCACACTGCATGTATAATGAATTTTCAGGCATACTTGTTTGATCTATAGCCTTAGAAATAAAAATCCCATTAGTCTAACAAGCTCACCAATTATTTCCTGAGATCATTGAGCCCATTCCAGTGAAGAAAGTTGCATAAAATTGAAAGTGAATAGAGAACAGTGCAATGTGTTGTTTTACAAAGTAAAACATTTTTTTTAAAGTGTTTCACATCCTGTTGGGGGATAAGGGGAGGTGAGATAGAGAGAGCAGAGAACTGGGTCTGCTTTAGCTGCTGGACATAGCTCACTTACTGCTGCAAGGTCGAAGCTCAGTTAAAATTAGGGAAGGAACACAGTTGCACAAATTTAGATATTAACTACTCGGATGTCTCTGTCCAAGTTAGCCACTCAGACTCCTTTTGAAGGTTTCGTGTTGGAAAAAAAAAAAACAAAACCACACTCTTCCAGGACATCTATTCTCACCTGTTGCAAATTTCTAAATTCTAAAATGGCACTACAGAATTTATTTCTCTCTCTCTCAGCTCCAAGGGAAGCCTGTATAACTCGCTCAGACATGCTGTTTACACTGGAGACATACGAACTGGGTGATGCAGACCTCCCCTGTGTGTCCAGTCTCACCTCGTCACCATGAGCTTCCAGGGGCTCTGGAGAAAACACACCCTGAGAGCCACCCAGCCTAGCTATCTTTAGGTACCAATCTCCAAATTAGATCAGCTTCCCTCTAGGGCGACCATCTCTCTCCACTGCCTCAGTCAAACAAATTTCCTCTAATGAGATGCCTCCGCTTCAGATGGCTGGCAGTGGTGAGCTGAATCCACCCACGCACCAGAGGGATTCCTTAGCTGAGGGCAACTGGCCAAGGGAAAGATTCCCAGGTGAGTCTGCAGCTTGGAACAAGCAGGTACGGGGAATGGGCAGGATCAGACCTCAGTTTGCCAGCCTGTGTCAAAGACGCTAGCGTCAGCAAAACCCTCAACAAGAAGTACTTGACTGTTAGCGTTGCTGGGGGCTTAAACAAGGTTTACAACCAAATCTTGCTTCTACATACACTTCATAGCTCATGGATCAATACGCTGAGAAAGGCAGAAGAGAGCCTCAACACCACTGCACCTCCAACGGCAGCGATGGCTCCAGGGCTTTCATCAGACCTTCCTCTGCCACTCACAGCAGTTGAGAGGAGGAGGGAGCACCAGGCTCTGTCTGCAAATAAGCAAAGTCAAAGCACAACTTAATCCTTGTTTACTCTGCAAGGTTGTTGGGAGATGCTTTTTTTTTTGTGATCGCAGAGGGGCAGAGGAATCTGCAGCAGCAGCAAAGGAGGGTAGTGATTAGAGAAAATGCCTTAACAAACACATACGACACTGGCATTTCTGACTTTCGAGCACTCCACTCTGCACCCAAAAAGGTGGTCTTTTACTGCTGAAACATCCGTGAAAAATACAAATTAAACAGACCCCGAAAACAGAAATATTTTGTCCTATGGGATGGGGTCAGCAGCAAAAATGGACCTCCATAGACAGAAAGCGTGAGGCAAATTAATCTGACAGGATAACTGCAGCTCTGGTGAGTTATGTTCTTGGGCATGGAGTGAAGTGATGCATTTTGAGGGTTACTGCCACTGTTCCTTGCTGGCACCACAACAACCCCAGCGCTTATCTCCCAGGTGCCTGTCCAGCCTCGAGGAGGAGCAGGGCTGGAGGGGGCAGCTCCCCTCCATGGCTCGCCCAGCCTGCTTCCTTCTGCTTTTACCCTCAACACATCCCCACGCCCTGTGCTTTGCTGCCATGGAGCATTCATCCTTGTCCTTGCTTCTCACCCGGTGCCCCCGAGCAGGTGACGGCTGGTTTTCTCCTCTTCTTTGCAGCATTGCCCTCTCTGCGAGCCTGAGAGAGACCATCTGCCTTCTCACAGGCCTGACCTGAGGCACCCAGCAGGAGCAGGTGTGATTGAAGGCCGGGTGTCCCTCAAGGTCTGAGGTGGAATATGTTGAATGGCTCTGGCTGAGCAGACCATGCTCGCAGTCAGCCCGTGCCTGGGAAACGGGGGTGTGTAAAGAAAATCCAGCACAAATGGGCTCTCTGGAGGCTGATGCCATCCCTGCTCTCATTTTCCCAGTTAACTGACCCTTCCGTTGGATTGATGCAAATGACCATGGTGCCGTGTGCTCAGTCAGATAAGGTTATTTAAAAAAAAAAAAACACAACACAATTTTTTCCCCGCTATACGTCTAGAACAAGATCCACAATTGAAAGTAGAACTTGGGAGCATTAGAAAACAACTGGGAACAATGAGAAAAAGGGCATGAATGGGATAATTGAGCCATGAAAATGGAGTCTTAGCTTGTCATATTCAGTACTGTCTAGGGGACTCTGGAAATACTGTGCTGGCTGAATCCCTTAATACATATCTAACGGTGTCTAAGCTTTAGAGACCCATACAAACAGGGCCATGAGCCACTTCTGGTTAACTTCTAAGGTTTGCCAAGTACTCATCAGGCACACAGCAGGATATTAATTAAGGGTTTGAATAGATGGGCATCTGCAGATCACAAGTGATGGGGTTCAGAAATGAGTGCCCCCCACTCTTCCCAAGAGCTGCTAATTAGCACCCATCAGCAGGAGGTCACAGCTCCAGCACCGAAACAAGCTGCACGGTGCGGGAAGGCTCCAGTGCAGTTTCACACAGGCGAGCGGGGTTTGCTGCACAGCTGGAGCCCAGCTGCTCACCGGGGAGGCGATTCCCAGCTGCAGACAAGATGTAGTAGCAGGAGGCACCAACCTCAGTCTGCCCAAACCCACCTGAGCAGCCTGTCTGTCTCCCAAGACCAACCAGCCATGTGTGAAGTGCTTTATCTGGGGGAACAGTGAAGGTGGCTTTTCTACCCAGTTTCCTGGGCAGTCTCTTACCAATTCCTTCAGCTGAAGGGCTCTTTCTGGAGTACATCCCATGCAGTAGCTTTACGTATCCCCACATCTCAGACACTCTGGGGACAGACCGATGCCATGTGACAGAGCACAGAGCAAAACACTCCCGTGCATCAGCTTGGAAATTCATACAAGAATTCAGCTGTTTAAGCTGCCCAACATTTCCCAAAATGTACACACTTGCCCACCTGCTTTTCTCCAGACTGACACACAGGTACCCACAGCAGGAGAAAGCCCACAGCAGAGCAGTTTCCTTCTCACAGGGGAGCAGGCTCAGCTCTCTGCAAGTGAGCCCTGGGGCTGTCCCCTGCCCTCTCTGTCCAGCTTGAGGGAGCATCAGAGCCCAGCTGAGACATGACCCCATCCAACATGGCTCAAAGGCTTGAGCAGGAGACAAGGTGGCAGGAGTCTCCTTCTCTGGTGTTGGGAACACTGTCAACCAAGGGCAGGAGGAAGCTTTACCTCCTTACATGGTATGGTCCAAACATCACCTGTTCTGGACCCAAATTAGACCATGACTTTAACCACGTGGAAGTCACAACTCGCCTCTTCCTGTCCAAAATAGAAGCACTCTCCAACACTGCAGACAAGTGGTTGGCAGCCAACCCCATTTTCACCAGTAATTGGTATTGGATAAACCCTCCCTGTGGGTATGGAGACCTCCTTACACCCAGGGTCTTCAGACCAAGGCTGACCAGTGTCTGGAAGGTCATGCAAGGACAAAAAACTGAACTGGAGGCAGAAGCCACAGGAAGGATATTCTGGGCAGAGGGAGGGCCTGCTCAGGCCACCACAACAGCCCTTCCTGACCTTGAAGTCAAGGTGGTGCTGGCTCAATAAAGCAAAATGATTTTGAAAAAGTCTGCCATTGCCCCTGGAGTTGGGATGACTGGCGGGGCCAGGAGCAGAGCAGAGCCACCCCGGCGAGGGGTAGCTGGAAGCCCTGAGGCAGGAATCTCAGTGGTGTGCAGTGAAGCTGGGACACGACATAGCCCACCCACGCAGGTCCTCGGCTTCTCAACACCAACCATAGGCTAAAGCAGTGGAATCTGTAATTGTACACTGTGTAATTTGGCTGTGATGTTTGCAGGTGGCTTAGCTTGGGCTCTTCAGTAAAATTCCCCCTTATAGGTAGCTCTTCAGGGATAGTCATCGATGGATGAAGAAAATAGGGAGCAACTGAGGCGCAGGACCAGGGCTGAGGCTCATCTCAGGACCCCAGAGCAAAGGGAGACAGAATCTCCTCTTGGAGGCCCCCGGTGGCCCTGAGCTCCAACGGAACATTTCCCAGGGACACCACCTCAAAGAGCAGAGTCCATCCACCTGGTCTTCACTTAAAAGGCAATGCCGATCATAACCATTCCTCTTCAGCCACAGTTATCTGCTTGGCCAACCACTTGTCCTGCTCACAAGAACTGCAGGAGATCCTGGTTGGGCTTCAAGAAAGATGGGTTTTTGGTCTTTCTTTCTCCTTTATAAGGCTGCTTATCATGTGGTCTCTGTCAGGCTGTCTTTCAATAGCCAACTTTTCACCTACCTGTGAGTCCAGCTGGGCATCTCCTTATTTACTGCTGCCCACCCATGAAAAAAAAAAAAAAAAAACCAAAACAAACAGAGAGCACAGCCCAAACCCTTTCGACTCTGCAGCAGGCTCGGAGTAAATGCCAAGACAAGACTGCTAAGTTCTGCTCCATTTCCAGATATATTATCACAAGCCAAAGGGTTTGTGAATAAAATATGAAAATCTACAATACCATCTGTGCGTATTATTGGACAGCTTAAGTTGAAATTAAATACAATTTATTTCACCCAACTCTTACATTTTTAATTTTAAGTGAGGTAGACAATATTCTGGGTAAAATAAGGGTGTTAGAAGAACTGTTACCAATAAGCTGGAAGCACCAGCAGCTGAGTTAGAGACACCTGGGCTGTACACGAAGCGGGAAGTCTCAGCAGAAGCCTCCTGGAGTTCCTGGTAGAACTGCCCCTGCATCCATGGGGGCCCTGTGTCAAAAGGTTTCTTTGTAGCCGAAAGGAAATTATGTTTTTTCACGAGCAGCCCTGCAGTCTGCCTGCGGGAACGCTGCCTCTCAACATCCCCAAGTGCAATAGTGCCCAGTCCGTGCCACTAGCTCAGCAGGAGGGGAGGAGGAGAAAAAAAAGAAGGCTAAAAATCTTCTAATCCACTCCAGAGACACAGTGCGCAGCCCTCAAGGGGCAGGGGAGCTCCAGCAGCCCCTGCAGAGAGGCCACTGCCCTGTGCTTTGCAAAGCCTCATGAGAGGCATCTCCGTGGGCTGCCCACCCACCACTCTGGCTCGACAGCAGAAAGTTGCCAACCCCAAATCCCCATGGCAGCGCTGCCCCAGCCACCCAAAGCCTCTAACCAGGAGGGTGAGGGACTTCCTCCCCAGGAGGACACCAAGGAACGAGTAGAAGCTGGTGAAACAGAGGGGAAAGGGCTGATTGAGCAACCTGATTTTCTAACCTGTTCCCAATGTCAGAACCACAGTTGAGTGAAGCTCTGGGTCTGCACCACCAGTGAGGTGCTAACAGGCTCCCCTAAGAGCTCTCCTCAGAGACCAAAGTCAAGCCCAGTGCTTCAAGTAAGCCTCCATAAAATTGGACAATGAAAAGTTGTTGACATCCACAGTCATGCAAAGGAAATTCATGAGGCACAGCCCAGCAGTTGTGGCTGAGGATCTGGGTGCCCTCCTTCAGCAGTTTGCCAGATCACCTTTACAAAGCCACATAGTCCATCCAGGTACCAGTTGCCCTCTCAGCTGTGGAGAATATATGAATAATCCCCTTTATTCTGACAGTAGGCAGGTGAGACTTCTACAAAGCACTCACAGGTTAAAGGACTCTGGAAGCAACAAGCATCTACTTCTGTCCACTACTGCTTTTCCATAGACACCATCTTGTTGAACGCCAACCCCAACATGAGCATGGGCCCATCTCTCCAGAATTTTTCTGCACCTCTCACAGCTGTCTGGTGGAGAGAAGTCTGCAAATCTTCATCAGTAGGGACATACACACCAGTTGACCAATGAGTCTTCATCTTCCCAAGCTACTCATCTCCCAGCCTGCATTCGTGGTACTTATTTCCAACATTTGCAGGAGAAAGAGCAGCTAATAAGAGTGCAATGTAACTGTCTCCTGGTTAATTTGAGGTGACTAATAGAATCTTCATCAAAATACATCCCAGAAAATTCCAGTAATAGGCTGAGACTGCAGGGAACCTTGAGCAGGATGAGCAGATGGTGAATTTCCTAGCCCAAAAACTTTCCAATATCACCTCTATGTCCCAAGAGGCCAAGTAAAATGGTCAGTGCAAGGAACACCTTGAAGATGCAGTTGCCAATGTTGGCCACAGAGACAACCTCAGGCTAAAATTCAGGACAGCCCTAAGCCATATTGAAGAAGTCAGATGAGTGCTGCCCTCTCCCAGCTTCATGGGAGGTTGCAGTTTTCCATGTTTTCTGACAAACAGCTGTTAGCAAAGAACAGAAGCCCTGAGAACTCCATATCCATCCCCACATTACCAAAAAAAAATAATATTTGGTTTGTTACACAGACAGCAGCTATTCACACATGTTCCCATGCACAGGCAGGTCCCAGCTTATCTTCTCCTGAGATGCTGGTAGCCTGACCTGAAGGAAACGACTCCTTGCTTACACAGGTCTAGGAGATGCCGCATCATCTTTTCTTTGTCCCATTGATTTAATAGCATTCAGGCTCGCAGCTGCCTCTGCAGCTCCTGGTCTGTGTGCTGACCCCATTTCCCCCAGCTCAACAGCTACATCCCACAGGATCCAACCGAGATGCGATGAAACCCAGCGCTCAGGCAGTGCAAAGCCACAAGGCAACGCAGCCTTTGTGGCTCAGCAGATACTGACAGCTCTGCTCCCCTGCACATGTTTGCATCCTTTGCCCAAAACAAATGCTCAAGGGAAACTAATCAGGGCAGATTAAGACAACACACATACGTGTTCACTTATGTCTGCCGGAGCTCGTCAGGGCAGACTCATCAGTGACAGTGTCCAGAGGACAACAGGAAGGGTGTACCACAGTCCTACCCAGAGATGCTCCCAAGGAGGCTACAGCCAGCCTCCTCTTGCGTTGGGTACCTCAAACCTGACCCAGAGTAGGTTTCACCTATGCTCTCCATCCCTCCCAATACAGGCTTTCAGGGAAGATCAGGGATGCATCTAAACTTCAGCAAATCGTGGGTGCTAAATCGATCTTGGGCACCACAGAGGCAGCCTGAAAAGATCCCAAAGTCCAGTCACTCGCACCCAGGTCTGCCTGGGCTCCAGCTGTTGGGATGGTCCCTCCTTGGCACATGCCAGCCTGACAGCCCTCACCCATCAATCCTACACAGAACATCAGGTTGCTGGTGGCAAAGATCTTTCCTTGCCATCGCTAGAGGGAGGAAAAGCTAAAAAAAAAAAAACACCACACAAAAAACAACCAACCACTTTCCTCATTCATGTTGTTCGTGTTGGAAAAGCCAACCTGAGGAGGCCCCAGCAAAGGGTGAGCTCCTTGGCTGAGGCTCTGGACACCTTTGTTCCCCATGATTGCTCCCAAGACCTTCTGAACTCTGAAAAAGAAATTGAAATGGGCTTAGTTTTGTGCAAAAGGCTCTCACAGCCTCTGAGGTACCAGCTTTTAATGGATCAGCTCTTGGGCTGGGTGAGGGCTCCTGCACACCCAGGAGAGCAGCAGGTACCCCGGGTCACAGGCCAGAGGCAAACAGAGAACAAGCAGAAGATACCTCCCTCCATCACCGCTCTGCAGAGCAAACCCTTGCTGCTTTCTCTTCCCACCCGCCCCCACACGGGTGGACAAGACAAACAATTCCTGCTGAAATACGTTTCAGAGTTTAAAAGGGCTCAAAGATTGATGTGTCCCCTGGACCAGACAGCTGGCAGGAGGGGAAAAAATTATATTAAAAAAATATATCACTCACTCCACAAATTATAATCCAATATGTCCTTCAAGCCCGAAGGTCCCCTGTTTGCTGCCATATTCGCTTTCTTTAGGGCACGAGGGATTGCAGCAGCTGAGTGGGCATCTAAGAGGACCAAATCCATGACAGCCACAAAGACCACGCAGGGCATCGCTGCGGGGTGCCCTGGCAGGGACAGGGGCTGGGGGCTCCTGCATTTGGCATCACAGAGCAGGTCCCTCTGACAGGGTCCAGATGAGGTGCACGGCTCAGGAGCAAAGCCAGCACCGGACTAAGGTGGGCTCTAGGAATCTCTGCCTGTAGAGGAGGCATTGCCTTTCAGCTGCTCAGTTACAGGTTTGGTTGGGTTTTTTCCCCTCGAGTTGTCATTCCTTCTCTCCAGCTGAATCTTGATGCTTATGTCTGTATTTCATCACTCAGCTGAGCGTCACGTTAGATGCCGTGAATGAAAAATCCAAGCTTTTCTCGCGTTGCGTGGCTATCTGCAAACACCTCACGTAGATCAGCCTGTTCTTACAAGCAAGTGCCTGGCACAGCACGCTCCAGCTTGGGTTACAAAACAAGCTCAGTTATTACCTCTGCTTTTCACGTACAGGTAACTTTCCCAGCTATTCACTATTTAAAGGTGAAACTTTCTATATTTTCTCTCTGCCTGAACTTTTTGAGGGGGAAATGGATTTGAAGAACGTTTTGTCATTTTTCGAGTCATGAGAGAGCCATTGAAAGATTCTTTTCCCAGAGGTTTAACAGGAAAATAACCGTAAGCACACTTTTCAAAACTGGTATAAAGCAAAAAAAAGCAAAAGTTTGAAACCTAGAACTGGTTCAGTCACCAATCTGTGGAACAACATAATGCCTGTAAATCAGGGGAATAAATGAAAGGTCGCTTCTGAGCAGGAGCAGCAGATACCTCCTATGTCTCTCCCATCAGTCAGCTTCTGAGTGATCGTTTTCTTTGCTTCTTTTCATAGAGGAGCCAAATGAAGCCCTTTCCCACTCCCTTCCTCTGTCCTTGCTGGAAAGTCTTCCCATATCCTTGTTGCTGGAGTGTTTTAAAGAGCAGGCTGGCCAGCCTGCTGGCATGGCTTTGTCGAGGACAAAAGCAGCCTGAAGAAGCTGCAAAGTGGGAGCCTGGGAAAGCTCAGACCCCTGTGTTAGGTAAAATACTGAAAAAAATGCTATGAAGACTGACAATCCCCCTCCTCTCCCCTGTCCCTGGACTCCAAAATGCCAGGTGCCTTTGAGGAACTGCACCCTTTAAGAACAGACATGCCTATTTGCTGTAGCCGTGACCTGGCCAAAGGACACAACTCATCAGCCATCCAGGGTGGCATCCTTAACGCACGGTTTCCAGCCCAAGGCAGCCCCAACATATCAGAGGAAGCTAAGAAGTTGGGCAAGAGCAGGAAAAAATGGCTTTTCCCTCAACACATCACTTGGGGACTTTGTCACCCATGAAGCAGCCCTGAGCATCACTGCTCAGAGGGCACTTGAACTACATGGGAGGAGATTTGCGTTGGTACAGCCTCCAATATCGACTAGAACTTAGTTTTGGTTTCAGTAAAGCAGATTTAGCTCTTAACCCATCTCTAATATGTCTTTCTCATAGCCAGATGAATAATGAACAAATATAAATCACGAAGAATTTATCTGATGATGGCAAGGAGAGAAAAAGATGAATAATTTATTTTATGGATATTATTCATCCATCCATAGAGCCAGCCAAGTAATGAAAACATTTATTCACAAATCACTCTGTTGGCAGTTGAAAACTTATTGTTCAAAGTTATTCATATATACGATTTGACTCCCTAAAATCCCAAAATGGATGGCCAACCTTGGAGAGGGGGAAAAAGCGTTAGTGCTGCGCTTATCTTAGGCCTGCCTTGTGCCTTCCATCTCTGGGGTAGCTCTGGACTATGGGCAGTGGGACATTCACTCACAAGACGCCCCAAAATTGGACAGTCACATACCATATGGCCATTCTTGGAGGCCCAGCCTGAACCTGTACTCCCCAAATGTCCTTGCTGAGACCATGCACAAGACACTTCGTCAGCTGGCAGCACAGCTGACGTTCTCCAGATCCATGCTCCAGCTTAGAGAGCTCCCAAGCACCACGGTTACTCTCCTGCCTGTGGAAACCATTGCTCCCTAGTGCTTCAGGGGGGCTTCCAGCTCATCCCAGTAAAAATCCATTAAAACATGGCATCCCACTTTCTGATAAAGGCAAATAGATGCTCTTCCCACCAGCCCCGCTCTGTTCCAAAGAGTGCAGGAGCACCTGTTCCTCCATAAATGAGCTTCTAGAAAGGCTTAAAATTAACTTTTTTTTTTCTATCATGACATTCAGCTGCCTTTCTGAATCTTGCGCGTGGTTTATTCCATTATCAGAACTACTTCCTCTATCCCATCTTGCAACTTTCAGATTGATCAAATAAGCCAAGTGGCTCCATATTCCCTCTAAATAACATGAACAATAGTCAAGTAAGGTTATAGCTGCCACAGATGAAAGTATGATATTTATGTCCCCCTGAATCCCAGTCACTATTTTATGACCTCAGCTCCTCTAAAGAGGGTCACAAGTCTACATGAAGTCCCCAAGTGCAGGGTTGTGCATTTGGATCCTCCAAGATATTTAAAATTACCTCAAGACACACTGCTCCCTATTGACCATCCGTATACAAAGGCACGGAAACAGACATTATTCCGACATGACTTACAGAACAAATTGCCATCTGCTTTCAAGTAGTAGAAGAGGAAGAATTTCTACAGCCAGACCTCTGGAGCTGGTGAACCATCAAACTTGTCATGGTTCAATTAATCTCACAAAAACTATCAAAATCACGGCTGCTTCCCTGAAATAGATGCAAACTATCCGTTCCCCTTTGGTGAATGAAACTCTGCTGATAATCACGTTAAACCAGGCTGCTTATGAGATTTTAGTGCTTCTGGGAAGCTACAATGGAATAACTCTGGGCACATGGCATTTACGAGGTACTCTCTCTTCCCAACTGAGATCCAGAGACGTGGAAATGAGAATTAACACAACAATTCATGCAGACTGAACAGATGGCTGCCTTTTCTTTGCAACAAAGACCCTGAAGTAGACCTGTGTTTGGGGGGGGGGGAGAAAGGTGGAAGGGAATAGAGCAGCCTGGGATGACTTAGAACACAGGGCTGGACTTGACTTCACAGACCTTCACACCACTTCCCTGCAAAAGCTCAATAATCACTAAAAGCAGGAGCGTCCACAGGTGAGAAACCGCTCTTTATCCTTCTCTTCACCTGCAGCAGGGCAGGATCTGAGCAGCAGGACCTCAGCCAAACTCCCAACCCAGCCACAAGCAACCAGTTCTTTGCCCAAACTAACAAACCCTGGTGGCTCCTACCCACCATCATCCAAAAGGAGATCACGCAGTGGGGCTGTCCCCAACCCTTCTCAGAGCTAAGCACCAGATTGCAGCCGACCTCTACCCCAAGGGGCAGCTCCCTCCTCTCCCACCCTTGGCCAAGGCATCTCCACTTTTAAAGGTTTCACCAGCTGACAAATTCCCACGAAAGTTTTCAGTAGCCCACAGCACCGGCCAAAGATTATCAATGTTTCATGAAAAAAGCATAAAACACTTGGAAATTTATGAACTTGAGCCTTACCTGGAAGCAGAGCCTGGGATGAGACAGAAGCAAAGGCCACACAAGCACAGCTCCACAATTAAGTTTGGTTCATCAACACACAGGCTCAGCCACACAAGCACCAAAAGCCAGCCAGAGCCTCACCAGCAGAGTAATTTTCCCCATTCAAGAAGACACAGTCTCTTTTTTTGAGCCTTTCTAGGGCTCTAGTCCCATTTGTAAATGAATTCTTAAGTAAAACACTTCATGTCCACATACCTGCCTGGAAAGCAGGATTTCACCGAGTACCCAAGAACTTCAGAAATGTTGAAAAGCTCCACTATAATTCCCCCTCACCTGATGCATTTTTATTCCTTTCTTCTTAATTACCAGGCCCAGTAATTCCTATTAGCTAACATTAAACCTTCACAGGTGTCCACCAACCCAGAGCTTTAGGGAGAATCTGAACTACCTGAACCTGCTAGCAAGCTTTATTTAAAGAAACAGTAAAATCTCTACCATTAAGGACATTCCTCCAGATTCATTTTTTGCTGCTTTTTCCCCACTATTTTTAAGTATTTCTGTATTTTTATATCCAAAGTGAGGTCCCCTTCATTAAATTTTAATCTATGATCTGCAAAACCTCTTCAGCAGCCATGACTGCTCCCGTGCCCATTTTGGTTGGAAAGACAGATGTCCCCTTCACAAAGACACATCTGATGCCAGCAGCAGATGAGCTGAGGGCAAGATGTACCAGCACTTCCCTGTCCCTAGGCCGAGGAGGACGGAATGCTCTGACGTGGAGCTGACCAAAGAGATGGTTGTTGGTGGAAGAACGAAGAGGGGGATAGTATTCTAGAAAGCACTTCTGGCCCAGAAAATGGTCCTCAACTCATCCAGCAATGTTTCACCAAGGTGGTGGGATAAGTGGTGGCGGTTAATGGAGCAGGTGGGCAGCGAGTGCTCTTGCAGCACCCGCTGCGAGTGCAAAGAGCTAACACTGACCTTGCTGACACCCAGCTGGACAAGTGGGAAGAGCCATACTTTCCCAGAAAAAAAAGGCTCAGAAGCCAGATAAATCCAGATGGGTCAAACATCTTCACATCCTCCGCTGATTCTTCCTAAAGTGAAAAAAAAAAAAAAAAAAGATAGGTTCAAAAAAGTAAGGATGCCTCACTGTACCTGCAAAATTATTTCCACATTTTTGAGATTTTTCTTTGCAGAGAGAAAAACCGGTGAGCAGGCATCAAATGAGATCGGCATAAGGCATCTCGTGGGCTTTGTCAGGATGAACACGGTGGCCACCAATGTCCCCATGCAGGACGTCAGCTCCCTGTGTCTGGCCATCTTCCTCTGCCAGGCTGTGAGCAGGCAGGCAGGCAGCTGAGGGCGGGCAGCTGTCCTACAGCTCCATCTAGTGCACCCATGACACGTCCAGGACCCAGGTTTTATCCTTGTCTCCGCATTTTGGGAAACCCTGGCTCCTGGAGTCCTGGTATTCCCAGAGATGAATCATAGAATGGTTTGGGTTGGAAGGGACCTTAAAGACCATCTCATTCCAACCTCCCTGCCCTGGGCAGGGACACCTCCCACCACACCAGGTTGCTCCAAGCCCCGTCCAACCTGGCCTTGAACCCCTCCAGGGATGGGGCAGCCACAGCTTCTCTGGGCAACCTGGGCCAGGGGCTCACCACCCTCACAGCAAAGAATTTCGCCCTAATATCTCATCTCAATCTCCCTTCTTTCAGTTTAAGACCGTTCCCCCTCGTCCTATGGCTCCCCTCCCTGATCCAGAGTCCCTCCCCATCTCTCCTGGAGCCCCTTTAGGGCCTGGAAGGGGCTCTAAGGTCTCCCCGGAGCCTTCTCTTCTCCAGGCTGAACCCCCCCAGCTCTCCCAGCCTGTCCTCACAGCAGAGGGGCTCCAGCCCTCCCAGCATCTCCGTGGCCTCCTCTGGCCCCGCTCCAACAGGTCCTTGTCCTTCTAATGTTGGGGACTCCAGACCTGGAGGCAGCACTGCAGGTGCGGTCATGCTGTAGGGTTCTCAAAAGCAGTACTTTTTCAGCTGTTGCTGCTGCAGAAGACACCTTAAAAACACAATTCGGGTGCATTCACAACCAGAGAGGAAGTAGAAGGACAGTGAGCCTCTATTTTTTTGAATGCACCCACTGGTTTCCACAGGCCCACCCTGCAAAAGCCTGTGCAGCCCACCAGAGCTGCAGCCTCCACCTCTGTGAGTGTGGGGCAGGGCCAGGCATCGGGGCATGGCTGCCTGAAACACAGCTCTGGTTTTTCAGAAGGATGCAGATTTTCAAGGTCTCGGCACCTGCTCAATTGTCTTCAAAAAGCATCCACCACGCCGGGGGTGCTGAGGACTCTAGAAAAAGATCGTTTCCCCTTAAACAGCCTCTTGCTGTGAGCTGTCAGCACACAAGGAGCCTGCACCATGAGCATGACAGAGCTGTGGGCTCCTGGTTCTGCTTCCACGTTCAGTATCAAGAGGGAAGGGAAGGGAAGGGAAGGGAAGGGAAGGGAAGGGAAGGGAAGGGAAGGGAGGGGAGGGAAGGGGAAGGGGAAGGGAAAGGGAAGAGAGGGGAAGGGGAAAGGGAGAGGGAGGGGAGGGGAAGGGGAAAGGGAAAGGGAGAGGGAGGGGAGGGAAGGGAAGGGAATCCAAGCCTAGCCTGTTTGGAAAAAGGGCAGCATTAATTTCCAAAGGAATGAAGGAAAAAGCAGGATGAGATCCTTCTCGCTGCTTTTTCCCAAAATGCGCTCCAGTTGGCGTAGTGACCAAGTATCTCTCTCCCCAGTACTCCAGGCAAACCCATTTTCAAACGAGCTTCTGCTGTCCACGTCCACCCCATCAGCCATGCACCAGCATCTCCCCCTCCTCCTGCAGAGGTGCTCCTCGGGGAAGCGAGGTAAGGCTTTGCGTACGGTGTTATGTTTTTAACCATACCCAATATTCAAGGGGTTTCAACAGAAAATATGTCTTTGTCTGTTCAGCCATATCCCCTCAGCCACAGAAGCGAGAGTCTAATTGCCTCACTGGGCTGACGAACGACCTGTTTATTTGTCACCTGCCTTAGTGCCGGTTCACGGCCCGGCGCTCAGCGGCGCGGGCTCTCCCCTGCACTGGGAGGGGAGGAGGGGAACTATAAACAAAGGGAGATGTATAAATACTTGAATAAAGACATGAATGATTAACAGAAATAATTGTTTTTATTTTTTACACGGCAATTGCCCAGACGCATTATAGAAGGCCTACAAACGATTTCCAGCTATTAACAGATGAGGCCGTTAAGTGTAGAAACAGTGTTAAATGAAGGCCACAGAGTGATTTACGCAACGTGCTACAATGCATTTGAATCAATCTTTTATGAAGTATCTCTGCAGTACTTTTGACTGCTAACTCCTCATCAAACACATGCTTCACGCAGCTTACAACCGCTCGGCTTTTCCGAGCCGTCTGCTTTGGTCTCGCAGCCTGAACCACCGCAGGGAGGAAGGGAAACGGCTGTAAAGAAATAGATTGCAAAATCCTAAGGCCAGTGCTTCCAAGCATCAGAACAGTCCCAAGGGATGCGGGATGCGGGATGCGGGATGCAGGATGCGGGATGCAGGATGCGGGATGCAGCCCAGCGGCTCCTCGATGCTGCTGCATCCCAACTGGCAGCTTCTCCCACCCGCCGGAGCTGCCAGCTCTGCCGCTGCCTGCTCTCCCGCCACTTTGCACCAGAGACGCAGGCAAATGGCGCGGTTTAACTAACGAGACAAAACCTGTGGCCAAAATGTGGGGTTCCGTTGTGTGGTTTTTACAGCAAGCAATGGGACCTCCCACGATGCACGACTCCCGTGGAAGAAATACTGGGGAAACTCCGCGCTGCCAGGCTTGAGAGTTCAAAAGCTCTCAAAAAGAAACCCAAGAGCAAACGTGCTTCCTCCTTGGAATAAAACAACTGTGATTTTCCATGCCGGGCGCTGCCCCGTGGGGACGTGCTCCAGCTGGCCACGGCCCCTCATCCCAGGGGCGAAGGACACGTCCATCTTTGTGTGGGCCCATGGGCTGCTGTTTTAGTTTGGCCGTGAGTCTCATGTGTCTTACAAAAACCTCTTAAACCAATTTCCATAAATGCTTTTATTCTGAGGATGGTCTGACTCGGATGCGTCTGATGCATCTCCCCGCTATAAATGACCCTTTTACAACACAGACCGAGCAGTCGAGGGAGAGCAGAGTTGTTTTCCCCCCGCTATCACGATCAAGTTGTTTGGGATAAAATGTGGCTTACAAGTGAATCCATAATGTTCCTGGCAATGCAAGGAAACTGCTATTACCAGGAGTAAAATGTGGGTAGTAACTCTGTGGGTTTTTCTCCACTGAAACTGTAATTAATGTGGATCCTGTGTACTAAGCGCAGGGAGAAATACGGTCTTCACAGCAGCTAAAATGCATCTCATTAGCACCGAAACTACTGTATCGTCAAAATGCATTACGTTCAGCGAGGAAAAAGTGTGTAATTGAATTCCCACCAAAGCACAGTTCATCTGCATCAAATGGCATTGTGCTCATCGCGGAGCTCATTCCGGCTGCTGCTGGAAATGAGGATTAATTAGGATACCTGCTCGTTCCCTGAGGGAGCCTGTAGACATGGTGTGGCCAAGCCGGGGGTTGCAGCGAGGGGCTGCGATCCCAAACCTCGGCCAGGCAGAGAGGGGCTGCCAACTTTAGACACTCGCAAATTTTTTGTCAATGCAGCGAACGCCGGTGAAAAAAAGGCCGACAATTCAAATGAAGGCACCCCTTTGCTGCAGAAGTACTTCAGGAATAACTAATAAATGATTTATGCAATTGCTTCTGAATTATTCTAGGCTGGATTGGTACAAGTGGCAGTGATCTGTATAAATCATTTCATGTACAGCATCTAACAAGGATGCTGCGAGAGGTGCAAATACACACGCTAATAAATTCTCCCGAGCCATGCACGTGGGGCTCTTCACCTCGTCCAAGAATAACTCATTGATCTGCAGCATTTTAATGGGTAAATTATTATTAATTTAAAAAAATACGTTAAAAGCTTCCGAAGACCGTACGATGCTGGGGAGAGACGGGGAGCAGACAGGAGACAGGCAGACAGAGCAGCAGGGATGTTTCAGAGACTCCAACTCCGAACACCTATGCTTTCACTCAATAGTCTTTCACTCAGATTGGAGCGAATCTAACCTGTCTCTTTACTACAGCCCTTCCTATCCATGAGTCCAGGCACCGGCATGTGTATGGGCAGCAAGATCTGATTAAATGTATTTTTTATCATCATCATACATTTTCCCTTTTTTTTTTTCCACAGCCACACGGAACAGCAGAGCCCTGATACACGGGTCTCCTGCATCTCACCAGCACAACGGCCAAGCTGAGAAAACCAGGCTCCAAATCAGAAAAAAACGGAGTTATTTTGGGGCAGAGGCGTTTTGGGGCAAAGTGGCACAGGGAGCGGGCTCACCCCGTCCGCCATCGGGCTGCAGCGGGATGGCTGCAGTCCGTGTTCTCCCGCAGATCCCCCCTCAGTCAGCTTTTTCCAGACTGAAGAGACCCAAACCCCTCAGCCTTTCTTCATAAGAGAGGTGTTCCTGTCCCCTCAGCATCTTGGTAGCCCTTTGCTGTCCCCTCTCCAGCAGTTCCCTGTCCTTCTGGAACCGGGGAGCCCAGAACTGGGCACAGTACTTTTTTTCACTTGGGTGAATTTTACCTACTGGAGGTGCTGAGCTCCAGCCCAGTCCAGCTCCCCGAACATGTGGGGCACGGTCCCACCGCTCCTTGGGCTCTCGCTCTGCTCACCAGTGCCTCGGTCCCCTCCGACACAGCCAGGCGCATCCCCTTACTTCTGTTCTTCAAATCCCATTATTCAGATCTAACGAGGAAATAATTTTAATTAAGGAAATTTAAAATTTATTTCCATTTGAATTTTAAGTAGGTGTTAATTTGAAAGCACTGAAAGGAGCCCTCCGGCAGCGTCAGGATCCGTTTGTGTCAGGAGGAGCAGGCGATGGGGATGGGGGCGGAGGAGGGGAAGAGCCCACTCCACCACCCGCGGACAGCAATGCTTGTGCAGAGGAGGGACCGGGTCCGTGGAGAGCAGGGGCAGAGCTGGCAGAGGTGATGTGGTGCCACCCCAGCTCCAGGCCTTTATGCAGCAATCGCCAAGAAGTTGCCTGATGACGCTGGGCAGGACAGAACCATTGACATGACAGTGGCATGGACTGGGTGAGACCCTTCCTGCTACGGCAGGTGGTGGCCTCACCCCCACTGATTTACTCCGATTTGAAATGGGACGCGCTGAATAATTACTAAGGCTGTCCACAGTTCCCAGGTCTACCTGCCAACAGGAGATGGCTTTCCCAAGGTGAGTAAAGGGTCTCCAAGATCCTGTTGACCTGCACAGCATCAGTGTGTTGAGCACTTTCAACCCACCTGTCTCCTTCTGGCTCCTGTTCAAGCCCAGTTTGTCCACTAAGCAGGTATCACTCTCTTGGTGAAGTTTGATATGCAGACAGTTATCAGGATTTCCCAGGGTGGAAGTGCCGACCAGCAACTGGCAAAGCAAACCCCCAGCTAAAGAGGTCTCCTGCTAGTTGCATTTCTGCAGTAGGTGGTAAACCAGCAAAAAAAAAAAGTGCTGGAAAATCCTTCAGAGGAGCTCTGAAGCCATGAGGCTGCAAGGAGGGATGAGCAAGTTCCTCTTGGGACCTCTTGGGTCCCCTGCATGGGCTGCCCTGGAGGGCTGAGGACCACCTGGAGATGCCAGGTCCTAGTTCCACATCCTTCTTTGGTTGCTGCTGGTCTCCGACACCACAAGACTCTCCACCACCAGCTTCCTGGGGCTTCCACAGGTGCCACCAACCAGCGGGCAGCTCAGCTGAATGACAGTGCCACAGGGAGATGGCTTTTGGCCAAAACGGAGGAGATCCTTCTCATTTCATCTCCTTGCACCAAAGACAGCCCAGACAACAGAACGTAAGGCTCACAGAATCAGAGAATGGTTCAGGTTGGAAGGGACCTTAAAGACCATCCAGTTCCAAACCCCTGCCCTGGGCAGGGACACCTCCCACCACACCAGGTTGCTCCAAGCCCCGTCCAACCTGGCCTTGAACCCCTCCAGGGATGGGGCAGCCACAGCTTCTCTGGGCAACCTGGGCCAGGGGCTCACCACCCTCACAGCACAGAATTTCTTCCTGATATCTCATCTAAATCTCCCTCTTTCAGTTTGAGGCCGTTACCCCGTGTCCTATCGTTACAGTCCCTGATCAAGAGTCCCTCCCCATCCTTCCTGTAGGCCCTTCCTGCAGGCTCAGTTTAATGCATCTGGATAACAGACCTATTGAAAACAGCAGCTAATTAGTTAAGTAATACCCAGTGTTGTTATTTCTCCAGCTCTGTCATCATCAATGTATTTGTAATAATAGTGTTTCCTCTGTAATAACATTAATCATAATGGATTTACTAAGAAATTAAGGGGAGGGGTGTTATCTCCCTCGGGAACACCATTTAACAGCAGGTCTACTTACTGTGCAGATTTTTATTGGTTTAATTCTTAATGTCTTCCTTATTAATCTGCTTTCTAACATCCCCTCGCAAACACCCCTCTGTGAGTGGAAACCGCAAGAGGACAAATGCAGCACCCCCTACCAAGCGCAGCCGGGCAAGGGGGCCTCAAGCAGAGCCGCCCCAGAGAACGCCATCGAGTCCTTATGGAGGCTCAGCGCAGCCACCCGCGTTTTCTCACGGCGTGCGAGGGTGGGAGCGTGCTGTCCTGCCCTGCCTCGATGGGCAACCTCCACTGCTGGGCAGTGTCCATTGCTGGGTGATGTCCACTTCTGGAAAACACCCACTTCTTGGCGACGTCCACTTCTGGGTGATGTCCACTGCTGAAAGATGTCCACTGCTGGAAGATATCCACTTCTGGGTGATGTCCACTGCTGGGAAACATCCACTTCTGGGCATGTCCATTTCTGGGTGATGTCCACTTCTGGGCAACATCCACTTCGGGGTGACGTCCACTTCTGGGAGATGTCCGCTGCTGGGAAACACCCGCTTCTGGGCAATGTCCACTTTCTGGGCAACATCCATTTCTGGGCAGTGTTCATTCTCCATCCAGTTTGCTCATTCTCAGATCCATGCTCAAAAGTCTCTTTTGGCACTTCCAGAGAAGTAAGAAATACTCAGCACCTCTTCCCAACATTTATACCAAGCACGGATATGTTTCATAGAAACTTTTTTTCCCATAACCACTTCTCCTCCCAGCAGGATTCTGGCTCAGGACACTTGCACCAGACCAGGCCGTAGACCAAGAGCAGCTTCTCTGAGCCAGGGAATCAAGCAAGACACCCACCAGGGACCTATGCTCAGCTCACGGACACCCGGGCAGGGCACCAAGCTCAGCCCATGCATCCCCATGTACCATGTTGGCCTTGCTCATGTCCCCACGGGAAACCTTGGCAGCTCCATCCCACCATCCTCACTAGTGCCCACCCACAATCAGTGCATTAAGCTTTCATCAGCACCTCCTTTCTGCTAAAAATTAAAGCCTGCTAAAAATTAAAGCCTGCTAAAAATTAAAACCTGATAAAAATTAAAGCCTGAAGTCTTAAAGCGAGCCAGCTCAGGATTTTTACGAAGAACTTGATTAGTTTACGGCTATGCATAAAGACGATGAGATTCGTAATGCAGCCTGCATTAAACTCCGTCGATGACTTGCCCAGGAGAGCAGCGATGCCACAGAGGCCACCAAAGAAAACGAGCAGGAGGTGAGAAGTGCAGCACGTAACAGAAAGCCCCGCGATGCTGCAGCAGCCGGGGCAGCCACCGGAGCGCTCGGTGCTGGTGTTCCCAGCTGGGGAGGCTGGTGCCTCCGAGGAAACAGGGGGGTTTCACAGCTGATAAGAACGTGGATTTGTTGTCCCTGTCCTTCGCTCCTTGCAAAGGACCCAGGGGCACTTTGTTCACTTTAACGCCTCTCGATACACACATAAACACTTTTTTTTCCTTTTTCTTTACCCCTTTAATATTTTCCCTTTTAATTTTTGCCCCTTTGCTTTGCGGCGGTGACTTTCTGGCAGTGGAGGATTCTGAAAAGCCCTCCCTCCCCCGTGCCCTGGATGAACTCTGGGAGAGCCGCTGAGTTGAGACGATGCCCGAGCTCCCACCTGGGCTCTGAGCTTTTCAAAGCCATGAGCCTGTTTTTCCTCTCTCTCCGTGTTTGCCGTGTTTTGGTTCTAATTTGTTAAGCATGAGTTGCAGCCTGGGTAATTACATTTGTCTCCATTAGTATGTATTACCACACGCCGCCGCGCTGAAGAAGCTTTTCTTCTGCGGCCAGCTCCTCACCGGGGCTGTGACCCCACGTTCCCATAACCGTGAGCCCAAGCTGCTGAAATAACGCAGCCCATCGCCGTCGGGCTGCTGGCAGCGAGTTGATTAAATACAGAAATGCGTTTTGCACATGTGCCCATAAATAAGTTATAAAGTTAGCGCAAAGCAGGATGCCTTTACTCCTGTTTCATCCCGGTTTTTTGGACCTCGCCAGGAGCAAGCCTCACCTGTGGGACAAGCTGTGCTGCTTTGTGGGGTGACACAGGGGGGTGTCAACCCCGAAAAGGTGGGGAGCAGGTCATGGGCAGGTTGAAGGACGCATTTAAAGGTATTTAAAGTGAAGATTTCAAACGAGACCTTAAAATCAGCGAACAGCTGGAGATGAAGCCCCAGCTGCGGGGTCAGCTGTGCTGCCCCACGCTGAGAATCCACCCTGGATTGTGGATCGGGGGCTGGAGAGCCAGGGGCGGGAGAGGGTAGGGGTGAAGTGTGGAGTAAGATAATTAAATGAGGGGAGATCAGGAAGATTAGCGGTAATACCCAGCATTTCGCCGAGCAACACCGTGGGACTTGAAAAAGATTGAATTATATTACGAGTGTTTCAAGACATGTGCCGTAGATAAGGAATGAGGGAAGTGATCCATCTTAATCCAGGGGACAGGACACAAGGAAAAGCCTGGGGAGGGAATAACCCAGGCTGAGGCAGCACCTGCCGCTGCCTCCACCCCAGGCTGCGGGTGAGCAGGGTGTAAAAGGGCACAAATCCACAAAGAAAATGAATGCCATGTCAGAGTCAAACCACGGATGCCTTTTGTTCCCAGCTCTTTTGGATGTCGCACAGGTTAACCCAAGTCCCGGGTTACGATTGATCCCACGTGGAAGAGCATGATTCCTCCATGAGGAACAGGGGACGGCAAGGATGCAGCACGCAGAGCGCGGACGGAGGGCAGGGAAGAGCGCAATTTGATTCAAACTGAGCTTTTTTTTCAGCTCCAGAGCCGGTTATCGAGTTTTGAATTTCCGAGGCAGCTGGCTTTGGGGCTGAGCACTGGAGTTCTGCTGTTAAAAATGAACTGCCAGGCGCTGCCAACGAGTCACTGATTTTATGAAGTCATTAACCAGTCGATTGAAATCAGCTTTCTCTTCCACTGCCATCCTCCTGCCAGGCGCCCGTCCATCCATCACTCCCGGCTCTGCACATCCATCTCGGTGCCCCAGCACCCTTCTTCCCTTGGGACCGTGTTGCAGTAGGATTTGGGTAGGGTGAGGATGCTGCAGATGATGTAGGTGAGAAATTCAGTTGCCTGGCTGCACAAAGAGGACATTTTTTTGGATGGAGATGGGCTACTTTAGCACTCATGAGGCTGACAAATGAAAAGCACTGGCTGGGCTCTAGTGGAGTTCAGGCTGGGGCACTGCGGTCCCCCAGATCTCGCTGCTCCCCCATGGCTTATCCTGCAACGGGCTCATCCTGCCCTGACGTTGCTTCACTTCTGCGATGGCACCAGCAGCACCCCCCCTCCATGTGCCAGCCCAGCACTGGCCACAAAGCCCAGCCCCATCGAGCCCAGGGACCACGGAGCTCCTGCGCCGGGCAGGGTGCGACGAGCCCATCAGAGAATTAACAGCCCAGGGGACAAAATCACAGCTGAGGTCCCGAAGCAGGGCCGGGGACGTTTGGATGCAGGTCCTGCCCCGTTGCAGCCCTTGCAGAGCCACACAGTTGCGATGGCAGCTCCAGCCGTGGCACAGTCGCCTTTGGCTGTGGTGGGATGTGCCAGCCCAGAGTGACAGCGGCATGGGATGGGAGAATCCACCCAGAGCAGGGGTGCTGGAAATACTCACCTGCACTGGGGAGGGAGGCAGTGGGTGATGCCACAGCAGCCACCCTGGGAAAGAAGGTCCCTTTTCTTGCGGCTTTGCTGTGGCACGCTGGGGACCAGCTTTGCCAGGGGACCCAGGGGACCCCAGCTTTGCCAGGGCACCCAGGGGACCCCAGCTTTGCCAGGGCACCCAGGAGACCCCAGCTTTGCCACAGGACCCAGGAGACCCCAGCTTTGCCAGGGGACCCAGGAGACCCCAGCTTTGCCGCAGCACCCAACAGACTCCAGATTTCCTACAAGCAGAGCTGGGGCGGGTCTTTCCCGTTCAAGTGCTGGGATTTTATCGCCAGGATTCAAGCACTGGCCTGGCTCTGCCCATCGGGTGCAGTCTGTTGGGGTGCAGAGGGATCCCCAAAAAGGACTCAGCCATTCATGGCAGCCTGAGCGCCCCAGGGAGAAGCAGCGCAGTCAGAACGCTGTTCTTCCATGAGCTTCGCTGAACCATGAGCACCCATTGCCACCTCCGTGGGGGTAAGCAGAAGATAAAGACCTTCCCCCTGCCTCGGCCAAAACCTTTGGCTCAAGTTCAAGGCAACGAACGAGACAAGTTCATGGCCATGACGTCGTTCCGCTCACCAAGCCCCGGCTCTTTACTGGCTGCCGCAGGAGTGATGGGGACCCCGAGTGCACGTGTCCAGGAGAAACTGCAGCCCTTGCTGGGTCTTTATCCCAATGTACCCATCACTCTCCCTGACCCAGAATTGGTTTTTGATGGATTGGTAAAACAAAAGCGCCCCAAACCTTCCAAGCAATAACACGAGCCGTGGCGCTGACAAGGAGCTGATTTAGCACCTCCCGGCCCCACTGAGAGATGGTTTGTGGGGGGTGAATAAACCGCAGGTGAGTGATGAAAGAGATGGGTAAGGGAAGATTTGTCACGCTCTCCGAAAGTGAACACTAGAAACGGTCCCAGCAGGAATATCGAAGGAAAACTCTCCCCGCTCGGCCCCCCCAAGGCGATGCTTCCTCCTGTCGGGCTTCGCCCAGCACCGCTCGGCCCCAGCCAGGCTCCGGACGTGGGACACGGTGCCCAGCCCGGGGTGTCCCTTTGGCCCTGGGGTCTGTGAGCCATGACTTGTCCTCATGTGCTCAGTCTCCCCTGCAGACAGCACCTGAGTCCCTGGAAATGTTACAGAGAGTTTTCCCCTTGGCTGTGCCACAGAGACGGCCGGGACATGGGGAGCAGAGCCCCTGGGCACAGGGGGATGCCCACGAGGGGATGCGCCCGCAGCCGCCCAGCCCCGACAGCCCGGGGTTGGGCAGACACGTGGGAAGGAACATCCCTGGTCCCTAAAAAACACTCCCAGCAAAACGCACAGGCGCACACAGCCTCTTTCCTCTGCCGTCCTTTTGCTCGTCTGATTTAACTTTGTGCTTGTGTCCCTTGGCTCCCATCCAGGGGACATAGATGGTACCAAGCGCGCTGCCAAAGAAATAAAGTTCTCTAGTCCTGTAGCAGCAGGATTATATGAGATTTGTCAATATTTGCTCAGGATTGAGGTGAAACTGAACCAAGCGAGGCTAAGAAATAATGTCAGATACTGGATCGTGAAGGGCCGTTGATAGCCCACAGTGGCGGCTATTGAGGCACCACCGGTTGTTAAAGAGAAAAGGCCCTTTTCCTTCTTTTTCTCCCCCTTCCTTGTATTTTAACTTTAGATAAATTGGTTGTGAATTACTTACACATTGTACAGCCACAGCGCCGACCGGTGCAGAAAGCCAGCAACCTCTAATATGCTCGGCGGGGCGAGCTAATCCGCACGTGGGCTTCACACTAACCAAGGGAAAAGCAACAGCCAGAGCCGAGGGCGCTGGGGGCTGCAGCTCGTGCGCCCCGTCCTGCACCCCGAGAGCTGGGTACAGGGCCCTGCTCCCCCCCTGCCTCCCCCCGGCACCGACCTCGGCAGCTCAGTCCCACCCGGCTCCATCTCCATCACCTTCCTCTCGAGTGGCACAGAAAGGGTCGGATGAGCCACGAAAGCAGCAAGTGAGAACCACAGATTTTGCCTTTAAACATTTCTTCCCCCCAAATTCGCCCTGGGTGGAGGAAAACTTAACTTAGAACATCTGCCACAGCTGCTCCACGCGGATTTACCAGCTGGTTTTGAGCTGCTCCCACTCCCCTTGTGCAAGGGAGGAGAGCCGGCAGCGGCTGAGGCTGGCCCTGCAGGGATCCGGCACGGACCTCTCCTCACTCGCCAAAGCCACGCTGGGGACGGCAAAGTCAGATCCCACCGGGGAGAGCAAAGTCAGACCCTCGGTACCACAGCAGGAGGAGGCTGAACCAGTTCAGGTCCTGCCTGGGGAAGGACATCCCCAACACAGGGCTCTCAGGCTGATGTGGTGGGAATGGGCTTCGCTGACATTGTCCCCTATGGTGCCAGCACCCAAGAGGATGGGGTTTGGTGACACAGAGAGCGTGAGCGGCACAGCAGGGCCAGAGAGGTCCCACAAAAAAGCAGTTTCCATGATAAAGAAGAAAATGGAGCCTCTGTGCAGAGGCTGGCTGGCATTTACAGCCCCTGGAGACCCCAGCCCCCTCCCTCAGCTGCTAATGATGGACGAAGAGGGAGTCTCAGGGCTGAACCTGCACCGAGCTCCTTGGATGTAATGCCAAGAAGGTTGCAGAGACCCCAAAAGCACTGTTACAGTCCCTGATCGTCCCTCTCTGCTGCCTGGGAGTGCTGGAGCATCCACCTGCGTCCCTCGGCCCCACCTTGGTCCCCCTGGCTCCCCAGCCTCCCCGCTGGCACCGGCTCTTGCTCTTCAGCTCGTTCAAACCCCAGGGCTTTGAAATGCCAGAAGCTCCTTTGCCCGTGACATTTGGGCAGCAACTGGCGTGGCTGCCCCAGGGCACCCTGAGGATGAGGCAAAGTTGGGCTTCGGAGGCCAGGGTGCCCAGGGCACAGCTCCTCGGGGGCGGCTGGCATTGCACAAACCCCCGATTTCCAGGGCTGTTCTCCTCCTGACCCACAAGGCTGCTGCCCTGGGGTTGTTTTTCTCTCTGGGTCCAGGACCCGCTAAGGGCAGAGCATCCCTGAGCAGCTTCCCCCATGCAGGGATGTCTGTGTGGCCACCAGAGCCGCCTGCGTGGGCAACCTGGCCACAGCACCCAGTGACAACACCGAACACGGCCACGGGTTTGGCTTTCCGAGGGGTGAGTCTCCAGAGCTCCCGCTGACACACTTTGATGGGAGCAGCCCCTTGCGCTCATCAATGGATGCTCAAACTTGGGTTGTCCATTGGCCCCCGGCAGAGCGGGAACCACGCTGCTGCCCCCCCCTCACCTCCACCCCCTGCACTGCCTGGGGCACCACCAGGCTCCCCAGACCCCCCCAGACCCTCGCCAGAGGCTGGGATACCCCACCGGGAGCAGCCATGGGTCCTCCAGCCCCAGCCCTGCACATGCCACCACATGGGATGAAGGAGAGCCACTGCCAACCCCGCCGACCACCATCACAGCACTGGGGGATGTGGAGCTTCCCAAAAAGCTCCCGCTGACGTGGTGGCCTTGGGGCCACCTACTCCCCAGCAGCTTCGACCCCACAGCCGAGCGCGCTGATGAGCCCATCGTCGCCCCCCGACTCAGCCCCCACCAGCTGGCTGCTGGGTACCACTTTTGTGCAACACGATGACAGTTATCCAAAACATTTTTTTTTTTTTTTTGTAAATAATTAGCAAAAAATTAATGCAAAAGTCAGATTTAATTATCATATCAAACCCAGCGTTAATTAGAAAGCAGCGACAGATGGCTCTTTCCCCCCGCTCCCCGCGCCACACATCCTCTCACCAGCACCTCCTCAGTCTGTGGGACACGTGTCAGCATTTTCTGCTGGGAACATGTGTCCCATCGCGGAGCTTTAGCGCTTGCTCCCCAGCTCCTGCCTGCGGGCGGCAGGCTGCTAAGGCAAAGGTTGGAAGAAAAGATGTCCTGGATGCTCCTGCTCTCCTTGCACACAGGTTATGGGCATGAAACAGAATCCCAGACTGGCAGGGGTTGGAAGGGCCCTCTGGAGATCATCCCGTCCAACCCCCTGCCAGAGCAGGGTCACCCAGAGCAGGTGGCACAGGAACGCGTCCAGGCAGGTTTGGAATGTCTCCAGAGACGGAGACTCCCCCACCTCTCTGGGCAGCCCGTGCCAGGGCTCTGCCACCCTCAAAGGAAAGAAGTTCCTCCTCATGTCGAGATGGAACTTCCTATGCTCAAGTTTGTGCCCGTTACCCCTTGTCCTGTCACTGGGCACCACTGAGAAGAGCCTGGCCCCATCCTCCTGACACCCCCCTTTCAGTATTTATAACCATTGATAAAAGATCCCCCCTCAGCCGTCTTTTTTCCAGACTGAAGAGACCCAAATCCCTCAGCCTTTCTTCATCAGAGAGGTGTTCCAGTCCCCTCAGCATCTTGGTAGCCCTTTGCTGTCCCCTCTCCAGCAGTTCCCTGTCCTTCTTGAACCGGGGAGCCCAGAACTGGACACAGCGCTCCAGGTGCGGCCTCCCCAGGGCAGAGCAGAGGGGGAGGATGACCTCCCTCGACCTGCTGGCCACGCTCTTCTTGATGCACCCCAGGATGCCATTGGCTTCTTGGCCACAAGGGCACAAGCCCTGCCTCCACGCACATCTGACCTGGGGCTGGGAGGTTGCTGTTTCCTTCCCCTGCCCAAAAATGTCAGCAGAACGCCATGACAGTCATTACAAGCGTTTCTGTTCTGCAGCTCTTCGGTCAGGGAGGAGCAGACCCGGGCGAGGACAAGGATGAACACAAAGTTGCCGCTGGTGGGACTGAGACCCAGAAGGGCTGTTTGGGACAACAGACAGAAAAAATAGTTACGTGTGCCTCAGAGTTGCAGAAAGCCCCAGCACAGCCACAACCATCAGCCCAGCAGTCCCTCCTTCTCCCCCGTGGCACACAAGAGCCCCAGAGCTGGGACACCTTGAAGATGCCCTGAGGGAACAGCTCCACCACTGTGATGGGTCTCAGGGCCAGGCAGGAGAGATGCTCCCTCCCAGCAGCTGGGCCTCCATTTTTGGAGGATGCTCAGCACAGTATTTACCGTCTCCAGTGCTCCACCCGAGACAGCACAAGGTGATTTATCCCTCCCCGCGCAAATCAAAGCCTTCCTGCTCCAGTGCTGCCTCCAGGCCCAGCATCCCGACACCGCCAAGAGCTCGGTCCCGACATGCCAGCCCCGTCTCCTGCGGCACGCGCCTGCACAAGCCTCTGCCAAAGCAGAAGTGTCACCGAGGCGAAGAGCGTCCTGCTGCCCCTGGGGTTCACAAGCACCATTTTAGCTCATTTGCACCTGTAACAGCTCCACTCGCAGCAACGTGCCACCAAGAAGCCACATGGAAAATTTCTATTTTCTCATCTTCCAGCAGAGGTGAAGGAGAGAAAGGTCGGGGGGCGTTAATCGAGTAACAGGGATACCACAGACACGGGAGGGACGCGCTGCTGGTCAGGATGCCAGCACGATTCAGCCCTGTCCGAAGATGGTGGCCATGCTTCCCACGAGCCTGTCCCATGGGGTAGCGCTGCCGCTCTGTGCCTCAGTTTCCCCACCTATAAATCAGTTGAACCACTGGGGCTGACAAGCCCCATCTCCCCCCATGCCATCAAACACCAGCTGAAGGTTTTCTTGCTAGAAATGTGAGCCCCGCAACACAACCCCGAGCCCATCCGAGGTGAAAGCTGGGCAGATAGGTCAGGCACGCCGGGGCAGAGCACGGCCCGGCTTCGTGAAGCCTCCGACTCACCAGGGCAAGGAGGGGTGGGAGAAGCATCCCCAAATCGCAGCCAGATCCACCCAGCTTGTAACGAACCTGCCCGGGATTTATTCCACGGACCAGAGTTTGCACCGTGGGAGTGTTGCACCACAAACTCTTTACGGCCCTCCTACCTTCAGGGGGGCAGAAATTGGGCTGACATTGCCAGTGTGGGAGAAAAAAAGCCTTGGACTGTGTCATCCTTGCAACAAATAAGTGCGTTTTACATTTTATCTCCATGGTAGGGTAGAGCTGAGATCCAACCCTCCCCGGCAGGGACAAGCACAAGAGCCAGGAGAGGATGTACCAAACCCTGGAGACCCCGGCATCACCCCGGGGGGTACCCCGAAGGCTGGGGAGGGGAAGGAGAGCCGCTCGGGCCAGGGATCAGCCACAGCGGCCTGAGGACGGCCCTGCGAAGGAGGGACTTCATTGCTCAGAGCTTCACAAATGGCTCTCACACCTCGGAGGTGATGAAGCCGATGGGGGAAGGACAGGAGAAGGAACGTGGACGCTGTTGGCCAAGTGCCCCAAAAGCCACCAGCCCTGGCCAGGAGAGGTCCCAGATGGGACCACAGAGGTCCGGCCGGTGGCCATCAGTCAAGTTTATTCCAACACCCCCAATCAAACCAGGAGTCATTAATAAATGGCGACATCTCCCCCCCTGCAGCTGATCTTGGCTCGTCCATTCGGCATGGTGGGGGCTGAGCACGGTGGTGGGGACCTGCCCTGGGCTTTGCTCCCAAACAGCCAAGGAAAGGGGCTGAGGATGTTTCCCCAGCAAACAGTCTGCTGACTCCAGCCCCAAACATCAGGGCCCGTAACACCCTGGCTCCATAATTGATGCCGGAGTGGGTGTATGCTTGATAATAAAGATGGGGCACATTTTATTTATGATATAACTGACCTCCTTGTTCTGATCCGTTTTGGAAGGAGGAGGCAAACTTCTTCCCTGGCAGCCAAACAAGTGCGATCTTGGAAAATGCAGAGAGGGAGCCCGGCCAAGGTCTCCTGGGTTTGGGGCCAGGGCTGTGCTTAAGGCAGCCTTAGGAACAGCAGAGTCCTGGAGGGTGAAATAAACGCTGGAAGTGCAGAGAGCCGCTCCGCTGACCGGCTCCCCGTTTCTGCAGGGAACGGCAGCGGGATGAGCAGCGCCTCGGCGGCATCCGAAGCACCATCGCTCTCCAGGCGCCGGTCACCTCCTCCTCCGCTCAGCACTTCTCCATTAATAGATAATAACGAGACCATCGTGGGCTGCTGCTTCGTGAAATAGCAGAGCAAGGCAAAGCAAGGACGCCAAAGCACCCGCGGCCCCCAGGAAGGGGCTGTTCCTCTGGCTGGGTGGTGTAGGGCAGGAGAACGGAGCCCAGTGCCCAGGAGCAGCGGCTGGACCCCGGCACAGGGATGCTGCCAAAAAGTTACCGGTCCAGTAGAGGAAGGCATTCGTGCTCCCCGAACCCGTGCTGCTGTCACTGGATGTGACCTCCAGAGCAGGAAAATGCAACTTGCTTTTCCAGCACACCTTGGTGGGAGAGACGGGGAGGGCAGAGGACACTGCGATGCGGGCAGGGCAAGGGACAGTCAGCGAGCTGTGGGTGCAGAGTTACCTGAAAAAGAGCATTTACCTTTTTTTGCAGGATCCAATGCATCCCTGCTGCCACGTTCTGCCCACCCACCGAGCCACGAGATGGTGCCACGCAACCATCCGGGCACTCTGGGGTTTCTCTGGTTATTGTAATGATTTTCTAGTCCCCAAGTTTCAGCCTATTACACGCAGCTGCTGCTTTTTAGGCTCTTTTGTGCAAAAATGCAGTCTTTTCCGGGCTCTGCACCACACGTATGTGGCGTAACCCCCCTGCATTTTGCCACTTGTAATGAGACTTTCCCCTTCCCCTACCAGGCTGACAAGAGACCAGCCCCACGCACATCCCACCTGCGCGGACACAAGAGTTCCTCGCCTCCCCGGATGGCATCGGCATGCTGAGGGGAGCGGCAGCATTTGTCGCTGCCTGCTGGAAGGATGCTCTGGTCTCTACTGAGATGATACAGGTGCACAAACCCAATTCGGACGCTTGCAGCCTTGCGAAGACAGAGACGAGGCTCCTCCCTGTTCTGCTGAGGGTTTGAAGAGTGGTGTGCTTCTCTTCTCCTCTTGCCTCCCTAAAGCTCTGCCTTCCCTCCGGAGAATGGCCCGGCAGCAAAGCCCAAGCCTTGATCTTTGAGAGCAGTCAAAACACACAGCATCATCCAGGATTTGGCCCACCCTGATTTGGGATACCCCAAGCCCGCTGCTGCTTCTCCAGAGCTGCTCCCAACGGGAGGCAGCTCCCAGCTGTCACCTCCGCGCCTGGCTGGTGGGACAGGGAGGTGCTGGGCAGTCGAGAGCCACCTGCCCCGGCAAAAACACACCCTCCTGCCTGCTGAGGGGGACATCGCCAGGGCCGCGGTGGTTCGAAACGACCAGGGGGACCGTGGTCTCAGCATCCAGCCCCTTCCCTCTCCCACTCTGGGCCAGCTCTGGTTTAACATCCGCTGAACTGCACAGAGATGGAAATCCATCACAGCATTGCCCTCTGCTGGTAACCTCTCCCAGATAAGCCTTCTCCTCTCCGCATCTCCCCAAAATACCCTGAGGAGCAACTCTGCTGCCTCTGGCTGCTCACCTGGGCACCCACAGCGTCCCCGGGGCCAAATCCCAGCAGCACCCCTGGCCTCAGCTGGTGGCACTGGGTGAGGAAGGCTCCAGCAGGCTGCTGTTTGCCCAGGAAAGCAGCCGAGCAACTGGAAAAGGGGACTGGAGCCTTCCAGGTGCCAGGCTTCACCCTTAGGGAAACAGGGAGCTGAAAATTAAAGTGGGGAAAAAACAGTTTTCATTAACAGTTGGCAGCCAGTGACCCTATCGCAGGATTAAAATATTGGCCTCTAATTTACAGAAGTTTAATGCAGTTCAGGAGAGAGACACAGAAACTATTTTACGGTTGCAAACCTCAGTGGGAGATGCTCCCCCGGGGCAGGGGATGGCTGTGGAGAAGGGTCGGGAGCCCCAGCCCCGAGCAGCAGCCACACAGCGCACGGCGGTGTCACCACCTCTGTCCAGAGACGCAGTTTTGTGCTGCAGGATGTCTTGTCTCTCCATCCAGAAATGCAGTTTTGCCTCCAAGCGTCCAAGCAGGAGATTGCATGGCCAGTGTTAGCGGGTCTCATCCTCCCGCACGCCACGGTACGGCTCGCACCTTGTGTTTGCGGGACATTTGGGACGCTAAAGCCAGGGTGCTGCCTACCAGGACCCCAAAAATCCCTACAAGTCTCAGTTCCACCTAACCCCAAAGCCACCTTCTCCCTCGTGCTCATAGGTGAGTCCCTGGGACCGGCTGCCCCCGACCGGGGACAGGACCTGCAAAGGTGGCTTCCACCTTGGATGGGGAAGATCTGTCCGAGCCGTTTGGCCCCGCGTGTCGTGTCCCCCCTCCCTGCTGACCACCCTCTGCAACACCTCCTCACACCGCGCACATGGAGCTAGTCACGGAGGAGGATGGGGAACTTTCCCCCATTAGCACCAGCAGGTAACAAGCACAGGAGCCTGAGCACAGGCGAAGAGCTAAGCAAATAGCAAAGAGCAGGAGAAACCCAAGAACAGCAGAAGGGTGACAGGAGCAGGCCAGAAGGGTACCACAAGCTGGCCCCAGACCCAGCTGGATCCAGGCAACCATCGCTCCTTCGCACCCATGGGACAGCCAACACGGGATGCTCTCGGCCACAGCTCCAAGACGACACATAGGAGGACGTCAATGGGTTCCCAGAGCACAGGCAAGACAAGGAGAAACCTCCTATAATGCCCGAAAACATGGCCTCAAAATCCTGCCACCTGACCAGCTCTGGAGACGCCCAGCAGAGCTGAAACGCCTGGAGCCAGGGGAGGGAGGGACGGGGACAGGGGTGGGCTGCTGAGAGCCACGAGACCTGGGAAGCATCACTTTGATTTACTGGACCTTGATGTTTGAAAATTAAGTCGAGAGCGCTCTTTTATTTGCCACAGGGCTGAGCATAAGCCGAACGCGCGCAGGATTTAGAGGGGGAAGAGCTTTCCAGATGAGCAGAGTGCAATTTTGTCATAAGAACCAAAATAATGATAAAAATAACTAGCAGGGGAGAAAGGGAGTGTTGAGCGCGGCATACAAATGTCAAACTCCAGATCCTCTCAACAGAGCCGTAATAAAAGGGTTTAACCTATTATATTGATTAGTGGTATTACACCTCTTGAGTGAGAAGAAACTCATTCTTACAGGCAGGCTAATTTCATAAATACGCTGTATTCAGAGCCTTCAATAAGCCGATCGGTTTTAATGAAAGGGCTGAGATTTAAATATACGTCTGCGAAAGGATTAGAGGGAGTTGCAACTGGTGATGGCATCTCCGGGGAGGAAGGCACATTGCCATAGTAACCCCGAGGCTGTCACACACTGGGGGTACCCACAGAGGTGTGGAGAAGCCCACGGGGCTCCATCATCCCAGGGGAGCCATGGGGGGACGGGCTGCCTGGGGGGACACCCCATGGCCCGGCAGCAGCACTGCAGCCCCAGTGCAGCCGAGGCTCTTCTCCAGCCCGCTCGGCTTTTCGGATGCCCCGTGCTGTTAAACACTCACCTGGCACCAGCGATGCTCCGGAGGACAGAGGTGGCCTCGGGACCCCGGGAGATGGCGTGCCATAGGGGTTGTGCCGGGGAACAGGGGGGCTGCAGCATCGCAGGAGCATCAGATGAGTTTAACAGAGGACGCAGGCAGGGTGGGTCCAAGCTAGAAAAGAGGAGGAAGAAAGGAGAAGCACAAGCAGCTTAGCCCAGGCTGCGACCTCCAGGGCTCCTGAGGGGCCCGACCTGGTGGCACCCACCCATCCTGCAAGAAAGCCCAGCAGTGGGACACACACCAAGTCCAGAGCTCGAGGGTCAGGTTAGGGCTGGGAAAACCAGGGGCAGAAGCAACCAGACAGTAACTCGCATGAGATAATGGTGCGGGGGGGTGAAGGCAGAGCCAGGGAGCTGTAATGTGTGGCTGAGTGAGGGGGAAGTGGGGTTTATTTGGCAATGAAATAAGGTCAGCTGTCCCCCAGGTTGGACAAGGTCCCGAAGCACAGGTAAGATGCCAGGGGAAGGGGGCAAGTGACAGAGGTGGGGTGGCAGCCAGCATTTCAGAGAAGGAAAGCATGTCCCCAGGGCAAGCACGGCAGCCGATTTATGCCACT
Source organism: Larus michahellis (assembly GCF_964199755.1). NCBI lineage: Eukaryota > Metazoa > Chordata > Aves > Charadriiformes > Laridae > Larus > Larus michahellis. The sequence goes on along the minus strand of NC_133907.1, from coordinate 15,317,146 downwards.
AAGTGACAGGCACAAGCTTTCACTCCTAAATGAAATGTCATGCCCTGCACAGCAGCAGAGTGCAGCAGCTCCTGAAGATAGCAGGGAAAGCCTTCCTGCTCCCTCTCATCACTGCACCAACAAACCTGGCCGCGACAGCACCTCGGCACCTTAGAAAAAGAAAAAAGAAAAGCCTTAGAGAAAGGCTGCCTTCCACCGTGTCCATACTCACCTTCCCGAGCTGAGGACACAGGTTCTCCATGCCTGTAGGGTGCAGTCACATCTCCATCCATCCCTGAAGCAACCATGCTAACGGACTGCCACCCCAGAGCGGGTACAGCCTGGCCCACGCTGTGACAGTCAACTCCAGCCACTTAACCACCAACCTCCGCTCGCTGCCCGTGCGCAGAGCCAGGCTCTGGCACAAGCCCAGCAACCAGCTCCCAAACTTTCTCCCCAGAGCCGTAATCCCCTTTTCTGCTCCTGCAGTTGGAGTTGAAGCCGCATCTGAGCCTACCGGTAGGGACAGCGGCCGTGCACAGCAGGGGACTTCCCCGGGTGCAGCTCTGCCAGCCGACGCGCCGTGCTTCATCCCCGCTGGACGTGAAACGCTCGGATTGTGGAGAAGACAAACAGCTCGTCCTTCTCTCAGCACGGGAGCTATTCTCCTCGCTGACACCAAGTCAGCCATTTAGCCACAAGCGGTAAGAGCAGACCCATGAAGGCAAGAACAGTTGTGACACATCTGGAAGCAAAGCCTTCGGACCACCGGAGGTCTGTGAGGGACAGAGATATGGCACTCCTTCCTGGGGAGCACTTCCCTGCAGGCAAAGCAAAGACCAGGGTTTCATGACTTTTTCTGGAGAAGTCACGTTTCCCCTCAAATGCTTCCAGCCCCAGAAAGCAGATTACACATTTAAGCGAGCATATTGCTCCCCACGGCACCCCGAGATGGCTCCTGGTGTGCTACGTACCCAACTGTCCCCGAGAGCCCATTACTGACATGCATTAACTAACAAGCACACTTGCGTACAACTCATCAGTTAACAACTGGAGAGTGATTTGCCACCAGTGGCTAATGGAGCTCCTCTTATTTTCTGCCTATTTAACATTACACTGAATGTTCTTGCAGTCAAATGTTTTGAAACAGTCCCAGAAAGAGCATCTGGTGGAGAGGAGACCAGGAAAGGCACATAGAAAAGCCATTTAAGGTAAAGATCCAATGCCACTGAAGATGGATTTCATAGAAAGCAGGATGGGGCAGAGCTATGGATTTCCATTATTGCTGGGAGGGAAGAGCCCCCGCCTGCCGGTGCCCTCCAGCCCCGGGGGAGGACGTGTGCGGAGGTTTAGCAGCAGCACTGAAAGCAAAGCCACCGCAGCCACTCTCTGGCCCAGCTCTTGCAAGTGCTCTTTGCCCGTTCACCCTGTTCTAAAGGTACAAAAGCAGACACTTGGTGTGAGCGAAATCCTGAGCCTTTGAGCGGCAACCACGCAGCGGTATCTTTCCCAACTCCCCCAACCCAAACATCAGCATAAATATAAAATGCTTCCCCAGCCCTCCTGGCGAAAGCGTTGTGCTTCCCTAAGGTCAAAGTACAAACGTGATGTCCTGGTTTCTCCACCTGCGCAGCAGAGATAACCGCCATCCCCTCTGCCAAAGGCAAAAGCAGGTCCATCAGCCCAGACTATATTTTTGCCCTGCTTTAAATACGTCGGTCTCATACACACACGCAATATCCATAATGCTTTTCACATTCCCTATAGGAAAAAAAATCAAAGATTAACCAAAAAGCGATAATACCCAGATCCCAGTTTTCTGCTTGCCTCCTTTAACCCCTAACAGCAGCTCTACAAGAAAACAATGCAGCTGCAAATTTAGTTGTCCAATGAGGGCAAGTGAATTGAGAACATCTTCCTAGCAGGAACCAGACTGCGCCTCCCAGGACGGGGAAATCCCGGGCAGCGAGTGCTCAGCTACAAAAAGCAGCCTGAGCACTGCTCCCTTTCACACTGCATCTCGGTGCTGCTTACGGGTCAGTTCTGCCTACAGAACGAGTCTGAAAAATGTTTTTAAAAAGCATTTTAGCTCTTCACTGATATTACGCAAAACATCAAGGAATTCAAGTGATATTCCAAGCAGAAAGGTGACCGGTCCTCAGACATACTAATAAACTGTAGAATTAAGAAACCGCCCCATCGTTTATTCAAATAATCAAGAAAAAACGGGTTGTAAGAAATTAAGTTATCCTAGCCGCCTGGCTAAAAGTAAACAGGAATCATGGCACACACTCATTATTGCATTTTCTTCTTGCTGTGCAGACTAAGGTCTTCCTTTAGTTAAAGCAATTGGCTTAACGAACAGGAAAGCAAACATAACCCAGGAAACAGCTGGGCTGCCAGGTGGTGCCTCTGTCACTTAGTTTCTGATCTTCTCCATCAGTAACCCTTAAAGCATTAATGCTGCTTAAGGGATTTCTTTTTCCCCTCCCAGCTACACCTGAACACTTCTATTAAGACACTTCACCACACTTGAGATGCTCACCCATAACTCCTATAATATTACTGCTTTAAAAGACAACATTTGTTAGCACAGTGCAGCACAGGTATCATAAAAAACATAACGCCAAGGCTCCCAGGTCTGTCCCTAAACCTGTTGCTTCTACTATTAATTCAGCTTTGATTTCTCCCTAGCCTGGGGATTTTGACAGGGTGGACCAGAATATTATTACAATAAGAAAACAGCAGCCCTCCGGCAATTTTGCTCAGCTAAGACTTTAGTTTTATACAACTCAGCTACAATCATACAACCAAAGTTCTGCTAGATTTAAACAGCGTGCGCCGCTCATGTAGAAAAAGGCCAAACTGCACCTAAGTTATAGTCAGATCACTTCAACATCACAAAGAATGGACAACAGCAGCCACAGATGAAAATTAATCAAGATATTTAATACAGTGCAATCCATAGTAGTTTCTTAATTAAAATAATTGTGTGCATGTATCTGAATGGGTTATCAATTATCACAAAAAAGCAATAAACATTGTAGTGCTATGTAGAAAAATGTACAACTGAAATTTAAATCTTCCCTATTTCCAAGACAGCGTTTGTCAATTGCAAATCATTATCACCAATTAAAATGGGAATAGTGACTACATTGTTGCGGTGACAAACACAAGGCTGGCCACACATCAGCTGAGGGATATAAATATAACTTGCAAAGATCTAAAAACATAAAGCATTCTTGCACCTAAACACAGTAAGAAGCCGATGGTGGCTTACGACTTTTCTTGGTTTTAAATGCCTTACAAGACTTCTAGACACACTAAAACTGACTTAAAATTACAGAGTGTTTTTCAGCTTATTTCAATTCAATATGGCCCAAACTTTTGAAGATGAAGATCCAGCAGTGGCAGTAGCACAGTCCGAAAGCTGAATGTTTGATTTTACAAATACCTTTTTAAAGAAATTCAACCCTACAAACAGCAGGCAATTCCCCCTGCTCCCCTTTCTTTCCTTTGGGCAGACCACGCTATGCAGAAAACAGCAACGCACTTCCCACTGCTTTGGGTTAAAATTAAAGATAAAGACATTTTGCTTATGCTTTCTCCTCAACACAACACATTTGCACCCAGAATAGGTAATCAAAGTCTTTTTCCAGCCAGTTACTGCTGTGGTTACATGGTTCCTGCCCAAGCTTCCAGCTCTTTCATGTCATCATCCTCTTCTTCCTCTTTCTTCTTGGCTGCAAAATATGAAAAGAAAACAAATGAGTGGGAATCTTGACAGAATCCTGTCTCGATTCTTTGCAGGAGAGAAGCCTCTGTGCCTCTGACCTAACCAGTAAATGAAGCACCAAATGCCAGTAGAGGAAAACAAATACACAAGACTTTTTTAAACCGAAATAAAAGGTGCCTTCTGAAAAAGCCAGAATGGGCTAAACTTCCTGATATTGCCACTTTTCAGTGGAAAGAGACTATATTTCACCCAGGAAGAATGTAAACGTGCAAGAAGGTTAAGAGGTGTGCATCAGCGGCGTGTATCATTTCCCAGAATCTCCAAACCGAAGACCATGAGTTTTCAGCTTTTTGTCTGGCATCTCCAGTATTACAGTCTCTCCCCTATACAAATAAATTCCTTATTCCATCATTAAATCCTCAAAGTCCGCAGCAGTCCTATGAGACTACTTTTTCCATCTAGATAGGTTTAGAATTTGGAGACCTCCAACCCCCGTGCCTACACACTGCCCCCGATAACATTTTTGGTCCTTCCAGGGGAGCAAATGCTGCTATTTGTCATAACACAGCAAGCGCAGTTTCTGGAGATGAAAACCATTAACTCAGCAAAAAGGCTTTAACCCAGAAATAGCTGCAATAATTTTGGAAAACAGAAAAAAAAAAAAAAAAAGTCATTTCCTCAGACGGTGTTGGTGTGTTTGCTCTAAAAGGGGAAGAGAGAGAGTCAAATAATTCATACTTAAAATGGTTTGTGTCATTCCAAATGAAACATTTACGTAAGGAAGAACCGAGTCAGCTTTAAGTCAAACTCAAGACCTATCAATTTGTACAAGTTTGGAATTTGTTTTCCTAACTTAAGCTCTTCCGGTCTCCGTTAAACAAAAACGGCTTTTGCCTGAATTTCTTCTGACATCGATTTAGCTGACAGGCAACAGCCAAAAAATTTCTCATTCAGACTGATTAAGTCAAAATCCAGACAGGTCCTGAGAACTGGAAGAGCCAGAAAGCTCACACTCGTTTTCCATTCAATTAATAAAAAGGAGGTAATAAGAGTCAGCTCTACCGCAGAAGAGACATTAATTATCTCCACAAGACACACTGAGCATGTACCTGCGTTGTTAGGTAAAGCAGTCCCTTTGAAAATTCAACCCGTGATGACCCAAAGCAAACTTATAATCCCAGTGTATATTAAGCCAATTTTAAGTGAAAAACAATTTAGGTTAAAAAAAAACAACATACAAAATCCCCACCCACCCATCACCACCCCAGAATCCCCAGGTTTCCCAAATGCCAATCTTGGAGGCAGTTTTATTGAAATAAAAAGAAGCGTGCTATTTAAATACATTAACGGAATTCTAATTTCCATCCCAAAACAGCTTAACATAAATCCTATAAAACACTGAGCTTTATTCTCATAGTTTTTACTACAAAAAAATGTTCATTATTTTTATTATTTTATGATGTGCTACGTCTACATAAGTCTTATGCTGTATAGTTACTCAAATATGTGCGGAATTACAATGCCTCTTACCAGTGTGCGGTCACTACCACCTAACATAATGCAGAAAGTATATTTGAGTTCAGGTCAGTATGTTTTACAGTCCATACCCAAAGAATATTTAGAGAACAAACCTCATTAAACCAGCGAGGAAATAAAAAGGTAATGCACACGTTTATTTAAACTATTTCTCCTGCTGTTGGATCTGAATCTAGATAAAGCCTCAGATTTAAGATATTTTGATATAACTCACTCTCCTCTCATCAACACTTGTCAGCAATTCTGCCTAGCAAAACAGAACTAGAAAACCCCAAAATCAACTATGTCAAAATAAAAGAACTATAATGCAGAAGGAGCAAACTTCATTGCATACCCCCTAAAGCAAAACCGTCTTGTTTGGCAGTATCTGACGCTTCCCAGGTCCTTTCAAGCCTGGAAAGGCAGCAAGATAATTATAGATACACTGACTAATTGGGACTATTTTCATCCTCTAGTTTTTTTGGACCTTTTTTTCCTAAGTAAGCCCATGAAATAAAGCAGCAAAATCTACAACTTATTCATAATACATTAAGGCAGATTCAGCAAATTAGTAGTAAAGCTTCACATCCCATTAATGCACGCCAGAAGTATTCCAACTCAACTGCATTTCAAGAGGTATCGCTCCTAGTTCATCGAAGAGCGATCGGTTCAGATTTAAGAGCAGCTTTGAACTGTCTGTGTAAATAGGAACATTTCTTGCCAGTTCTCCATGTAAAATTACCACATTCACCAAAATCTCCCAGATACATGTGCTCTAAGACTCGGATGGCCCTGAGTTTGGTACTGTCTGGCTTGAGTACATGCAAACCTCAGAGGAGGCAACTGCGGTCCCCAAAGAGGGGACTCTCAGGTTAGTTCCTCCCAAAAGCCAGAAAAGCAGGGACCAAATTAAAAAACAAATCAGCAACAAGGAAGCATGGTTCAACGTGAGTATCTGAACCAGCCTGGGACTAATTCCAAGAGGTAATTTACTCTCCACTCCCTTTTACAGCCTTGCTATGTTTGTCAAGATCCCTCTGTTGGACCAGCAGCAACTAGCAGAAGGCTTCTGTATTTCTCCACATCTCCACTCTACCCAGAGAGTCATCCACGCTGCAGCTGAACTGGTAGCGCCAGAACAGATAATAACTGTTCCTGTGATAGCTATTAATTTTCGTGGTTCCTATGAAAGGCAGGTTACCCCTACAGAGAAACAGCACTAGATGTAATTTGTGATTCATGAAGCAATTTCGAGGAAATGTCTGCGCTGCCTGCAGGTAGATCCCTCAAATCTGAGGAGTTTGCAGTTAAATAAGCATACTTTTTAACAAGCCAAGATGTTTCTGGTAAAGGTCCATACATACCTGGCTTTGACGGTATTGATATTGAGGGCACATTTGGTAGTGGTACTGTCTCGGGACCACTTATTTCCAGCAAGTTTTTGTCTAATTCTTCTTGTTCTAGTTCCTCTAGTTCTGCCATGAGTTCATCCTAGTTTTTCAAAGAAGAAAAAAAAAAAAAGAGAAGAGACTTTGAGTCATATTTATTAGCAAGCAGATTTAGCAGGTCATATTATGAAAGAAAATAGCTTAAAGGCATAGGATCAGAGCGAACTGAGGAGACGGTGAGTCTGAATCTTCATCTGAAGAATTCCTGTATGTGATCTCTTGGAGGGTGAGGAGGGGAAAGCAGTGAAGAGAAGAAGTCTAAGTCCAAACATTCTCAGATCAAGCCATCCAGACCATTCTCAGCATAAAGTCAGGGTTACAGCTGCTGTATGCACTGGTAGGAACAGCTAGTAACAAGTTCTAGGACAGATTTTATATCCTAGTACTACACTAGACACATGTGATATGCAGATCTTAAAAAAAAGATCTCATATGAGTCACCATCCCTGGAGGTATTTAAAAGACGTGCAGACGTGGCACTTAGAGACACGGTTTAGGTGTGGACTTTGTAGTGTCAGGTTAACGGCTGGACTCGATGACCTTAAGCGTCTCTTCCAGCCTAAATGATTCGATGAATTTATGATATAAAGAGAGGCAAATTTAAAGCATACCTCATCAAATTCTTCCCCAAATCCTACTGGCTTTGAGATGGCTGTTGAAATCTCATCTGCCAGCTCTTGCTGTTCTGCAATGTCCTGCATTAATTCATCTACTTTATCAATGTCCCTGTAAAAGAAAGGAAAGAGTACAATATAATCAGGTGCTTCCTCAATCAGCGCGTAAGACTGTGTTTCTTGGTTTCTGTAGAAATGCCACACCATGGTGACATTTTACAAGGTCCTTTTCCAAAATATACTTTGCATGCAAGTCTGAATTTCATCCCCCCGGTCTCAACAAAATTATGCATATATTTTTCACTCTTCCCTAAAAGCTTAGGTCACAGCAGTTATAAACAGAGACTTCATATGTTCTTCATTACTAGTATTAATAATAATTTGCTCTGTTCCCTCATCCAGCATTGTTACATTACATCGACAATATTTGCTTTTGGAACAAGTACAACACTCCCGTAACGCAGTTTACCTTTAAATATTGCTACATACACAAACTCCTCTGCACAGAAAGAAGTTTAAGTCTCCCCTCGAGGCTTAAAATTCTTGCTGCTACTAAGTGGAGCTGTAACTGGTGCACCCTCCCATTTGCTTTAGACTACACTGGTGCCAGCCTTCTTTTGGACAAAGGCAGTGGTGGTAGCAAACGGAGAAAGCATCAATACTTGCACATTTTGCTCAATATCAAAGTATATCTAGTATTTTAGTTTAACTTCAGTTATGACACTTTAAAAGAAGATTTTGCTACTCTAGCTCTAGCTTTGGTTATGAAACACCTAGTGTTTAGCAGATCAAACTAATGACAAACTAAAGGTCCTATGGAAATATGCAGAAAGGAATAACTTACATGTTGTCATGAGCAGCTTTCATAGCTTTAGCAGCAAACCCCATGTTCTTAAGCACTTCAGTGTTAGTGTTGGCATTCTCAAGGGCTTCCCTCTGAAATTCAATTGTTGATAACGTGCCATCTATCTGTGCAAGCTGCTTCTCATACCTCTTCTTACGCTTTAGGGCCTGAAGAGCAGCTGAACAAAGAAAAGAATAGGATTTGTGAAATTTGTGTCCGAAACAGCCATTCACACATTTTATGCCAAATGCCACTCAGTACAGAGAAATATTTTGCACCTTCTATTGTTTGTCATCTGCTTTTCTTCCTAGATAAATTAAGTTGCCTAACCCTTGTGCTTGCCTCCTTCAACAAAATTCTTTAAAGGTGGCCAGATGCCTACTGTCCATCCCCTGCCACACAAAGGATGCAAACCGAGAGGCTACTCGAGGATCAGGAGACCAGTTGCTCGTAACACACGACAAACCAGAGACTACGCTCCAACAAACAGCAGGCTCCAACATGCAAGCTGATGCGCTTGAAACCACCTTTGTTCACTACCACCCCTAATACATCCAGGCATAGTTGTTGGTGCAGCTCCCGGCAGATGAGGTTGGGATGCTGCTGCAGGGTCCCTACCACCCACCTGAACTCCCCTGCAGCTGCTGGGAGAAGCAGCTCATTCAAACACAATTGATTACTCCTACTACAGGGTACTGTCCACACAACAGTCTCTGATAGACATGAGAAGAGAGATGCCTAAATCGGTTTGAGCAATTAGCAGCTCATAAAGACTTGTCCAATGCCTGCTTATTGCAAGAGGAGCCCACCCCTGACAGCACCAACAGGGAGCTTCACACCCACGGGGTCACCCCGTGCAGGAGGACTGGTCCAACTCGCTGCACAGCTGAGCTGCTCCAGCTCCTTCTGCAACGCTCAGCTCCACCCCACCTAGACAGGAATGCACCCAACTGGTGACAACAGTCAACAGCCAGCTCTTCCCCAAATACCTGGACAGACAGCAGGCCAGCACGTGTTTGTTCCGAAACACCGACTGCAAATACGAACTACATTTACACATAATCTTGCCTGTACGTGGCTAAAAGTTTTGGCAGGAGCTGCAGCGTAGGCAAAACTTTTCAGGAAGAATTTTTTCACTCTGAGGGTGGCAAGGCACTGGCCCAGGTTGCCCAGAGAAGCTGTGGCTGCCCCGTCCGTGGAGGGGTTCAAGGCCAGGTTGGACGGGGCTTGGAGCAGCCTGGGCTGGTGGGAGGTGTCCCTGCCCAGGGTAGGGGGCTGGAACTGGATGGTCTTTGAGGTCCCTTCCGACCCAAACCATTCTATGATTCTATGAAAACCTACCAAGCCCTGAGCACTGCCGGCTGACGAACAAACACCCGGTATCACACGAAGTAAGACATATGACTAGAGCTCCCCTTCATGGCACTGCTGCTTCCCCTCCTGAGATGAACAGACTTGTCCACTGTGTGACAGACTTGGCCATATAATGCACCCATCTACTTTAAAACCTCAGCTTGGACACATGCTGCTGTCCTAACAGCCTTACTCTTGGTTTCTGAACTCAGCCATGTGCACACTTCATTTCTTCGATGCTCTGATCTGTGTGAAACTCAAAGCAGAAAGCTCTTAATATGATACAGGATCATCTCTTCCAGTACAGCTGCTACAAGGGTACCACACACTGAGCGCACCCTCTGCTAAAAATCAACATCCTGGGCCTCCCAACAGATCAGTCACCTGCACCAGAATGGTGGCAAATAAAGGCTTTTAATCTTTAAGATGCTATTTCAAACATTTGCGTCCCTGTTTACGATTCCAGAGCGGGTTGGGGGCGGAGGGATGTGGGGGACAAGGAATAGTAAATCCCGACAGCAGACAGCTTTCCTTATCTCCCCTACTTGAGGGCTGATAACTTTGTGACATGATGAGCATGTTCCTGCGACACAAGCAAAATAGCTCCTCTCCTAAAAGCGGATTAAACCTGCAGTCACCCCACGCGTTTTGTCAGATGCCATCTTGAGAAGCTTGACAGTCCTGCAAGATAACGTCCTGGTATCCCGAATCCCTACATATACCTTCAGTTCTACAATTGGTTATGAATACGCTGCATTTGATTACTTTCAAGTTGCACTAATGTATTAGAGAATATAAAAAACTAGTTTGGGAAGGTACAGCTAAGGTTGCCAAGCACGCAAAGTAGCGTGGGTCGATATAGCAGAAATGATGAAATACACAAAAGCACAGATCACCTCCACTGCTCCAACACAAGCCAAAGACCCACAACGAGCCCCCTCACCGACTTTCCGTCCAACAACCAGTCAATCTCCCCTGGGGCCAGTCCAACATCCATTCTCGTTTGACAGGGGTGGGAACAGGACCGGGTTTTCGTCTAACACAAAGGACGATGTTTGCTCTGCAGCGTCAAGCACAACACAAATATCATCTGAAACATTCCAGCTTTATGCCAGATCATAAAGTGATAAGCAACACATTACTGGTATATTTAGTCTGGTTAATTTTGTGCTAATGGTTTAATTAAGGGTATATAAAGTTTTCTTACTCGGAAAGATACAACTGTTAATAGGCTGTGTTTATTTAGCGACAGATGCCGGGAAAGCGTCAGACAGTGATAGGACATTCTTTATTGAGGATTTTGTGCATCAGGGAGAATTACTGGCAAAACCAGAGATTTTATAACCGTTATACAAACGCAAGTAAAGTACTACAATTTACGTACAGCTCCCCACTACAGCTTTCTCTGAGAACAGCTACAGTTTATCTATTTTTCCTGCATGTGTACTTTTCAAATAAGCTGCTCAGACACCAAACATTGCAAGCATGGTTGTAAAAGAGCTTGCGATCAGAGTTTTTATCAGGCCTGTTGCGTGACTCTACCCCTCCTGCTCCCCATGCACGCCAGCTCAGTGTACCAGAACTCCGCTCCCCAGCCTTCACTCTGGTTTATAAATCCTTTCCTTGACTAATTTCTCACTTGCATACACAAATCAAGGCTCCCGTTTTTACGAAAGCATGGTACATAATCTTACAGCTGGCAGAACTGAGCAGGGATCCCCCACAAGCCCTCGGAGACGGCACACACATCTCCCTGCACTGCTACCTGCTGAATTACTGCTGAACCTCCTCGTGCTCCCGATCGGCTCTCAGCCACGCACCGACCACACTCAGACCTGCTATGATCCGCCTGGCAGATCCTGCCTAGGAACGGGAACAGAAACATCTTCATTTAAAACCTGCCCTGTTTCAAGTGAAAAATTAAAATGGATTTTCTAGACTTTGCCAACTCCTTCGGACCAAGAGTGGCCACGGGAGATATTTATCTTTTCCCCTCTCTCCAGTAAGGCCAAGGCAAGGACAACGCATCTCCTGGCCACAGTACCCACCTCTACCTACCTGAAGACCAACTGTTAGAAGTTCCTATTTCAGTAGCCTGAAAGGAGTTGCTGGGACCACGTATCAGTCCTCATAAACACAGGGCCAGGCATAAAGCTTCTGTGCCAGGACAGTTAAACCCAAATATTTAGCACAGGTCGATTAACATCAAAGTGATAAATGAGTTTCTGCAACGACAAAAATCTTGCACAAGAGATTGCAATTTTTTGCAGTTAGAAGCACTAAGGAATGTAGAACAAGGTATTCGGTGCCTCAAATTAGATGGTCACAACTTCCTGCAGTTTATTTTCATCTGTGTTTCCTTGTTTAACTATCTTTTAATGTAAAGTCCTTGTTCATAGCTAGAAGATTTCATTAAACGGAAAAAATAAGAAGATACCAAGTTAATTTATGTCGCTTGCATTCATTTCATCCTGCAAGTTTTGGCAATTCATTTCCCATATTCCTCCCCCTGCCCCAGAAGAGGATTTGCACTTTCCATTCAGGATTTTCCTTGTTGCAATTAGCTGTGCAGCCCTTTGTTGTAATTGTCAGTGCCCCTCCCACAGACGTGCCCACGTCCGGACGCAAACACCGCTGGGAGAGGGCTGGGTGCCGCGTTCCTACATGTCTGCCCTCCACACAGCTTGGCAGAGACCGCCAGGATCTGGAGCAGACCCTTCTGTGCTCCATCAGTTGCAGCTACAAAAACACATCACTAACTGATCAGTTCTCTGCACCTAATTTAATTTCTTCCAAGAGAAATACTTAAAATCACATTCACTTGTTTAAGACCATTACAGCCAAGCTGATTTGCCATCTCTCAGGACCCGTTTCTCAATTTTCAGGTACTTCTGGAGGAGCACACCACATCAATAGCCACAGTTCTGAGGTCACAGGAATTTCTCGAGTCTCTTCGGAGGCAAAAATGAGAGCCTGGATTACATAGCCAGGCACCGGCAAGGGGGAAGAGCCACAAACTCCTGCTTGAGATGCAGGACCTGCGACAGTCTTTGCTAGTGCAAATAATGGGTCTGCAAATTCCCCATAAGCCGTTATCGTACTTTACGCAGCCATGGTACCTGATGGAGGTACAGATCCAAGGGGGTGATTCTGTTCTGATCTACAGCTGCTTTATCTCTACTCTCCTGTTTAAGCATCGATTTCTGAAAACTGATGAGCAGTTCTGATACCTTTTTTCCTGCACAACAGTCTTCACCATCTGCATAAATACCTACTGAAATCTTATGTATTGCCGGAGTAATACATTTTTATTAAATTTTCACTGAAGTTGAAGCTACGAATACTAATCTGTAGGGAATTACATTGGCTCTTTTTCTCCAAAAAAAAAAAAAAATCCGTTTCCATAACTTGAAATAAGTATGAAAAAGAGACAGCAGGCTAGAAATATGTCCTCTAGCATCACGTTATTTTATACACACGCAAGAAATGGATGTGCATTTGAAGTCAAAGTGTATCATGGCCCTTCTTTGCTCTACATGAAGACTGCTATCACATTAGGCAGCCATGGAGGAGGCAGTCCTCAGGACCCACACCCCTAATTATGCCTTTACTGCTTCCAAGATAGTAATTACATAGGCAGGCAATGTAAATTAATACCCTGCTTTAACTGGTATAGAACTGCTTCAGCAGGACCTGTAACCATATATTCATTTTAAAGCATCTCTTCTCTAATGTAGACAGACCTTGCTGACAACCCAGAACCTGTTGCTAGAGACATCATCAGCGTATTTTTCTAGAAACTGCTGATTTAAGTTTTCCAACAGCATGACAATTTCTGTATCTTAGAGTAAAAAGCCATACGAGATACAAGATCACTGGACCAGACTCTCACAGCAGCTTCTGCAAAATGCCTGATATTCAGAGGCTCGAAATAAATAAGGACTGATGCCTGCTCCCACCATGTTGTGGCTGTGTATTTCTTACGGAAATATCTGTCTTTATACAGAATAGAGCTCAGAAAGATCCTGACTACGATGTCCGCATGTTACTGATTACTTGAGCACAGCTGGAAAGCTGGGGCAGGATCCCTCAGCGTGGCATTCCTCATGCAGAGGTGAAAGAAACCACTCTGTACAAAAACCTGCCCAAGCTCCCAGGCATGGGACTCGCAACAAAGGACAGTGGAACGGGGACGGAAAAATGCCAGCCAATGTCCCTGATCATCACTCACTGTCCCGTGAGCAGCCTTCCCTCCATGAGGAGCGACTTTCCACTGAAATTGCTCAATAACAGCCTAAGTTTCTCCTCCTGGAGTATCCTGCCTTTGGGGGAGGGTTAACTCACTCTTGCAATAACCCTATTACATATAAAACCAGCAGGACCAGTTCAAATCACTGGATGGTTTAGGAGAGGATTTTTTCCCTTGCCCCCTCCTCCCCCTCGCCCTTTTTTTTTTTTTTTTTTTCCTTTTTTATTTAGCTCAAATCTCCCACAGGTTGCACATGAGGAAAAGACAATAGATGCTGCACCATTTTACAAGAACGAATAGGCAAATTACTCTCCTGACCTGCTGAACAGCCACAGATTAGATAAACCGATGCGAGAAAGCTATTGGCAGACTTAGAATCTACTATTAAAAAAACAGTTTAACATTTAAGTAAACCTTCACTTAATGTATCAGTGCAGACCCAATGACAGCAAAAATATATGAGCATTACACGGGAAGTTAGTTTTCACAAGACACCATCAAGAACCTGCCAATAAACAGTATTTTAGCTAATTTTTACAACCCATACCTTATCCTTAACAAGGACAGGGTGTGTTTTAGCTTCTAAGTCCAATGTGCATGATGAATTGCAGGCACTTAAAATATCCTCTAAAAAAGTTACAACAGGTAACAAAACTTAGTTGTACTTTATTTGAATTTTAGTAGAGTTTTCAGCAGATTACATAAAGAAGTACGCACTGGGGAAAAAGCAGTTATATATGTTATTACAATTAAATTAAAGACAATACATTTAAAATTAACTGGGTGACTCCTGCCACCCATTAGGAGATGGCGAGCAGGCTCTAAATTATCTTCTCCATATGACATTTTGATATATTCATTGCCTTAATTATCAGATATGACTGGGCCGTTGGAGCGAATTTTTATTCGTAAAGGTTTCACCAGAGAGCTCTGACCAGTTAAAACCGATATAAATAGTTTATGACCTCCTTTCCATTGGCAAAGCAAAATGAAATGTCTCAGTGCTAATGAGCATCGGCTTCTAATCTCTGAAGTTTATTTTTGCAGAGAAGTACTCACAAAGAGTTAGGTTCCAGGGAGGAGGGCAAGTCCAGTAAAACAGCGTCTGAGTCAAAAGCAGTTAGATCTGGTCTGACTGAAGCAATTACTCGAATGTAAAAATGTGTATAAAAGTACATTTGAAGAACATTTTACAGCCTTTAAAAAAAACCCTCAAACTTTTTAATATATAAAAAGTCGTTCCTTCCTTTGTTTTTCGGGCGTCAGTTTGTTTCATTTTCAGTCTTCAATTGATGAACTGCAAAATGCTGGTTTTAATTTCTTATTTGCTTGAATTTCTGTGACATTCCCCCCCTAGAAATTCCAGCCGAAGTTTTACACTTACAATTTGAGCACAGCGACTAACAAGAAGCCCAGGGTTTCAATATTATGCCTCCCACGGCAGCACCCAGCCCTCCAACACAACTGATAAGCGGGAACTCGTGTTCTGGTTTCAGTCACTACCTCTTCTGACTAACGAACACTCAGAAGTGAAAAGAGTAGAGTCACTTACCCAGATTATCCTCCTCTGTCAGCACGCACAGTCTGAGAAGCATGACTGCTCACCCAAATCATTTCCCTTTGTTGTCAGCAAATGCTAGCTGTAAGAATTTCATTTTATGTATTTTAAAGTATTTCAGCCCGTATATAAGCAATTTCTTAACAGAGCTGTTGTAAGTCTTAAGATTTTCCTTGCAATATTTACAGCAGTTTGTTAGTGAAACAAGAAAAATGTCAGCAGGATAATAAAAAATACAATTTTACTGCATAGTACTGCATTCAGAGAGGAAAAATTGCCTATTAATGTGTCAGTGATTTCATTAAAAATCAACAGCCCCCCTGCAAATAAGTTCTGCTTGTACATTTGTAGGACAAGTACTGTTAATGGGATATTTATGCATATACCTATTCTATTGAATTAATGCTTTTAAATATCATTAGTAGAAAAGTATAGATTAGTAGATAAAAAACAAGGAAGAACTTAAGACTTCTTTTTCTACATACTTGCAACTCCAAATTCTGCTAGCAAAAACATGTCTCAACTTTAGAAGAGCAGGAGGACCAGTTACTTCAAACAGCACCGGAAACAACTGAGAATATAATTCAAGACCACACTTGTATCAAGGTCCATACATTTGTGAGCCCAGGGAATTTGTCCCGACAATGTGCGTGTTTCCTGCCTATCCAACTCCTGCCGCTGCAAAAATCTGCTAAAAATCACACTTACACCTAAAACAGAGAGGCTTCTCATCCAGAGGATGACACATGGGTTAATAGCTCTGATTAAATTATTTTTCCCCTCGATTGGAGTAATCTCACGTCTAATTCTTACATTCACTCTGGCAAATGAGAGAAGAAATGGCAGCGGCAGAGATACCACCACAAAAGGTCACCAGATGTATTAATATGGGATGAAACAGTTCCACAGCAGCCTCAAAAATAATGTACACCAAATGACAGTCACGCCAAAATAAACAGTGCAAGAGAGCTGCAGAGGAGCTTCCCAACCGGGGGTCTCTTGGCCCCTCTAGCAGAAAGCCCAGAGATAATTGAGATTATCAGCTTAATATTGGGTGACCGTCTTGCACGTTCTACTGCGTACCTATCTACAGTTTGTTCAGGAAGAGGTGTCGTTATTTTTGCTGCTTCTGGAAATACCATTCCATCTTCCTGGCACTTGCTTCAGCAGCAAATTTAATGACCACCACCATCCTCACTGTCCTTGAAATGGGACAAACGAGGCACCAGTAGGTGTAAGAAGTATTGCCTGCAGTAGAGTAGCTTAATCTTAGGTTGCAATTGCTCACCTCTCATTCTATTGAGAATTAGCAAACTGCCTACAATACCCTAAAAGAAATTCCTGAAAAAAGGTAATTTAGAGCAATTCACAAAATATCCTCCAATGCTACAAACACGTAAAAAGGTAGATATAAATCCAATAGCGATAAACCCCACTACAGTCTCACCAAACTTCTTTCACACCGTTGAGTTCCTGCCTTCTGCAGGGATGTGCTAGCTCAAGAAACCGTTAACCAGCTGAAAAATATTCATGTTGGCTCAAACTTAACCCAGTATAAAAGCACCCAGGCAATATCTTGCCACAACAGATCTGCAGCACACACCAAGGAACGCTTGTCACACAGGTGAGTCTTACAAGAAGCAGAAGCTGATGACTCTTAATTCTCTAGTCAGGGTCTTAGAGGTCAGATCTTTTCAGGGTATTTCCAAAACCACGTAACAGCTAGAGAGCACCCTTGTCTTGCAAGCTCCTGCCCAAGCATTTTTGTTTTGGTGCTGTGTCCTGCCTTTCCTGTGCTCCACCGCAGCCTTGCCCACATCCTCTACGTTAGTGAGGTTTCTCTATGTGGAAAGAAACATAAAACTTTTCAGGGACAGTAACGTACAGGCCTCATGAAGGGCTGAAGAAGAAGAAAGTGAGCACGGCCACTAAGCTGATACACAAGCATATTCCTAACTGGTTGCCCATTAAATACCTAGTTACACTGATGGCACAGCATGAAATGTCTGAGATCCAGTAAGTCAGGTTTGATTTTAAGCATCATGGTATGAAAGCAGTTGGGAGACAGAAGTACCAAAGCACGGTTAAAAATAAATTCACATCAACTCCAAGGCTAATACCGTGCAAAGAAGCATCTTCTTTCCCATAAGGATCACCTGCTGAGATCTGTCATGTCTGGAGGTTATACACAGGCCTAAAAGTCACTTTATGCTGAACGTCTGAAGTCATTATCACACATTCCCTCCAATGCCAGGGTCTAATGTCTCCCGCATGGTGCCCAGAGAGCAGCTGGCAAGAGCGGGCAGCGGCCTGTGCCTTTGTGTCAGGAGATGCTGTGCTTTTAGCAGGGAACCGTGAGCAGAGTTCAGTCTTCATCCTCCACTTACCTTTCTGTGTCTTGTCTACTAAACATCTAATAAAGCTCCCAAACCCTCTCCTCAAAGGAGGGCAACTAGTCCCAGCTCAGATGAAGTGACCGATTAAAACTACTCCAATAAAGCATCCAAATCAGGCAGAGAATACAAGAAGGTTTCAGTCCTAGATTATAACTTCCTCTCGAGCAAAGTAGTGCCAGAACATTTAGTCTGCTGTGCAAGAGATTAAACTAAACAATAAGCATTCCTGGTCTAAAAACCTACAAATACATGAAGGCAAAAAAAAAAAAAAAAAAGATAAAGAAAAAAGCATCCTGTACAACAGCAATCAAAGCTTTGATACGTGCATTACCCAAACAATACAGGAACCACCACCTTCGTGCCGCTGCTGACTGCGGTGCTGCTCAGGGCTCTGGTCAACATCCACGCAACCTTCGCACCAGAAATTGTTGATGCTGTTCCACATCCCGGAACATCCATATTGTTCCACATCCCGTGGCCGAGGCATAAGGCAGCGACACTTGAAACGTAACGCACTTCCTTGTCACGCTTCCTTATTACAAATCAGTCACGAGCAGTCATTTTCATATGGAGTGCAGAAAGTGTGTTTCCGAAGGTCAGAATTCATAATTACAGTGCTATTTATTCCTGAAACAGCGCGTAATTCGCTCAGGCTGAAAGTTACAGATGGGAATGTACTGCAGTTGTGGCTGCAGAACAGGCAAGGTGAGGAACTTCCTCCTAGTCCAGAAAGCAAGCCTTCAGCCTTAAACGTGACTCCTCTGCCCCTTGAACATCAAGGCAATGATCCTCTGGTCCATAATCCTCTGTAAAATAATCTCTAGGTGAGTCTGGGACAATTTTGTCCAAAATATGGAAAAAACGTCAACTACAGTGAGATTTGTAGCCCAAATCAGAGAATCAGGAAAGACAGATCCCAACTAGAGAGAAGTAGCCAACGGGTTGGTTCCATCCAGGAGCTGGAATGAGCCTAAGAAACGCCAGACAAGCCAAGATCATCCAGCCTAATGCTTCCAACTATCACATTAAATCTCATCCACCCTCTGGAAGGAAAGCATATACCATATTTCCCAATTTTCAGCGTTTCACTTCTTGCGGTCCTGCATGTCACCGGATGACGGCAGGGGATTGGAAGGCATCTCCAAAACTAATCTGTTCCAAATAAAACTAGATATTTTCTAAGGCTGCTGGGGTGAATTATGCTCCCTTATCCTTTTAAACTGCCCAATAACTTTGCTGTTAAAAATCTGCACCTTGTTTCACATCAGAAATTTATATGTATATAAAAGGAGATAATTATTCAGAATTCAACAAATGTTTAAACTTTTAGGATGAGAAAAGCATGTTCCTTAAGGACTCCTTGGGATTCTCACAGCCTGCAAATATTCTTTATGGGTTTTCTTCTTTCTTTTGTAATTGCTGAAGATACCTTGATAAAGAGAATTCCAGTGAAAAACTATAATCTTCCTCTGAATCCCTGCCAGAAACGCATCAGGTAGAGGTTCAGCCTTACAAGAACAGAAGTAGCTCTTCTTCAGTATCTCAAAATGTTGTTTTCTCACAGGGGAAAAAAATCCCGAACAACCAAACTCCCTATGCTTAATAATATTTTTGTGATTAAGTCGCAAAACTCAGAAGATCCTACCCTTAAGTGGCCCATTTCAAGACCTTTTTTTCCTGGGGAAAGAAACAAGTGTGTGCCTACGTAATCTGTCACACATTTTCTAGCTTTGGGCAATTATTATTAGAATGTTGCCTAGTCTAAGAATTTTGTTGAGGCTGTCATAATATTTAGCGTTTCCCTTAACATCTCATCTGGCGAAGTTACACTATTTTGAGATGTGACAATTTGAACTTTTCTCCTGAAAGCTCAGATTCCAACACTAACAACTAAAGGGAAAAAGTTGATAACACAAACCTTTAGAAACCCAGAAGTTATAACGCAAATAAAACAAACCATGTTTATTTTCAAAAGAAAAGTTTGTACTTCTTGAATCAGCCCCTAAACACTTACTTGGCAATGTTGCAGTACATTTCTTGAGGCCGGAAGTGAAATTTCATTTTTTTAATGGCAATCCCACACTCTTTGGCAGTGATTATTGGCTCCAGGAGCCAGGTTTAGCAATAAGCATCATTACTGCAGCCCTCGCAGCACAAGTTGATGGTGCTGCCAGGAAAGCACTCACCAGAAGAGGCTTTCTACCACCCAGTTTTCTCCCACCACGGGGATGCTGTCAAAACATTTTAGTAAGGTACCACCTTCAGGGGAGATGTAACGGCTGTGCACAGTTCCTAGTTAACCCCTTGTGAAGTCTGCTTTGTATAACTTGTTTTATTTCATGGCTAACAAAAATCACCTGCAAGTTTCTGAGTGTCATTGATTGATGTTCCTGTCACCCTGGCGTTTATGTTTCTTTTCAGTTCCACTACATCTGAGCAAGCTCTGTGCAGTCACCTGGAATTAAACTTGACATCCTTGAACCTGAATAAGCTCCTGCTACGCCATGAAGAACACACATGATACGGATGTTTGGTAACACTTAACGTGCCACCACATTAGTCAAACGGCCAGTATAGTTGATCACAGCCTTATCAGAAAGGGGGACTCTAAAAAGACAGGTTTTACAGGGAATGACATTGCAAGTCTTTGCATGCATGGAGTAAGCTGGCAGCAGGTATCCAAACGAGCTCAAGATGCAGCTACACAGCCAAATTCACTGATGTTTACTATCAGGTTGACCTCAAGGGGTCTGTGCCAGCAGGATGGTGACCGCATTACCAAGTCTCTTGGTTTACCTTCTGCCTAAACCAACTCGACTTCAACATGTCAGACCTACTGGATGAGGGACTAGGGGACAGAGACCTGCTCATCTGCTATTCTGTTTTGAAGCAATTGCTGTCTGGAAAGCAGCTGCGGTGGAAGGTGGTACTACCTGGTTATCACTCCAGATATGGTCTCACAAGTGGGAATAGCACAGTCCAGGATGGACCACCAGTTGTACCGATACCCTTGCTGACTTGGGTGCCCTTGTCTGGGCGAGGGGTATAAGGAGCTGGGGAAAGAGCTGACTGCAGGAGCATGGGCTGGGGCAGAAGCACAGAATGGGGAAGGCAGCAGCCATCAAAGTCTGTATGGAGCTCAGCCCTCGCTTGCTGCACACAACGGTAAACATGCATGTCCCACTATGTGCAAGAGATGGCTATCCTGGTTATATGGACAACCCCAAACTTCCATCATTCACTGCCAGCCAGTTGAGACTTACAAGACCAGCAGCTGTCTGTAAATTACCCTATACTTATATCAGCCCCTACAAAAATGGTTATTGGCAAGACTTCATTCAAACAATAAAAATGGAGGAAGCCACAGAAGACCTTTCTCAACCGGGATTCCAGCTGCAAGAACATTACAGTTCTTTGCCGCAGTCAGGCACTGAGCTTCACCAAGGGGAAACTTCTGCCCTACCCTGGCCACAGTGATCTTCCACATTTCACTGCCCTCGGTACTGGTGGCAGGGAAGGTCAACAAGTGCCCCCGGATCCCCACCTACAACCTGGCCACATCCTTGTGAGCAGACTTGTCTGCATCTGCCAACACCTTCAGCAACTGTAACACCACTTCTGCCCAACGACTCAACTCAGATGATTACGAGCAGAGCTAACCTCCTTATCATCAGCTACGTGCTGCGGCCTTGGGTTGTCTGAGGGACAGGCAAAGGTCTATCAACGTCTGATGCATGGCCTATTTAGGATCCTCCGACTGCATCCTTTTTGTTTCAGGCACTTCGTGGCAGGAGGTCCAGTTGCAAACTTCACAGAAAGCATCTTAAAGCACATGAGCTGCTACAACTTTTACTTTTGCAAAAATCATCCATTTCTAAGTGGTGTGAGTAAATGGCAAGATTTTACTTTACACCCCACTCCCCAAACACACACACTTTTTCAGAGCTTTGCTGGTGGCAGAAGGTCAGGCTACATCCTCCCCACTCGCACCGCATCCCATGCAAAGTCTCTGTCGCAAGCAGCATGTAAGACCCCAAAACGGACGGTGTTAAAAATGTTGAGCTTTTCCAAAACAGATGGGTATTTCACAGAGGAGAGCAAAAAGCTGCCAAAATCATCTTTTCCCAGCTAGACTCGATGAGTGCCATCCCCCAGCCTGCTGCTGCTCCCAGCAAGCAGAGGTGCCCAGGAACAACCCAGAGCACGGCACACAGGCAGGAGGGGCTGGGCTACCAGCGGAGGAGACACAGAGGCACACACAGCTGCAGCAGACCTCTTCCAAGGGTGTCCGCTCAGTCCACCAGTACCAGCAACACATGGGTCTGCATGAGCTCTACAAAAGCTTAGAGGTGGTGGTACCCTCCTTATTTACGTCATTCACAAATACCAAAGAGCAACTACAAAACAGTTTGGGCAACAAAAAAAATCCTTCTCCTGGACAGCAGTGGCTGCACACTCCTCTTGATGTGGCACTGTCCCTCCATCCTTTTAAATTAATCCCCTGCTCAGTAATGAAGCATGGTCATGTCCTTCACCATCACTTCAGGCCTGGAAGCACCAAGACTTGCCAGGTAAGGAGCAGTGACCACTTTTACTTCCAAGCCCCAGGACAGCACCTTTCCTACGCTGACCTGCCTGCTGAGCAGCCCTGTAGATTGCACCATGGAGCGTACCTGAGCACCCAGCGTCTGGCCATCCCCAACGCCCCAGGAGGTCCAGCTGGGACCCTGCTCCATGTCCCAGATGATGTTCGAGTACAAGCACATGGTTCTTACCAGAATCCAGTCAGAACAAGCAAGAAGGGATTGAGAGAGGCCTGAAGAATACAAGAGCGAAGCCTAATGACACCCTGGTACAAATAAACATTGCACAGGTCAGCAGAAATTCTGCCGGTGAGAAACAAGATGGCAGTTTTCTGCACAAGTCTGAGTAAGTAAAACATTTAAACCAAATTAACAATTTGCATCATCTGCAAATTATAGTTTTGAACTACCACTAGGAGCCCTTAAGCAGGATTCAGTAACTAGGGCTGGAGCTTAACGAGACACTAGAATCCAACTTCTAATACATTTGAGAGAAAACCTAACAGAAACAATGTCAATGGCTTGAAACACACCAGGTTCCCCTTCTGACAGGGCTTGACAGAGAAGAGGAACAGAGGAAGGTGTATTGCATCAAAAACCGTTACCAAAACTCATCTGACAGAACCACAGGTTTTTTGGTTTCATGCCACTTTCTAAAGCTGTTTTAAAAGGTGTTTGTAAATCCCCCCATTCCTCCCAAACTGTTATATACTACAGCAATCTGTGTCCAAAAGCCTCTGTTAAACATAGGTAGGATAGAACTACAAACTAGAAGTTTCCTCATTTACAAACACCTATTTAAAAAGGGTAATTACCAGACTTTTACCAAGCCAGGCGGTTAATGCTGAACTCGGCAGTCTCAGGGGAGATGAAGGCCAGCACTGCTCTCAGTACTCTTATGCTGAAGCCATGGTTTATGGCTAAGCACCTGGAACTCAAAGATGCATTTTACATTAGACTATGACTTAAAACCCAGAAAAGGCAGACTGAAGTACTACAGGAAGGGCCAGATAGTGTTTGCTGCAGGACTCCTGCTTCCCCTCCATCAGCATCTTATGATTCATGAAAACAAAATCAGGTTCATGTTATTTGATTCTGGGAGCAGAGATGCCAAGTGTCAAGCAGGACCTTAAAAACACGATCACAAGCAATGCATTAATGTCTAAGAGCTGATATACACAGTCACAGTTCATCTGAGTCTCTGCCCATACCCAGGCCTGAGGTTGCAGCTTTCTCTTCCTTGAATTCCAGATCACTGCAACATTTTGAACCACTCAAACGTCTAAATAAAAAAAATGTCTACGCCATCATGCAGGCTTGCTTTCATTTTTTTCATTAACGATCAGCTGCCCCCCTTGCTGGGAGATTGCACGTCATTCTGATTTTATCACAACTAACACATCTAAAGCCGCCCAAGCAGGGGACTGTTGCCAGGAGAGGCAGAAATGCCCTCCTCCTTCCAGTCACATTCCTGACTCCCTCTCCTGCCAGCTCTAGCATTTCACCAGTTAAGTGCGGAAAACAATTTTATTATTTTTATTTTTATTTTTTTTTTTACTAAGAGGTAGGTTTTGGCTGGATCAGCAAACTGATACAACTCATGCACTGCCCATGCAAACGCTAACACCAGCACAAGAGAAACAGGCGGGACTAGGCATGACCGCTTCTGGCAGCCACATCACCGGAGACCTGCGGTGCCAGTTCCACAGCCGCACCAGCACACACCAGTTGTACCTTTCAGCCAGGTTCACTGTGCTGCTACTGAAAGGGGCAACTCCGCCTCCTCTCTGGTGCCAGACACCGTAACCCTCCAGCAACAGGCAAAATCGCATCAGCAGGCTGACATGACAGTGGGAAAAGGCAAGGGGATGGTAAACAGTTAATTTTCCCTCAGACCAGCCAGCTGAACTGACTTACCTGTGGCAGCTCTGTGATCTACTGTGAGCCAGAGATGGGCACAAAATTACGGCTTTTGGCTTTAGCCTACACCCAGCTTTCTTGTTTGTTGGGTTTTTTTTTTTTTAATAGGTGGGGTGGAGCCTAGGAGTGTTGCCTTTCCAGGAAAAGCCTGAATTATATACAGCAGGAATCTACCAGTGGTTTTGCATCCAGTTTGTACTCAGTCACCAGTGCTGAAAAAAGCAGCATTATATTTATTTACAGTGAAAGAGAAACTTTGACATCAGGGAAGAAAAATGCTAACTAACAGAAGTCAGAGTTGGTAGAAAATCCATGAAATGTCAGTCTCCTGCTAAAGCCTGAATATTTTTACCGCATATTAGCACAATGTTTGCTTTTTACCCATTCCAGTGTTTGTGGATCTAGTGCTAATTAATAAAAATGTAAAATCTAGTGGCAGGCAGGAACATAACTGCATTGATTCACCCTGAATCTAAACTCTAGACTGGACTACTTATAAAAGCAGCACCCTAACAAAGCATCAGGTTCTCTCCCTACTGTTATCTTCACATTGAGAAATAACTTGAGCTTTGGGTTTCCATCAGAAAAAGACAATGCAGAAACAGATTCTGGAATCGTTATACCCAAAGCAGTCAGAGATCAAGGAATTAACCCATTGCTTTTTTGGTGTGTATGCTATTTCTCTGGCAGCTTGGTTTTGTGAGCTAGCTCTTGTAGGATCAGACGACAGCCACAAGGAAAGGAGTAAAACTGGAGCAGCAGTGATTAAGATCAGCTTGAGCTATCCTGAAACTGAATACTGAGCACCAGAACTTTGTAACCCTTGGCAAAGACCTAGCAGCTTGGTTTGTTTCATGAAGTTTGAGTGCCTGATAAAATATCCTGGATTGGATGCAACCACACCATACCGGCAAACTGGAGCGGAATAAAAGGATGCAGCAGCAGCACAGTACTTCCAAACCATCAAGCTCACAGCTGCGCACTTCTTTTGTTAAAGCAAAAGTTATTTTCAGGACAGATTTAAAATCCAGTAAGATACTGGCTGACTGGTCTTTGAACCATGCTGTACTACTGCTACTTCTGTTAACTTCACCAAGAGAACTCCACTACTCATGGACTAGAGCAAACATGGTGAAAAACCTCTTGAGGAAAAAAAATACAGAGAAAAAAAAAAAAGATAAACACCAGAACACACACTGTTTTCAAAAGAATAGGCTGAATATTTCCATGAGATAACACAAAACAAAACACAAGCATAACCCAGCTTCTTCCCAGAAGAGGGAATATTAACGCGCATCTTTTCAAGACACCATTCTGAAGATGATCAAACTTCTCCTCAGCAGGTTTTCATCCCATGGACAAAAAGTTACATGCACATTAAAGCCGTAACTGCTGGTCTCCCCAACACACTCTAGAAGCAGCCTAGGTGTCTTCACACCAACATGACGCTTGGAGACTGCTGCCCTCTCCCTCCCCCAGGAGCTACTTTGATATTGTGGACTAATGAGAAGAAACTGGTAGAGTGAAGGCAAAAAAAAAAAAATTACTTCTTATTAAAATGACTTGAGTTCCTTCAGAAGGCATGGCGATCATAAAATTGCCACATCTGTACAGCCAGAAAAGAACAGAAAGACCCTGAGAAAAGCAGCTTTTTAATAAAAGTGGAAAGCCTCCCATGCCAAGAAGTAACACAGACTAAGGAAATTTATAACAGTTAGTTACTCATTTTAACTTCAGAATTTCATCAGGAGTTATACAGCCTGGATATCATAAATGCAGGTTATGAAAAATATACATGTAAAGTAAGTTTATAAATTAATAAAAACCTGCACGTGCTTGGGGCAGGCACAAGAACCAGCAGGCCTATAAGTTTCTGTGCTTTCATTAGACTCGAGAAGCACGGTAGGAATCAGTCAATGAGCTTTTAGAAACCCCGCTGCCTTGGCACCCAAACAATCGCACAGTGTGCTGGAGAGCAGAAAACGTTTCCCTTTGTTACCCCCAGTGTGCCAGACGCCCAGCTTTCCTCTGAGAAAACAAAAATATCATCCCAGGTTTTCCCAGGTGGCTTTAAGCTTTCAGGAAAGCTCCCTGCCCCACTGCTGCAGACATGTATATTCTTCTGCTGGCTTTATTTATCACAGCAGCCTCCATCAACATCAGTTTCTCTCTAAATAGCGGGCACACACAGAAATCCCCACAGTAAAATGCTTAACTCTTGGAGAACTAAGAAAGCTTAAGGATTCTTAAAGTTGTATTTTTTAAAAGTTGACACAAGACTTTGGAAAAAAAAAATAATCCCTAATTAATTAGCTTTTGTTCAGTTTAACTTAAACCATTCAACTATATCAAAATATTTCCATTAAAAAGACAGACTTTCACGTATAAAACCAATAAAATTTCATTTTCACTTAAATGATGGATTTAAGTGACCTTGCACCAGATTTACATAATTTTTGGATTATAAAACAGCCTGAAGTCAGAGAGGGAAAAATCCAAACAACTGCATATAAAAAATGCAATTTGTCAAAGCTCAGATGATGACTGACATCTTGAATCCAGAATAAATGAGCCGTCCCTTAGTCTGTCCTGAGGGGAACTCACTTCCCAGTGAGCTAGCAGATAATCAGCTGTCTTTCCTAGCAGCCCAGCAATAAAAGGTGGCCTTTTAGTTTCAGAAGTCCTCTGGAAAAAAAAAAGAGGTTTTGTTTTCCACCAGAAAACCAGCCCTAGCCCTTCTCCTTTTCACAGCTCCTTAATTACTCATCAGGATCCTGTCCTTCTGCAAGACCTCAATTAGTCTGACCCAGAACCCTGCTAGTGAATGGGCAGGTTTTTCTCCTTCCTTCACCTCAGAAGAAATTTAATCCCTCCACTACCCAAAGTGCTCCAGAGCACACTGACAGCAGCAGGCACAGAAAGGCATGCAGAGAGATGGCATTACAGTAGAGGAAGATAAAGACCTGAACAAGCAGCGTCAGAAAGAGAAGTTTAGGAGAAGTTAAACAGGACCAGTGTAAGACAGAGAATACAGAAGATGGGTAAGACTAAAAAGAGATGTATTTTAGTTCTCCTTTTAAGCTCATTACCAAACTAGGCCAAAAACTGCACAACAAACTCAGACTTATTAAAACCATTACAATAAATTTAATATAGAAACTAACTGAGTTAAGCCTGAAGTCAGGCTCTGTTGAGGTCGTTCAGGAGGCTCCTGGGGCAGCAAGCGAGGCTGCTGCCCACAGACTCAGCAAGCACTTCTCAGCCTGCACCAGTCGCACCATCACTCAAACACAGCACAAGAGTGAAACCCTGCTGCGGCACACTGTTCTGAAGTTTGAAAGGAGGCTTAAAATGCTGACTACAGGAGTGATATGAAGCAGAAGCTATTATTGGCAGTTACTGTAAATGAACCTTTGTTACTTGGCCAACAGTTGCGTGTTAGCAGCTCTCGGCACCACACAGACGCACCTCCTGCTTCAAACTCTGCTGTTCTGCTGTAACCCAGCAAAAAAGGGCAACGTCAACACCAAAATCTAAATACGCCTTCCTGAAACCGTTGTAAAACAAGCAAGAAGCTGATCAGAGCACCGCAATAAATAAGGTGACAACCCACTTCTTATCTTCTGGCTGACAGACCTTTAACAGGTACCAATCGCTACTTGCAAATACACAGCTAGACCTCCCCAGGAAGGCTGAGTTCCACCTGGCAAACACCGATTTACAATATCCATTTATAAGCCACCTATAGCTTGAGGACACCCTGACAACAATAAAAATGTATTTAACCAAATCCTCAAATTAAGCGGGGGTTTGGTACAGAGTTTTGTTTGTTAGAAGAAAAAGGCAACAATGCAGCAAAGCCAGGCCTTATTCCACGTCGATGCACTGCTTTTCCAGCTACCTCCGTGCGCAACCAGCAACACCCCGGCATCTGCTTTGCGAGATTTTCCTAACCTCTCTCTAAATTGATGCCACACGGAACAGAAAGCCAACAGAAGAGCCGAGCGACGGCGTGACATCGTTATCACGCGGGAGTGACGCGGCGCCCACGTTACACAGCCCCACCGGCGACAGGCCGCCCTGCCCGGCGGGGCGACGGCCGGATCCGTACAAACCTCGCTGGAGAAGGCCGCAGGCCCTGGAGAGGGGGCTGCCGCAGCTCCGAGGCAGCGCCCTATAACGTAAAAGCAACAAGCTATAAAATACAGCCACACATACACGTCTGCGCCGCGCACAGCCAGCCCCCCGACAGGCCCCCCGGCCCTCCCCGCTCCGGGCAGCCGGGCCCGGCCGACCTGTTGCCGGGGGAAGGGGGACCCGGCCCGGCTTCTCACCGCGCTTGTTCTTGGTGCCGTGCTTGCGGGCGGCCGCCAGCTCCTGCTCGATCTTCTTCTCTAGGAACTCCTGCTTCTTGCTGAGCATCTCCTCCGTCTCCCGGAGCCGCTGGATCGCCTCCTGCGGGGACGGGCCCTTGCCGGCGCCCTTTCCGCCGGCGCCCGTCCCGAACAGCTTCCCCAGGAGCCCCGACATGGCTGCGCCGCGCCGGGCCGGGCTGGGCCGCCGAGGCCGCGCTGTGAGGCGGGAGGCGGTGAGGACGGCCGTAGAGCACCGGTACCCGCTTCCCCTCACTCCGTGTTCCCCTCACACACCCGACTGACCGACCGTCCGCCAGCACCGCCCGGGCCGCTCGCAGGACTCCCCGCACCCCGCCCGCCTCACCCTCCCCGCCGCCGCCGCCCCGCCGCCCCCGCGGCGCCTACGGCTCCCGGCGTGCCCCGCGGCGCCGCGCCGCGCCGGCGGGCCGGAGCCTCCCACGAGGGCTGCTGGGAGATGTAGTCCGGCACGGAGCGAGGCGCGGGGCATGACGGGAAGGTGCGGTCTGCGGCGCGGAACCCGGAAGTGGCGTCAAGACCTCCGCGGGGGAGAAGGAGGAGCCGGCACCATGGCCGGCCCAGCCTTCAGCGCTGGGCTTGGGCTCCACCGGGGCGAAGGCGGGGGCTGGGGAGGGCCGCCGCCTCAGCGGCCCCCTCGGGGTGGGGGGAAGTGCCGTCCTGGGCCGCAGGCCGAGCCGGACGGGCCTTGCGGGGGCGGGATCGCGGCCCACGGGGGCTCTGGTGGGAGGAGCGTGAGTAGGTGAGGGAAGAGGAGCTGGAACCGCGGCTGGAGCCGGGGGCGGGGGGCGGCTTGGGAGGAGCTGGGCCACGGGGACATTGCCGTCGGAGCCAGCCCTGGAGCTGGGGCGGGCCTGAGGGCGAGTCCCGGAAAGTCACCTCCTGCCCCGGTGCTGGTCAAGTATTTAAATCCAGAGTCATGGCTGCTGAATTGTCAGTGACTAATTGTGCGCTCCTTATTTCCTGGACACCTAAGTCACACATTCCGATTGGTAGAGGCAGTAAGGATTTAATTCCGTGCGATGTGACCACGGTGCCTATGTACAGAGTCCAAAGTCCAAACAAGAAATCGAGTCTTAAAGAGTCTCAGGCTGGAACCAACTTTTACTGGATATTTTTCACTTTTGTTGCTTGGCCTCTATCATTTGTAAAAGTCATAAACACCTCCCTCTCCACTCAGTGGTGGTGTGAAAACAAGTTAATAACAGCCTCAGACAATAGTAGTGTTTACCGCTGGAAATCACCCAAGAAAATTCATCATTGCTTTTGAGCAGGGCTGGACTACTCAGTGCTCTGTAAAACAGGCCGGGACATACACACCAAGTGGCAAAGAGGAAAAATGAAGCAAACAACTGCTTATAGGGCAAGAGAGCCTTTTCATGGCCTCAGCAAGTAGGAGAAAGCAGTGTGCTGGGTAACATAATTCAGGGCAGCCTCCTGAGGTACAAGGCGGGAGTTTAGCGACAAGGCTGTGTAATGGATCCTGCCTCATTCTACCTTGTTAACATTGTAATGGCAGAAAAGAGATTAAAAAATACACAAGAAAAATCCACAGAGGATGACAGAAATCACTCCCAAGGCAGGAAA
The DNA here is from genome assembly GCF_964199755.1 of Larus michahellis. Lineage (NCBI taxonomy): Eukaryota > Metazoa > Chordata > Aves > Charadriiformes > Laridae > Larus > Larus michahellis. The sequence goes on along the minus strand of NC_133907.1, from coordinate 15,286,973 downwards.
GCCTCCCCAGCTGATGATATCAGAGGCCGGAAGAGTTCCAAGGGCAGGCAGAGCTTTTACCTTTTCTTACTCTCACCTAGACACCTGCTGTCAGAAGCGTCACCACAGACCTTTGTTCTGATCCAGTATCGGCTCCGGTTCTCCCAGGGGATGGCTCTGGCCTGGGGTACTCCAGGGAACTTCCAAAAAATGCCAAGATGTTTTGACAGTGGTTTTCTCAAGAGAACAATCGTACACAGGGCACAGGATGGAACCGGTCCTGCAGAAAGATGCTGGGACAAAATCAGTGACCGGAGCAGCTCACATCTGCCTCAACCCACACTGCAGCTGAACAGCGGGCACGTCCCTGCTACAGAAATGGGGAAATTCCGAGTAGAATTCGTCCCTTTTGGCCAGCAGGAAATAGAAGAGCTTGTAGACAACTGACTCCAGGTTTGCGGAGGAGTTTAAGCAGCTGGACAAGACTGGGGCAAGAAAGAGAGGGTTTCTGAAGTTCGTGGCCTGCTGTGCTGAGGCACTTTCCCCGCACAACTGGTCCCCATGTACTGAATAGTACCGACGACCACAGGTAACTCACCATGTCTCAGTGACAGCATTTAGTCTGGTAATTAAGTTCTCCTTCCTGTGACATTTCCTTCCACGGCAAAATTTAATCTGCAAGCAGTATGGCTACAGAAGAGAGGGGTTTTTTTGTTGTTGTTATTTTAAATAATGGCATTTATTTTTCCTTTCCACAGAAAGGGCAGTGAGGCTCCAGGAGCAGCTCTGCAGGACCTGCTGTTGCTCCAGTGCAGCTAGCCCAGCTGGGAAGCGGGGCACAGGGGCCACCACGCTTGCTGGCGGCCGCCCATCCTTTCCTCTGCCAGTCCCCCTGGGGTGCAGCATCCGTCAGACTCGCATCTGCAGAGCTTCCAAAGGCAAGAGCTGCACAACCAGCCAGCCCGGCCTCGCTTCTCAGCGGGGACCTCTATTATATTATCTTACACCTCATCGATCTGAGGTTTACTCTAAGAGGACAAACATCATGTTCAAGATAAAACTTGTTTCAGTTCAACGCTTCTGCACATATCAAACACGTATCAAGCAAACAGTGTGGCATCTCCCAGCCCTTATGTCCCCCAGTCACATTCAAGGCTGTTTTGTGACTCTGCTTCCACCCCTTGAATTACACCCAGCGTAGCCAGTGGAAACCAGCTTCTAGCATCTCATTTAGACTGGCTGGCCGGTGCACAGGGCTGGTGGAAGGCAGGGGCCAGAAAGGAAGGGCCAGGCCTCCAGACAGTGCCCCTGAGCTGGAGGAGTGCTGCACCCACACATCTTCACCTCAAAATAGACCCGACTACAGCACTGCAGCAAGCACCAGAGACCACATAATGACACCGTACAATGTGGGTACAGAGGGGAGGAAAATAGGGAAAGTATATTTAGAAAACTATTTCCTGATACTCTTCCGTTTCTGCGAGAGCCATGTGTTTAAAACAAACACTGGGGCAAATAAACTCTGCCCTTCAAAGCAGACAAGACGTTTCACAGAAGGACAGAATCATGTAAGTAGGCAGGACCAGCTGGAGGTCTCGGGCCCAGCTGCCTCCTCCCAAGCGCTTCCCCTCAGAGCGGGATGCCCTGTTGAATTTAGAGATCTCATGGCCTCTCTGTGCCCCACTTCCTTTGACCACCTCCTCGGTAGAAATTTCTTTTCTTTATACTGAGTCAGAAGTTGCCATGTTCCAACATGTCCCAGTTGGCTCTCGTCCCACCCCTGTGCACCTCTGAAGAGTCTGGCTCCATCTTCTCCCCTTAACCTCTTCTCAAGCCTCAACAACCCCCCCTTCTCCCAGCCTCCTCTCGTAAACCCTCTGCTCCGGTTCCTAACACCCACCCACAGCAGGAAGTACAGAAGCATCACAAAAAAGGGAAATGGGCAAAAAGTGAGTCGGGAAAGTGAGTAAGCAAAGTGAACTGGTGGCAGGACCCATCCTGACAGGGACTGTGTGACAGGCTTCCAGGGGTGACAGTGTAACCCGTCATTAGATTGGGGGCAGTCTGGGAGCACATGCCACCAGGAGGAGATACCATGATGGGCACGGCACCAGCACGCTGTCTCTGTAAGCTGCTATTTTTAAGATTTGAGCAGAATATACCACAAGGAGACAGGAGGAGCACCTTGAGGTCAAGCAATGGGCTGGAGCGCAGGCAGTTTGCAGGCAGGCGTCAGGATCAGGCCAGTCAGACCAGTAATGCTGGGCTGACAGCTCCAGCGGCCAGAAACACCCACCATTTCCCAGATGGCAAGGCAGGGGACTACACAGCCAGAGTTTTGGCACCCAGGACTGACTGCACCACCCCCAGAGAAACAGCCTGGAAATGCAGCATTTTGCATCTACAGACAACTTACCAGCTCATCACACAAATTTCCCAGGGAAAGCTCAGCTTGGCTGGCCTACACATGGAGCAGGAAGAAAGCACGGGAGAGCACAGCAACCTCCTTTACCAACATTGCACAATGGTAATTTTCAGTTCCTGGGTTTGGTGCTCTGGTGCTGGCTTTGGGACTCCTACTTGGGAAATCAGAAAGGAGAAGCCAAGGGGATAACAGAAATTGCCTCAGTCACCCCAGAATTTCTTGCTACCTAACCACACCAACTCCCTCCTGCCAGTGACCCACTGAAACTATAATAACCGGCCCACAGAACTGAGCTAAGGGAATGCACAGGCTGGGAAGCAGCTGACAGAGAAGCACACGGAAGTACCCTGCAGCACCCAGCCCACAGCTGGGGCTAGAAAATGGGCTCAAGGAACATCACAGGTTTCCTGTGTGACCCTGCACACGTCACTTCACCCAGGCCTTAGTCTCCCTCACTGGACACCGAAGGGGTCATGTTTAACTGTCACAAGGATTGATGTCTAAGGCACTTGGAGATCCTCGGATATGGAGAAAAAACATGGAAAGAACACATACTGTGGAAGGAATACCAACCAGAGAGAAGAGCCAACACACACACATGCTCCCACCCACCAACTCCACACGGCACAGGAGGTCCATGGTGTTTATAACACATGTAGTACAGACAAGGTGATCTTTCTACTGATAGAGACGGAGGGGAGAAAGATACCAGAGATAAGTCTATCAGGGTATTTCTGAACAGTGTTCCCAAAGGATCTCAGGATGAACTTGCTTCCACTAGGAAGGATCAATTGTTTGCTCTCGGAAGGGCCACCCAAATACTGGGCAATACAGCTTTTAGGCCAGAAAAACCACAGATGGGACAGGCTGTGATTTGCAAAGCCACCTGATTTGAGCAGCTCTGTTTGTTGCAAGTTTGCATGCTCCTTCTTACCCTGATTCAGGGATCTTAAGTTCTTCTTGCCCCAGGCTGACCAGTGATGCAGTGGGGCAAGAAATAATGGAGCCATTCTCTTCAGTGCCTTGTAGCCGTTGGTGGCTTCCAAGCAGTCCTCTGCCCAAGGATGGGAAGAACAAGTGGAGATGAAAGCCATTCTCTCCCATATCCATCTACCTTCCCACAAGAGCTTTGGTCTTTTTCACTAGGATAAATTTCAGCACCGAGTCTGACAGCCCCAGCAGCAGCCCTCAGCCACACAGTGGCTCTACGCATTATCACTCTGTGGTTTGGATGTAAACAGGGACAGCCAGCATGGTGCAGGGGCCGTCTGAGGCAGTCTGCAGTTCCGCCAGGGACAAATTGGACGCAATGCTGTTGGGCTGCCCAGGAACAACAAGGTCCGAGTCAGCAGCTCCCGACCCACCAACCACGATGGACAGGACTGCATCCGACTCCTGGAACGGTTCTTTGTTAGAGCCACCTTCGGGGGGGCTTTCCCCAGCAGCACCGTCCTTCAGCTCTGCCAGACCCAGCTGGTTGGGGAGGCAAAGGCCCGCCTTGCGCCCCCGCGCCACCCGCTTCTTCTGGGGCTTCCTGAGCTGCAGGTCTTTGTCCTTGGGTGAGCCCAGCCGGCACTTGTGGTCCTTCATGTACTTGTGGCGCGTGAAGCCTTTGCTGCAGGTGGGGCAGCGGTATTTGTAGTTGCCGGTGTGCGAACGCTGATGCTCCATCATGTGGGCTCGTCGGCTGAAGGACTTGTTACAGTACTGGCACTTGTGGATCTTCATCCCTGCACAGAGCATCGGAGGAGAGAGAGTTCAGTTAGAGACCTTGCATCCTAATGCAGATCTTCAGGAAAACCTGCACCGCACCGAGGGACTGAATGACAGCTTCATCTCCTCTGCCAAGGAGATGCTCCCCAATAAAAGGGAGAGGCGTTGTGACAGGCAAATTTGCAGTCAGAAAAGAGTGAGTGGCTACACCTTGAATGCCTGTGTTTATGAAGGGCTGAAACAATAGTTCTTACCTCAAATAAGAGGACGAAAATATGACTAGAAAGAGAGTCAGGTAATTGTGAAGAAAATGCAAAACAATCTTAAACTCTAATTTTTTTCAAGGGTATTTCTAAATAAAAAAAATTTTCACTTTTTTTTTCCTCCCAAGTATGGGAGTGTGCGGTCTGAAACTAACCTTCCATTGCACTGCCAGCACAGTCCCATCTGTTCGCGCTCTGCAGGGTTTTGGACATGACAGGCACGAGAAAAGACATTCAGTTTTACCCCAAGAGACAGAAGTCAGAATGTTCCCTAGGGCATGGGAATAAATAATTTGTCTTTATTAGGAGTGGGAGCATCATTTTTGGAACACAGAGAGAGGGAATCAAATCCCAAGAGATCTCCTTTTGAATGTGAGATGGTATTGAGGAGGAGTGGACAGAGCACTCCGTATATTCATTTGGTAGCAAACACAATGAGTAATCCAGCTCCGCTTCTGCATCTCGCCAGCAGGCCCTGCCTACGGATTTATATCGCCGTAGAAAACAGACCAAAGCTCAGACACAGCTGTAAATGCAAGCTCACTTAAATAGGCCTGCAGCAACCGATATAAAAAAATCTAAAGCTAATAAATTATATTAAGAATTTAGCCCTATATCTGGGAAACACTGTATCACAGGCAGTGGAAAATTCTCCCACAGGAAACTACAGGGTAGCTGTGTTACCTGAGCAGTGGGTGGAGGGACACCGCAGGGAAAGCATGTGTAAGGAACACCTTGCGCTTCTGGGGGTATAAAGCAGAAGCACTTTCACAGTTTGCTCTCTCATTTCTCAGTCTTTCTCCTCCTGTAACGTGCTCCTGCAGCACCACAGCAAATCCCAGCCACTTCATTCCCAATCACTAGCAGCAAGGGCAGAGCTGCACTTACCCGAATGGGACAGTATGTGAGCCTTCAGCTTGTCAGGCCTGTTGAACTCTTTATTGCAGCCCGTGTGGTTTCTGTAACAACAACAAATGCTACTGAGCAGCATGCATCAACTGAGGATTGATGTATACACAGATCCTGGACCACAAAGAGATCCACAACCCTTCGCCTTAGCAGCACCCAGATGGGTCCCACGGTGCAGTCTCAGTAGGCGCTTGACTGTTTCGGCCCTTACGGAGAGGGGCAAGAAAGAAACAAGTTGCTACAGGGACACGGGGCTTCTGCTGGACTACACATGGTCTGCGTCTCCCTGTGAATGCTCCTAAAAGCAGCAGGTTCAAGATCCCAGCTGGAGACAGAAATACTTTGGAAAGAGCTACAAGGTGGTTGAAGCAGGGAGAAGCCAGTCAGCCTTGGCTATCTCAGAAGGCCCATGGCTATGCCATGGCTTTGGGAATGCACCTTATAAACCTGGGCTTCTCTGGCTCATACATTAGCTCCTATGTTGCCAAGTGCTTTTTGAGATACAGCAGTCGGGGAGAGCCCATCATTCAGGTAACCCTGGGCTTTGAGGTCAAATAATACTTCTCTTCCCCAGTGCTCCCCAGAGGCAACCCCTTGAAGGCAGGCATTATTTTACAGGTCTTGATGAACCGAGATGAAATGATGTGTCCCGACACCACGTCAATGACAAAGAACTGTTATTCCTGGGCTCCCAGTCAACAGCACACAGCACTCCTGCCTCCCCAAGCAGCAGTGGATTGGTAAATGCCACACATGTACCCTAGGGTACCTGCAGGAGACACTCCTTCCATGCCAAACCCCATCCCAACCCCATTAAGAATGCCACCACAATGGAGACATGCTACGTACGAGAAGGGACATTTATATTTCTTAAAAGGCTCATGGATCAGCATATGTCGCTTGAGTTTGTCTTTCCGATTGAAAGCTGCATCGCACACTGAGCACTTAAAGGGCTTTTCACCTGGATAAAAAAAAGACCAAGAGTCAGGGAGAGTCCAGTCACACAGGGCTGCTCTAGTCACATACAGGATGCGCTCTGGCAGCAGTGCCACCCTCTGCTTCTCTATAAACTTCCAAAGCTTCCCTACCCTGCCTGACTGATAAATGGGTGGATATAATCCACACTGCACTGTTCCTGCTCTCCAGGGCCAGCTTCCTTAGCTTCTGTAAGCGCGGGCAGTGGGGAAGCCACTTCTGTGCCCCACTTCTAAGTGGTGCATGAGGCTGAACCAAAACCATACTTTTCCCAAAACTCATGTTACTACGAATGACTCATACAGGCAACTCTGTTACTCTGGTTATCAGGAAAACAGCCAGGGCACTACAGTGCAGCAAGGACTGTGATACGGAGACAGTGAGCATGTGGTGCCAAGGGAGCCCGTACCCGAGTGGATGTGGGCATGCAGCTTGAGGTAGTGCTCCCGGCGAAAGAACTTCTTGCAGATCTGGCACTTGAACTTGCTGCCCCCGCCATGCGTGGGGATGTGGCGGCGCAGGTACCTCTCGCAGGGGAACACCTGTGAACACACAAAAACAAGGCTAAGAGCCAGCAGCACACAAGGGACATCACTGAACCTGCATGGGCACAGGACACGTGGCTGGTATAGAAAGCTCACGGTGACTGCTTTCTTGGAAAGGACGTACTGAGGAAACCTTTGGTATGCATAAGGAAAATACAGATAGAGCTTTAGAAAAAAACAAACAAACAAACAAAAAAAACCCACAAATGTTTTTATCCTTAAGAAACACGTAAGCTGAAACCTTGCTGCTAAATTTTCTAACACCATATTGCTGAGGACCAGCATCCCAGATGGATGCCCAGTTTCCCACTGGAACCAGCAATAGGATGGGCTGGGCAAGGACCAGTGGTTACTACCTTCCCACAGCATTAACTTCCATTTGTGCTTCCTGATCATCTATTACCAAAGGCTCCCATTCATGGTTTTTATAAAGCCAGCATGAGTGGTTCCTTTCGCTAATGGGGACACTGGAAATTCCCAAGCTCAGTGAATTCCTAATGAGGATGCTGCAAGCACACATCTGATGGGAGCACAGGAGCGGCAGGAGTTCTGGTACCCAGGACTGTGCTCTTGCATCTCCAGAAAACAGCAATATTAGTAAGAATACAAACAGAAGTAAAAAACACTGCTGCAGACAATGGGCTTTCAAAGCCCTATACTGCATGCTGAAAGTCCCACCCAGGCTCAGAAAGGCATCTGTCACCTGCTGGGGGAAGCAGAGAGAAGACAGGTAGAGAAAGACGGGTTACTAACCATGGCAGGACAGTGTTTCCCCTTCCCGAGCTACCTCAGTACAGAGTGGTCACTCCTTTGAGATTGTCCCTGCCCCCACTGCAGGATTTTCATTTCCTTTGCTATAAACAGAGGAGCAAGGGTCCAAATTTTAGTCTGGATTTCAAAAATAATTTATTAGAATTCAAATCCCACCGAGTTCTGCCCCTCAAATCCCTTCAGGGGCTGTGTTGAAGAGATTGTTTCCAGCCAAAACCTACCCAGGCATCGTTCCAGTGCCAGTCACATCACTCAGACAGGCTTCTCTTTGCCAAGGACACAGAGCACTCATCCAAAAGAGGGGAATGAGGGGGAACCTGGAGAATTCTGTGGTGGTAGGAGATGAGGACAGCAACAGAGCTGTAGGAGCTCCCTCAGAACCTAGGGCTTTTCCTGCGCAACCTTCCAGCCAGAGGCAGGCAGGCATGGTGGGTCAAAGACACTGCCACCACTCTAAGACTTCACAAAACCAGCCTCGCTCCTCCTGATACACTTGCTTTTATGAAATATGGACAGCAGCGCAGAGTGTGCAGTCCTGGCAGTAAGGAGTGCTGTCGTGAGACTAAGGGAGCTCCCCTGACAAATTCTGTTCAGCAAACAGGACCCAGGAGAAAAGCCAGCAGGGAGGAACATGCTCTGCATGAGGTTGGAGAGCTGGAGGCCAGGGGAGCAAATCACCTCTGCCCCTCTGAAAAGCACCTCGTGAGCCTGCCAGTCCGTACTGAGGTAGGAAGGGAGGGGAAAGGGAGCCAAGGGTTCCTGCCCCCTCAGAGCCGTAGCTACACGTCCACAACTGGCTCAGGCAGCAGTCACCCACTCACCTTCTGGCAGTGAGGGCAGGGAAAGTTGTGCGTTGCTGTCTGCAGATGGTGCTCCAGGGCTTCCGGGGTGGAGTACTTATTTACACACTTCACACATCTGCATGCGGAGAGAAAGGACAGAGTCTGTGAACAAGGCTGCAGCCATCCAACCCCATACCCAGGCGGGGCTGCCCAACCCATTCACCAGCCACCTTCCAGGTCGATTTTTGACAGGGTCAGTTTGGCACAGACAGTAACACCACCACCCAGGTGCTCCAAAACATCAGCAACCCACATGGCCAGATCACACTCACGCTTAGCACCCTTCATGAGGGGGAGATGCGGGGGAGCTGGGTGGGGAAGCCTTTAAGTTGCTAGTGCTCTTCCACACAGACACCCATGGGAGCACCCGGGGACCCGAGCACATATTCCACATTGCTTCCTCATGGAGACAAGCCCTAAGTAACGACTTCATCTTACTTAAAACGCTTCCTTCCACCTTCATTGCACAAAGACAGCAGCTCCCAGTGAGGGAGCTGAAAGTGGGGTTACACCACAGCAACAGCGTTACCCATGGCTGGGGCAGCCACAAGGCAACAGGCTCCCGTGTGGGGTCTCCAGCATCTGACAAAGCTTTAGCTCATGCCACCACCACTCTCACACCACCTGGGCTCTCTCCACCTAACTCACCTGCTCTCACACAGCCTGGCAGGATTTCTGCCGGAGACCTCTGCCAAAGCTGACTGATAATGGGCAATGGGCACATGCACCATCGACAGTGAATACAGAGACGCTCACATCGTGTATCTGCTGTGAAGTCCCTTTTCCTTAGATCAGGCTAAAACCTCCTCAAACATAAGCAGGGCTCTCATCTCAAAGATTCCCACTGGCAAGCTGTAGGATAAAGCTCCACAGCGCAAGGATAACTAGAAATTATGGTCAATGCAAGAAGTAGCAGATTATTTATTCCATGAAGCTCCCAGCCGACTTCAGTATTCTCTGGGCTTCCTATTCTTCCTACATGTCTCTACAGCCATTTCAAAAGCTCCAGAGAGCTCTTTGCGTAACTCCTCGCTCTTCCCCTCTACACTAATAGAAAGATTTCCCCAGGTAATAAACCCCTTCGCAGCAAAGGGGTAGGAGAAATAACTCATTTTACCTGGGCACAGCTTCTACGACCTGCACTCCCTTTGCTGCAGGTGTTTAAGAATCACAGAAAACAGGCCGGGAAGGCGCTTCCTTGGGTCTCTTCCCCAGCCCAGCACAGGTTCAGTTGTGCCCATCTCATTCTTGACTGGTGATAAGAGGATTTGCAGCAATGGGATCTTCCCACATCACTGATCCCAGCCTTTCACTGTCTTTCTAAAAGGTTCCTTGCGTTCAAAGTGCTTTGCCCTAGCAGCCTGGTGGAGAGGCCCTCCATTTACCCAAAAGAACCATGGCCACTGAAGACACGGCCACTTCTTCCCTCTAATGTCCCCACCGTTCTCAGCCAAACACACTCTGCACCCACTCACTCCTACAAGCCTTGTGAGCACCGATTGCTACTGTACTTGTACACGGCCACATCCTTCTTGGGGCTGTGCTGGGGCAGCAGGCTGTGGGAGTACTGGTGGACGCCCAGCTCGTACAGGGAGGGGAAGTCCTTGCTACAGAGGTGGCAGCGATAACTCAGCTCCTCCTGGTGGCTCTTGATGTGCTCGAGGAAGGACTCCAGTTTTTGGAAGGTCTGAGCGCAGGTCTTCACCACACACTTGTACACCTGAGCCAAGAAGAGAGAGTGACTGGAGCGGCACACCACAGAAACAAACAGGGAAAATCCTCTACCAACAGAGAGAATGGCCTTCCTCTTTGGAATTCATTGCCACTGGGTCATTTCCAGAACGGGTCCACTGCCCCTTGACCCACTGTGCTGGAGAACAGCTGAGCTGATGTTATGAACAAAGCAGCACTGCAGTTCCCAGAGCATCCCACCATGCCCGTGGCGCCGTTAGCATTCCGTTAGGACACAGCAGTGAAACCCTGCCCTGGACTGCAGCAGGACACAATGTGGTGATAAAACATCCCCTTCCTCTGCTGCCTTCCTCAGAGGAAGGGTCTTTAAAGCACAGTGCAGAGCAGCTCAGCATCAAAATGTGGCTGACAGCTCCAGGTGAAGACAACAGCAGAACCTGCCGGGAGTTGAACATTGTGCAAATGCAGATTTGTCAGGGCACTCCCCTAAGAAAACAAGGTGTGAGAAAGGGGTGCTGGTGTCAGCACCCAAAACCACTCAAGTGGATGAGACCACAACACCCCAGCAGTGACTGTCCCATGACCTGAGAGCTGCCACCTACACTGAAAACTTTGGACTTCACTTCTTTTTTTTTTCTCTAGCTACCCAAACCTGCTCAGCTGACTTCTCACTCAGCAGGGTGGAGGCAGCAGAGCTTTTCAAAGCCACCTAGACCACACAGCTGCAACCCAGAGACGCAGAGAGCCGAGCTGCATGTGAAGCACTGGCAACTTTATAGAGCAAGAGGCTCCGGACAGACCCCAAGAACCAGTGCACTATATGAAGCCCGTCCCTACCTCACCACCAACACAGGGCACCCTCTGTCCCTACCTGCTCATTCTTGTGCTGTGTCATGTGCGATTTGAGCTGGAAATAGGTGTTGAATTTGCTGGGGCAGAACTGGCACTGGTAAGAGCTATCAATCAAGACAACCTGCTTGGCTTCCAGTTTTCCTGTCTCGCTCTCGTCCAAGGGGCTCATGTCTTGGGGTGGTTCTGCAGGGTTCCTCGAGGGCTGAGTCAAACCTGGAGAAAGGGAGAGACAAAGTCACCACCTGCCATGAGACAGTTCTCAAAGCTGCTATGCAAGCGCCATGCTGTTGAGACACATCAGGCCTGGCTCTGGGGCCAGGCTCTTCCTTCCTTTCAAAGACAGACTCTTTAGATCAGATGAATCTCACACTCTAACAGGGTAGTTGTAAGTTTGTCTACAGATTATCAAGGGCTCTGACTACTCCATCTTCCTCTCCTTGACCCATTCTCTTTTCCCAGGGACCTAATTGTGCCCTGTGGAGCAGTCAGCAGATCAGGATCCCTGCCAGGGAACTGGAACCAGATTTACTCCCATCTCTGGTGGGAGATGGGAGGTAAGATCCAGCCAGTAGCACACAGTCCATGATGTCTGCATGGAGCAGCTACAGTGGGGCCTTGTCCTAGACATGACATTGTCACTGTGTTCGCTCCCCTCCCTAACTGGGACTGAGGCCACCAGCTGAAAGAGTATCCAGACACAGTCTGCCAGCAAGGAGCCCTTCTCTGCCTCAAGTATTTTCAGTTGGCCATCGGGGCCAGACCAAGTCCAGGCATGACTTGCACATTGCAAACAAGACAGAGCACTGGGCTATGTGAAACCACCGGCTTGTCCAGAGCTGCCAAAGCTGCACCTGCCAGGGAGGGAGAAGGGGGAAGACACCTCACTCTGTCCTCATCCACATACTAGCACAGCGTTTGAAGCCGCTGTCTCCTGAACCCACCATGGCTGGGGGCACCCCAAGGACAGACCTACCAGCAGAAATCTAGCAAACATGACTCACTTCTCTAGTGTGTGCTCCCCATGGGAGGAACGCAAACAGCACACACAGCTCCTGCCTCCCCTCTCTCCCTGTGTGGAGGTGCAGGGACACGCAGACTCCTCATACCGCTGCTCTGTCCCTAGCACGTGGCATCCCCAGGCAGCAAACCTGTGTTCTCCTCGTCCTCCTGCTGGTTGGGGTTCAAGGCCATGACCTGCACCGTGATGGAGTTGCGGGAGATGGTGCACCCCAGCCCTGGAGGCCACACTTTATGGGTTTGCATGTGCTTCTTCACATTGGACTTCTGGGCAAAGGCTCGGCCACACACGATGCACTGGAAGGGCTTCTCGCCTGTGTGACTGAAGGCAGAAGGCACCATATCAGCAGCTGGCAGAGAGAGGAGGCAGCCCCCAGGCATGGACCATGGTGGGGTGGCTGCTGTAGGACTGTGCTAGGCACTCGGCTTGGCAGATCAGCACCAGGACCAGCCAATCAAGGGCTTTGAGACCTGATTAACTCGAGAAAATGGACTGTGAGAGGCCTGGGGAAACAAGCCTGGTGCACAGACAAAACAGGGTCTGGGGATGACAAGAGATCAAAGGAAGAAGTGGGAGAGGAAAACAGCTCTGCAGCATTCACTGTCAGGGTTTTCACATGGACCTCGGGGACCCCATCACTTTCTCAGGTGTACATTCCTTTTCTTCCCTGTTATCCCTCCTTCCCCTCCACACATATCTCATCTAGCTTGCAGCCCCCTGGATCTCCCTGAATTTGCTCTCCCCTGTTCGCAGCAGAAAGGTCTTTCTACCCTGCCCTTCTGCTTCCAGAGGAACAGTGGACTCTAACATATGGAGGCTGGGAAAGGGAGCAAAACCACCACTTATTCCTTCTCATCTGTCCCAAGTCCGGCAGATTCCTCCTGCCAGAGAAGAGCTCTCTTATAAGAGCTCTCTATATAGACACGGAGCTTGGCTTACAGTTTGCTAACACAGGCAAACACAAAGGCTGCAGCTTGCTAGGGAGAGAGAGAAAAGGAAAGGGCAGAGGCAAGCAGCGGAGATCTGCTGCTCCAGTGATCAGGTGACAACAGGTTTGGCTTTCAAGGTCTCATCAGCAAGGAAAATAAGTCTCCAGTCCCAACCCATAATCAGCAAGATTACATCCATGATTCAACCTTCACCCCAGCCACTGGGGAGAAGGTGTCCCAGAGGAAGGGGGATGAAGGATCTCCTCCCAGCACAGCACAGATTCTGGGACATGACAAAAGCAAGGTCTACTGGACTGTGCAGACTCCCTCAGCAGGGCTGTGCCCATCTCTCCCCCAGCCACCCTGATGTGTCTGGGCTAGTGGCACCATTACCTTCTGATGTGCTGCTGCAGGTCGAAGTTCTTGGTAAAGGCCTTGTCACAGTAAGTGCATTTCAGCTTGGGGGACTTGGGTTTGCCTGAAAGAGCAAAAATGCACACAGGAATGAGATCATGTGGCACAGCCCTCTCCCCCCCTGCACCACAGGGCACTTGCCCCAAGACGGGTCTACTCAGGACCAAGAATAAAGGTCTTATGAAAGGGTAAGATCTGCCTGGCCAGACTGGGGAGAGGTTACGGGCACAAATATATATTTAACGTAGCCTGAGCTAACTCTAGAAGTACTGAGGAGGAAAGCAGTGGAGGGGCAGGGCATTCTCTCCAGACATTAACCACTCCGGAGACCCTTCCAGCACCTACTTTAAAGGCATGCTGGGCATTGGGAAAAGACAAGGGATTAGTGAGAGGAAGGGCCCCAGTTCTGTCTGTCTCCAATGAACTCACCAAGGTCAGCCATCAGCCAGAGCACATGCATATTCCTCCCATCCAGAAGATCAGTCAGTCACATCTTCTATCTACTATAACGGAGTATAAACCAATGGAACACAGCAGAACCATGGGCTGCTCTAGGAAATTCTGGACTGAGAGCTGCAGCCTGCATGATCATTCACACCTCTGCAAATGACGTTAAACCCTATCATCTGTATGGTTCTAACTCCAGAGGCCCGGTGTTCCTGGGAGGAAGGCCAGGTGGCACTCCTCCACCTCAAGCCTGGGACCTCCCTTGTCACTCAGATCGTGCGCTTGCATCACACCAGCAATGGGCAGGCTGGCCAGCGATGATCTGACACTCCTCCAACCTGTAATGGGGCACACCCTGGTCCTGCCTCACCTGGAGACAGGCGTGTTTTCTTCATAGCTATTGAAACACACAGCAGGGATGGGGCAGCTGGGCCCTCGAGAAGAGGGTCTTCAGGGCCAGACCACATCTAGCCCACCAGCCTTGCGGCTGGGCAGTCTTCCTTGGGTTAAAAGGGACCAAGCTCTAACACCTTGCAGGATCTCCCCATTTCAGGTGTGATCCAATAAGCACGTAGCTGCAGCAGATATAGCTCGCCCACGCAGTAGCACAGTGACAGTCCTTTCACATGCACTCAGAGGTGACAGACAAGAAGCACATCCATACTTCAACCTGCTCTTGGTAGCTTCATGCAGGGCATCATGTTTCTCCTTGGCAGCTGCACACACAGCCAAAGCCATCCCATGGGGCCTGGAAAGCCTGTGGCTCAACAGTTCGCTATGGGATAAGAACGCTGGCCTACAGGTTAATGCAGGGCACATGCTATAAGGATGCTTACCCTCCTGCAGCCCACTCTCGTTTTTGCAGCGACGATTTTTGGCAGCGGAGGTGGAATCAAAACCAACCACACCACCTCCTCCTGCACTGGTCAAAGGTGTGGGAGTGCTGGTGCTCTTGGACTTGAACCCCTGCTTCCCAGGGCTGTACACAGGAGAAGGGTACACAGGACTTTCCACGCACTGGCTCGGTACCTGCAAGAGCACAATTTATCAGAGGAAACAGGTTTGCTACACAGAGCCATACTGCGCCCTAACGTCCATCTCCGCTTGCCATTCCAGGCCGTTAGTCTGGCCGAGTTTTCTGCCTTCTGCCAAACTGGGTCAAATTTCTGCTTCACCAGTCCAACAATGTGTCTTTAACTAAAACTAACACCCTGCACGGCATGAAACTCTCTCACTGAACATCACAAAGTATCCAGGAGTTATTACAGCAGAAACAGGCCAGCAAAGAAACACTGTGAGAGAGCCATCTAATCCCTTATCTATGCCTTATGCCTAGAAGAGTTTCTCATCCATCTGTGCAGGTAACCAGAACAATCACCACTGGCGCTGTTGGGCTCCACACCACCCCTGAAGGCAGGGATCTCCCGACCCTGCTGCCTGCCCCAGCAGGACTGCACAAGAGAAGGAAAGCACAAGAGATCTCCAGGTGGCAAAGCACAGCTGTTTATGATTAGAAATATTGGAAAAGGACACTTAAAGAAAAAGACAGAGGCATCAGTCTGGGGTGACACGGTTTGAGGGCATTTCTGTTGAACACCCTGATAAATTAATACACAGCACTAAGTATCCAACATCCCCATCCATTTCTGACTACTGACACTTTCAGATCAGGTGCCAGCTACAAAGAGAAGGACGACAAACTTGTTAACACCCCGTAGTTTTCATTGTGAATAGCAATGCTAACTTGAACACTGTAACAGCTGACCCACCGGTAAATCCACCCCTGCCTGTGCCTCTCTTTAGGAGAAGCTGCCTTGTCAAGCTTGCTTATTGATATTCAGATTAAATTTTTTCTCTCCACTTAAGCCTGCAGAGCACAGGTTGATGCTCCGCACCCTTCTGGGTCATAAGCTCCCTCTCCTCAAGCCTCACCAAGTGCTCCGACCCTCTTAACCGTTTTTCTTGTTCTCAGAATCCCTGCCATCTTTCCAACACCCTTCTGTTCAGTACCTTCTCCTATAGGAAATAAGCATTGTCAAATAACCTACCACATCTTCCTAGACTCTAATTCCACATTCCTAGTCCCGCATTAGAAGAGGCCCAGGAGGACAGAGTCCCTGTGGAGAGCCCCTGGCCTTACCTCCATGGGCGGATAGGGCTGCATCCCCAGCGTCTGGATCTCCACCGTGCTGTTTGGTGCCATAGGAGCAGGTGCACTGTACACTTCAACCACCCCGCTGCCACCGGCACTGGGCTGCCCTGGAGCCCCCAGGCTCGGGGGGGGAGGCGGCGGAGGCTGAGGAGGGGGTGGCGGTGGGGGAGGTGGAGGCGGGGGAGGCTGGGAGAGGTATCCAGCCCCAGCGTGCATACTCAAGCTGCTCTAAAACCAGAACAGGGAGAGACAGACAGACAAGACGTTGAAAATGAAGCACTGCTCTAGCAGCGACGAGTCAGAGAGGCTGCTCCCTCAAACATGTTCCCAATCCCGATTCAAAACGACACCAATGTCTTGACACAATGCAGCACTGCTCAACTGCCAGGCTGGACCAGACTGTGCTGGCTTGCAGAGGGTAGGTGTGACCTGTCAGTAGACATCCTCTCCTCCAAAACCCCACTGCTTTTTTTGCTTTGTTTTTAAAGCTTTTAATCCTTCTGTTACAAAGAATATTTTCAGAGGACGGAAAATGTATCCAGCCTGGTCAACCCTGTGGGGAGCCCAAAACAGCCATCCCAGGAGGAAAGAGATCCATGGGGCAAATTGACAAGGGCTTTGGAAGCCAACCATTATACAGGGGCTCAACAAAAAGCTGGAGAGACCACGTTACAAACATTTGGGCATCTAGCAACAAGGACACCAGGAGAGATGGAGCCCTGGAGCTATCCTGTCATTTATCCATCACTCCTTCCCGAGCCTGGCCGGCACATCGGGAAGGTGCCCAGGATTCAGCATTGAAGCAGCTCTCGGGAGTCCAATCAACCGCCTGGACTCTCCTGCTGTGCAAGCACGGCCCCATGCAGTGGGACTCTCCAGGCCCACACGTGCCCCTTACCTGTACCGGGGGCTGCACTGTCGGCATGGGCTGGTCCAAGGATGTAAAAGCAGACATGGCCGACATCAGCACCTCATCGCTAACTAAGATGTTCCCCTGCACCAGGGTCTGAATCAAAGGTGATGGGGGAACAGTGATATATGTAGAAATTTGCTAAAAGACAAAAAAAAGCATGCATTGTTGACCAGCAACAGGACAAAACAACAAACAAAAAATGATGACACTGCTTTTTACCGAACCTCAGAGTCCCTGCTTTCACAGCCTCTGGTCAGCAGATGAGCTGCAGTAATTATCTACAGCTTCCTACTGAGTCCGTGGTAGTTTCTAGCTGTAACAATAAGGCAGCTCAGAAACCTTCTTCAGAAAAGGAGGTAAAAAAATATCACAGCGGCTCGGGAAAGTGGCTACTGCCTACAATTCAAATCAGGGGTTATTAAACAAGATCCACAGGACAAACTTGTCACAGACAAGTTCAGGCCTTCCCTGGGCGCTTCCCCTAGCTTGGAAAGGTGGAGAACTGAGGGAGGCTGCTCTCTCTGCAGATGGTGAACGTCAGGCTCATCTCTTCAGACTGGAGTTGGATTCTAGGAGGGTAGGGAGGCTGTCCCATTTTCCATGTGGAAACAACCTGTGTTTGCAGGACCATCCACTGTCCCTATGTTAACTTAAAAAAAGCAGTTGGTTTGAATGCACTTCAGAAACCATCATGATTGAAGGCACAGTACATGTCAGGCACAAGGGACTGGCTCCTCAGAAGTCTGTTGGGAAGGAGAGTTACTCCAGAGAGAATATTCCCTTAAAGCTCATCACACCGCATTACATGGGCTTATCTGCTGGAGACTGAGAGGAGAGATGCAGGGATGAAGCTGCCAGACATTGCCCTCCTCTTCTGCCCACGACCCAGACCACAGCCCAGGGAAGAACAAGAGCTGTTCCACCCTGAGCGCCACGGAGCGTGCACCCAGGCTGTGACACTGAGGTTCTTCAGCAGAACCAAAGTCTGGCTGTAGCACAGATACAATACGAAACCCCTCCTGTCCTGAAAAAAGGGCTATCAGACACTCCTGCTGGAGGACACCTCACTGCAGTGGACCAGGCAGCTTTAACCATGAGGTCAAAAGCCAAGAGGACCACAACTGAGCCTTTTAGAAGAGAGGTCAGTCATGAGGCACCCCTGGATCTAAAAGCACCACCCAGAGGTCCCCCCCACTCCCAAAACCATGGTGACAGAGCAGTAGAGCCTCTGCCCGCAGCATGGTACCTGCCGGCTGGCGCTCGGAGCCTGCTGCACCGATGTGATGGAGGGGGTGTACACACTGTTGGTGGCCAGCGAGACCGTGGAGAGGGAAGGGGTGTTTCCCTGGCACTGCTCTCTCTTGTGGGTCATGAAGGCAGGCAGAGAGTTGAACTGCTTCTTACACTTGCCACAGAGGAACACGTCTTCGTCATCTGCAATTAAGAGGACCAGATCACTGCTCCAGGCTTTCTTCTGCATTCCCCAATGCTACACCTAACAACCACAGCCGTAGAAAAACAGACACTTTTTGGATCTGAACACCTCAAGGACATCATCATCATGAGATATCAGCTGCAAGGGCCAAACTGTCCCTCCTCCCCAATCCCAAGCTCTCCCTAAAGCCAACTGATGCGACCGAGCCCATCTCAGCCCTGCTCCTATATATGAAACCCACTGTCTCCCTGTGGCAAACTTTATCCTGTTGTCTGTCTTCTCATCCCAGAGACATAAACAACCAACCCAGCCTTGCTCCTGTAGCACCCTCTGCTTTTAGTCAAAACAGCTTCTTCCAAAGCACCTGTGTTATACTGGCTGAGGCAGATTTTATTACGCAGGTTGCACAATGGAAGAGAAGTAACTTGGATCAGGGCACAGAGTCAATGGCAGCTTGTGTCTGGAAGCCACCTCCCCACAAGACTGCTGGTTTCTGATGCCTCTGCTTGACGTTAGAAGCAGAAATAAGACAACCCAGTTACCATGTCCTAAATTAAATTTGCAGCATTAGCAAACCACATAAGTATGCACCATTTTGCACTTGATCCAGTTGGACTCACAAGGCTGCACCTCCTGTCTGATTCACAGCCTGAAGCAGAATGTTTCTGGGGACACAGGCTATAACTTCTGCAGGGGAGAACTCTGTATCCACCCAGCAAGTCCTAGTCAAGCCCTATGAGTGTTCATGTGCACACCAATGACCAGTTCCCATATTTATTCACACGGATGAGATACTCAATGACTGGAGTAGTTGTACATCCCCAGGATAAGGAATGGCTCATTAAATAAAAAACTTGAACAGTAACAAGCACTAGCGCCCGCTCCTTCCCTTCATGCCTTTATTGGAAATGCGTGGTCAAGTCTATTGTCATGACTATCTCCAAAAGCATCTCTGCTCACTTGGGCACTTAGTCTCCTCCTTCCTGCGCTGCCTAGTTCTGCTGAGGGCTCACAACACCCGTAGCAGCACCCTACATGTACAGCCGCTCTACCGGCTGTTACAATCGTCAAAAGTGCACACTGTATGAAGAAATCTGCAGTCCCTGCCCCTCTTCTCTCTCTCCCAGTGCTACCAGGACTCACCCATGGACTGGATGGCAGTAGAAGAGTTGACATTTTGAGCAGATGGATCTGTCACACCTCCTTGACCATCCAGTAAGGACTGCACAGCCAGCACTGTCTGATTATCCATTCCTGAAAGGAGACACAAGCACGGATGGGAAATCAAGCACAGCCCAAACATGGAACACTCAGGCACTGGGATCTCACTCGAGTGGTGGAGGGAAGCCGCTTGTCAGCTGCTGCTGTCTTCTCCCACAGAGCCACTGTCACCTTCTCATCTCCCTCTACTCCACAGCATTAACTATCAACTAAAGCAACACTCCCACCTGTCTCCATCCACTCCTTTCATATAAAAAAAGGGAAGAAAGGGAAGGAAAGCCAAAAGAGGGCTTGGTTTCAGGTATTTGCTGCCGAGAGGAAGGATGCTCACAAACTGTGGGTATCAGAAGAGCTAAGAAGTAGATATTTGGGATGTCAGGGGCCAGCAGCCGGGGTGGGTGTCTCTGGGGACACACTGTGATACAGCACAGACAAGCACTGAGCTCGCCAAAGACAAAACCCTCGGAGTGCAGCAGCTCTGTCTCAGCAGCAGGGTTGGAAATGCCTCTCTGTTTTCAGGACCAGCGTTCCCAGATCTGATCAGACACAGGGCTATGAAGAACAGGAGGATTTAGGTGCAGCTTTAAGAAGGAGATATTAAGTACGGGTTCCTGGGAGAGATGCTTTGGGGGGACCTGCTCAGCCACCAGCTGCCATCCTAGTATTGAGACATGCCAGGAGAGCAGGATCATGGCACCCCTCACTCCCAGGACTGTGCTTCTTCACAGGCTTCCCTCAAGCAAGAGATGCTGGTCGCTCTCTCTCATTTCCATTTCCCTTGGGTCTCCACGAGAGCACACACACCCAGCCAGATTTGTTGTCAGAATCAGCTCACTTGCTTTGGCACAAATATTTTTTGCTACAGCTAAAATATTGTAAAATATTCCAGATAAATACCGGAGATGCGGACTGCTCCTCTAGGGAAACAACCTGGTCAGCAGCATGCGGATCAAGCCCAACACACTCTTTCTTTTTAGAAATCAGATGTAAAGACACATAGAACAATCTGATTATGGAAAAAATTGTGAAAAGGGGTGGATTTTATGCACCACTCCTCCCTACCATTCCTTTATGACAAGGAACACATGAATAGAAGAAGTGGCATGGCATGCCGGGGTTGTATTTTTTACTTTGTGGATTAAGGGAGAAAATAAATGTGGTGGGTTCCTAGGTTGCTTTTCACGTTTCTTCAAGATCTTTTCAAAACAAAACTGTAAAGCTCTGAACTCAGAATTACGTGCCACAATAAAATCTATTGGTCTGATCATTTCCAAGCAGTGAGGTGAGACAGTTCCTGAGGAGAAGTCGCTCAGCAAACAGCACCAGGAAAGACAGTGAAACACCGTAACAGATCACAGCATAAAGGAACAGCACAGCAGGAGCAACCACCTCATCTTCTCATTGCAAATTCCTCTTGTCCTTTTAAAATTTCTCCTGTGCAACCAGGACATTACTTTCCCAACAGGGAGAGCCCACATAATCCACAGCACTTTAAAGATACTCTAAATACTCATTTCTCCTGCATCTCTAGTGTGAAGCAAATAACACGATGACCCCATGAACAGCTTTTTCATTATTTCACCAAGAAGAGGTGGCAAACGCTGTACATGCCCCTGGGAGAGAGGAGAGCACCGTTCTGCAGCTGCTGGGGAGCAGAGGGCACAAGTAGCTACTGGAAAGCAGCAGATCACAATAGTTCCCATGCTACCATAAAATTACCACTGTGCCTATGGGAACCCTTTCACATAAATCACACGGAGACACAGCAAAGCTGCAGGTCCAGTTCCGCAAGCCTTCGCTCGCGCGGAGAGCTGCAACCAGCCCCGCAGGACAGCCCTGCCAGCAGAACACCGCTGGAGCACTCCTGGGTGGATCTGCTCACACTGACAGAACCCCTGCTTTAAAATAAACCTCCTTTTCTACAAATAACCTCCTGGTCAACTGCAAAGGCAGCACTGCAGGCTCTGGTTGGCACATCTAAACCAGGGAGTGAAACGGAGCAGCCATTCTTCAGCAGAAGTAAGCTAGCAGGACAAAAAAGGGGGATCAAAAATTCAGGTTTAGTATATTATGGGGATAATTAAGAACAGCTTGCATCAGGAATGTCACACTTGGTGTGCCCAGCACTGCAAAACTGGGTTTCCCGTAGCCAGATCTTCCAAGTAAAACAGCCAGATGATTGCCTTGATCCCACTAGCAGGAAGAAGCTTAAAAAGAAGCAAAGACCCAAGGACAGGTGACAACGATGCAGCAGCAAGGTTGGTGTGGCATTCAGCCTTCTGCTGGAGAAACATGGGCGAGGACAACAGAAATACGTTGCTCTTCATTCATTTGGCAATTGGTGCAAATGCCCACGCTGTCCCTGCAGTTTCACAAGTAAATGAACAACGCCACACTTAACAGAGGGAAATCACCAAGTTCAAGGTTTAGTAAGCCATGAAGGCAAGCAGGCAGAGTTACTTGGTTGGTTACACGGATGCCACTCATGGCCATCCACGGACTCCAGGAGAAAGCTCTGGATCCATCCTGCACTGATTGCAGCCAGCAGGATGTTCTTCACAGTCATGACACCTAAAAAAAAGCTAGCTTTTCTCTCTTCATGGCAGGAGGTTTGGGGAAGCCAGGAAAAAAGTACAAGACCACTGATTTGTGCTTTTTTTCCCCCCCCCCCCTTCTCAAGTTTCTCTCAGTTTAGAGATGGAAACAAGACTGTCCATTTCACCCAGGTGCTACTTTTCCCTCATGCCCTGATTTTCATGCAATAAGTCTTTTTTCTGCTGACAGAGGCACCGGGTGCTTTAGTGACAGGCGAAAATGCCCCTCTGCCCCACAGCACCCACTGGGGACACGGCTGCTCTCAGCACCACACACGAACGCCAAGTCACCATCGACTTGTAATCGAATCAACAAGACAAAACAAACAAGCTCAGCTACTAAAAGCTGCCAATTATTGTGGGCTTAAAAAAAAAAAAAAACACGCTTTTTTTCCTTAATTTGCTAAAATGTTTTGCTCTCCTGAATTCTGTGAGGAAACCCACACAATAGGAGCTGATTGCAAAGAGGAAATAGGGAAACTGATTATACACAGAGTGCTGTCAAATGCACCAAGTAACCTGACAAAATAGAAATATTTCTTCTTTGCTCTTCTTTCTGCCGCTGCAATCGCAGGTGCTGTTTGCAAAGTGATGATCCTGATGCAAGGCCTTCCAGTCGGTGGTGTTCCCTCATGGAAAGGAAAATATGTGTGTAATCCAATTTAGGAAAGAAATGCCTTGTGAAATACTTTTTCTCCCAAGGGGCTGACCCTGAGCTGAGTGTCAGACTGACACAGCTTAGCATATCCAAGAGTTCCCCTCGGGCAGCCCCCTCCTACTAGTGTCCCAACGCAGAATTGAGATGAACACGAGTGTGACCGTTCCCCCGCACAGCAGACAGGAGCCGGGCACTGCCCTGGCTGTCCCAGAGCACCCTGCTCATGTCCCAGGGAATGTGCCATGCAAAGCCCCCACACTAACCCATGCACACAGGGGTGAGAATCAACCCAGGGACTGTCCCCGGCAGGGTGCATGGGCACATCAGTGAGGCCAGGGCTGGCAGCGTGAGCCCTGGCATGTGGGGAGGATGGGGGGACCCCAGCACGCAGAGCATGAGGGTGTCCTGCTGCATGGTGGTGTCCCAGTGTGCTGGGCACAGAGATGGGGAGCAACAGGGATGCCCTGGGGATCGGCAATCCCATTTACTGGGCACAGAGGTGATGGGAGTGCCCCAGTGTGCCAGGCACAGGGGCAGGGAGGCAATGGGGTACACTGGGGTGGGGGACACAGGAGCAGGGTGGCGATAGGGTGTCCCAATGTGCCGGGAAAAGGGGCGGGGAAGTGATGGGGTGCCCCAGCGTACAGAGCACGGGGACAGGGAGGCAATAGGGTGCCTCAGGGTGCCAGGCACAGGGGCAGGGAGGCGATGGGGTGCCCCGAGTTGCCCGGCACAGAGAAGCGACGGGATGCCCCGGGGTGGGGGGGCACAAGGGCAGGGAGGCGACACGGTGCCCCGGGACACCGGGCTAACGGGGGCTGCCCGGTGCACAGAGCACTGAGACGGGCGGTGCGGGGATGCCCCGTGGCACAAGGCCGGGAGGTGACAGGGGTGCCCGAGGGAACCGGGGAGGGCCAGAGGAGCCCTGGGCTCCGGGCAGGGGATGCCCGCTGCGGTCGCGCCCCGCCCCCCCGCCACCCGCCGGCCCCGGGGCCGCACCGGTGCGCGCCGCCGCCGGTGGCGGCGGGGAGAGAGAAGAGGAACGGAGGGGTGCGGGGCGCGGCCCCGAGCTGCTGGCAGCCCCTCGCTCTGCACCGGGCCAGGCCTCGCGGCCCCTCGCCCCCCGCGGCGGCGGCAGCACGGTGCGGCGACGCTGGGCCGGGGTTGGGGGGGAGAGAACGAGGAGAGGCGCATCCCCGTGCCGTCGGCCCAGCACAGTCCCGCCCGGGCCCGGCGCGGCGGCCCCGTTACCTTCCAGCGCCTCGAAGATCGCCTGCGCCATCTTGGAGCCGGGGCGGCCGCGACCCGCCAGCCGGAGCGGGCACCGGGAGCGGCGGCGCCGCCCGCCGCCAGGGGGCACCCTCCGACCGCGGCGGGCCCGGGGAGGGCGGGAAGGACCGGGGAGAGGGGTGCAGCCCGGGGGCCGGTTCGGTGCTCTGGGTCTGGCCGGGGGGGAATCTCGCGTTTAACTCGGGCCGCGGCAGAGCGGCGCCACCCCAGCGGCCCGCGGAGGCCGGGCCCCGCCGAGAACGGAGGGAACCGCCAGGCGGCCGCACCTGCCCCGGTCGGGCTCTCGGCGCGGCGCCTGCGGGGGCCGGCGGAGCCCCCGCTCCGCACCGCTGCCACGGGAAGGCCGTGCCCTGCCCGCCGCCATGATCCGGCCGGGCTGGGCCGCCCCGCGGGGCCGACAGCGGCGAGCACGGCCCCGTCACGGCCCTCAGTGGGAGGGGCGGGGCGGAAGGCTCCGCGCGCCCCCCCATTGGCTGCCGGATAGACGCTCACCACCAATGAGCGGTTAAGGCAGCGCCGCCTATTGGCCAACAGCGACGATAGGCAGCCGGGATAGCCTGTGCGTGCGGCGGGAGGGGTCCCGCCCCCGGAAGCGAGCGCCGTGTCGGCGGCCGGGGCCGGTCGCGGTGCGCCATGGCTGGTGGCGGCGGGGATGCGGTCCGCGCCCTGCTCCGCGCCGCCAACGCCATCCTCCAGCAGCGCCGATACCGCGCCGCGCTCGCCGTCCTCAAGGGTTTCCGCAACGGGGCCGTGTGAGTGCGGCGGGGGGCCGGAGGGGGAGCCGGGCCCGGTGGTGGACGGGGGGGTGTCCCGGTTCCTCCGGGGCCTAGTCATCCCGAGGGCCGCAGGATGCCTGGGGGTGTTGTGGTAGAGGTTTGGGAGAGCCGTGTCTGTCTTCCTCACGGGTAAGAGAGGGTTTAACCGGTTTTGGGGTCCCCTTTGGGCGTGTCTCATTGGGGTGTGCGTTCTCTGAAGCCTGTGGCCTGGGCTGCTGCTGGTTTGGTGTGCTGACTTACTAAGTAGCAGCTTTTGGCTGTCAGTAGAATATAAGTAGAATCATTTGATAGCGTATCACAAAAAGTCTGAAATATCTATTCACTTTTGCAGTTATGGAGCAAAAATTCGTGCCCCACATGCCCTGGTGATGACTTTCTTGTTCAAGAGTGGAAGGTATGAACCCTAGTTCTGTATTTCTGTGTTACTGCTTAGAATGCTTTCATTCAAGCATTCAATCTTTCAGAAGGCTTAAAAACCAGAAAGATACATGAGCTATGGTCATAGCCCGTTGTTCTGTTACCTACGTAGGACAACTCGTATGCACACACATATATAAATATAGGTATTGTTGGGGGTCAACCACTTGTGCAAGGGTTGATGAAAACCAGTGGGCAGAGGAGAAATTAGCAGATGCAAACAGCAGCGTTCTGCTTTCTGTTCAAATAAGGGAAGCCAAGCTGTAGTAGGGCACATTGTGGCTTTCCCTGCTTATGCCAGAGGTTTGCACTTAGGCAAAAAAATTAAAAAAAAAAAAGACTGCTTGACTGATCATAGAATTAGATGGAAGCACAGTCTGCAGTCTAAGTAGAGCTATACTCCACTGAGTGAGCTACATGTAAAGGGATATGTCCTCTTTCACAAAACAGATGTTCTGTGAGATGCCTGAGCTGTCAGTCTGGATGGGCAGGCCAGAGGGGCGTTGTGTCCAGGCTGAGTGACTGCAGTGGTACTGCCTTTTTGCTCTCCTAATTGTCTGTTTCCTTTCTTCAGTTTAAGAGAGAAATTGAAATCGATTGCTCAGGCTACGTATACTCATTCCCGGAACTTGGCCTATTTTGTGTTCACCTACAAGGGGCTGATGGCGTTGCAGTCCTGGCTACAGGGGAAAAAAATTCCATTTCATTCTTTCTTTGCAGCCTGCATTGGAGGTTGGCTAGTGTTCGGTGAGAACAACCCCATCAACAGCCAGGTAAATGCATTTGTTGAAAGTTTCCTTGACAAAAAAAAAAAACAAACACCGACCGATAGATGATACATGCCGGGAAGTGATTGGTATAGCCTGGCATGTTTCTGGTGGTTCTTACTGTGTAGCGTTATTCTTTTATTATATTTCTCTTTGCACAAGTTCTGGTTTTGGCTGCCCTGTGCTCAAATCCTAGAGGTGGTTGTGGGCCTCCGTGAATGGTGTGTGCAGTTTGAGGGCTAAAAGCCCAAGTTTCCCCCCAGAGCTGCACTTGCGTGCTAGGAAGGCAGGCAGGCAGGCAGTCATGCAATTCAAAGTTGCTGGGTTACGCCCCCTGCCATCAGAGCTGTGGTGACTGACTGTGGGTGCCCCTAGTCTGCCCACTCGCAGGGTTAAACCCTTCAGCTTGAATGTTGTGAGCGTAGAGCGCAATCGGTTACTGAGCTACGCTTAACTAAACTGGTTAAACTGACAAAAGCTGCTCAGGGGATGTTTAATTTAAAGCTGGTTGTTAACACACAGTCACAGATTAATCAGTCAGTAAAACACACAGATGCGGATTAATCAAAAGCTTTTTACTTATGCAATACCCTCCAAGAGCATACCGTCAGTCTGGTTTTAGGATGTGTCCAGACTATCGAGTTTGTATCTGCATGGCAGCTTAGAAGAGCTGCCCTGTTACTATTCTATCACCAGCAGCATCTGGGGTAGCATTAGCTGAGCAAAAACAAAAGTTGTGCAACCGCAAAGATGCGTTGCATCAAGTCTAACTTGATTACTAAATTAAAGCACCAGCGGAGAAGTAGGATTTTGAGGGTATAGGGAAGACACGGACATCTCCAGTTATAAAGACTATGTGATATGTGAAGCTACAGCCTCTTTGCTGTTAAGCTGGGTAAATTGTTTCCACCCCTCTTGCCTGGCTTATCGCTTCTAAATCACTTAACTTGGCTAGTGTGTCTGGTCAGGCTATTTTCCTCATGTTCTTTGGGTTTTTTCTTCACACAGATCATTATGTACCTGCTGTCTCGCATCCTGTTCGGCTTGTCTCGGCTGGCAGTGGAAAAGGGCTATATCCCACAGCCAAAGCAGGATCCCTTCCCGCTTGTCGCTGCTCTGATATGGGGGACAGTTCTCTGGCTCTTTGAGTACCACCGGCAAACTCTGCAGCCTTCTCTGCAGTCCTCCATGACCTACCTGTACGATGATAGTAACGTATGGCATGACATTTCAGACTTTCTCATTTATAACAAAAGGACAGACAACAAGTAGGTGGTTCATTGTCAAATACCTTTGAATGGGACGGTACCTTCCAGCAGCTAAGGGAAAAGGTTATTCTGTTGCTCTTGACTGGTGATTTTTTTTAAATTAACATCTATCAGGCATAGGTGCTTTTTGTGTTCTGGCCAAAATGTTCTGATTAGTCTTCTCTTTGCTCTGTTTAGAGTGAGTAAATACCCCACAGAAACTTGTTGCAGTCCTCAGTGAGAGTAAAATGCCTTGGGAATCTTGAATTAAAAGAAGTCATTTTTTTAAAAGAGGCCTTGTTTTCCCTACAAGTATGTGGTTTTATTTTTTAAAGAAGCTAAATATCAAATGACAGCCTGAGAGTAAGTGGTCTAATCATGATCACGTGATCGTGTCAGATAATGCAAAAGTGTTCTAGGGATTGTCTGAATGCCCTCAAGACGTTTTTCTGTGTGGCTGTGCTCACCCTGGTGTGATGGGAGTGGGGGAACCTGCTCAGGTCTGAAGGCCGGAACATAATTTCTTGATTTCTGTGGACAACTGAAAATCTTGTTTAAGCTATTACAAGGCCAATTGTGTGCTCCCTAAGAGTGTTTCTCTGCAGTTTTCCCTCAGGGAGACAATAAGATGTTTGAGAATAAAACTGTTAAGATTGTCTGGTACCAGTCTGTTAAATCAGGCTTGGAGGGGCTGTTTTTGCTTGTTTTCTTTCATGCACTTGGGCTGAATCTGTCCCTCTGCAGAGTGCGCTAATTAATACCCTGTAATTACTTTAAACTTATTTGTAAAGTTTTTAAAAGCTGCTTGAACTAAATACCAAAAACAGTTATGCAACTTAGACTCCTTTGAAGACGTGCTGAGGCGCATTGCACGCCCTCAGATATCACACTGGGTCCTTTATACGTAGAAGCAAGCAACACTTTTAACAAGCACTTTTATTTTGGTGGAAGATAAGCACATGGGTTTCTCTTAGGCCCAGAATCTACCCTCCGCAGCAGTGGCATATGTTAGCTGTAATCAAACTTGAACGTACCTGTAGTTTGTGCAGGCTTGTTGCTGAGCCGGGTTGAGGCCACGGTTGAATACACGAGTGAATCTTCCTCTTCAAAATACACTACTGAGCCCCAGGAATAGTGCAGCACACACTGGGCTTTACCAGAAGATTGACTAGATAACAGAGAAAGAAGAAAAGCTGGTTTAAAATTAATAAAATCAGCCTCTTCATAGTGCAAAGCACTTACACTGCCACTACACCATTCACTTAATGACGTATATTAAAATGATTCCTGACACACTGGTTTAACGTGGTGATATTTGCAAGGGAGTCATCAAGTTTTCTGTACTAACCGTTCCCTTTTGGCTCAGTCGGGACTGGTTTGTTCACTTTCCCTGTACCCATCTGCTTTTCCATCCTGACCTGACCACGTCATTTTATAATCCCGCTGATGCTGTTCTGCATCGTCCTTTGCAGTCTTTTTACTCCAGGCTCGAGCAATTTGTCATGTTCAATGGTATGACTGAAACAGTACATTTAAGTTGAGGTAGCTTCGGAGTAGAAAAAAGTTCTCAATTTCTTCATCAGTAATTTTTCTTTG
Organism: Larus michahellis; assembly: GCF_964199755.1. Lineage (NCBI taxonomy): Eukaryota > Metazoa > Chordata > Aves > Charadriiformes > Laridae > Larus > Larus michahellis. The sequence goes on along the minus strand of NC_133907.1, from coordinate 15,258,133 downwards.
TCCTCCTAAGCTCTTTCATTATGATTGCACATATTCTGAGTGCTGCTTTGCTCTTTATTTCTCCACTCTCTCTGTCAGCAAGAGGGAGAGTGAAACGTTCTCCCCCCCATAGTCTGCCTGCTGCTGCAATGTTTGGGATTGAATCGCATCCCGAGTGGCTCAGGTCGAGTAGGAATAGAGTCCTCTGGCTCTTGAAGTGAATCTAGCGCTGAGTCTACCTGCGTTCACTGTCAGATCTTACAGCATAGAGACAGCAGCTTCCTTGTGCTCATCCTGTGCAAATCCATGACGTACTTATCTTTGGTGCCCAAAAGACAAGACATTGCTTTGCCATAATAACTGGCTATGGTATCCTTAGCTTTTAACTTCACCTGCTATTATGGTCTGTACAGAATACTTGAGTTTGCATACTGATCAGTATTTAATCAGATAGACCCCAGGAAAACTATAGAAGCTAGGAACTGGTTTTCTTTCTTTGTAGGTAAATATTTTGTTTGGTTTAGATAAGCTTGAAGATTCAAATATAGAAAAAATACTGAAGCTAGGAGTGAGGTCTCATTTCTTTATAAATATCGTATCTTTATTTGCACCGCTAGTGGGTATCTGAAGCAGCGCGAGTGTCGCACTCTATTTTGGAAGCCTCAATATTGTTCCAATTAAAAATTTTAGTATTCTGCTGATATTGCTGAATTCCTACAGGCTTTGATGGGATTTCAGAAAACTCTTCCACAATCTGACGGCTTGAGAATTTCTCCCTAAAACTATTAGACTCTACAAATCCTTGACTGTGTATAATTATTGTAGCAAAAGATAGTGCAGGCTGGTTATGTGAGCCAAGTGTCTATAAGAAGTTTTTAACCTTTTTAATTTATAGCTGGCATTCCTTTCTCCGAGAAAGGCTTGTGATTCCCTTAGAGGTGAAATAATTTTCTTCTGCTGGTAGTTCTGCTACTGCAACCGCGTGGCTGTTTGTGAAGCACTTCTCTGGCCATGTGCTGGACGAGTGACCTGTCCTGTCCTTTTTACGTTCCCATAGTATCTCTGTCCTCTATAGATGGCAAAAGTAAGCCAATAGCAAGTTTCTAATATCAACCTGGCAGCAGCGACTGGTTCCAAATGCCCTTTTTCTCTTGGGAATCCATCACCGACCTCACTTTCAAAGGGAATCGTGCCTGAGCCTCCAACCATCTGTACTTCTGATCCAGGAACCAGCTGCCCTCCCTGGAAGAGGCAGCTCATCCCGGGAGCAGGATCCCTTCTAGCAGCAGCCATTAGCCGGGCGTTTGCGGACGGTTGGTTTTCCTGCTGCGTCGGGGCAGGACGTTAAGCTGCAAGTCACTTCTTTCCCCAGGGAAGTAATTGGAACGGTTCTTTAATGGCATTAGTCCGCAGTGCTGTTTCTGTGACCAGATAGCTGGGGATGAACCCCTTATGCCACCGAGGTGTCGGAACAATGCGGGCGTGTAGTAAGGAAGTGAACTAGAAGTAATTTGTCTGAGTCAGACTTTTCGGATACATAAGTTACACTCCCTGCCCTCCCCCAGAGCATTGTGTGGGGAATTGAGTCCCCTGTTTGTGTTCCTTTTTTATTAGCATTAAAACCAAAAGAAATAAAGAGACAGTTGGGAAGCCACCTGCGAATCAGCCAAATGCTTAAGAATCACAAAGAAGTGCCGTTTTCTCTCCCCAGCCCTTACCGGTTTTGAATTTTAAGATGAATGTGGCTTTGTTTGTCTACATCAACTTTATTTTCCCTTGTTATTTCTTCCTTGACACCTGACCGTGAGATGCTGAGTGCCTCTAAAGAGGAGGAGAGCACCTCAATGCTTAGCTCAGTTTGTCAAAAATTAGGATTACTGGATAAAATTGAAGTATTTGTTTTTTAAATGATGCTTCTCCTTCAGATTTTAAGCCTCTTCTACAGGCAATTTTAAAGGTTAATGAATCAAACTGATCAAAAGTTTTCAGCAAGCCTTGAATAGCAGAGTGACTATACTGAGCTATTAATCATTTATTTTATGAAGGAACAAAGCAAGCTCAGGGTTATTTACTGCCGCTGCATGCTGCCCTGGCATACCCACTGTGCTTCACTTCTCTTTGGAGGACAGCTTGTGTGCTGTCAGGATTGCTGCAGAACCGTTTCCGGGACAATTACATTATTTAACAAAGGTGAAAATTAAATGGCTGCATGACATTTGGTTTAGCTAAGCTTTTCTGTACTGCGTTTGATCCTTTTCAGTGAAGGGGAGGATATTTCTGAAAGGAAAAACGTATGCTTGTCCAATTTGTGCCACAGAGAAGTGCTTACGGAGGTTGCGGCTGCTGTATGGTGTGAACAGCGTGATGGCGTGCGTTGTCGTGGCCACCGTCCCTGTGTCTGGGCAATAACCAGCCCTCCTCTGGGCAGCTGGGTCAGGGGGGAGAGGCTGCAGAAAAGCTTTGATATCGGTGCTGTGAGACTTTCTTGCCCTGGTAGAGTAGTTCAAGCTCCGCTTTAAACTGAGCCAGGTCGCGGGTGGAGGTGTGGGGATGATCTCTGTCTGCAGAAGTAGACCAAAACCAGGCATCCGTAGGGACTTCCAGTGACTGCCGAGGGTCCCCTGTGCACGCTTAGCTCTGCTGCCAGTTGGGAGCCCTCGTGGATGACTGGTGCTAGCAGAAGTAACCAGAACCCAGGCTGGACGGGGCTTTGAGCAGCCTGGTCTAGCGGGAGGTGTCCCTGCCCAGGGCAGGGGCGTGGAACTGGATGGTCTGAAGGTCCCTTCCAACCCAAACTATCCTATGATTCTATTACCCCGTGCAGATACCCTCCCACAGGAGAATCTGGCGTAACTCAAACTCATTTTCACTGCATCAGCACAAATATGACCTTTGGGTAACACCCGGAGCCGTGTGCTGTTTCCCATTTGTCGGGTTATGTTTGTTTTCCTGGATCATGCCAACCTGAAGCAGTATGTGGTCGGTTTTCTGATGCTGGTTTTGAAATCCAGCATCAGATAAGGGAGGAGAGAAAATAAGGCGTAATGCTACCCATGATAATGTCTGTCTGCCACTGTTAATATTTATGGGGTGCTAATCTTGAATTTTCAACCTGTGTGGTCATACCAGATTGTTGGGAGGAGGTAACTTTTTTTCTTAGAAGAATTTTCATCTGTCTCATTTCCTTATGAGCCTGGTGATAGGAAGGGGAAAACAAATTAAATGCTCTATAATACAAGTATTTTTGCCTCTGCTGTTGATATATGTTTTGTGTTCGTAATTGCTGTGTAATCCAGGTCCTGATTTTCTGACAGCGTAGAATAAAGCGAAGAAATAAACTCAGGTAACTTGTAATTACGCTGCTCAGAATGCATGTAGGAATGCCTGGGGTTTTGGTTTTAAACCATGTGGAAGAGGGGGCAGTGGGCTGCTGAAGTAGCTCTTGTCGGCTATGAATTGACTTGTGCAGTTGGTGTAGTACATCAATGCAATGTAAGACTTTCTGCCAAACTTATTTGCCGTTTATTTCTGTATAATCACTCTTTGAATATTATAATACTGTGCTTTCTATAATAATAAAAACCTTAATTTTTTGTCTTTTTTTTACTGTCATCATTATTAAGCTAAAATATGTAAAGTAATACTTAATTATTGCATGTTACTAGTCCTATATGTAGAGAAGTCATGCACGGAGTGCATTTTTGATGTCAGTTGTGCCCTCGTGTTACCAGCTTGGAGGCAACAGCCAGTGGTGCTTTGACCATGCCGTCAGGTTTAGCTGCTGTCACACTGGCCAACTCAGGTAAGGATCCCTCCTACAAGACATCCTTTTTGGTTTTGGGGGGCGTTTTTTAAGCATGAACTTTCCTATGAGGTAGCTGTTGGATGGCGTAGCGTGGCCGTATCTTCAGACCAAGTGAATCAAGTTGAGGCTAGGCAAACTGGACGTACTCAAACGCAGCGGAAATGGGAAAGACCGCGACCGGCTCTTGCACTGCAGCGAGGAAAGAGTCCATCTGTCCCGTTGGGTATTCCTGGGTGACACAGTTGCAGGGCAGACTGCTCCTTGGTGCCTTGCAGTTGTAGAATCATAGAATTGTCTGGGTTGAAAGGGATCTTTCAGATCATCGAGTCCAACCATCAACCTAACACTGCCAAAACCACCACTAAACCACGTCCCTCAGCACCACGTCTACCTGTCTTTTAAATACCTCCAGGGATGGTGATTCCACTGCTTCCCTGGGCAGCCTCTCCCAACGCTTGACAACCCTTTCGGTGAAGAAATTTTTCCTAATGTCCGATCTAAACCTCCCCTGGCGTAGCAACACCAGGAATGCACATGAGTGGTCGCATGCAACTGTTCAAGAGAAGTCAGCTGGAGGAACCTTTGTCTGTGACAGCCCAGCGTACGTGTGGAGTCCCGGTTTCAGCCTGTGTGCCTGGTCCTTGCCCAAAAACTCCTCTTCAGGACAGACAGCTCGTGGCAGAGCCGTCTGCCAGAGCAGGGCGTGGGTACAGGGCTCTGGACACGAGTCTGAACCTGCCTCACCCATGAGCTAAACAAGATAATAACATACTCAAATAGACAAAATAAGGATGTATATAGATGATTTTGGTGCCTCTTCTGAGCTAAGAGCTTGGAACGTGCTGTAGAGGTACCAGCTGTGGTAGTGGAGATAAAGCAGCCCCTGGATGAGGAGCTCCCTCTGGCACTGGCAGGTAAGGGAGGTCCTGATCCCGAGCAGGAGAAGGTCCCTCTGCAAGGGGAGCAGTGATTAGCTGTAAGACAAAACCTCCTGCTTTGTAGCTGCTGTAATACTGCAGTGTCCAGCCCGGGCCCACGAGAAGCCGAATTAACACCTCCAAACTGATGTCAGTCCTATGTTAGAAGTGGTTTGTTTTTTTTCCCCTCTCAAAGCATCGTACTGTACCTGAGCCACCTGTTCCAAGTGAAGCTCTGAGCGAGCTCCAGGTTTTACTCTGGCACTTTACCTGCCTTTTGGGTTCACAGTGCCAACAACCGTGCTCTGAAGCTGCTGGGAAGGGAACGTGGACTGGCGAGAGTTCCTAAATCCAGGTAAAAGCTAAAGCACAGAAGGCAACACCAAGGGGCTTATTCCCAAATGTTCTCCTTGATGATTCCCAGGCTATTTGCACAACAATCTACTGAAACACAAGGATTCTGTGCCCCTGCTGCTTCTACCAAAAGACTGTACAGATTGATGTTGAACTTTTAATAACATCATGCAAGAGAAGGAATTCGTTGTGCCCAGCATCAAAGAGAGTAGCTGACCTGATGTCTTGGGAGAAGAATTGACAGTGTAGTTTCCTGTAACAAGATGCACAGAAACGGGCAGTTCCCAGCTTTTAGGGACCAGGATCTGGGAAAAGACACCTAAACCAGTGATAGTCTCCTTATGCTTCAAGTAAGCTTTAAATTTTTCCGTTTGTGCTACTTCAGTTCCCGTGGAAAAAAGGTGATGGAGGCAGACAGCGGGTAAACTCAGGGCAGCAGCAGGACAATGGTGTGGGGCTCTGGGCTTTCCCCGGTGCTGGTCCCCTCCACAGGCCACCCTGCAGCAAGAGCGTGCCATGCTGTCAGCTCGCCGTCACCTGAAGTGCTGGGAACAGGAGCATTGGCAGGAGCCCCCCGTGGGGGTCGTGCTTCACAAGACGCAGCCGTCCCAGTGAGACAGCTCAGCCTGGTCCTCTGGAAACTGCCGAAAGCAGGACCACGCTGTGGGTGACAAGGATGGTAAATGTTCTTCTGGGACACTGTGCTAAGGTTAACTGAGAAGAAGGGGTGCAGGTTTGCATCCTGCCAGCTCTCCTTCTGCCTGCCCCCCCTGCCAGGAGATGGTTTTGCGGTGTAGATACTGGCTCCAGCTCTGTCTGCAGCCGCACTCTGTGCTCTGCCATCAGCGCAGGGACCAGCAGACGCCCCTTGGCCTGAGTGTCCCCAAGTATGAGGCAACCAAAACCCACCCGAACTCAGCGACTGCTGCAGGGTAAATCCAGCTGGGTTCAGAGCGTGTGAATGGCCTTCCTGATCCTCTCCGTGACCAAGGGGGCCGTGGAGACAGGACTTTATCTTTGTGCAACACCCGCCAGACAGCTAATCTAGGGAGCACGTCCCCACTCCTTCGCAGGGCTGGCGGGGCCGGGAGGGGGCTGCAGCTGTGCAGGGGACGGGATTCATCTGCTGTCCCTCCTATACATGCGAGAAAAGCCCCTGCCCTTCCTTCTCCCACCGCTATTTGCCTTTCATTTGTCTTCGCAACCCTTTTTCAGTCCTCCCAGCGCTAAAATCCTTGGAGAAGTTGCAGGGCAGCCAGGCAGCGTGGCGGCCGGGGGGATTGGGGGGGGGGGGGGGGGACACAGAACGCAGCCGTCTCCCCCCGAATCAGCTCCTGCATGAACAGGGCGGGGGGGGGCGGGGGGAACCCAGGCTTTGTGAGCGGAGCGGGAGCAGCTGGTGCGGCAGCTGTGTCCCAAACCCTGCGTCACCCCAGGAAGCGCCTGGCCGAGGCTCCCCAGGGAGGAGGAGAGCGCTGACAGCCCTCCGCTCCCCCCGGCCGGTGGGGTTGCCTTTTCCCCCCCCCCCCACTCCCCAGATGGAAGAAACATTAACTGTGTGCAAACATCTGGTCTAACTGTTGCTTATGCTTCACAGCCATGATGATATTGCAGTGCAAGGGCTCCAGAGAGCAGGCCCCTATTAGAAGGGCCAAGCGTTAACTAAGTGTATTAATTTCCTTTAACCAAGGCAGCATTTCTATTTGCTCTTTGCTGAGGAAGAAATGAGGCAGGGAGAGGTGATAGGATCGGTCCACGGGTGTGCAAGGTGTTACCGGTGTATTTAAGGATGTAGGGATCCGGGGAAAATCACAGCACTGGGCTGTCCCGCAGACGAATCGCAACTAGTGCCAAACCATCCAGCGTTAAAAAAAAATAAAAAATAAATACTTTAAAAGCTGAAACCTGTTTGGCTGGGGCACGGCGTGTTGGGATCTGTTCCGCAGTCAGAAACTCCCCGATGTCTCCTGCATCCTACGCACTGGCGCCGTGGGGGGGAAGGGGGGAACATCCATCCCCAGCATCCCCGGCAGGTCGGGGGTGGCAGCAGAGCCCCCTCTTTAAATGCGGGGGGTACTTTTCAAAAATTAAAGGGGGTGTATATATATATATATTTATGTTTTTTTTTTTAAAAAATTGCCTTCTGACACAGCCGGGAGGGTTATCAGCACCCCGCAGGCGGGAAACGCATCTCATGGGTGGGCCTATCGGCTCCAGGAGTGGGTTATATCGCGACAATCGCGGCAGGGGGGCGGCGGAGCTGGGGGGACGGCGGCGGCGGCCCCTCCGCCCCCCCCCCGCGACCAATCAGAGAGCGGCACCGCCCGCCGCCGACCAATAGGAGGGCGCCCCCGCGGCGCCCGGAGGCCGGCTTGACCAATGAACGCGTGGCGGGGAGGCCGGCGCCGCTTTCGCGGCAAAAAAGGATTTGGCGCGCAAAGGCGGGCGGGCGCGCGCGCGCGCGCCGAGGGCGTGTTTGGGGTGTGTGTGGGGGGGGAGGCCCCCGTCCCGGGCGCCCCGTATCCCATAACAATAACGGCGGCGGGAACGGCAACGGGAACGAAGCGCCCGGCTCCCGCCATGGGCTGTACCCCCGCCCGCCCCCTGCCCGCCGCGCCGCCCGCCGCCGCCCCGGCGGCCATGTGAGCCATGGCGGCGGCGGCGGGCGGCGCGGCGGGGCTGGCGGCGCTGCTGGGCAGCGCTTCCCCGCACCTCCTCATCGTCTCCGCCGCCGAGGAGCCCGCCGGTGGTGGCGGCGGCGGTGGTGGTCACCCGGACGCCGACCTCCTCCTCTTCGCCACGCCGCAGCCCGCCCGCCCCGGCGCCGCGCCCAGACGACCCGCCTTGGGCCGCCCGCCGGTAACCCCCGGGAGCGGGACGGGGAGGGGGCGGCGCGGGGGCGGGGGCTGCGGAGCCCGGGACCCTGCGGGCACCGGCGGGGCCGTGCGATAGACCGGGCCGTGCTATGTGTCGGGTGGTGCGATGCTGGGCCGCGTCGAGCGCGACTGTATACCGGAGCCAGACTATATACCGGGGCCGGGCTGTATACAGCACCGGGCCGTATACCGGACCGGGCTGTATACCAGGTTGTGCTGTGCCACGCTGTGCTATACTGCACCGTGCTGTGCCGTGCCATGACCTGCTATACTCCACTAGTTTGTAAAATGCCGTGCTCTATACCGTGCCATGCCATAATGTGCCATGCTACAGCAGCTGTGCTGTGCCATGCTGTGCCATACCCTGCCACACTGTGCCACGCAGCACCTGCCAAGCGCGGCTCATCCCCAGCGCCGCTCTGGAAGCCGCGGGCTGGGGCGCTGGGCCGTGCTTTGCCTCCTGCTCCTGCAGCCCATGCCTGCTTTGGGGTGCTCCCTGTGGCGGGGCCAGCCCCCTCCGCCGTGTCCCCGCTGGTGTGGGCGGCAGCCGGGGAGCCGCTCCTGTCAACCCAGTCCTGCCGCGAGCGGCAGCTTCCGTACCCCACAGTGCCGTGCCCCTGGGGGATCCCTCGGGGATCCCCTGTGGTTGTGTCCAGCACTGTGGGGGTGGCCGTGGGGGTGGCCGTCCCTCTGATGAGCCCCATCCCTTGCAGGTGAAGAGGAAGCTGAACTTGGAGACAGATCACCAGTACATAGCAGAGAGCCTGCCGGTGGGCCGGGGCAAGGCCAGGAACCCCACTAAAGGTACCGGCTCCGCTCTCCCTGACCCCCCCCGAGCCAGCCCAGCCTGGAGCAGGGGCTCCGGCAGCCCTGTTCGGCTGCCCACAGGCTGGACTGCACCTCCGGGCTTGGCCCTGGCAGCTTTTCCCCATCTCTTTGTTTTGGTTTGGAGAGGCTGTTCCTGGGGCTGGGCTGTTTCTGGTGGCACGGTTTCCTGCCTGTCTGCCGGGCACCACACCGGCTCCGTCCCTCCCTGCGGGATGGAGCTGTAGCCCACCAGGACCGTGTCAGTGCAGCATCCCAGGTGGATCCTCCATCACCTCCCTCCTGAGCGCTGCCTGGCACCTTGGTGTCACAACCAAGGTTACGGTCACAACTGAGCACGGATATTGGAGCCACGCCGTGTCCTGCAGCATCCTTCCCATGGAGTATGTGGGAGTATTGACCTGAGAAACCAGATGGGTTTCAGGGTGGTGATCCTGGTCCACGAGCCACCTGCGAGTGTAGGGGGGTGTTTTGGGACCTCTCAGCTCCAGCGCTGGGTTTCCCTTGTGGCTAAATCACACTTGTCCTTGGCGGCTGGCAGGGACAAAGTCTCCTGGGGAGAAGTCCCGCTATGAAACCTCGCTGAACCTCACCACAAAGCGCTTCCTGGAGCTGCTGAGCCAGTCGCCTGACGGCGTGGTGGACCTCAACTGGGCGGCCGAGGTCCTGAAGGTGCAGAAGAGGCGCATCTACGACATCACCAATGTCCTGGAGGGCATCCAGCTCATCACCAAGAAGTCCAAGAACAACATCCAGTGGCTGTACGTCCCTGGGCCGGGCTTGTGGGGCTGTGGCTGGCTGTCCCCTAGAATGGGGGACCTGCCTGGGCCAGGCTTGGGGTGGAGCAGGGTCTTGCTGGGATGGAGAAGCTCAGAGCGGTGTCACTGGAGCATCTGCTCGGGGGTCAAGTGGTGGCTTCCAAGCATCGGTATCCCTGGGTCACCTGCAAGTCCCCCTTGGGGTCCTCAAGCCAGGAGAGTGTCCAGGCTCGGGGAGGGGACCCCAGGGCTGTGCCCTACTGGGAAATCCCCATAAGGCTGATTCCCTGGGTATGGGGTGGGATTTAGCCTGGCCCAGGTGGGGACAGTCCATGGGGACAGTCACAGTGTGGGGCAGAGCGAGCCGTGGGGTTTGGCTCCTGATGGCCCTGATGCTCCCCAGGGGCAACCAGGCCACTGTGGGGGCCCCCGGCCGGCATCGGCTGCTGGAGAAGGAGCTGCGGGAGCTGCAGGCAGCCGAGCGGCAGCTGGACGATCTCATCCAGACGTGCACGGTGCAGCTGCGCCTGCTCACCGAGGACCCTGCCAACCAGCAATATCCTTTGGTGCGGGGCTGGGATGGGGCTGGCTGGGGGGGGTGGATGCAGTCGAGCCCCGATGTGAGCCCGGCCACGTTGCAGACGGGGCATTTTGCAGCCTGTCCCGCTGCCACATGAAAGCATCCCCGTGTCTGCTCCTTGACCTGCCACACCGCGGCCTACGTGACCTGCCAGGATCTCCGCAGTGTTGTGGACCCCTCGGAGCAAATGGTGATGGTCATCAAAGCCCCCCCGGAGACCCAGCTGCAGGTCTCGGACCCAGCAGAGGTGAGCTGGGGCCACCCGCTACTCCCCATGTCGGCACAGCCCTCAGCAAAGCCCAGCCTGGGCTCCCCGGGCATCGTTCAGCCTCCTCATCTCACCCCTCTCTCCTTTCTCCAGGCTTTCCAGGTCTCCGTGCGAAGCACTCAGGGCCCCATCGACGTCTTCCTCTGCCCCGAGGACAGCTCGGGGGTCTGTAGCCCCGTCAAGAGCCCCTTCAAAGCCCCTGCAGAGGAGTCATCTCCCAGCCATTCGCAGCCCAGAGCTTCCCCGCTCCTGCATCCCGCCCAGGACGTGAACATGCCGCTGCTGCCCGGAGAGCAAGGTGGGTGGCCGGGGCTGGGGACAGGAGGGAGCTGGGGACAGGGGTGCTGGTGTGATGGCACGATGGCTCTGGCCAGGGGCTCTTGCTGTGTTGGCAGCTGTGAGCCCCTCTGCCGTCAGCACAAGCAAGGCGCTGGGGTGACGCTCGGGCACCTCAGCGAGGCAGGGAGGCGGGACAGCAGGTTCTGCATAGCCAAAACCTGCTTTTTTTGGGGATTTTTGGCAAGGATCGTGGGATTTACGGCTGCTTCCCATCCCCACAGAGACGCTGCTGCCGGGGACAAGCGCGCTGCCCAGCAAGTGCCCGGCGGAGGAGGTGAGCCTCTCGCCACTGGCCTCCATGGACGCCCTCCTGGAGCACAGCAGGGAGGATTTTTCGGGTTTCTTGGCGGACGAGTTCATCAACCTGTCGCCGCCGCAGGTGCAGGACTATCACTTCGGCCTGGAGGAGGGCGAGGGCATCAGCGAGCTCTTTGACTGTGACTTTGGGGACCTCACGCCCTTGGACTTCTGAGGCTCTGCCTGCATGCTCGGGGGGGGCTGCGGGGTGGGAACTGCCAGGCTTGGGGGGGGGGGGGGGGGGCGCCCCTTGGTCCCCACCCTTGCAGGCAGCCCCTCCAGCTGCAGCACTCACAGCTCCTCTTCCTGTCCGTTTTTGCAATATTTCCTTCTTACCCCTCCAGCCCGGTGGGGGCTGGCGGCGTCCTGGGCTCCAGCCCCGCAAGGGGGATGCCAGGGTGGGGGTCCCATCTCAGGGGACCCCCCCGCAGGGCCCTGATCATGGCAGGAGTGGGGGGCTGCCCAGGGCAGAGCCACTGCCCCCCCCCTCAGGTGCCTGTTACAGAGCTTTAAGCAGTCCTGTGTATAGAGTTGATTAATTTATTATTGTCCCCTGGGGACAGCGTTTAATTTCCCAGGTGGGTTGGGGGGGGGGCCATGCAGCAGAGTGGGGGTGCTGAGAGGTTTCGTCATGCTGGGAAAAGGGGTGGCAGAGATGCGGGGGGCGCTGGGTTGAGGCTGTTTCCCACCCCCTTGCGTGGGGGGCTGCCCGCAGCCCGGCTGAGTGTGGGGTATTTATTTATTATTTATGGTGTGTGGGAGCTCTCCCGGGACCGGGGGGGGCAGGAGGGAGCGGGGGACGGTGCTGGCTGGGGACGATGACGTGGAGGGTCCCGCTGAGGGACTCGCTGGCACGTCGTGGCTTTGCTCGTGGCCAAAATGGGGCTGCGGGCGAGGCCACCATGGCGGCAGGAGGCTGCGAGTGGGGAGACAGGGCTGGATGGGGCTGCCGGCCCTGGAACCGTGTGTGTGTCCCCTTGGGGGGGCACAGGGGTGTCCTGGGGGGGTGCATCTCTGCGGGCGAGGACCCAATGCTGTCTCCAGGCTTTTCTTCCCCTCCCCACGCAGCCATTCAGCCTTTCAGCTCCATCTGCCCCTCTCTGGCCCACTGGGGCTGGGAGAGACAGAGGGGAGGAGAGGGGGGGTCCTGAGTCCCCCCCTGGGGCCAGGCTGGAGACGCACTTTCACTTTTACTGCCTTTTTAACAAGCTTGTGTTCCTCTGAGCTTTGTGTTTAATAAAGGTTTCTACTGACTCTGGCCTTTGGCGCAAGGCTGTGCTTGGGCGGCCGGGGGCATGAGGGGTGGTGGGCACCCCGACCTGAGAAAATAAGGGGTTTGGGGTTATTTTCTGTGTGGGTTTTTTTTTTTTTTTCTGTTTTCAACGTGAAATGTCACTGCCTGGGGAGGTTTTTTGTGTTCCGCCCCGCCCCCCCCCCCCCCCCCCAAAATGCATGCACTCCTATGTGTGGGATGGGAGCTGGCCACCCTCTGCTCCTCCAAAAAGACTGTGCCCCAGTGGGACGGGGCCATGGCTGTGGATGGGGATCACTTCTTTCGGCAGCCCCTGTCCCTGCTTGGCTCCTCTCCTACTTGGCCTCCTCCCCCTGGTTTTGGGGCAGCATTTGCACAGGGGTGCTCCTGTGCAGGGGGGAGGAAGGCAGCATGGGAGCTGATGTGAAACCAGTCCAGGCATCCACCATGCCAGCAGGCTCCCCGTGACTTCCCAGCTCCCCTGTTCGCCCCAGCACCTCTTGGTCCAGCCTGAAGGCAGCTGCCAGCATCGCTTCACAGCCCAAAATTCAAGGTCCCCATGTCCCTGCTCACTGGGGTCGAGCTGGCTGCAAGCAGCAGCCCTCACCCTGAGTGCCCCAACCCCCTCTGGGGCACACCATCCCTTTCCCAGGGAACAAGGGACATTGGGGACCCTCAGGGAGGGATGCTTGGAGGCTCCAGGGACCCCCTGGCAGCCTGGAGCAGGCCCTGGGGGACCATGGTCCCCGCCCCAGTGACAGGCGGGGACGTGCCACTTCCTTCCCGTGTTTGTGTGCTCGCTCCCCTCCTCTTTCTGCCTGGCCTCCTGCCTCTTTCTCCTTTAAACAGCCTGATAAATATTTCACCCCGGACCGCCTTGCGTAAGCTCCTGTGCCGGCGTTGGCAGGGAATGGGAGCCCAGGTTCAGGTCGGGCTGGGGTGACATGCCAAGCCCATCACCGCTGCCTCACCTCCCGTCACCATCCCCATGCCTCCATCCCCGCACCTGAGTGCAGTCCCCGGCTCGTTGTGCTGCCATGGGACTGTTCTCACTACAGGACACACGTCAACAGCGACATGCCGGTGTAGGGTCGCAAACCCCACGGCTCAGCCCCCTCCATGGTGCCAGCTCCTCGCTCCATCCCCGTTCCCAGCCCTCCTCCCTGCAGCCCCCCTAGGACTGGCCAGGGCTTGGGAGCAGGGCTAGCTGGGGCCCGGGCAAGGACAGCATCCCGTGCCATCCCAAAACTCGGCGGCCAGGAGGGCAATGGCACGCACAGCCTGTCTGTCCCCTCTGCTTGAGTGGGGTTAGCTGGTGGCTTGCTGTCACACTGTCGCTCCATCAAATGGGGCTTTTTCAGGCAATTAAACTGAAAGAGCTCTGCTGCTGCTCCAGTCCGTGGGGGTCCTGCCCCACAGAGCTGGGGGCAGGAGGATGGGGAGACCAGGGTGGGTGGGCATGGACCCGGTCCCCTGCCTGCTGCATCCTTTACAAGGTCAGTGTTTGTCACCCAAGGTGACAGAGGTGCTGTAGCTTTTGTGGTTTACTGCGGGGCGCCGGGCACAGCCATGTGCCAACGCGTCCTCCTCCCCTCACTTGGGAAGGTCCTGCCCTCCTTCTCCTCTCCCCTTTTCAGTTCTGTTTTTCAAGGAGGGTGGTGGCGATCTGCGGTGCTGCCCAAAGGGGTGAGACCCTGGCGAGGGCAAAGTGGCCGTTGGCTTTGACAGGAGCCAGCGGGCGCAGGGAGAGGGAATAGGACTCACACCAAGGTCCCAAGCTCTGCAGGGCTCCTAACCCCCTGCGGCAGCACAGCTTTTCCCTTTTCCTCTGAGCAAAGGCGAACCTCTCTGATGGAATTCGCCATCATGTTCCCCTAATAGGGAACCTCACGGGATGAAAATCCCTTGGGACTCCTGGTCCCCAGGAAAGCAGGCCCCCCCCCCGGCAGGGACAGGACTGCGTCCCCTGCTGTGGCAGCACAGCCCATCTCGGGGGGGAATGCGTTGGCGGCTCCACGCCAGCCAGAGCACCGTAAAAATAACTGCTCTGCCTCCCAGGGATGATTCATGATGCAGCTGAAGGGCTTCCCTCCTGCTATTTCGAATCACTGGAGAAAGCTGATGATAGCTCGATTAGGGGCTCTTGTTTCTGAAGAGCACATGGCGGTTTTGGGAAGTGGCCTCGGGCGCTGCCTGGTTTTATGAGCTGTCTGCACCGCTGATGCTTGTTTTCATTGGGCAAAGAAGAGACGGTGCCAGAGATGGGCACCCTGCACACATCCTGCGTGCCCCACGGGTCCTCGGCTCCTGCCCGCTCCCATTTCCTGGCAGTAGCCCTGCAGGGACCCTGCCCCTCCAGCTCTGGGGGTGCCTGGTGCCATTGGGCAGCTGTGGTGGCTCCATTGGCACCGGCACGTGCTGCAGCAGGCAGGTGGGCATCCGCAGGCTGAGCTGTGCTGGATGCAGCTGCGGTGCTGAGCCCAGGCAGCCGGGGGGGGGCCTTGTCCCCCTCCTGTGAGGCTTGGACTCACAGGAGTCAGGAGAGCCCAGCCACGGGACAGGCTCAGGGACAGGCTGGCAGTGGCTGGGGGCAGCTTTAGATGCTGACACAGCACAGAGTTTGCCAGAATTTACACCTTTAATCCCCCTTGGAGTGTGCGGGCAGGTTTTGGGGGCTCCCCAGGTCCCTGTATACATCTGCCCTGGGGTGCCGAGCCCCCACCAGCACTGCCTGCTCCTGGCCCGGATTCTGCAGCCCACCCCACGCTGGGTATTTCCACTGCTGAAAACCACTCGCCTTTCTACCAAAAGGAATTAACTCAGGGAGGCGAAGCGCAGCATCATTTATTAATGAGACACCAGTAAGTGGGTGCTTCGTTTAATTCCTGCCCGCATGTGTCCCTGTGCCCCCTGCACCTGGGGAGCAGAGCAGAGCCTTGGCGTCCCCCCCCAGCCGGGGCCGAGGACATGTCTGCCTTCCCCACCGGTGGATTTCGGGGCACACTTTGGAAGCTCCTGTGGAAGGAGCTGGGGGCACCCGCTGCCTCCTGCTGCCGGCAGAGGTTTTGCCCTCGACTTTGCTCTCAGGACTTTCCAGCTGCTCCTTCCCACGCTGAAACTCCTGTTGAGCTCAAGGAGCTCCAGTGGAGACCGAGCATGGATTTTAGCAACACGGGAGTGCAGAAAGGCCCCCCCAGGTCTCTGCTTTGATCCACAGCAGAGCCCCGCCATCACCCAAGCCCCTTCTCTCATGCTCCCTGGCAGGGTGATCCTCTGTCCCCGCTGCCATAGGCCTCCCCTGTCTCCAGTACCTCCATTTCAGTTTGATTTGATGATGGCAGCTTGACAGCTCCCGCTCTTGGACCCCCTTCTGCCTCCCTGGGGACAGCCCTGTGCCACATGGACTGGGTGCACGTGCTCCCCAGAGCCCTCGGGTATCCCCACCAGGTCCCAGGTGCACTTTTTCTGCCTCTTTTCCCTCGCACACACCCGGAGCAGCCGGAGATGGTAAAAATAACTGTGATGCATCCTCGCAACCGCCCCAGGGGAGGAGGAGAGCGAGTCAACTACACGTGCCACGGCTCGGTCACGTTGGGCTGGGGATGTGTCTTGGTTTCAAGAGCTGGGGTAAGAGAAGCCAAGCTTAGCAAGATGGGTTGGCCTCGAGAGGTCCATGGGAAGGGAGAGTGGTGCAGATGGAGGCAAGCCCGGCTGGGGTTTTGCATCCAAGAGAAACTGGTGCACGCCCCGTTCTGTAAGTAAGATCCTGGGATACTGGGAGAGGGACGGGAAGAAGCCCACCACTCCAAGAAGTCACTGCACCGCATGTACCCCAGGAGCAGTGTGAAGCTCTGCCCAGACACAGCTTTATCTTGTTTATTTATCTAATTATCTGTTTCTTGTTTGTGAAAACCTTTTGGGACAGGCTGGGCTACGGACATGGGTGTCCATCCTATTCCTTTCTGCACGCGCAGGCCTCCAGGTGCTGGTGCCGGGCAGGGATGGAGGCAACTTCTGCCTCCTCCTCTTCTTCCTCCTCCCCAGCTCCAGAGACACAGAGGAGCTGGCACCAGCCAAAATAATTTGAAACCACGCTCGGTGGCAGGGGGACCACCCCAGGGCCAACCGCAACCACAGTGGGATCACCCATGGCCAAACTAGGGCCACCCCAGGGCCAACTGAGGCAACCACCCCTACCTTGGGGCCAGCCACAACCACACTGAGAGCACCCATGGCTACACTGGGACTAACTGGGGCAACCAGTACTACCATGGGGCCAACAGCAACCATACTGACACCACCCATGGCCACACTGGGACTAACTGGGGCAAAAAGGGCTCCCATGGGGCTGAAGGTGACCATACTGAGACCACCATGGCCACACTGGAACCAGCTGGGGCCACACTGAGACAACCATGACTAACCTGGGGCCAAGTGTCCACGCCGGGACCACCCATGGCCACACTGAGACTAACTGGGGCAACTGCGCAACAGCCAACAGCAACCATACTGGGACCATATGGGACCAAACCAGGACAACCAGGGCTAACCTGGGGCCAACAATGTCCACACCAGGACCAGCTATGGCCAAACTGGGGTCACGTGGGGCAACCAGGGCTACCAGGGGCCAACAGCATCCACACTGGGAACACCTATGGCCAAACTGGAACCGACTGGGGCCAACTGGGGCAACCAAGGCTGCCGTGGGGTCAACAGCGACCATACTGAGAGCACCCATGGCCACACTGGGACCAACTGGGGCAACCAGGGCTACTGTGGGGCAACAGCAACCACACTGGGACGACCAATGGCCAATCTGGGACCAAGTGGGGCAACCAGGTCTGTCACACCACCCAGGGCCACACCGGGACCACCGTGAGCGGCATTGGAGCCAACTGGGGCCAGCCCGAGGCCACCCCACGGCCGACCAGGCCCAGGGGAACCGATAGCCCCCACCGCGCCCCCGCCATCGCCCGCGCGTCCCTCACAGCGCCGCCCCGCCCCACGCCCCTCCGCCAACGACCGGCGCCGCCCCGAGGTGCCAATCACCGTCCACGACCAACCGCATCGCCGCGGGGGCGGGCCTTCGGCCGAGGCAAAGTTGCCTGGCGGCTGCGGAGCCCGTCGGCTGGGTCCGGCTCCGCGCCGCGCGCCTTAAGGTACCGCACGGTGGGGTACCGCACCTTACGGCACCGCGCCGCGCCCTACGGCAGCGTACCCCAGGACATCGCACCCTACGGCACCGCAGCGTACGGCGGGGCACCGCTCCCTACGGCACCGCAGCGCTCCCTACGGCACCGCACCCTACGGCACCGCAGCGCCCGCGCCCGGCGGGGCCATGATGGCGTGCGCTGAGCTGCTGGCCGTCTGCCTGCTGTCGGCCGACCGTGGCCCCGCCGCGCCCCGCCGCCAGCCGCTCCCCATCTTCCACGACGTGAGTACCGCCGGGCGGGCCCCCGGCGAGCCCCCCGTCCCACCCCCGGGGCTAGCACGGGCCGCGGTGTCCCCTCACGGGGAGCCGTGGCGGGGCCTCGCATGTGGGTGTCAGGGTGAGGCCCCTTCCCGCCTGGCCTGGCTGAGGAGACAAACCCAAGGGACAAGCAAGCGGGCCCTGCTGCTGCTTTAGGCCTGAGGCTGTGAATAGAGGCATGGGGTCATGGTGTCTTAAATAATACTCAGTGTTGTGTCCTTTTCCCGAATCATGGGCTTCAGAGCGGCTAGA
Organism: Larus michahellis; assembly: GCF_964199755.1. Taxonomy (NCBI): domain Eukaryota; kingdom Metazoa; phylum Chordata; class Aves; order Charadriiformes; family Laridae; genus Larus; species Larus michahellis. Next base: position 15,240,161 of record NC_133907.1, on the reverse strand, counting down.
AATAGCCCACTCCTTATCGAGAGCTGGTTGTCGTGACTCTGGGAGCAGGAGCTGTGTGTGTCTGGCAGGAAAGCTGCAGAAGGTACTGTGTAGCTGTTAAAAGCCGTGGGATCCCATAGGCAGAGTGTGTCCGTCGCTCCCTGCAGCCCCCATCCCCTGCCTGGTCTTAATGCACCAGGAGTTGTGGAGGAAGATGCTGTTTGTGCAGGTTGGAGGTCAGCTGGGCATCCTGGCGCTGTGGGTGGCTTGGGGGAGTTGAAGATGTAAATAGTGGCTGTCTTCATTTTCACAAGACAGGTCCTTGCGCAGTGCCTCCCATTGTGCCATGTCCCCTCAAGCCCTGTCGAGAGGGTGCACCTATCGAGAGGGAGCCGTGTGCCCTGGGGCCAGGGCTCTGGGGGAGGCAGTGCCTCTCCCCTGTGGCACCCGGCAGGGTGGGCAGGTGGCTGCATGTCTGGCCATCTGTCAGGGCAAGTGGCACAGCCTGGGTCAGAGCCCACCTCTGCTGTTGGAGCACATCAGAGGTTCTCGACTCCCCTGCTCCTGGCCGTCTTTCATGAGCTGCAGGGTGCCTAGGTTGGGTGGGCAGCAGCCGAATCTCCCCACTGGGTCACAAGCCCTTGCATTGCCCCGTGTCTGGCACCACTGTGGAGCCAAGGAGATGTGTGAGTGGAGAAGGTGCCCGTGCCCCTGCCCTGCTGCGGGGACCGGGGAGGAGAAAGCAAGTGAGGGTTGGTGCTGTGCCCCAGCATCTGGACAGCCCAGGATAACAGCCCAGCCAGCTGTCATCTCTGTCCTGTCCCTGTCCGGGTGGTGCCACCCCTTGTGTCCCAGCTCATCGCAGAGGAGGGGAGCAGGAGATCTCGGGCAGCACTTTGGGAAGGTGAATGCCGTGCCTGGTCTGGTCCTCCACCTGGGAGACCCCCTGGCATCACCAGGGAGCAGCTGGAAAGCGCGGCTCCCTCAGCTGCGGTGGTGCTTCCAGCTGGGGGTCAGGGTCTCTCTCCTGCCGCGGGGGGATTTCAGGCTGCAGGGCTCTCCAGCCAGCATCATTAACAGGACTAATTACTTGGCTGCTGGAAGATGGGATGGAGAAGGGGGTTGGTGATGACAGCTGTGTTTCAGCTCAGCTCCTTGGGGCACTTGCTGAGTCCCTTATCTATCCCTCAGGGTGTCATTAAAGCAATTATAATGGGAGGTGTTAACAGCGCTAGCAGCTGCTTTCTGGGTTCTAGCGGCTTCCCTTCCTCTTCCCTGTGGCTCCCTTTGCTCCTGCCTCTGGAACTTGGCAGGATGAATTTAATGTCTCTGCTTTTGGGTCTGGGCAGTTGGCTAGTGTCCAGCTGCCCCCCCGGCTTGGCAGGGTGAGCTTGCCCCCACTGCAGCGGGGCAGGATCCCAGCCTGCCCCTTGGGCAGCGGGAAGGAAGGGCTGCCCACCACAGATCCCAGGTGGCAGCCAGTGCTTCCCCTGGGACCAGAGCCACTGTCTCCCTGCCCGCAGATTGTCTGCCTTCAGGAGAGGTGAGGAGGAGGAGGGCTTTGCCTGAGATGCTTTGCTGCAGGCGTGGTACGAACTGCAGTGCTGCCATCGCAGTTGTTTCTCCGTGCAGACATCTCGAGCCTCTGGGAGATTTGTTTCCCAGGCTGGTGCTCGGGGCTTGCTTACTCTCCTCTCAGTGTACGAGAAGTTCAGAGAAGCCGCTTGGACAGCCTGGTGTTTGTTGCCGGTGCCTGGCCACGGCCCGCAGTAGCCTCCGGTGGGTTGATGAGCATGGTGTCCCCAGGGCAACTGTCCTCTCCCCAACAGCCGGTGTGTCCCTGGCTGTGTGTCCAGCAGCTGCAGTTGCTTCCAGCCCTGCAGGCAGGGAGAAGCCCTATCATGTTCCTCCTTCCTGGGATGTGTGTGGGGTTCATCCACAAATAAATGCTGGTTCAGTGCTCCTTCTATCAGTTCCAGTGTGTCTGCTGCTGCAGGCACCATGCAGAGTTGCTGCTGCTTGGACCCAAGCCCAGGAGCCAGGGGCTACGGGAAATGTCTTGGGCTTGAGGCAATGTCCCTGTGTTGCTGAGACTTCCAGCCCCCGAGTGCAAGCCAGGGATTGCCTGTGGGGCTTCGTCAGCAGCAGACACAGACCTGATCCCATTCCCAGCCTGGCTTTACATCCCTTTTCCCTGGCTTTGTCCCGGGGCTGCTGTCAGCACCCGGCTCTTGCACCGGGAGAAGCGCTTACCTGCCATTGCCATGCATGTGCCTGCACCCCAGGGGGCTGGAGATTGCCTCCTGGAGCATGGAAGCGGCTGTGTGCTATTTTTGCTTGGCTGGAGTTGGATCTTGCCTCATGCACAGGAGCTATCAGTGTTTTCCAGAGCGTGCAGTGCTCACTGGGGCACCCCTCTGCAGCCGGGATCGGCCAAGGATGGGCTCACTGCAGGCAGCGAGGAGTCCCACCATCGCTGGGGGACATGGCCTCACCTCACAGGGCTCTTGCAGCTCACATATTTGTGCAACGTTTATTTATTTTGAGCGTCAGGCAGCTGTCGTGTGTGTGCTGGCAGTGCTTTTCTAACGCACCACTGGAGAAGAGGATCCCATGTGCAAGAGAGAAGTGTCAGCTCTGTTTGCTGAGGTTCATGATGAACCCAGAGTGGGCTTATTCCAGATTAGAGACCTTCTCAGCCCCATGAGATTCACCTCAAAATTGTGCTCTCCCTCAGCCTGCAGACAGACCCTGCTGAGCAAGGTCAGCCTGGGAGTGGGAAATGTTTGACCTCACTTGCATCTGCATTTGTTAAGTGCCTGGGTGACACTTGACTGTGTTTGGGATGAGCTAGCTGGCCTCAGTGACATTTGGAGTCATAGAGATGTCATTGCATGAGCCCTGTGTCCCTCCGATGACAGAGAGCTCTGCAGGATTAAGCTTTTGCCACGATGGAAAGTGGTGTGCCTGAGGCAGGGAGGTGTCAGGGTGGCACAGGCAGGTGGGACCTGCTGGTGCTGTCCCTGCCTGCAAGCAAAGCTGCCCCTGCAGCTAGGGAGCCCTGGCATGTGTAACCCTGCAGCCATGAGACCCCCTGATGGGCAAGTAGACCCTTTAGCCTGGAGAAAGTTTTGCATTAAATCCCAGAGAAATCCCTAGCGTGTGGGAGCTGCGGGTTCCTGTCTCAGCTGGTAGAGGTAAAGCTCCAAAGTGCATCCAGCAAGCCCTACAGAGCATTCAGCCCTGCTTTCCTACAAGGGAAGTAGCCTGCCTGGCTGGAAGCCTGAATCCCAGAGGGGCAGTTACCTAACACTGGTCGGCTCGGGGCGGCCTCCGTTCCCTGCAGCAGCTCAGGTCAGGAGGAGCTTGCCTGGCTCAGAAGAGCATTCTCCAAGGAGGCGTCCCTGCTTCTGGTTTCGGTCACGGGGAAGGACCAGGGAGCTCCCTGATGGGACCTGCATCAGAAAAGCCTCTGCCCGGTTGCAAGCCAGCTGCTTCCTCAGGAGTGAGCAGTGGAGGTTTCTCTGGGCAGCTCTTTCTTTGCCTCAAAGTGATTTTTTCAGAGACTTTTGAGTGCCTAGATGTTGGCTTGTGCCCTCAAAATGTGCAGCAAAGCTGTCAGTGAGCGGTGCAAAAGAGATCTGGGGGTGGAGGGGGCAGCTGGCAGTGACACGTCTTCATGCGGCAGGGAGCAGAGCTGGTCCGGGGGTGGTTTTATCAGTGTTCTCCGCTTTGCAGGTGCATGGAAAAGAATATAACAAAGTCCACTTTCCTTTTTCTTGTCCTCTTTCATTCCTGATCTTTCTTCAGACCTTCAGATTTCTTCATCAACCAGGATGATTAAAAAGAAGAAAGTTGCCATGCACACAACTTTCTGTGTGTTGCTCCGTTAGGATGTGTTGGCCAAAACCTTGTACTGTTCAGTCTGGCAAGATGTTCCCAGGCTTCCGCAATGATGCTGTTCCTCACCGGAGTCAGCCCCAGACCTTCCAATAATTATTGGTGAAAGAGGAGCCAGGCAGGGATAAGAAGCCCCAGCTTTCTCCTGGGTCACGGGCGGAAGCGTTGTGGTTGGGAGCCTGGGTTGAGACCCTGAAATGGAGCAGCTCTCCAACTGTGCTCCGTGGCAGAATTAGTTACAGATTAATTAATTCATTAATTATTAATTACAGTGTGTGTGCATGTCGAGGTGTCTCAGGAAGGATTGTTGTGAAGGGTGATTACAAAGTGCAGGACAAGAGCTGCTCTTCGGTGCAGAGGGTTGAAGTGTCAGCGGTGATGCACAAAGTGTTCCCATTATGGAGTGGTTTTATGCTTAATGTTCTTTCATTTAAAGGGTCTGAAAAATTAAAATGCTTTCCATCACAAGGGTGTAGCAAAGCCCTTTCTACTTTGTTTCCCTCTGTGTTCTCTAAAAGATGCTCAGCGTGAGTGCTGGGCTTGCTTGGGCTGCGGCAGCTGTGCCCAGAGCTTTGAGCACTGGAGGCGAGAAATGGTTTTAATGGTTTGCAAAGGGGAATTTCCCTGGAGCAGCCTGTGCAGCCCTGGCAGCGGGGGCTTCTCCACTGCTCCCCGGGCTCTGGGAGGTGGTTTTCTCCTGATGGCAGTGCTGGGTGCTGCCTGGCTCACCGTTCAGCTACATTGCTCTCCCTTCTCCCTCACTAAACCCTCTTGTATTTTCTCTTGCAGATTTTCCGACGAGCTGACAAGAATGGTGAGTGCTTTGTTCCTGCCGCTGCCTCCCCCTCCCTGCCCGGGTCTGGGGTAAGCAGCACAGCCTGTCCCTGCTGGGAGGTTTGGCTGAAAGTGAAGGAGGATAAGGGCAAGCAGCTCGCTCTGTCTGCGAGAAAAATGCTTTTCTGCTTTGACTGGAGGAAAAAGCACTGGAGCAAAGGACCTGGCCAGGGGCTGTGGAAGTGGGTTCCCCCAATTCACTGTCCATGTGCCACACAGGACAGAACCCTTTCCAAGCCCTTCTCCTGCCTGCATGCATGCCATCTCTCCTCTACACTGCTAGCAGTGAGAAGGGAAGGCAAAGGAAGCTGTGAAGCAGGCAGCCCAGGGGCTGTCAGGGTTCTGCTTCGTCCCTTGCAGTCTCTGCACTCAGTCCAGGGTTCTACAGGTGCCCCTGGCTGGGTGGCCCTGTTCCTGGATGACCACTGGAGCCCCTGGCGTTTGAGAGTTATGCTCTGCTACCCAGTTTTAATCTGACACACATAAACCAAGAAGTACAAAATCACAAGTCATTTCTCTGAGCCTTCGCAGCCCCTCTTGGGCTCTTCTCCTTCATGGTAGCTTGCAGGCTCCAGGAACTGCTTTTGTTGCACATCAAAATGCAGCCCAGGAGCTGAAGTCCTCCACAGAGAGGAAGGAAAAAGCTCTTGAGTCAATGGAAAGATTTTCTTTCCATAAAAACCTGATCCTCACTGTGCTGTTTGTAATAGACTGTACTTGGATAGTCAGCTTGGACAGTCATCTAAGTACAGAGTGTCTGCGTGTGTTTCTGAAAACGTTGCAGTGGGGTCTTCTGGAGGGGGCTGAAATTCCCACCTGAAATGCCAGCAGCAGCGGCCCTGCTTGCCAGCGCTCCTGGGTGGGACATGCTTTCAATGAGATGTCTGCTCTAATTATTATGCACAACATGCCCAACCGTCCCACGCTTCTGGTAGAGAGGCTGCTGGGAGGATCGCTGGGGCCTGTATGCTTCTTTCTGCAGATATATAATTATTCTTCCCTTTTATTTAAATGCAGATGATGGGAAGCTGTCATTTGAGGAGTTCAAGAATTATTTTGCTGATGGGATCCTGAGCTCGGAGGAGCTGTGGGAGTTGTTCAGTGGCATTGACAGGCGTCATTCAGAGTAAGTACTGTGGTGGCACAGAGGAGAGGAGATGAAGGAGAATATAAAACTGCTTGACTGTAGATGGAGGACCTTTGGAGGCGGGTGGAATAAATAGTCAGGGTGAGATAAACCTACCTCTTGTAACACGCAGATGTTAAAACCCATTGAACATCAGCTACAAGCATTGGTGGTGAGAGAAGCCAGACATTTTGAGAACAGTCATTATCAGATTAACTGTACTTCTGTAAAAGCAACTACCCATTTAAAATTACATTACGTTAGTTTGAAAAATGTGTTCCAGAAATATACAGATCTCTTGAGCAGGTTGTGTGTCTGCAGGAGGAGCATGTGGTTGTGTGAGGACGATGCACAGACTGTGCAGAATTGCAGACTTTGCCACTGCTGACACAGGGAACTGCTTTTCACTTACGTAAGAGCTGCTTTCCACCAGAAGTGGGCCTTGTGAGTGTAACTGTGAATTTAGGCCAGCTACTTTTAAAAAAAGAAACCCCCAAAGAACAGGAGAAGTAATTGCACTCAGCCCTGGTCTCCTCTTGACTGGTGCTATCTTGAGGAGTCTGTTGGGCTTGGCTGAGTTTCTCATGCTAGTCTTTTGGATATCGGCATGGCCTTGCTGGGGTCCCTCTGCCCTGCCGGCTGCTGTGAATGAGCGTGCTTTGTGGATGGGCTGGGAGAAACTGGCCATTGATACATTGCATGTCTTGCGGCTGCCTGTTCAAATGGGAGGGTGCTGTTGGGGGTGAAGGTGGCTGCACCTTCCTTCTGGTCTCAGGTGGCTGTCTCGGCTCTGGCTCGTGCCACTTCCCTGGCACCCCAGGAAGCGTCTCCTGCACCAATCTGATGCCTTCAACCAGCGCAGTGTTTGAGCAGGCCCCCACAAGGGAGAGCTAAACTGGGAGCAGCCTTAGTTGAACATGCTGGTCCCAGGCCTTGCAGGGTGCCAGGGCAGTGGTATGGAGGGCCCGTGCCACACTAAGCTGCCAACAGCCACCGAATGCCACCGAATACCCGTCTGTCTCTGGCTGCAAGTTCCCACATCATCCACCCAGAACTGGGGCAGTGGGGGTGATTGACTCCTGCCGAGTGTCGAGGTGGTGGGTTTAGGTGATGCTTCCACTTCAGTGATGGGGCGGAGAAGTGTGGAGCAGTTGTGTGTGCAGCCCCTGCTGTCTCTTTCTTTTAAGCCTGGCTGCCTGTTGATGACTGTCCCTGCCACTTGGGCTTGTTGGATGTGAGCAGCAGGAGTGTCTCCTGAAAATACCTCTGTCTCTTTGGGCTGTGATCCCAGGGAGTTAGCAGTGAGCCGATCCCTTTCCTCTGCAAATGCTCCTTTCCTCTCGCTCCATTTGAGGGTGACCTTGGAGTCACCCTCCCATACAGTACCACTGGAAAATATGGGTTGCAGCAAAGCAGAGAGTTTTAACCGTGTCCTTAACTGAACGGTGAAGATCTTGTTTACCATCACCTTCAGGTTGGGCTTCTTAGAATCATGGAATAGTTTGGGTTGGAAGGGACCTTCAAAGGTCGTCAAGTCCACCCACTGCTTCGTCTGTCCAGAGCAGATAAGCAGGACTGACCAAAGGGCCCTGTGTGAGCTAGCTGTCTGCGAGAGCCATGCATGACCCTGGCTGCAGCGGTGCTCTCTATAACTCGTTACCCGTAATGACGATGCAGTAGCTATGACAACGTGGCAGTTGCAGCATTAAGCTGGTGATATCTATTAGCAGGGCATGACCATTGGGTCTTTGATCTCTTTATCCCATGAAGAGCAGAAGGGATCCTGTGGATGGAGCTGGTTTCCAAATTCCAGTGTTCAGAGACTTCAAGCAAATGTAGGAGACACCGTCCCTCCAGCTCTGTGAGGACGCCCTCATTTCTGCAAGAGCAGAAGGGAAAGTCCAGCCCTGAGGCCCCTGCAGGTGTAGTTCTTGTTTCCGTCCCTGGCTGGGATGTGGTTGATGTGCATGTGCACAGGGTCAGTGCATGGGACAGCTTCAGTGTGAGCAGGCAGGAGCGGGGCGGGATGTGGGAGGTGGCAGCAGGGAACTGTATATGATTTCTTCAGCTTCATCCCCTGTTTGTGGGGGTGGAGGAGGTGGGACCTCCCAGACAGGGAGTGTATTGTCTGGTAGAGGCATCCTGCCCCCTGCAAACAATGTCAGGCAGTGCTGCGTCTTCAGAGTGCTCTGATCCTGACCCGGAGCTGTGTGCCTGCTAGTACGAGGGACTTGGAGAGACAGGCCTGTCCCCAGGGAGGCATGACCCCGTCTGTCCTCAGGGGCTGCCCAAGGACTGCTTGCGCACTGCACAGTGGCAGGTAACGGAAATCAAGCAGTGTTCAGCATGCTGGGCCTTGTAGAGGTCTCTGTGTCTGTGTGTAGAGCTGGACTCTGGCGTTTGGTTTTGGGATGTGCAGGGGGGGCTTGCTCCTCTGTACAACCTCTGGTGTCTTCTAAGGGCTGTACTGGGTGCCCTGCTGTCCCCTCGACGCAGGGCTGGACTCCCCTCTCCTCTGGCCTGCCTGCTTGCCTTGGACTTGCAGGAATTTAGTATTTTTGAGGGCTGGATGAAATTTGCCAGATTCAAGAGTTATTACCCATGTAATAACTATTACTCAAAGTATTGCAAGGCTGGAAATCAACTACAAGCTCTACAAACCTATCTATCTGATGTGCTTCTTTCATTTTCCACAGCTTTTCTGATGATGGGAAAGTTTCCGTCTTAATCCAGTGCGTGGATTTGGCCACAAGGGTGCTGTGTTTCTCAGGTCTAGGCTGAAACTTGTGTTTCTGTGTGGGTGCCAGCCTGACCCCAGGAGAGACAGTAACAGAGACCTTTATACCCACGCATTGTCTGTGTCTGGGTAACAGAGCGCTGCCCAGACACGTCCTGACCCTTGCCCATCACTGCAAACCTGCAGCTGCTCCCCTGGGTCCCAAAGCTGATGTCTGGGAAGATGGGTGTTTCAGCGGTTTCATATGTTACTTGTTCTCCTCCCAGAGAGCCCCTGGCACCACATTCACCTTTTCTCCCCATCCTTCCCATCCAGTCTTTGCTCCACCTCCTGTTTATACCTGATGCTCCAGTGGGATGCTGTGGCCTGTGCATCAGGCACCTCTGTTGGGTTCAGTTCAGATATTATGCTTCCCCACAAGGCTTTTTTTGTTCTGCATTTCTGAAAATCGCTCTCTTTTGGCTTTAAAATATCTCTTTGCTCTAATTCTTTGATGTTTAAAAAATTATGTTGAAACCAAATTCAACTCTTTATTGCACTTTGGTACAACAGCGTGGTCTACTGTTTTGTTTAGCTTATTAGAAAGCTCCACACCAGCTCTGGGAGTGGTGCAGAACAGAAAGATACATCTTCCTGGAAAAGGGTGTTTTCATTCACTGAAATATCTGGGTGAAAAGAGACAAATAGTTTTGAAGGGATGAAGAAGTTCCATTGCTGCAGAAGCGTCTTGGGAGATGCACAGTGCAGTTTGGTCTCTGAGCAGCCGTGTGTCCGTCTGCAGCCCAGTCAGGCGGGATGGCAGCCAATCCCAGGGTCTCGTGGGGACAACTTCATGGAGAGTTTGTTACAAAGGACTTTGGATTGAATGTTGTAGTGTTGCATAGGTTGCATGCCTACTGCTCTTTGCAGGAGGCTGTGAAACCTGCCCACGGAAGTGTTGCATGGACCTTGTGTGGCTTTTTGTCCTGCGTCCGTCGGGAAAATGTAGAAGAATAAGGTATGGCAAATCTTCCTTTGCATGAGAGCAGTCAGATGGTGGTGGCAGGAATTGGGTGTGGACTGCCCAGAGCCTGTGTCTCTGACCTTGAGTCACAAATGAAAGAGGTGGGAGTGCTGGCCTGGTGGTTTTTAAAAACTCTCAGTGGAAATATCTCAAGCCTCTGGTTCCGTGGAAGAAGGGACTTGTGTGAACTTTCTTCCCCTCTCTTTAGTCAGAGACTCGGGGCCATGGCGTCTGCCAGTCTTTGAATGATGGAGAGTGACTGAAACATGCTGGGTCACACTGGAAAAGTTTGGAAACCTTTCCTGGTTTGAGGTAAAACAGAACCAATTTTCTGTGATGATAGCAGAGGTTCCCAACATGATAAATGAGAAAAATAAAAGAATTCCCATCTGCTTTGCTGAAGCTGATTGCTGTTTTCTTGCATAAATTCCAGGCACATTCTGACAAAATCCCAACAGCATAATGATGACAAGATCCTTCATCATCAGTTCAAGCTTAATTACAGTTAATCAGTGGTTTGAGCGCAGTCAAAATACAGCTATGTGGAAATGTGGAGAGTCTCTAGATGAGTGCTTTTGGAGGCAGAGGATGGCTCTTCTTTTGGAGTGGGAGAGGGGATGGCAGAGAGAGGAGCAGAGGGAAGCCTGCTGCCCTGTTGCAGCCCTAAAAATAGATTGGGTTTTGATGTGCAGGTTCTTTACATGAGCTCCTCCTGGGTTTTGGTATGGAGTAGCTTCTGGTAGCATGAAAACGGCACCATTGGTCCTACAGTTTGCTTGCTGTGCTCTGTCCTGTCCCTCATTGTGCCCTGGGGGCTGCCACAGGATGCAGAACGTGGGAAGAGGTGGCGGTGCAGGCTTGCTGACTGAGCGGGCTGCACTGGGAAGGGAGGAGGTCTGCCACTGGACAACTCCCAGAGGGCTGATTTTTGCCACAAGATCTCAGCAAGTGGTTGAAAGTTTAGTTATTGATTAGTTCATATTAGGTTCTAAGCAGCAGACAGACAAGATAGAAAGAGTTATTAATAACCCTCTCCTTAGAAGCCACAGGGTTGATGTTGATCGTAGCTCTTTCTCACACGGACGCCTGCTCGCTAGAGCCGAGATGGGGAGCTGGGCAGTGGGTTGAGCTGGTGGCCCCTTCTTCCTGGTAAAACCAGTCCCAGCCCCAGGTTGTCACTGGGGACAGATGCAAACACCTGGGTAACGTATGCATTAAGTGTTTCACTGTGTATTTTGTTATCATCTCATGTCTCTTTTGTGAATTTTGCCCATCTTTTGGACGGTAACGATTGGCTGCAGTTATTACTCTGGGGCATGGGTCTAACAGGCAATGCTACGATGCTGCGGTGCCAAGTCTCTTGTGGCAGTGCAGCAGCAGCAGCAGCTCTGCAGACTCCAGGCAGCTTTCAGAAATACATAGAAAAATTAAGAAGGAGCAGGACATTTTTCCAGTTTAAATTTGTGCTTCAAACCCCAGTTACTCTATCTAGCAGAGCATGCATGGAAGCTGCTCAGAGGTGGGATCAGCAAAGTTGATGGAGTGGAATCGGCGGAAGAAGGGGCTGTGGTTTTGCTGATTATCTGTATTGCGTCTCAAGGGAAACAGTATTTTTTTTTTATCCACTTTAAAAACTGTCTGCAGTGCCAGGACAGTGCGCCAGAGCCCTGCCTTAATCAGCTCCTTGCGGTAGGTGTTTAAAATAGATGAGCCAAATCACATCCTAAAACTGCCCATCTTCATTGCCTAAGAAGGTGCCTGATGCAATTAGCTAAACAGAGGGGTCTACAGTCCCACTGCTGCGGGTCTGCGATGATGTCTCACACCAAAATATTTTCATGATTTGAACCATTGCCTATTATTAAAGTACACTAAGTGGAAGCAGAGAGATGCAGAAACCAGCCTTTAGTGTTTGGGGGAAAAGCTGTAGTAAGATTTTTTGCTGAAATTATTATACCTGTTCTTGGCATGGCATTTTGGACACTTCCAGACTCCTCTAATTTTACCTGGGGGTGTTTTTCCCCCTTTGCCCTGTGAGCAGTGTCAGTGGGGGGATAGGGTGATGCAGTCGTGGTTTGACTTCTGGGCAGCGGCACTGCAGCCATCCTTGAGCTTGGAGCCCAGCAAACTCCAGGTATCACTGGTGCTTCCACATGTGACAGCACTTAAACACTTAAAAAACCTCTCTTTCACGCTCTCTTCCACTTTCCCAATCAGGATTAAAAATGGTTGTAATCATTTAGGGGATTTTTGAGACAGCAGAATTTCTTGAGTGGAGGCTGATTTGAATAAACAATATCCTGGGGCATTTCCCTGCAGGCTCTGCAGGTGATGCCGGGCATTGCAAGCAGCTCTGCCTTGGTGGCTTTGGCCACCTGAGAGAATCCGACAGCCTTATGTGAACTCATGGTTATGTTTAACATCTCGTCCCGAAAACATGTGGCTGTTTCTGGATGTTTCCTTCTCTCTCTGCACCTCAGTACGCCTTTATTAGCAACAGGAGGGACCTCTCCAAGCCCCGCAGGGATGCCAGCATAGATTCTCCAGTGCAGTGCTCTCTGTTACTGAAAAGGGGCAGGGGGCTGGCCCCTGCCTCCAGGATTTTGGACCCAGATCCCTGCTTTAATGGCCTTCTCGTGGGCTATGAACCCATCCAGCCCCCTGCCCTGGGAGCCTGAAGGCAGCCCCACACCGCTGGGCCCCGCAGGGAAGAGCAGGAGCAGCCGGGGGCACCCATGGGGCAGATGGGAGAGGAGGGGGCCTGGTGCCATGGGGCAGCCATGGGGGAGGACCTGGGCTGAGGTCAAGGGAGACATGAGGAGGGAGCCCTGGCTGAATGTTTTGCACCTTTGGGTATGAGGTTGCGTTGAAGAAGCAGCTTCTGGGGCTTGTCAGCTCCAGGGCTCAGAAACGGGGCTGCCAACCCAGCTGGCCAGCCCAGAGGCGCGGGGCACTACCTACCTCCCCTCACCTTCCTTCTGGCCCCATCCTGCTCTCACAGACCTTTCCCAGCACACTCCAGCTCCAGGAGACGTTGGTGGAGCAGCTTTGCTTGCTCTTTCAGCCTCTGAAGCAGAGGTGATGCTTTGCAGTCCCGCCTGGGTCCTGCAGGTGCTGGGCATGGCTCCTGAGCTGCTGACTCTAAACTTGTGCAGCTTTTTATTTTTCAAATGCAGCTTTTGAAAATACGTGGGAAGAGCAGTAAATCCACTGGAGGCTGAAGACAAGCCCTTAAGACCCTGCTCACCACAACTGTTTCTCCTGAACCAGCCCCGCCATCTAACAAGAGCTTATTTTTTCTGTTTCTTGCAGTAACGTGGACACAGAGAAATTGTGCGGTAAGTAGGGTGATGTTCCTGCCTCGCAGGGCTTCCTCTTTCGAGGGTCTGCGGTGGTGCTTTGTGCACAGCTGACCTGGGCAGGGTTCGGCAGTCAAGTGGCGTTGGCAGTCCCTGTGCCTGAATCCCAGCAAAGAGGACATCCATGCTTTTCCCAAGGTATTGGGACATTTTGTCCCTGGGGATAGGAAAGGACTCTTCATTTCAGTCCAGGCGGGAGTGTGACTCTGGAGAGGGACACAAATCCCTCCTGCAGCGCTGGGCTGTGCGTGGGAAACAGGAGGCGCAAGGGAGGCAGGGATGGAGGTGCTCTGGAAGCTCACTGTGGTATTCTCTCCTGCTTCAGATTATTTCTCAGCGTACCTCGGAGAATACAGGAATGTGCTTTCTGCCCTGGAGGCTCTCAACTCTGCAGTCCTGGCAGCCATGGATAAAACCAAGCTGGTAAGGATGGGACCATGGGAAGGTGGTGAGGCAAGTGGGAGCAAAACAGAAGCTGTGGTGATCTTAGCTGCTTGCTTAGTGTTTAACTTAGGTGTCAGAGGCAGGACATGTGGTACCTCCCAGATCAATGGGGTTGCCTGTGCGTGCTTCGGTTGTCTCCGTGTGCAGTGAGTGAGGCAGAAGCACAGCCTGCAGCATGCCTGGAGGAGGAGAAGGGTAGGGCTAGTGCTTCTGTGCTCTGGAGACATCTTCTTCCTTGTAGGGCTCTGGCAGCAGTTCTTTCAACAGCTCCTTGCAGACCACTTGCAGACCACCACCAGGTCCTGCCTGGGGACGCTGTTTTTGAGAGCATCGCTGATGATCTATGTGTTGTGTCTCTGAGCCAAAGCAAGGTCTTTTCCACGAAGCAGTGTGGTGTGAGATGGGGACTCCGGGGTTGAGCCTGCTCCAGACTGACCCCCAGCAGTTTGTGCTCGGCACAGCCTGTGCTCACAGTGACAAAAATTGGCTCCTGGAGAGGGGGGCAGGAGCCACTGCGGCAGGAGGGCTGCTTTGGGAAACAGTGAGGCACTTGGTAGGTAGGAGACGGTGAAATTCGTTGACTCCCAGCCTTGTGCTGAGTTCATCCCTGTGGTGAATGCTCTCCCTGCAGCTTGTGCTGATGGGAGGCAGAATGGAGGCCGCTAATTATAGCAAGCAGCCTCCTGCTTTGTGAGACCCCCTGCCTCTGTGTTGGAGAGCAGAGGTCTGCAGTGCGCAGCGTTGTGGGCTAAATACAGCTGCAAAAAAGCAGTAGCCAATACTGGAAGGGACCTTCCTGGGGGACCAGCAGCCCCCTTTGCGTCTGAAATGTGTTAAATGGTTTAGCCTTCTGCTTGGGGCTGATGGTGTTTTACAGCCGTGGGAAGGGCCGTCCCTTTCTTTCCCTTTGATGTGGTAGTTTGATGCTTGGTAAGAAGCAGATGAAGGGCATGATCCACGTGCACACCGTCCACTGATGTATTGATCAGACAGAGAAGTGAAGAGGGACTGGTCCCGCCGTCAGCTCTGCAGAGTCATTAATGTGGTCTTTGTGCCTCTGTAGTGTCAGTCACGATCTTCCCTCTCTTTGAGTTTTCCTCTGGCCAGATCCAGCCTCAGTACATTGGGAAATTTCATGCTAGGAGAGGGAATCACTTGAAAATGCATTTTCTCTTTGGTTCAGCTGCCTGGCCTTCTTCACAGTTATTAAATGCAAGTCCAAAAGGAGAGAATGAATCCTCTTCAGAGAGCTGTGCTTTATTTCAGTTCTTTTCTGTTTTGGTGGGTGGTTTTTTTGTTTGGTTTTTTTTTTTTTTTAGTAATGAATTTGTATATTCATGTATTTCTCTAAAGGACAGCGCAATTACTGTCTGCTTCACAGTATTGGCGTGATGCATTCATTCACTTAATAGTTTCTGGTGCCACAGGTGTTCTCTGGAAAAGGGAAGCAGGCTTTCCCTGTTGAAACAGATTTTTGTGGACTTGCTTTTCCACCCCTGTTTGGATCTGCCCAGAGCCAAGGGCACAGAGCAGCCCAATGTTCATAGCGCTGCTTTCACCCAGACAAGGTCTGTCCTGAGCTGGGTGCTCTGATGCAGATACTGACCCTCCTGGCGAGTATCTCCCTGCGCCTCCTTGGTCCACTGGGCTCTGAACCAGGGAGAAGGCAGGAGAGGGCAATGCTCCAACCCTGCGGTCAGGGCTTTTGCAGAGCTGTGGGAAATCTGCTGCTGCTAGAGGCTGGCGGAGATGATAAATGCTGCGTTCTTACCTGCTGTGACCTGAATATATTCCCACGTTTGTATTTCTAGAATGGGACTCAATCTTGGGTTATTATGGGATTAGTGGGTTTATTAGGTTGGATTTTAGCCAGAGCTCTCGCCTCTCTGAGCCAAGGGATGGGGCAGAGAACAGAGACTTCCCATATTACGTGTCTGTCCCTCATTTCTCTTGATTCAAACACCTCTAATGCCACTGTGGCTGAGGACTGGAAGTGCCACTGTGGCACTCTCCTGGAAGAGCCGAATGAAACTTCATCCCGGCGAGCTGCTTTGCAGGAGGTGGAGCCATGCTGTGCACTGAGCAAACTGTAATAGACCTGCCTGCTCCAACAGCCCTCAACATAAAGCTCCGCTTCCAGAGCGGGGCTTTGGTGTCAACAGATGTTATAAGATTTTCAGTCCTTGCCTGTTTTTTCCCCAGACTATTTAAGAGAGCTTTGTGTGACTCCCAAGGAGGCAGTGATACCCGGACTACCTAGAAGAAGGAGATCTCTGACTTGAGCTGAGTCTCACCAGTTGAACCACAGCATCTCTTGGTTAGGGCATGGTCCATCTCTGGTAGTTCCTCATTTCTAATGCCACAGGCTTGCTCACTCCTGCATCCTCCAGGTACTTAGCTGCAGCTGTAAATCAGCTCATGTAAACACGAGCCCACTTAACAAGCAAGAAAATAGACAGAGAGCATGGGCTGCTTCTTTAGCACAACAAAAGCAGAGCCTGGGAGGTGCGCTTGGCTTGCTCAGAGCATGCCAGGGCGATGAGCTACAGGGAGGAGAGACAGGGAAATAAGGAAACCAAAGCTCACAGGGAATATGCCGTGACTCTGTGTTTGGGAGCCGTGGTTTGAAACAGTGCTGCCGAAAGCTTTTTTTGGTATCGAGGATTCCCACCTCTGTGCATGCCGTCGTGGTCACTGCGGGCCAGGGTACCCGGCATGGATCAATGGCATGTCTCAGCGGCTGTCTCCTCACTGGCAGGCTCCTCGATCTGCCTGCCCTGCACATTGTTGACTACAAGATAAACGCTGCGATAAAGCATGGGAAATGCAAGCTGGGTTCATCCATCTCTCTGTGTAAGTGACTGCAATTACTGTAGGAAATAGTGTATGTGTGGGCAGCAAACCTGCTCGTGGTCTTTGTCGTGGGTCCACGTGCTAGCAGGAGGAAACCAAATCATTAGGGGTTCCTGTGCTCCCCTCCGTCCTCACTGGGTTGTTAAAAAAGTGGTAAGGAAAAGATGTCTTTTCAAGTAAATAGGGTTTTTCTCCAAATTTTGTCATTCCCACTTACATTTGTAAAATATAACTTGATAGCTATGCTGCCGTGTACTAATTACAGCTTATCTTGTGGCTAAACTTTGCGTTTGCAATATAATAGCATGAGAGTAAGCAGTGAGCTGTGGAAACACCTTGGGAAACGGACTGCTATTTCTCAGAGGGGACCTGTACGCTAAAATCTTTCATTCTCCAGTGTGCAGACGCTGCAAACTAGCCTCTCCAAGTCAGGTGCTCTTCTTTCTCGTTTAGCAGGAATTATGTGATAACCTATTCCATTCTGTCCCAGGCTTAACTATTATCATAAGAAACTAATAAAACCTCTCAAAAGCAGAATTATAGCAGCTGTTGGCAACTTTGGGATTTTTGTCTGGGTCAACAGAGCTGAAATACCAGTCCGTGACCAAAAAGCCTTGTCTCGTGCTTGCTGAGTTATTTCCTCCATGACTCCTTTCCAAGAGTCTTTGCTATGAGCAGAAAATGCTGTGCTCAGTGAGACAGAGCACGGTTTTATTGAGCCTCTATTTACAGAGGGGTCTGAACAGTGTGGTGCAACACCTGACAAGAGGGTTTTGCTTGTTTGCCCTAAAGTGAGAGTGCAAAGGGGACTGGGCAGCTGAACTGAAGGGAAGGTGCGTTTTTCAATTGATTCCCTCCCCTGCCATGAAATTTTCCAAGTCGATGCAGAAGGGTGAAACAGCATTTGGGGCTCTCTTGAGAGATGGTTATTTCCATCCTCTCTCCGGCGTGTTCCCCTGGGCGTGCTGTGTTTGACGAGGCAAGAGACAGGAGGCAGCTGGCTCGTCATGTGCAATGCTTGCCCAAAATACCGACGTGTCTGTGTGGGATCCTGCTTTGCCCTTGCGAGGTGGGCTGGGGCCTGCTGGGACCAGGAGGATGGGGAGCCCTCTGCATGGCAAGCTTCAGAACCGAGTCCTCTCCAAGCATGGCGTGCCCCAGGCTGGTAGTTGAGTTTTGGGGGTGGCACCCCAGGCTGGTGCCTATCCCTGCATGTTTGGGGTGTGCTGGGGCAAGCTGCGGGGCTGGGGGCAGGCTGAATGTGCTCCTCACTGCCGTGACATGATGTCTGTGGGAGCAGCTGCCTGCTCCTGCGATAGAACTCCATCAACTGACATCATCCGCAAAGGACATCAGGATTAGGCCATCCTCAGGATGAAAGCTGAGAGGATGGGGAGTGCTGGGAGGCTGGCTTGATGCCGGGACTTGTCCCAGCACTCGGCCTTTTGAAGGGGAGCAGTGTGGTTGGGGAGAAGCACCTGGCCCCCGTGCGAGGGGAAGCATCCATATGCCAAGGCTGTGGGCGCTGCGGCCATCCCTGACCGGGGGGCTAGGGAGGACGCAGCAGAGATGGGAGCGCACCTCATCAAGTGGGTCCACACAGCTGCAGAGCCTGCTCACTGTGGGAAGTGTCCTCTGTGCAGAAAGAGTGGTGACAGTATTTGGATTTAGACCAACTCCTGAAATGAAACGGACTGTGCCCAGCCATGCAGTGGATGAATAATGTATCCTTTCCATTGGGCCCCAGTGGGGACTCAGTCAATTAGTATTCTTCACTTTTCTCAGGCTTGTCCCAGGGAGGTTTGAGTGCTGGTTGTTCCCCTGTAGGTGGGGGATGGCAAGCACAGATGAGTGGCACTGGCGGGGATTTCAGTGCCTGCACTCCTTGGGAGTGAGGAGGTGAAGGAGCGGGCTGTGGGAGCGGCAGAGTCCCTGCCTGGGGTCCCCAGCCCTGTGCTCTCCATCTTCCGGGGCCACGGAGGGAGGAGGCTTGTGGGAGCAGGTGGGGTGCTTGGCCGGGGAAAGCCTAGAGATGCAGAGCTGGAGCTCAGCTTCCCACATCCCCATTGGCTTCGCTGCCATTCTCTTCCTCTGGCAGAAAAAATGATGTTCATTTTCAAGCATGGATGAAGACCCATCAGCAGTATGGGGGCTGGGCAGGGGGCTCTGCTTGCCTGGGCAGTGGTAGGGGGTGAGGAGTGGCTGTGACCATCCTTCACCCACTCCAGCACGAGCCCAGGGCAGTGCTCGGTAGATGAGCATTACGTTCCCCTCCTGGCCAGCTGCAGCTGTGCCAGCAGCCCCAGGCAGACACAGCTCCAGGACTGGGCTGGTGGCCCAGCTGTGGCACAGAGGAACCTTCCCCGCTGCCCCCTGTTCTTCAACAGATTTTTGACACCAGCATCAGAAGGGTTATGTCCATGTGCTTTTGTGCAGAGCTTCTGGGATTCAGGATCCTTGGTTCTCCTGTGTGTTGGAGAGAAACACAGTAGGAATTGGAAATGTTTGACCTGAGTAATGTGGGAGCATTGCTGGGCTCTGTTTTGGACATGAAAGAGCATGTTTATGGTGCTTAGGTGGGTGAAGGCAGCCTGGCTCCTGGTCTGTGTCACAGCTTTGGGTGCACGTGAGAGTACCACAGGGAAGGCAGAGGTGCCTCTGGTCCAGTCTCTCTCCTTGTCTTGTCAAGGAAAGTGGTTGACCCTTTCCTGGTGGAAAGGGATCCCATCCATCTCCTGGTGGATGCTCCTTTGGAGCAACCAGCCCTCCTGCATTATGTGGAGACTCCTTCCTTGGCCTCCCGCCTCCAGTCCTGTCTCTCTTAACGCTTATGGTGATGTCCCGTGGTTTCTTTGTCCCTTGAGGAGCTGGGCACGGGGGGCTGGCCATGGGGAAAGGAATCTGCTATTACAGCTGAGTAGGGCTTCCCGGCGGCTTTCCCTTGCAACCTCTCATCCTTTTCTAATCATCTGCTAAGCTGAGTCAGTTCACTAAAGCAGCAGCAAAGGCAAGGGAATGCTTTTCTGCCTGTTCAGTGAGCCGAATTGGCTCCCTGAAGCACCAAATGACCATTATACCAGAACTGCAAAGAGCGGCTGGAGTTCCCTGGTTTTCACTAGCTCATACTACTCAGTGCTGAGCTGCTTCAGTGCCAAGATCAGAAATCAACCTCCCGTAGTAAAGTTGCTGCAGTGCAGGTGCTTCCTCCTCTCCAAGTCCTTCCTCCCACCCCTGTGGCTCCCCACAGACCTCGGGGGTCCCGCCGTGCTGAATGCTGGAAGGAGCTTTGCTGGAGCAGCCCCCTTCCCTGTGCCAGCAACTGCAGGCAGTACATTCAAAAAGGGTAGCTTTGCTGCAGTGCCCTGGACATCACGGCCTCCAACCTGGAGTGTCAGGGCTCAGCTGTAGACCAGCTGTACCCAGACAGTCGGCGTGGCCTGAATTCACAGCATGAGCCGCGGTTGTGTTGCTGGCCTGATCAGACACATGCTTATTAGAGTGATGGTGGATAGGCACAGAAATGAAAAGCAGTTTCTTTTGGAGTATTTGAATCAACTTTGCACTCCTGCAGCAGCGCAGGAGCTGGCCCTTGGTCGTCACCACCACTGCAGCTCTACCTGAAACAAGGCAGCAGGAGCCGTGCCCCTCCAGTGGGATGGTTTGTATGCATGGTTGTCATCTGCCTGCTGGAATATCTCGTGCCCGTACTCAGCACCGTGCTCCTGGTACTCGCCCTTTGCCATCCATGCGTGCTGGAAGGACGTGATGACACTGCCATTGAGCCCCCCACCCAGGCTCACCAGGACCTGAATCTGGCAGCCTGTGCCGTGGAACAGGGTGCTCAACTCTAAGCACATCCTCTTGGGAAAGTCAGGAAACACTGAGGAGCCCCCTGACAACACATTGTTACCCACCGTGTCCCTCCTGGCGTGGTCAGGTACCACCTGGAGGCTCTGCAAGGCCAAGTGGTGGGGCCCTGGGGAGCTTTGATGGAGTAGCTTCGGTTGGAAGAGCATCTCTGGGCCATAGAACTGTTCCTTGTCCAGGGTTATCCAGTGTCCATCGGGAATTCTGAAATCTGGCTCGATGATGGTAACCTTGGTCATGGAGGTGTCCTTCGTAGTCCACAAAGACATAGTAGCATTGGTTTTTCAGATGGATCGCTGTCATCTTCTTCACAGTCTTCAGCACTGAGGGGTTGTTGGGGCAGTCCATCAGCAGGCTGTGCAGGTAGCTGGAGAGGAAGCCACCAGCCACCCTGAGGCAGTAGATAGCCTTCCTCCAGGTCTGGGCCAGGCGGACAGAGGTGACATGGAACACTTCGGCCCCTAACTCCACGGCCATACCAGTGACTCTGCTGTAGGCACAGAGAGAGAGGAGCCCTGTGTTAGCCATGCGCAGGGCTGGCACCCTGAAGCTCTCAAAAAGCACGTCTGCCAACTTTTCTCTGTTTAATGGAGGGCTAAGATGGGGAGTTGGCCATGAGCACTATCTGTTCCTCTGGGGAGTTTTCCATGCCATCCCAGTCCAGTGAGCTGCGGCTGTTCATTGTACACAGATTTTTGCCCAAGATGGTCTGTGATCACAGCTGGTGAAGGAAGGAAGGAGTCTGGGGTGCCTCTGTGCGTGTCCAGGCACTTCCCTGCCTTTCCGTGCTTCTCAGACATGCTCTTAGGGCATGGTGTGCATCCTGACCCCCTGTTTGGGTGCCCTCCAGGCCAGTTTGGGTGCCCTCCAGGCCACTTTGCCTTCTTGCCAGGATGCATGGTGACCCTTTCATTCTTCCCAGTGCTTCTTGTGTGACCCCCTGGACCCACCTTCACATGCCCCCAGCACTAATGCCAGTGATGTGCACATTACGCATCAGACCGGGGAGAAGGATGGGGAGGAAAGGGCACACAGCTCCATGTTCTTGACAGACATCGCTCCAGCACTGTAGGGCAGATGGGCTGGGGCTCGCAGGGGCTGCCGCTTACGTTCAGGAGGTGACATGGGGACAGGCTGTGGCGTGGCCCCGAGTGCAAGTGCATGTCGTGAATTCAGCAGGGATCTCTCCCCGTCAGAGCAGAGAGGCTTGGCGCTGTCTTCCTGGGGAGAGAGGGCATGAAACCAGCCCCCTGCCCTGTCCTGCCAGCAGTGGGGTGCTCCCTGGGAAGGGGTTGCCTGTGGTTGGGGGGACACTGCAGGTGTCATCGTTGCTACAATAACTAAAAATTTGATTGGAATCCACCCCATTGGGTTTATTTAAGGGCCAGCCCCTTCCAGATGTGGCTCTGCTCCTCCAGCGCAGAGCCAGAAGCATCTGACAGATCCTTCCTCCCTTCCCTGCAGAGGTATGAGACCTCCTCGAAGATGGAGCAGTTCCTGACCCGTTTCCTGCTGCGGGAAACCATGCATCAGCTGCAGTCCCTGCAGGCCTCGCTCGAGTGTGCTGTTGACACCGTGGAGGAGCAGGCGGGACGGGAGAGGTAACGGGACATGCTGGTTCTTCTCCTCTCCCCATCACTGCTCGTGGGGGTTGCAGTGTGGGGCAGGGCTTGTGGGCCCTCCTGCAAGGGAAATGTGGGAGCAGGATCTGCCCTTTCCAAGCCCGCTGTGAAGCTGACCCCTGCAGTGAATGGCTTCAACCTCTCCTTTTGCATTTTATTCTTTCAGAAAGGACATAAAGAAATCTGAGACCTCAGTTGGCCTGAGATCAGGGAGACGATGTGGGCGCAGAGGACAGAAGAACATCTGTCTGTCTCCAACGGACCCCTATTCCGGGATGCTAACGACAGGTATCTCCAGCCTGGCCATCCCTCGGGTTGGTGTCTTTGCCCCACTGGAGTCTGGAATGGGTGTGGGGAGCAGCAGCACAGGACAGTGGGGGCTTGTCTGGAACGGAGTCTGGACCATCACTCTGAGATGCCAGCTGGAGCTCCTGTGGGTTGTTGTATCTCTTGAGCAGTGGGAAAAGTTTCAGGAGAAAAATCATTTTTTTTTTGTTTAAATCATAAATTAGAAGCTTTTGTAGTTTTCTGGATCTTGAGCAAGCTTTTGCAATGACCAAAGCAAGCTTTTTTGTTGACATCTCTCTGCCCTTCCTCATGCAGGTGTTTGTGTCGAAGACAACAGCCAGTGGATGGCACAGATCAATAGGCTCCAGCAGCTCATCGAGAAGCTGGAGTGCAAGGTGTGTGGCAGAGGGGAGGTGGGCTGGGGGCTGCCCTGCACCTTGGTGCTGGCCAGGTCAGTGCTGGGTCCTCTCCCTGTGCCCACAGCCCTGGTATTCGGTCCTGGCATCACTACAGAGCTGCACCCATTCACCAGACCCAGACTTGCATCATGGCTCATCCCTTGCTGTCTCCAAAGCTCCGCTTCTCCCCTCAGCTTGCCTGACCCTCCCGTGGCTTCTCCATGGTCTGTGCTCATCTGACAAGTCAGTGTGGACCCACTGAGCCCCACAGATGTGCCCATCACATCCCTTTTCTCCCCCAGGTAGCCAAAGGAACGTCCCCGGAGTGGTACCCATCTGTCATGCTGAGCCGGGCTGGGTTGTGGGTTACTGCCCCATTTTACCTTGTTGCAAAGTTCTCCCAGTAACGATGATTTTTCCTGTGGTGTTAAATGCAGAGCCCGCGCCTGGAGCCGCTGAAGGAGGAAGCGATGTGCAAAGGAAAAGATGCAGTAAGTCCCTGTCCTGCTGCTTGTTGTTTGCAGGTAATCCCGTAGTGTGCACAGATGCCCTCTCTGGCGCACACAAGCGTGCTCGCGCAGCCCCTGTGCCCTGAGACTGGAGTCACCTGGGTGAGCTTCTGGCTTTGGTGTGGCAGGGGGTCCGCTGCCCGGCGATGTAGCACAATGGGAGTCAGAGCTGTGAGCTGGGCGTGGGACCATCCACAGGGCAAACGCAGCTCTGTCAGGTCCATGAAAGCCCCGGGCAGTGCCTGCGGCCAGCCCAAAGGAAGGCAATGCTCCGCTTGTGAGTGCCCAAATCCCCTAAGTTTGCTCCGAGCACCCACAGACCATGCAGAGCCCCCGTGCGGGGGTCCTGAGGCCCCTTTCTGCTGGGGGAAGGACACAGGGAACTGTAGTAGTCCCGTAGTAGGACCCCACCACCGGGGGGTGGAATGTCTCCTGTTGGTGTGGTCCTCATTGTAAAGGCAACCTGCCCAGGCAGGAAGAAGCCACTTTATGTTGTTGTCCCCAGCGTTGTGGTGCCAGCCCCTTCTTGAGGCTTCCCCTGTGCTGCTGTGCTTGTTTGGCACTGCTGTGTCCCACAGCAGGCTGGGAGCAGGGAGGGCAGGATTAGTCCCTCATGCCACTCATCTGCTTTCCCTTCACAGCACATCCTGGTGGCGAAGAGGCAGATCTCGGTGGCAACAAGTGGCATCGAGGAGTTTCGCCAGGCGTTCAGGTCCTACACGGAGGTCACTGCTGGGCAGAGCAGCTGCCTGCAGTAAGTGTGTCAGGCAGCGGGGTTGTCTATGGCGTGGCTCACCCAGAAACAGGGGACAAAAGGGTTTTTTGTGGAGTATTTTGTGTGCTGGTCAGTGCAAGGGTGGGCTCGGCACACAGAGGTTTGACCTTGCAGAGAGGATGAGATGGTGTCACGGCTGCAGCGGTGTCTGCCTGCAGTCCTGTCCCATCTCCTGCTGCAGGTACTCCCAGCAAGAACCACTTGTCAGTGTCTGGCAAGGAGGGGGGTGGTTTTTATGCCATCGGGAATGGCTGTGGCACACACACGTAGGCGAATGCCTGCGTTCCTCCATCACTGAAGGACTTGAAAATAATGGGGGAAAAGTCAAGGGGAGAGTTCATGGCAGAGCATTGCTTTGTGTAAAGTGTGTAGTGCTGGTGGGAAGCAGCCTTGAACACCTGAAGATAACGCCCGCATGAGACCAAGGCTCTGCCCCCCAGCACCACTCCGGAGCTCCGAACAGAGCTGAGGATGGAGCCCAGGTCTGACTTCAGTGACATGCCACTGCCAGCCTGTCCCTGGAGATTGCACAGCTGCTCTTTGAGAGGTGCTTTCCTTCGCCCATGGGAGATTTCAAGCCGCTTTCAGTGGGAAATGTTCGTGCTGTTCCCATTTAAAGTGTCATTTTTCAGCTCTTCATTTCCAACAGCACAAAATCGCGTTTTCAGTCCAAACAAAAGGGAGATACTTGTTTTGACACATGTGACAGAGAGAATGGTGTTTTCTTCCTTTGGAATTGATGGGCTTTTCTGTCAAGAGAACTATTAGTGTAGACAAGCGGGTAGCATTGCATGGGCAGGTTATCCGTGTGAGTGGAAAGCTGGAGTGAAGCCTGGGGAGACTCCGCTGTCCTGGTTCACGCCAGTGAACTGCAGAGCACGGTGTGGCCCCTGCGTGGGGGGACGCAGCCTCCAAGCTGCCGGGTGACTTGCTTTGCTCTCCCCCGGGGCTTGGTCCCTTCCTGCAGCCATTAGCAGCAGCTGGAGGAAACTTTCATCCTCAGCTGGAATTAATGATGCTGCAGCCGAGTGCAGATGGTTCCCCAGGCCCCGTACCCCAAGCTTTGCTCTCTCACCTCCCTGCTGCTTCCCCCTCCAGCTTCCCATGGGCTGCAGAAAGCCCCAGCCTGTTCCTCCGGCAGGAGGGAGCGCGAGAAGCATTCCCTGGCGAAAAAGCATCACTTCGGGGGGTAGTGAGCTGTAGTTTGATGCTGTGATCACTAGCTCCTTGCGCTCGTGCCTCAGTTTCCCTCCGTGTGAAGGGCATAGGGCATGGGGTAACACACACCTACTCCAAAGGGCTGGAAGGATGATCTCCTCTGTCAGGCAGTATGCTGCAGTGCACGGGATGTGCAAAGAAATACTTAATAAAACACTGACCACGCTGGCTTCTGGGCAGCAGCAAGGACCAGTCTCATAGCTTTAAAGCTGTGCTGCTGCCTGGCTGCAGGAACGGCGAAGCGTGAAGGATTTGGGTTCGGGATCCCCTGGAGCTGTGTGCTGGCCCCGGTAGCCACAAATTGTGGGTGCATCCAGATCGCTCTTTGAAAGCCTGGTGGTGAAGCTCATGCACAGGCCTGTGCCCTGCGCTCCCGGGCCTGGCGAGACCGACATGGCTGCACCGTGCCAGCTTGCCAGGCCCCGTCTCAGGGTCACTCCTGTCCCCGCAGTGTGTCCGCCTGCAAGCTGACGGACGAGGCTTGCTTCATCCTTTACGAATTCTGGCAGGATGTGACTTCGTGGAGAAGGTTGGAGGCTTTCCTTGTGCGGGGCTGGGTTTGGATGCGCTGAGTCGGGGGGGCTGAAAGGGTTTTCCTCTTGGGGCTCCACCGGGGACCCCACTGCTCCCTCTCCTTGTGCAGCCTGTCCTGCTGCTGCGGCTGCGCAGCCCAGCGTGCCCCCGGGGCTCTGGGTGGGGAGATGGGGGTGAACACCCCAGTAAGGGATGTGGGGCAGCAGTGGATGTCCTGCGCTGGGTGCTGCAGAAGCAGCCCTGTCCCCCATGTGTGGGCAGGGATTCCAGTGCTCTCCTGCAGCCACAAGGCACGCACAAGCCCTGCACCCTCCTGGCCCTGCACCCTCCTGGCCCTGCACCCTCCTGGCCCTGCACCCTCCTGACCCTGCACCCTGTTTTACAGCCACTTGCAGTCCAGCTGCAGCAAGACTTTCCAGCGGTCCATCATCAGCTTGCTGGAGTCCCCGGAGCTCCTGACCACCATGCTCTTCCCAGGTGAGGGGGGTCGTGGGGCCAGCCTGGGAGCCTTGAGACCCCTACAGTCCCACACTGCTGCTCCGGGTGTTCCACAGAGTGCAGGAGCGGTGCAGGGAAGGGGTGCCCTGGCTCCTTCCAGAGCAGAAAACTGGATGGGGTGTCACCTAAATTGTGTTTTTTTCGAACCAGAGACCTGTTTGCTCTGGCAGGTTCGGTTGTGGGAGCGGGCAGCGCTGCAGGGACTCTCCCTGCCTGGGGCATGCTCTGCAGCTGGGACAGCTGAGGGCACTTCCCAGAGCAGATGTGCTGAGACCTGTCCGGAATACGCCCCATGCCTCATTTCACTTCACCTAAGCCCTGAACCCTCTCTCCAAAGCACTGGCGCTCCTGGGTCGGGCCCAGTGCCTGCGTCCCAGTTTCATTTTACGGCTGTGGGGTGCTGAGGCAGGGGAGGGACCAGCTCAGGGAAAATGCACATTCCTCATGGTTTCAGCAGAAATCTGATTGAGACATGAACTGGGAGACCTTAGTGATGGATAAGACCAAGTTAAGCCCTAGTTTGCTATTGCTCTTGGGTCTTGCATAAAATAACATCGAACGTGGATCAATTTTGGCTAAATCCCATGATAATAGTACTCCCGCTGACTTGCTGCTCCCACTGACCACATTCCCAGTGCCCCCCTGCAGCAGTCACCGCAGCTTGAGCGGATCACTCATCTCCGGCCCATGCCATGGCTGCGCTCCCCAGCCCGGGGTGGTGGATTCCAGGTGCCAGGGACCTGCAGAAAAGCCTCAGCTCCCCCCGAGCCGGGCCAGATCCCCCATCTCTGCCACTCCTAACCCTTGTTTGACGCTGACTGTGCATCCCTGACCCCTTCCCCTCTCTCTCCCCAGCCTCCTGGTGGATCATGAACAACAACTGACCCTGGGCAGCCGCTTCCACGTCGCCGACAGCATGCGGAAGGATGGGGAGCCCGTGGCACAGCCATCACCTTCCCTCTTGTTTGTCACCTCCCTGTCCCTCATCCCCTCCTGTGGTCCGGCGGGAGCTGCCTGCCCACGGTCCCTGGCAGTGTTTTACCCTTTTGCTCTTTTCATGTTAATTTATTTATTCCCCCCCCCCCCGCCCAGGACTGTCTCCATGCTGCCCACAGGGGGGCTGGGCACCCCCAGCAGTGCTTGTGGGAGATGCGTTTGAGGGTGGCAGCCTTGGCCCTTGGGGAGCACGGGTCTGCTTGCTGCATCCCAGCAGCCCTCAGCCCTTCTCACACCCTGGCTCCTCTTCCTCCTCATACTCCTCTTCATCCGGGCTCTGAGGACAGGCTGATGCTCCAAAGGGTGCTGGGCTGGGGAAGATGGCTCTGCCCAGCTGTGGCATCCCTGAGCCTGGCCCCCCAGAGCCACCCTGGGCCAGCAGTGGCTTTGTGCAGGGAGCTGGCCCGCTTTGTAGGGATGGTGAATAGTGTTTTATAGAAGAAAAAAAAAAAAAAAAAAGATAACGAAGTGTTCTGGCAAGGCCTGCCAGAGCTGACCCCGGCAGCCATTGCAATGGCTTTGAGACTGGACTTGCGCCCCCCCGGCTGTGCCCATGGCTGTGCACGTCCCCCCAATAAACCACTGCACATCTCCTGGGGAGGGCCAGTGTGGCTCATAGCTGTGTCGCTTCGTCCTGCGGCTCAATTAACATAAGCCAGATTTGGCACCAGTTTCAGTGCTGCCAGAAGGAGATTGAGCTGAATTAATGGTGACGGGGGACAGCGGTGGGGGGGGTACGGGAGGGGTGGGGACGCCCTGGGGGCTGGAGCAGAGCGAAGCGCACCTTGGTCTGTGGGCTGCACGCTCAGGATTGGGTTGTTGGTGCTGCAGAAGCAGCTTCTCCCCTGAGCCGCTGTAAAATGCGCTGGTGCGACCAGTACAGAATGCCAAGGGCAAGTGGGGCTGCGCACAGGGACCAGTGGGGCAGCGAATGCCCTCAGGCGAATGCTTCCTGGCAGGGACAGTGCCCCTGTCCTTCCATCCCTGCCTGTCCCCAACACCCGGTGGGGTTCACCTGGCTTGTCATGGGTGTCCCCACCCCAATCCTGGCTCACCTGGGTTCTTGCCCTCAGCCCGCCAACCTCTTCCCACAGGTCCTGCTCCCAGAAACAGTCATTTGACAGTTTCTTCCTTAGTCCCCGGGTGCAGGAATTAAAATGGAGTTAATCTGTGGCTGCAGGGGCAGTGGGTACGGCTCCAGCCCAGGGACACTGTGTACAAGCTGTGCTGGACGTGCTGGTCACGGTGTTCTCCACCCCCCCTCCCCCCCCCCGCAGTACCATGGGGCCAAAACGGGTTTTGGGGGGGGGGGGTGGGTGGCTGGGTTTGGGGTGCTTGCTTTGCCCCAACAGGAGCTTCCCAGGGGCTCCCTGGGTTTGGGGTGCCGGGAAGGGAAACTGGCCGATGCTGGAAGCGATCTGCACAGATAGGCTCAGGAAAATTCCTTGTTGGGTGGGGGGAGAAGGGGGGGATTGCAGGCAGTGGTGCCAGCTCAGATGGGCACCCTCAAACCCCCAGCAGGCAGCAACCGGACCCCCCCGCCTCCCGGGGACGGAGTGAGCACACAGACTGACCCGGTTCCCATGCGGGACCCAGCCTCCCAGCATGCAATTATTTACCTCGTTATTGATAACTGCTAATTTCCCTGGCCAAATCCACAGTTTGCCACGACTGGGGGTGGCTCAGGCAGCTGTGAGACCCTGGCTCTGCTGCGCTGGGGGCCACGACCCCCCCCGCAGGAGCCAGACAGGAGGGGACGGGGGAAGCGCCGAGGCCGTGGGTCAGGCACGAGCTGCGCGGGGGCAGAGCCGGGGCTGGGAGAGGGACGGGCACCGGGGGCAGGCACGAAGGGCAGAGCTGGAGGGGACCAGCTTTGGGATTCCCGAGCTGCCGGCTCGGCTGGCTGCAGGGAACACCAGTGGCTTCCCCAGACCAGGTGGGGTTTGGCCCCCAGTTTTGGGTTTCTTAACCACTGGATTAGTGCTTGCAGCGGCCTGGAGACTGAAATCCTCCGATGAGGCAAATCGCGCCCGGTGGGCATCCTCAGGCAGCTGCGGGGACAGGGCTGGCACCGCCGGCCCCTTGTGACAGCACCTTGCAAGCTGTTCGCTCCTCAAATAAAAAAAAAAAAAAAAAAAAGAAAAAGCTCAGAAAAGAACATCTTTGAACAGGAACCCAAAGAAATCCCCAGGGCTCCTGCAGCAGCCTGTCGTCCCCGCAGCTCCCCCGGCCGAGGCCACGGCGTGGCAGCGTTCCCGCAGAAACCCCAACGCCGCCCAGACCTCTGCTGCTGCTGCGGAGGGAGGACGGGGGGAGCTGGCTGCTGAATATAGTCCTTTTATTGACTACTTTTCGAGTAGAACAAACTAAATACATCTGTAACAGTTTGGGTTCCTTTATACAGTACATTAAATAAGTTATGCACAGGAATGAAGTAACAAATTTCTATTACAGAATTCAATGTCAAAAAAAATAGAAACCTCAACCCAACGTCTTCCCATGTCTGAATTTCACATTTATCATTCCATGTTAAAAAAAAAAAAGAAGCAATTGTTCTAATCATGACTGTTAGTATTTCATTCATTTACACTGGGGTTAATTTTAATACACGGCCATCAAAGTTGCATGAGAATTATGGAAGACAATCTATTTACAAGCAATTTCTCCTGGCCCCTGCCCTGCTCTTCGTCCCGTATCCCACCTCGGGGCAGCTGGTGGGACGTCGCCACCGGCGTTAATTCACCTGAGGCTGCTCCCAATTTGCACCGTGTCCCCTTAGGGCAGGAACAGCCTCCACCCTCCCGGGAGGGGAGGGGGGTGCCAGGGCAGCCCCCTGGGCCCTGGTGCTCTCGCCAGCCCAACACCTTTGGCTGCTCCATACCGCATCCTCCTCCTCCTCCTCCTCCTCCATGCTACAGACTCAGCCAGAGATGCCCCTCAGCCCCTTTGTGCCGGGGCTGCCGCAGTTTGGGGTCACGCAGGTGCCTCCATCTCTCCCGGGTGAACACCCCCAGGCTGGTGACACCCTCCCTGGGCTGCCGTGGCCTCGCTGCTGCTGCAGGTCAGGGTGGCTCGAGCGTCGCTCCGCTTCGGGGCAGCCCCAATCCCACGGCGTGCTCGGCTCCCCCGAGCCCTGTCCCTGCCAAGGGCTCTGCCCCAGCGCCGTCTCCTGGGGGACACTCCAGAGCCGTCTTGAACCAGGTGACTTTGTGGCTTTTTTTGCGTAACAGAACCTGGCAGACACGGGAACCACCCGCTCCATCCCATGGCAGACACGGGAACCACCCGCTCCATCCCACAACAGCAGGTTCCCAAACAGCTCTCCCTAAGGGATAAATCTGGTTCAGCGGGTGGCTTGTTTATCCCCGGGCAGCCAGCGCTGCAGCCTCAGTGACGATTCATTACATCTCTATTATATGCCTCCAATTGAAAAAGTGATCAAAAATAATTTGGGAATTACTCGCCTCATTGGGCGCCAGCGCAGCGATCGCACAACACCAGTCAGGGCCACGCGGCTTTGCTGAATAGCTGCTTTTCCCAAGCAGCGCGGGAGATCGGTGCGGCTCCCCAGGGCGCGTGGTGGGTGTCGATGACGGGGTCTGCGCTGCCCTGAATCCCTCCTTCCCGGCCACAGCGCGGACTCTCCGGGCTGTGGATGTCTCCGGGCCAACCACGGCATCCCCACGGGACCTCACCCTCCCAGCCTGTGTTTTTGGGATGGTCTCCGATGGTGGGATGAGGCGGTGGTGGCTGCACGTCCCTGGGCATCGCTGGGGAGGGGGAGCGCAGACGGCGTCAGAGCAGCACCGCAGGAGCCCCCCGGGGCTGGGGGCAAGAATCGATGTTGGACACCAAGTCCTGCGTTTATTTTAGTAGTTTGGCCAATGCGCGTGGGGAAAACAGCCTATAAATAACCCATTGCAATCGCGTGAGGATCTCTGTGGTTAAAAACAACGGCAGTAACTCTCAAACCAACCACTTCCATGCAGCGAAAAAAAACCCACCACTTTCTGCATAGCAAACTAACGGCACCCAGGTGGAAAGGGCAATAACCGCCCGCAACCCATCCAGATTTGCTCTGCACGCTTTCCCCCAGCAAAGCTCCCACCCAGGGTAACACGTAACTGTCTGTCCCGTCACAGAAGGGGATTAAAACCAGGCCACGCAGAAGGGACCGTCCGTACCTCCCTGCTACTGACATTTGGTTTAGAGCAGACGACTCCTCTCCTCCCTCTCTGCAACCACCAGCTGCCAACCTGCAGGTGGGAGAAGGGAGCTTGGCTTCTGCCATTGCACTAGAGGACAAGATGCTCCAGCTGGGACATCGGCTCCGGTCTGTTCACAGCAACAATGGGCCACCAGCACGGCCACGGGAGACAGCGCTGTCTGGGAGCAAGGGGAAAAATAGATGCATATTATGGAAGAAACATGGCTGAAAGAGGAGGCGGCTTGGAGACTTCAGGAAAGGAGCCTGAGCATGTTTGACCCATGACGACGGTGCTCAGCATCTCCTGTGTGTGCTCTCCACTGAGTCCAGGTGCCCCCAAGCGAGTGCCCGGCTTCCTCCAGGTCCCGAATGCTGCTCCGGTAGCCCGGCAGAGAGACGGGCACGCAGGCATGGCCAGCACCAGTTCTTCATGAGCCACGAAAGGAAAAAGGCAGAATGAGATGGCAAAGCCCAAGTGTCGGTGCTCCAAGGAGGCGGCACGATGGGTCAAATGTGTCAAGTGATACAAGTCGCTGTGGGGCTTTCTTTTTTCGGCTTAAAAAGAACCCAGGGAAACTAATTAAATGGAGCGAACCAAAACTTCCCCTTCAGAGTCCGTTCGTTTCTATTGCTGTCACGGATGCTGGGGTGGAGGACCGGGAGGTGGTCGCCGAGGTCTTCTCCAGGGCCGGGCTGGGGACGCCATCCAGGCTCTTGGCGGCCGCTCGGCCCGTGGGCAGAGCCAGCGGCTTGCTCTGGCCGTGCAGGCCTTGGCCGCAGATCCGGTGGTGCCTCTCCCAGTCCTTGTGCTGGCAGAAGGAGCCGCAGTACCGGGCGATGTTGCAGCCGCTGCAGGTCTCGCTGGCTTTGCGACCGCAGTTCCAGCAACTCTGTGAGACCAAAGACACCACATCGTAAAACGGGTTTAGTTTCCAAGGGCTGGAGGACGGTGCTGACTCAACGGCTCTGGAGGGGACTGTTCAGCCCCCTCTGGCCCAGATTTACTAATATTAAGATGAGCAATCCATGAATGCCTGCTCTTTGCCAAGGGTACTAACCCCTACTTCTCCGTTCTGCCCAAAACTGCCTGCCAGACTGCACCGGTCACATCCTCTCCCCTAAATCCACCCAAATGCATAGAGGAAACAGCAGGCAAGGACTAAAAAACAAGCTGCAGATGCTGCTATTCGGTCTTTTTATTTCCCGTTTTAAGCAGCTCTATTTTGGTATCGCTCCCAGCCAAGAGCTCTCCACAGGGACTCCAGCGTGCTGCACAGGCAGCGTTTGCTTTGCACCCTGCCTCGCCGCACAAGAGGTCGGAGCAGGCTAATTTGGAAAAGAAAAAGCTCATTTGAAAGCTCCCCGGCCAGGTGGAAGCATTGCCAGAGCCCAGGCTTCACTCTGGAAGCGGAGCGGAGCCCCTCTGGCCTGCGGGAGAGGCGTCAGCTGGTGGCTCACGTCCTGTCACCGCCGCCTCCGGAGCGCGGGGACAAGGGGCGGCGCTGGGAGCTGCGGCTGCAGCTGCTCCGGGGAGGGGAGCAGGCGGATTTAGCCTTCCTGCAGCTGGACTGGTTTGTTAGCCATCGCGTACTGGGGAGGGCAAGTTAAGCTGGGGGAAAGCAACCTCCACCAGAGCCTGCCCGCCCCTCGCCCAGCCGAACGGGGCACCTTTCGCTGGCCACCAACTCTGCCACCACAAGCGAAAAGCTGTGGAAAGCAGGAGAGCGGGGTGGCGGGAGATGTATGGGACAGCCCTGTTGCGGGGAAAGGCAGCGAGATTCCCCACTCCCGGGGTCTGCAGCGGAGCCACCGGCTCCCAGCGATGATTCACGGGTTGGCAGCGAAGTGCCAAAGCAAGCTGGTCGGGGGCAAGCTGCTCCAGAGCCGGCGCGTCCCCGAGGCTCCTCGGTCTCCCGAGAGAAGAGGGACTCGCGGCCAAAATAAACCCCCACCTTGCAGTAACTCTTGGAAAACTGGGTCACTGCTCTCCAGCTGTTCATGCTTCAGGTGGTGTTTTTAAACCGTATTTCAAAGGTTGCACAGTGTGCCAGAACAGGCGACAGCTTTTCAACGTGTCCTTTAGAGACACTGGGAAGGTGGGGCTGGCGCTGGCAGGGGGATGCTGGGCTGCTCCTGAGGGCCTGCACCGCTCCCCGGGATGGCCAGAGGAGGAGGAGGAGGAGGAGGAGACTCCTCCGGTATTTCCCTATGGAGGAATCATCACTTGTCTCATTTCTTCCATGGCTTCCTGAGCAGTTCCACCCACTCCCATCATGTGTTTACTGACTGGTGCATTTGGCCTTCAGTGATTTAATCAGGAAATAGTATAGACGTATTCTCTGTAACACCACCGAATATTTACGTGGTTCCTGCCGTGCACAGGGACCCCGGCACCAGACCTCCCCGAGCCCCCGTCACAGCGGAAACCCAAACCCCGCAGGAGGAGGGAGGGACCGGCTGCCCGTACAGTCCCAGCGGGCACATAAACTCCACGTTCCCATCAGATTTTTGCTTGGCGGAAATAAAGCCTCTGCTCTTGCAGAGAAATCAAAACAAGAAGTAAATCACACGTGGATGGGAGGTGGCGGCGCAGGAATTAGCCAAGCAATTCTCCTTGCCTACTCCAGCTGGGATCTCCAAAGCTTAAAGAAGTGAGCTGCCAGCGAAGCAACGCTGAAGGTAATAACGACTGGAGGAGTAGAAAGAAATTCTCTAAGAGACACCCATTCAGCAGGTGCTGCTGGCCAGGACAAGCTAGGAGACATCCCTTCTTTTCCACTGTGCAAACGTCTCATTAGGTGTTACCAGGCTTAATAACTTAATTAGGCTGATTCCCCTGCCAGCAAAGAGGGGTTTTTAGGGTATCAACGCATCCTTTGAGTTATTGATTGGAGAGAGACTTTTGAAAGGGAAAAGAGACAGGACAAGCTCCGAGTCACTGCCGGGCAGGACCTGGAGACTTGTGAGTCTTTGGAAGTCCCTTCCTGGGATGTCCCCCGGCACCTTACCTCCGTGGACTCCTCCTGTTCGTTTATCACTAAGAAGGCATCCTCGGTGGCCTGGCGCTTGGCATCCGCGATCGTCTGCTCCATCCGAGCCCTCTCGGAGGCAATCATCTCAAACGCCTTCTGCTCGGCCTCCGCCACCGCCTTCTGCACCTCCGACATGGCCTGGCGCTTCACCTCGTTCACGGCTTCTTCTGGAAGAAAAGAGCAGCTTCACTCACCTGCCCGAGGAGCGGGACAAGCCCCTGGGAGATGACAGAGATGTCGGGATGCAGCAGTGTGTTGCCTGCGGTGGGGATGCCCCACGGGCAGGGGGTGACAAAGGGACACAGTCAGCACCAGCATCCCATGGGCTCCCCACTGGCACTGGGGAGGAGGAGCAGAGCCCGTGGGCAAACCCGGGCCATGGGTAGCCAGATGCGCACATCCCGGGGCTTTCCTGCAGCTTTCCTTCTCCCGCAGAGCAAATCCGCGGCATCTGTGTTTACCTCGACCGAGCCGGCAGAATCCCTCACCGAGGCTACAAGCAAACACTCACCAGCTTTTTTCCATATCTCTTCGGTGACGTAGCCCGTTCCTGACCTGCTGCTGAACTCCCGCAACGAATCTGTTGGAATAAGGGAGACAGGGAAAGGTTGGCAGAGCCTCGTCCCACCCGACCGCGGCTTCAGTGCCCAGCAAGTGCCCGGCACATCGTGGGGCAGGGGAGAATTAACCAGCTAAAACTCAAAGCAGAGCATTCCTACAGTTAAAGCCATTCACCAAACACTCAGATGATAAACTACAGCGTTTAATTAGTGCCTTGCATTATTTATGACACTGTATAACCTATTTCCATCTCCCGGTACTCTATAACAACAGGCAAGGCTTATAGATATATGCCATCAAACATCTGCACTGGCCATCGGCTTTGAGCATCAATCCCTATGGCCAGAAGTTTACATTAAAGGCAGCACTGTCCACTCTCAGGGACAATTCAAAAAATTGATGGACAAACTGTCCTGCAAGACCTCTTATGGCGAGAGGTATATACACCCCCCAGCACCCATAAGCCTGCCAAGAGCCTACGTGACAGATGGGGACGGTCACAGAAGCTTTTCAGAAGCCTCGTCCTGTGTTCTGTCTGCTCCCCTTTTTTTTAAGGCTTCAGAGTAATTTTCTGACGGGTCAAACCAAAAACTGATTCCCATCGAAGGCTGCTGAGAGAACCAAAGCGCTCCGGGAAGGCGGTGAGGTTATTTAAGCCTGGGCCGCCCCTGGGGATGCTTCTTCGTGTTCAACTGCACCTTCTCCCAATGGCAACGGAGCCGGAAAATCAGCCCTAGGTCCCACGAGGGGAGAAAGCATCAACAACGTTCCCGATTTATAAAAAGAAATGTTTGTATACAAACAAGTTAAATGTATACAAAATTGAGAGTTTCAGTTCGACGTTTATTATTGTTGTTAGAAAACCTCCATCTTCATCACTGAATGATCAGGGTTTTATTTTCAACGTTTGATTTGCAGCAGTTTTATTTGGACGGAAATTAGAATTACATCCAAAAGCGTAAAAAGGGCATTTCAGACTTGGTTTTTTGTAAAGGGCCAAAACCTCTGCATACTAGAGGGGAAATATAGTCAGCCTTAATAAAGTTAAGTTGACTCATGATACAAAAATAGAATTAATAACTCAGGTAGCAGCTCTTACGCTTAGAGCAGTCTTTGGTATTTTTAGAATTAGAAGACCTTGACATTTAGAATCCTTTAGGCAAGACAGACTGGAAGAGGGGTGGAACCAACCATTTCTCCTGCCTTTTCACCCCCCGCTTTCTCAGCTTTGAATGAACTTGGCTGGGCTCGGGCAGCACGTACGGCTCAGTGACAAGGAAGATGCTCCTCTCCTGGCACCAGAAGGTGCTGCCGCTGCCCAAAGGTGCCCTCAGCCATCAGCAAACGCTGCTTCCAGGAGCTCAGCCAGCTCCTGTCCCATGACTCGTCTCTCTTCAAAGCTTTGAGAACAGCAATGCGCTTCTTAAGTATGTAATTTATAATTTGAATATATTAGCATCACCTTATGCCTAAGATAGCTTTGTGGTAATTAGACACCTACTTAAAAAAGGTCGTGGCCCACCCCTCGCCTACCGCTGCCGATGGAGTCGGAGCTGCTGGGGCTGTGCTGCCGGGAGATGAGCTCGCCGCCCGCCTTCCGCGGCTCCGCCGTCTCACTGCATCGCCTCTTCCAGTAGTTGAGCTCTTCCCGATCAGCCTCCTGGCAGCGCCGCAGCACCGCCATCGAGCGCCGGGTCTTCTCCACCATCTCCATGATGCAGTTCAGCGCCTGCAGGGAGGAAAAGTGTTTTCAGCCTTGCCGCCCCCTTGTGAGGTCAATTCCTCGTCAGAGGTACCCCGGGGACCATCCCAGGAAGATGAAACGCGAGGTCGTTTCACAGGAACAGGCTCCGGGCAGAGTATTTCGGGTGATGCACTATTCAGACAGGTGGATAAGATTGGGACCATACCCACAGGTGCAGCAGTGATGCTGAGCAGCACCACCTGGAAGGAGCTGATGGCACCTGCACCATGGGGCTTTGTCACCGTAGGAAGTTTAGGGCTACACTTCTAAAGGTGGAGGTGAAAAAAACCCACTTTCCTATGGGAATAGGGTGTCCATGCAAGGGCTGGCTGCGATCCTGGTGCCAGCTCTCCATAGCCACATCCCAGCTCACAAATATTCAGCTATGGGGCCTCTACTCCCCAGCCCTCTGACCATCCGTTTTAGAGCACAGGCAAGCATGGGGTCTCGCTGCATTTCTGATCAAAGTGGAATTTCAATCCCACCTCTTTGGGGGAAACGCTCCAGTGAAGTGCTTGGATGAACAGCCTTGCTCAGAGGGGAAAAAACAGACTGCAGAAAGTCTGCCAGGAGCACCAGGTCTTGCTGGTGGTACCTTGTTGAGGCTCACAAAAGGCTGGCAGCCCAGGAAAAAAATTCTTCAAAAAATAATGATGCATTTACTTATTCTGTAAAATCTCCATCCTTGCTGCATATAGCACACCTGCAGGCTTTTTGGTCCAGTGCTGGCCTGGGCTGCTGCAGAAAAGACTTATGAGGGGTTGGGTTGGGTTTGGTTGCTCAGCCAGCCAGGGCACCACATGGCTCTGCAGGAGAAGCTCCCCAGCTCCAGACACTTTGTCCCGAGTGATTTTGGCTTCCGCTGCCCATGGGCAGAGAAAACCTGCCAGGAAAGTGCTACTGCTCCTACCTGCCCTCCCCGCCATCCACCTTCTTGTGGTGGCTTGATCCTCTACAAGCCACCAGGAAAGCCTGGATATGGTATCAACAACAAGAAAATAACGAACTGGAGCAGGTCCGCTGGTTTGCTGCGTCCCACAGAGCCTCCCACACCTCCTGCCGCTTCCTTACGTGATCAAGATGCTTCCACTCGTCAGCCCACTCTCTCTCCGTTAAGCGGTGGTCCACCAGCTCGTCCTGGTATCCTCCATTCAAACCTGCAACAAACCACAGCCAGAAGAATGATGAGATGGACCAATTGCTTTCAGTGCTGGAGAGGGAAGGTGGCTCCGAAACAATAATGAAGAGCTTTATCTCCAGCTACGTATAGCTGGGATTTTAAAACACATCTCAAGGAGGTGGCCCTACAGGAGCAATTCCACGCCGGCAGTCTGCGTCACTGCCTCGGAAGTGCTCCAATCCACTCCCGGGTCTGGATCTGACCTGCTTGGGGAGCTGGCTCCCTTCTTATACACCCACAGGAGCTCAGAGCTTGTGATTCAGGCTGCCCTGCTGGAAACACAGCGTGCACCTCCCACACACCCCCGGGGAGAAACAGGGTGGGGGGGTCAGGCTCTGCTCGCCTGCTTTAGAGA
Organism: Larus michahellis; assembly: GCF_964199755.1. Classification (NCBI taxonomy): domain Eukaryota; kingdom Metazoa; phylum Chordata; class Aves; order Charadriiformes; family Laridae; genus Larus; species Larus michahellis. The sequence goes on along the minus strand of NC_133907.1, from coordinate 15,202,142 downwards.
TCTTGGCAAGGTTCATTTCTACTTCCCTGCCCTGTACTCCTGCCTGGTTGGCTATATTCAACTCATGCATCGGGTCCTTCCTCCTCATCCTCGGTGGCTCCAGCCTTTACGTGTACAAACTCTCAATCTTCCCATTTTTAACCTCCCACAGTCAGTTGTTTCCTCTGAATTTCTGCTGAGGAGGTGCCCAGCATTACACAGCTTTGGGTGCCAGTGGCCAAGCACAGAGCAGGGCCAAAGCTCAATTGGTGGACCTCAGAGCTCCTACAACTCAAAGCACTCCAGGCTTCCTCACCAAGACCACCGTGCCTGTCCCGAATCTCTCTGTGCTCCAACATCTTGCTGGGATCCCTGTAGAGGTGGGAGGTGGCGATATCTTCCAAGGTGTAGTGCTGGAGGGGCGGCGGGGTGGGGTGGAACTGCCCCCCGGGGTTCATCAGCGGGATGGTCAGGGCAGGGCTGTGCCGGGGCGCGGGGCTGATGGTGCACACCCTCTTGGCCGGAGGCTCCGTCGGCAGCGGCTCCCTCTCAAAGCTGTTGTCTTCCCTTCTGCAACCACAGCGGCAGACAGAGGTATTCGTTAGCACCGCATAAACATACTCGGAAAGGGAAAGATGTGGATTTCGAAGCAGCAGAGTTTGGGCAGCGATGATTTTACCAGGGGGTAAAAGCAGGGAGTTAAACCAAACACGCTCAGCTTGGGAACAAATCCATAAAATGACCCCGTCAAAGAAAAAGTTCAAGACGCTCAAGTGTTGTGATTCATCTTTCTGAGCATGACCAAATTAAAATTTCACAGTTTTTATGAATTTGAGGCATGTTCCACATAATTACATAACAACTTTTAACTTGGAATAAAAAGTGGTGAAAATGAATCGCATCCTTCCCAGCCCTGACAGTGCCTCCGCTCCACTCGCCGGGTGGGGAGGAGGAGAACGGCTCAGCTCTCCAGCTCAGGCTTTTTGGTGCTACCCAACAAGTCCCTCTGGAGCAGAACCTGCCTGAGAGAGGATCCCAACCTGAACTCACATTGCAGGAGAAGTCATCATGGAAGGGTGAGAGTTTGAATGGGCCTTAAAGATCATTCAGTCCCACCTCCCACCAGACCAGGCTGCTCCAAGCCCCGTCCAACCTGGCCTTGAACCCCTCCAGGGATGGGGCAGCCACAGCTTCTCTGGGCAACCCGGGCCAGGGGCTCACCACCCTCACAGCAAAGAATTTCTTCCTGATATCTAACCTAAATCTCCCCTCTTCCAGTTTAAAACCATCCCCCCTCATCCTATGGCTCCCCTCCCTGATCCAGAGTCCCTCCCCATCTCTCCTGGGGAGGGGCTGGAAGGGGCTCTAAGGTCTCCCCGGAGCCTTCTCTTCTCCAGGCTGAACCCCCCCAACTCTCTCAGCCTGTCCTCACAGCAGAGGGGCTCCAGCCCTCCCAGCATCTCCGTGGCCTCCTCCGCACCCTCTCCAACAGGTCCATGTTCTTCTCATGTTGGGGGCTCCAGAGATGGATGCAGTACTCCAGGTGGGGTCTGATGAGAGTGGAGCAGAGGGCATGCAGGGCCAGAACCACCTCCCTTGCCCTCCTGGCCATGCTTTGGTGTCTTATTAACAGCCAGAATAGCTGTTGGGAGTGGTAAGATCCTACAGTTTAGCCCTGGATGCTGCTTGAAGCTTTAACAGCAGCAAAGTTGAAACAAAATTCACGACTTCAAGAACTTGGCAAAGAGATGAAAGCTGGTTTTACCTGTCCGGACTGTGCCTCTTCCCATTCCCGTTCACCTCGATCAGCAGCTCGGAGGAGTCGGCAGGGGACGTGGTGTTTGTGTTCAGCAGGATGTGCTCGTGCTGCGCCAGGTACTGGGAGGGCGTCTGCTTGGCAGCCCGGGCGCAGTGCAGCAGCTCTCTCTGCAGCAGCGGGAGGTTGGCCTGGAAAACAAGTATGGAAAATTAGGCAGGCTGCGGGCAGGCGTTTCCAGCAGGTTTGCTCTTCATATAAACCCTCAGAGCAATAACACCTACAGCCTGTGGCCCCGACTCAGCATCCTCCAGGCCCTGGTGCCTGCACTGTCAGATTTACCCGTATTTTCTCAAGACCTGAGGATGACCTGACATCAGTGCGCCCAAAAACCAAGTATTGTGGGAATCGCTCTGTGCTTCCAGCATCTAACCACCCCAGACACGGTCCGTATGCCAACGTGTCAAATATTCTAGATCTGAACATTTGCAAGTAAGATTATAGGATCAGAAGCTGCCGAATGGAGCTTGGTTTGTCTCCTTTATCCCTAACATACAAGCAGACATATGTGGCACTCGTTATAACGTGAGCTTTCCGCAAGCCAGTCCCACATGGCCACTGCTACGGTCTGTGCAGTCTGTCTTGGACTTCAACAAAATTGCCGCGGCGGTTGAAACGAGAGCTTTCCCAGCAACGACACACTGCCAAGCGGCACAGACCGGCACACGGAGCCCCACCAGCTCCCTGTCACCTTCAGAAAGGGGATCACAAATGGCCGGAGGGGGAAGTTCGTCGCCTCTTGCAGCTTGCAGTGAAATTCCTCGATTGTCACCGTTGAGTTCTGGGAAAAGAAATTAAGAAATGAAATGACATTTTGTTCTTATTTTTAGACATGTGGGAAACAGTTCCAAATGAACAGAACTGGAAGGGAGACTGCATCTGCCACGACAGGACTGACAATGTTTGCATCAGATCCTGCCTAACGCAGCCAAAAAGACACAGGCCAATGGACTAGAAATGCTGCACCAGGCGAGGGGTGAAGGCTGTGCACAGCCAGGCGCTGCCCGCTTGAGCATCCTCCCAGCCCGGACCGGCTCCAGGAGACAGCAGGACCCAGCCGGCACCTCCTGCACCCTGGCCAGGTGGCCTGGGACAGGCTGCGGGGAGCCAGACAGCGATTCCAGCTGCTCAGAGCTCTGCATCTTCCTCTCCTCCTTCCTCCCTTTCAGCTTATCTCATCTAACCCATCCACAAAGTCACCACCAGTCCACTGCCTGCCCCACCAGCATGGTCCTCCCCTGGCCCAACCTTGCATACCCTGTGGCCGTTTAGGCTGGGTGCTCCCTGGGACAAGCAGCATTTAATAACTTGCATATAAAAAGTTCATCCCTGCAGCAATTACCGCAATCAATAGTGAGAACAACAGCCAGAGGAACCTAGACAGCTTATCCTTTCACTTCCAAAAGCAAAACGATATCCAAAAGGATGCCCTACATCCACGGAAATATATATACACCTTCCTTCTTCAGCAGCAGCATTTTGGTTCAGGTGTTCCAGCCCCCGAGGCCGTGGACAGACCCCTGTTTGCTCTGCCCACGCCAACCTTGGACGCAGAAATACTGCAGGCTGCCTGCAGGCCAGCTACCTCTGCTGCGGGCTGAGCCTCAAAAGAAACCTGCCAAAAAGCAGAAGCTAGCTCAGGAGCAGCGCTGGGTGCCGCAGCGGAGCACAGCCGGGCCAGCGGCGTGGTGCCCGTGCTCCAGGGTTTCCACTCAGGGCGTGGGGCTTGCACAGTATTTCTACCAGTCAGTTTGTATACCTGCAAACATTAGTCACAATTCCTTCGCAGGACCTGTTCGCTTGTTTTTTGAAGGGTGTTTTCAGCTCTCGGTAGCTGCAGAAGGGCATGAGGGCGCAGAGGGACCATTAATGCAGGCACCACCTCCAAGCCCAGCTCTCGCAAACCCAAGGGTGGGAGTGTAGAAGAAGGGCAGAGGACGCGTACAAGTTATTTACCAAGCCTCTTCCTGTAGCTGCACCTTCAGATTGTCGCAAACAAAGAATCAATGCCTTTGGCAATGCGGGCAAATATGCGATCAGCAAAGCGGCAGCACACCAGAAGCCCAGACCTCCCATCTCGCAACAGCCTTCCCATCTTCTGCAGACCTTGGTGTCACCCTTGCTGTGTTAGTGGGCTTGGATAAGACATGCAATAGCAGCCCACAAAGAGGAAAAAAGCCCTTTAAATACACGCCATGTTCACCACCGCGTATAATAAATGAAATCTTTGAAGCGCCACGATATTCCCTACACGCTTAGAATCACAGAATAGTTTGGGTTGGAAGGGACCTTCAAAGGCCATCTAGTCCAACCCCCTGCCACGAGCAGGGACATCTTCCACGAGATGAGGTTGCTCAGAAGCAACTTGAGAGCAGAGAAGCACCAACAGCTTCCCAGACCCAGCTCCTGACCGGCACCTCTGCTTTTTCCATTACACCCAGCCGCCCCGCCGAGCGAAGCAGCGCGGAGTTCGCACACACTGAAGTCAGGGCAGCGCTAACGAAGCGGTGGCTAGAACTGGCATTTTTTTGTAAATTGATCCACGGTCAGGGCCAGGTAATCACAAATCTGCACAAGCAAGAAAATACCTCTCTAGTACCAAACTACAGGCTCCCCTGAATCGTGTGAAAAGTTTCATTTACGAGGGGAAATGGAGAAACGCAGCATTGCCCATGGCTTCCAGCGAGCCCATGGCACCAGGGCTGTATAAAAAAGCTTAGTCTAAATCTTTCCAGGTTTTCTTAAGTTCATCTGGACCCAAGCTCATGCCAAAGCTTTTTGAAGACATAAAAAAAAAAAAAAAAAAAAAAAAAAAGTCAGCAACTTTAGCAGAAAACATTAAACATTACAGAGTCTTGCTCAGTCAACAGCTCTGCTTATGAAGACGTAAACAGAAAATATTGTGTAACACGGGCACGGGCCGGCTGCCAGCATCCCATCGCCAAAATGGTCTGGCAAAAGCAAAGCGGGGCCGGTGTGCAGGGCTTACCACCAACGCCAGGACAAGGGTCCGGACCTTCTCCCCGATCTCCGGTGAGATGTCGTTGCCGAACTGCTGGAGGGTAGTGAGGAAACGCTTCAGCTTGCTGAGCTGCCGGGCGCCGCACGTGGCCGGGAGCTGCTGGTTCGTCAGTGAGGAGGAGGAGGAGGAGGAAGGACCGTTGCTGAAGCGCTGGGGTGGGGATGGTGCCCCATTCAGCGTCGGGGGGGAATGGTTTATTCCGTTGGGCACTGCAAACAGGAGACAGAACCGTTATTGAGCCTCGGATGGGCACGTCTCAGCAGTCTGGTGGTTAAGAGGATCCATCTTCCACCCAAGAGCCGGGAGCTGGTGCTTAATTGTCTCTAGAAAACAGGGCAAGAGCCAGAAACGGGGCAGAGCAGAGCCCGCAGGCAGTGCTGGAGGGCACCCAGAGATGGAGCTGGTCAGGGCAACACGTGTGCCTTCTCCTCGCCCTCCCCCTGCACTGTCGGGATGCTCCGCAGCCCCCAGCACAGGGGAACCACTTGCCCAGCCAAGGCGTCCCTTACGGGATCGCTCAGATGTGATTTACACCACAGCCAGTGAATTCCCTGACATTTCTCTCCTCCATTCGGCAAGCTTCATTTCCAGGGCCATCAAACAGGGACAGAATGCGGACTCAACGGAGAAGGGACACCTCCATTCGCACTCGAGGCAGCCCGGGAGGACGTGGGGTCAGGCTGCAGAAAGCCAGTGCCGCGGCAGACTGAGCTGTGCCGTATGCTCAGCCCGAGGCATTAAATGTGCTTTAGCTCAAAGTTTACAGCCCTCGGCAAGAATTACCGAGCAGCGTTTTCTGGTCTGCGTCAGGCAGAAAATGACACCAGATGATCCGAGTATCCTTCCCAGCCCCGTCATTTACAGTAAGTCATCAGTGCTCGTTACAGCCGAGGTCCCATTAACAGATACTGCGGCTCAGGTGCCTTCTCCTCACCCCGAGGAGAGCCGGCAGAATCCTGCCCCGCAGCGCCCACCCGCCTACCTCCCCGGGGATTTACAGCGAATTTCGCAAACGCAGTTGTTTTTTCCAACCTGGTCCCATCTGCAACTTTGCCTCCCGTAAGCGGCGAGCACGTCAAAACAAAACGAAGGGTTGGAAGTTCGGGAACTCGGCAAGGGATTAAAATAAATTGTTGACATCCCCGCACCACCATTGTGCAATCTAAAGCCCTGTCTGAAGAGCAGCTGTGCGCTGGGGGCCCCAACTCAGTACAAACCCAGAATTTTAGAGGTGAAAAGTACATCATTGTAAATACAGTTTTAGCTGCTCCACTGGGCTATCCTTAAAAGCCCGGCCCTGAATCCCTCATGGATATAAGGGCTGAAGAGAAGACCACAAGCTCTAAAACGCATTTCAAACGGTGGCATTCAGAGGAGAAGCACTGAAGCCACCCAGCGGAGCTGCCGCTCGCACACGGGGCAGGGCAAGGTGTGTGCTGTGACGGCGCAGCAACTTGGAAAAAAAGATGCCGAAATTTCCACTGCAGCTTCGTGAGGATTACACCAAGTCCTCACAACCCCAGTGAGGGTTTTTCGGAGAAGGCAGGAGGTACTTGAACAGTTAAACGGCTCTGGGGCACGCCGGGGTCGGAGGCTGGAAAGGCTCCACGCACCTGGACTTGCCGTGGTGAGCACAGGAGGGAAGCCGAGAAGATTAACCAGAGTCGGTTAAGATGCAAGGGAAAGATAAGGCCAAAGAGACCATCAAAGGTGGTTCCTGCTAACCAGGGGGTGACGGGCTCTTCTGGGGCATAACAAAGATGTGTCCTTTCGTAGACAAATGATGAAACGAAGGCAAAGGCCAGGATTGAGAGGATGGAGGTGCAAAGGCAAAGCAAGCTCATGCCTTTCGTTATGGAGCAATGCAACCTGAAAAACTCCTGCCCGCACCGGCTCCCCCAAGGCAGCAAAGGAGCAGAGACGTTCTGCAGGTACTTGCAGGGTTAGCTACCAGCAAACACAGAGCTATGCGAAAGGCAAGGCTTCTGGCAATTACTCATAACGAGCACTTATTTCACAATACAAGTGTTATAAATAGGGGGGAAAGCTGCCCAGAGAAGCTCCTCTCAAACAACAGAGGCCTGCGCAGCTCTGCGCTCTCCGGCGGCTGCGACCGAGGCGCTTTACCCCCTTCTCTATTTCGCTTCCTCTTATTCTTTCAAATGAAAGACCAGGGAGAGCAATGGGCTCTATTTATACCTGGGGAGAAGCAGGGGCTGTGTGACCCACCTGGGGGCTGCGGGGGACCCTTGGGAGAGGCTGCCAAGGATGGGAGCGTCGGACGTTGGTGGGCTGGGGCGATGCCAGGGAAGCGGAGCGAGCTGGGCTGGCTCGGGGCTGCCGTTAGACGCAGCCCCCATAACCGCTCTCACCCTGCCTGACCCTCCTGCAAACGGTGTCACCGCAGGGCGGCTGGCAGTTATCTGATCCTGCGCATCGCCAGGATCTGCTCTGCCACAGACCACAGCGCCGGGCTGGTACCACGATTTCCAGGTGAGAAGACAGTGATGAAGCAAGTGAAGCGGAGTACGGAGATCGGTGAGATTACGGCTTTGGAGAGAGGAGGATGAAAATTCCTGGGAAGATAAAAGTCACCATCTAGGGCTTCTCTGTTAAATTCTGCCTTAGGTCCTCAATAGTCAAAGGCTTTCGCTGTTTCTCCAACCCTTTTGTTAGCGATCCGCAGGCAGGCACAGCCTTCCTCCAGCACGCTCCTCCTCGCCTGCCCAAGCCATGGGCTTTTACAAGGCAGGGCACACACCCGCTGACTCTGACCAAGGCCTTTTGGCACCACCAAGAAGTTAAAAAGCAAGAATGAACTTCACTGCAGGTTGCATCTCTCATCTCTCTCTTGGAAAGAGACAATTAAGCCATTTGCAATCAGCAGATCCAGGCTCCTTGGCCCTTAGCAGCGTGCCAAGCAACCTCATTGGAAAAATTAATTTCTGTCACTTTGCTAATGGTCTTTTTCTGCCTGAGCAAAAGGAGAGCCATTAAAAACCCCTCAGCGCATTAAGATGGGGACAACGTGTCTGGCGGGATAACCCGGCGATTAGTGCTATTGCCAGCATCACGCAATACATCACTGTGTGTCCTGAAAGAGGCTGGATTGTAAATCTCCGAAATCCACTGCCAGCGTGAAACTCTGAGATATCCCAGACACTGCTGTGCACGGCAAAGCAATGCAGAACCAGCCAGGGAGACGCTCAACACGGGGGGAAAAGGGTGAGGAGAGCCTGGAAAATACATACTTGCCACGTGCAGGGCCAGATAACTCCGTGCCCAACAAGGTAAAGCAGCTTTGCTCCGGAATAACGCTTTTTAAAAGATATTACATGGCTGAAATGTTGGCTAAGGGAGAAAAAAAAAAGAGTCTTTCCAGGCTATAAGAAAAGACTGTACGTCCATCCCGTCTGTGGAGTCACCTCTGAGCAACACCTTGCCAGAAGCAGTGGGTGCAAGGCCGCGCTAGAGCCGGGCAGGGCCGGGATCTACTGCGGCTTCATAGCAAAGATTATAAAGTGAAGATGGAGAAAAGAGAAGCTGGATGGACAGCAAGGAATTTCTGAGGCTGGGAAATTAAAAAAAAAAAAAAAAAAAAAAAGGAAAAAACTTTCTAATCTCAGCTGCAGAAACTCTGCCTGCAAAGTGAGATACAGCAGAGCGGGAATTAACTCCTCCAAAAGCTACAGTGAAAAGCTCTTGGCTTGTTTGAAGCCGACCTGATAAAGGACTGCAATTTCTTAAGGAGTTTATGGTGGAAATCAAGGCTGCACCTGCAGGGAGAGGGACTCAAGGCAGCACCGGGAGCGAGGTAGGAGCAGGCAGGGGGGTGGGATGGGGATTACAGACCCCGTCATACACCCTGCATATGTAGCAGAACCGCATGTAGCCGTCCCCCCTCCCCGACAGCCGTGCCGACGGCTGAGACACCCCCAGTGACTTCTACAAGCAGAGCCTTCCCTTCTGGCTCAAGCTGGTCGCAGGGAAAAGCAGCGTTACAGGGGTCTTACGTGCAGTCGGGGTGAAGGACACCGGGCGGGGGCCGCCGGGATTCACGGGGGGCAGCGGCGGCATGTTGGGAGGAGAGGACCTGGACTGGATCTTCACTTCCACGGGCGATCCAGGCATCACTGGCACCCTCTTCTCACCAGCAACTGTACGAAGAGAAGGTGGTAAAGCTTAGTGACAGTCATGGACAAGCATCTCCCTGCCCAGAACACAGAATTACAAGGGTCAAGATAAGAGGTGGCAGACACCCAGGGTGCAGCAGGTGTCCCGAGATGCTGCCGGGCAGGCTCAAGATGCCCGTCTTCACCACCCCAGTCTCTCCACCGCATCTTCCCACCCCTCGTGCCTGAAGATGCTTCCTCAAAGTATTTCTGCCTGTTTGCTTTGCTTTCCCCCCTCTGCCTAAGATCCCCTCGGCACTCCCCAGATGTGCCCACACGCACCTCGCCAGCGTGCACGGGGTGACACTGGGGTGACACTGGGGAGGGGTGCCACGATTTCACCCCCAGCCCTGCTCCCCTACCAACAAAAACACGCTCCAAAGTGGCCACTTTGGCAAACAGCTCTCTGATCAGTTTTACAGGTTTGCTTTTTAAAAAAACCCTCACAAATTAGATGTTCCTGCACCTCCTCTTGCACCGGGGCCGTCCTCGCTGCCCAACGCAGCCTTGTGCACACACGCACCCTGGCACGCACCCCATGTTCATGCTGCCGGACCCTGAGACGGCTTCTCTGGAGGAACTGCTGGCTCGGAGCCATGCAACAGGCACCCCGGTTTGTAGGTGGGTGCCAGCCCCGTGTGCAGCAAGCAGCCGAAATCACCACGGAGCTGTAAAAATGGGCCAACATCAGCTATTCACACCCTCTCTCCTGCCTGGAGCTTCTAGTGTCTAATACAGCGCCAGCTCACACCGCAGCTTCTGTTTCAGCGTCTGAGGGTCCCACATGAGGACCACCCTCTAGTCGGATGTCCCAGCTCAGCCGAACATTGCAGCCATGCTCCTGGCTCCAGTTTGGCTGAAATCAGCCTAAAAAGGCATCCTTGAGGGAAAAGGAGGAAATATGTGTTTATGCAAGCCTTGGGGGCTTGGGAGGATTTTTTTCTAGGGTTTTTTTGGTTTTTTTTTTCGGTTTTTTAAAACCAGACAGCTCAGCAGATAAAGCCTAAGCATCTCCAAAAGTGCAGGTCCCATGGGAACCACCACCACCACCCCAGGGGTGCTCCATGCCAGTGGCTCCAGCATCTGGCTCGCACACAAGCAAGCACGGCCACTCAGCGAGGCAGCCGAAGGGGGCACGGCTGAAAAATGACACGTGTGCAGGGGTTCTGTGTCACCCAGGATCATAGAATCATAGAATGGTTTGGGTTGGAAGGGACCTTTAAAGGCCATCTAGTCCATCCCCGCTGCGATAAGTGGGGACACCTCCCACTAGACCAGGCTGCTCCAAGCCCCGTCCAACCTGGCCTTGAACCCCTCCAGGGATGGGGCAGCCACAGCTTCTCTGGGCAACCTGGGCCAGGGGCTCACCACCCTCACAGCAAAGAATTTCTTCCTTGTTTCTAGTCTAAATCTCCTCTCTTTCAGTATAAACCATTTCCCCTCATCCTATGGCTCCCCTCCCTGATCCAGAGTCCCTCCCAACCTTCCCTGGAGCCCCTTTAGGGACTGGAAGGGGCTCTAAGGTCTCCCCGGAGCCTTCTCTTCTCCAGGCTGAACCCCCCCAGCTCTCCCAGCCTGTCCTCACAGCAGAGGGGCTCCAGCCCTCCCAGCATCTCCAGGGCCTCCTCTCCAACAGGTCCATGTCCTTCTGCTGTTGGTGGCCCCAGAGCTGGAGGCAGCACCGCAGAGGGGTCTCACAGAGCGGAGCAGAGGGGCAGAATCCGCCCCCCCCCCCCCCGCTGGCCACGCTGCTGGCGATGCAGCCCTGGATGCTGGGGGCTTTTTGGGCTGCCAGTGCACATTGACGGGTCATGTTGAGCTTCTCATCAACCAACACCCCCACACCCTTCTCAGCGGGGCTGCTCTCCATCACTTCATCCCCCAGCCTGTATCGATACCAGGGCTTGCCCTGACCCATGTGCAGGACCTTGCACTTGGCCTGGTAGAACTTCTTGAGGTTGGCACGGGCCCAACTCTCAAGCTGTCCAGGTTCCGCTGGATGGCATCCCATCCCTCCAGCACGTCGACCGCACCGTGCAGCTTGGTGTCATATACAAACTTGCTGAGGGCGCACTCGATCCCACTGTCCATGTCACTACTGGTCCCAACACAGACCCCTAATCAATCCAGAGGGATCAGTCCTGATGCCTCGTTAAGCCACAGAAGAAAGGTATTAAAGCACATGCTGTAATCCAATCAAATTAGATAACAATCTAATTTGTAATCCACAGTTTTTACAAGTGTCTGTCAGCTGTAAGAAAATCACCTTTCAAGGCCTGGCAACGCAATTAAACACTGTATTCCCGTAAGGCAGGGAAGCACCAAATAGATGGCAAAATTTCGCACTGAAATACAACCACAAAACCTGCTACTTCGCAACTCCTGACAACAAAGATGCTGCTTTCGAGCGCAGAGAAGAGGCAAACTGGCACCCAAGGCCTTCGTGCCGCTGGCCCGGAATCTGCTCTGTGAGCCCCCAGCACCTGCTCTGCCGCCCCGCGCCAGGCACGAGCTGGCTCCTTTATTGTCCTTATGGCAAGTCATCGTTAACGCCAGCAAGGTAACAAATGAAGTTCGTTATTCCTCGCATTCTTTTTTTGCTGTTTGCAGGATGATCTGCGCAAGAGGGAGCAGAGATGAATACATGCTGAAACCCCGTATTTTCCTGCCATTTCGGTGCAGCTGGAATAACTGAGGCTGGAATCACTATAAAACCTGTGTCTACGATATTTCCACGGCAGAAAGTTTGTGTCTTTATTTATTTATATCTGTTTTCAAAAAAGAAAAAAAAATTCTCGGCTTTGCTTTCACGAACAAAGTAAAGACACACCAAAACGCACTATGAATTTTAACATATAATAAACGTATTAATATAATATTGTGAATTACTATTCACATACATTTGATCCAACTTTCCTATGATTTCACACTGATATGCCGACTCTCCCTGTCATATCCACGCGTGAATACGACGTTCAGATGAATGCCAATACATTGGTGTAGGAACAGGACATCACTCTTGCACGCCGGTACCTATTCCAGCAGGTGAGTTTATTGGCAAGAGCTGGAGGAGACAAACCCCTGCCGTTCCTCCCCATCAAAATAAATACAGCAAAATAGTCAAAAAGCAGGGTTTATGCAAGAAGGTGGGGGCGTTTCTATCACAAAAAGTCTGAGTTCACTCACGCAGGCAGGGAAGGGCAACGTTGCTAAACGACCCAAATTTTTCAATCAGAACAGCACTAATTGTACCTACCCACCGCTCGGTGCCAGCTGCCCGATGGCTGTCAGGGGACAGAAACCTCTTTGCTCAGAATACGGGAATAATTGCAAAACCGTGAGCTCATACATGAGAATCACGACCTGTCTGCACATTGCCTGGGGACAGAGACGTGGGATGTGGGTCATGCTCTTCTCTGTAAGCTCTCTGCCCATCTCCATGCCTGCTCAGCTGCTGCTAGCTCTTTCCTACTGCACCCCCCCCAATACCAACACATTGCCACCCCCTGCCACCTTCCAGCTTCTTCACCCCCTTCCTACGATACCCTCTTCCCCGGGCGTATATGGCCAACCTGATATTGCCATACCCTGGAGAGAACCAGAGCGCGAAACCAATCCTTAAGGTTTCCCCTCTTTCCCCTAGGGCACATTAAGAAAGCAGAATAGAGTCGGTTAGTTTACGAGGGGAGGAAAAAAAAGTCACATTGAATTCGTAACCCCAAAATAAAGCCAGCTATCGCTGGGCTACTGCACAAGACACCAAAACCAAAGCCCACGAGAAGCCAACACCTTCTTTTCCATCTCGCTCCTACAGACAAGAAGCAAAGAGGACTGTTAAATTTAAAAGCTTCCTGCTAATGACCTGGGGCATCTATAAATGCAGACAAAAACCCGTCTTTCTAAACCTCCTCATTTTTAGCCTAAACACGTCCGTTTAATGAGAATCATGTGAGCAAACCAGACTGTGAATGAGGACTTGAGTCAGTCTTGAGTTGACCCGGGGTAAAAACAAGCCAGTGAGATGGTCTCTGGAGAAATGCCGCCTTCCCAGTCTTTCTTCTGCTTTTCACTGTTCAGAAATATTTACTGGCTCACCAAGGGCAACATCTCAGCGCTGCATCCAGATGCACAGAGAGGAAGCCGAGATGCTCCTCAAAACGCCTGCAAGTCACTCCACTGTATCAATCATCTGAAATCACGCTAGAGCGTCAAACGGTCTAATAGATTATTGGATGATGCTCTAAGAGGAACAGTTCTTGTCAATGACTGAATACTCCAAGTGTCAGAGCAGGACATCTGCCTGAACTGGAAACATTGGGTTGCTTTCCTTCAAAAACACCTCCTTCCAAATCCTACCTGGACTTGGAATCATTTACAAATGTTGTTACTTTTCACGTGGTGCCTGCAGGACACAGACTGAATGTGTTGATGGCATAACAATTCTGCCGTCAAGCTGCCAAACGTCAAAACTTTGCACCCAGGCGCTGCAAAGGTTAAGCAGGGAAAGAGGTGGCACCGAGGTGGCCACTCGGCCGGCTGGGAGAGCTGCCTTCCCGGCCTTGAACGCACTGGAGCTTCACATGGGCAGACAATTCACTCAGAGTAAAATGAAACCTGATCATGGAGATGCTGTTTTAGTCTTGGCTCGATGCAAGAATCTCATCTTCTCCAAGAGCCGATGAAGCCTGAAGAGCAGATTTCACAGCGATGGGAGCTACAGATTTCAGATGCTGCAAAGCTGCTGTCTGGGCGAGGACAGCTGTAGGCATATAGCAGTTGATGCTGCGTGCCCTATATATTTGCGTGTCCCATTTATGGGGCCCAGGTGTGCAAGAGACTAGAAAGCCCCAGAGCTTTGAATACACCTGAAACCCTTCATCCCTCTGCTCTTCAGTGACTCGCCGAAAGGCCCCGGGTTTATCTGAGTCCCCGCACTGACTGTCGGTACGCACCGTATTTCCTTTGCTGCTCCAGTTCTCATCCTGGCGTAACAAATTAAGAAGGAGCATATGTTAAGATTAAGTGCAGCCGATGATTTTCTTTTCTGGAGGGGAGGAAGAGCTAAGTGAGAGAAGAGGAGAGCACGGCAGGAGAAAACCTGGGGTCTCAAATGGTCCTCGGAGAAGTCCCACTCCTGTGCTCCCGGGGCACCGAGGCTCCAGCTCTCCAACACGGCAGCAACATTTTAGAGGGGGCAGTTTCAACGCCCACTCAATAAATAAGATTTCATCACATTTATTTTCTTTAAAGAAGTCTTCTGCCTATGGTGTTTAGTACAAAGAGAGTGTTGCTGTGATAGGTAACCTCTGAAGAACGGCTAGCACTTCCTCGCTTTATAAACTCTATAAAGAAGCCACTTTATTAATATTTTCATGCCTGTGGGTTTGAGAAAAGGGAAAAGACAAAAGAAAAAAAAATCGGGACAAGTTAGGGAGTATCTCAAGTGTACTGGAATTTAAATGAATCCTTAAATGCCTTTGGCAATTAGAGAATAAACTAAGCAATGAAAAAGAAGTAAAAACACTGCATGAGGAAAACTGGATGTTACCTTCCCCCAAAAGCAAGATAAGGAACCGGAGAAGAAGCCACGAATAACTCTGGATGCAGACAGACACGAATGGTCTCCTCCCTGTCCGCTTCCCAGAGTTCAACATATAGTTCTGACAGATGGCAGAACAATATCAGGATGGGAGGTTTATGTTTATTAACAAAAAGCGGATTGTGAACCTGTCTCACATCCTTTCCGGGGCCATGACTCCTGGGTTGCATCTCCCACACGCACGGTTGCATTTCAAAGAGGTGACGGGCATTGATGGAGTGCCCGAGGCTGGCGATGCTCCACTCTGCAGAAGGATGCTCAAGAGAAAGCCCTGATCTAGCTGCAATGGTGGAGTGTCAGCTTGCCGAGAGCATGGGAAGAAAGAAAGAGTCACTGCTACGGTGCAGAAAATGTGGATGCTTTATATGAATTTACACCATTTGCACGGGCACTATTTAACACCATCCAGCAACCTCTGTGAGTGAGCACACGGAGGACGTACAGGCTCTCAAACCCTGTATCAGCTCAAGGCAGTGAAGTCTTTCCTCCTTCCTCACGAATTTAAAGTCTGTGGCCGGGTGTTTGGAGGGCGCATACAGCATGAACATCGATATCTTCAAGCCATTCTTGATGCAGTTATGGGATCCCCCTTGGATTGGAAGGAGGAACCTGCCTGACCTGGGAATGATTTCGTCGATCCCATTCATGAATAAGCTCCAGAGAGCCTGAACCGCTTCCCACAAACCTGTCTGCCAGACTCAAGCGCCCCAGCTTTCTGCAGAAGTCAAAACATGAAACGTGTTGGAAGAAATAAGAGAAAAACACATTAAATATGAGACAGCACCGCATAACCGGCAGGTACGTGCAGGTAAGGGTTTGCTTGTCCCTTCTGCAGCACAGAGAGAGCAGACTCAAAATCAGACCTTGTCAACAAGGCTTTGATCACTAAGTGGCTAGATTGAAAGTCTGAAAATTAACAAAGTCTTGGTTTTAGTTGATGTCTTTTGAACAAAAGGCTGTGTACAAGGGCTTGCCCAGTGGTTCAGAGTCTCAGAAGTGAAAGCACGTAGCGGTTTCACACGGAAAGAAGAGGTTTAATCAGAGCAGATGTTTTTGACTTTCATCAAGAACAGGCAGAACATGCTCATAACCTAAAAAGCCACTCCTAATCCAAAAAGCCACTCCTCACCTCAAAAAGTTAAGAGCCCAAAATTCATACCTGCCTCTTGAGAGGAAAGGACCGGAGAATCATCCCAGTAGCAGCAGCCAAGGTTAAGTCTGTCAGGAGAAACTCTTTGGTGACCCAGGAGCCAGCTCCGAGCTCGCTCTGGAGCCAACAGACAAACGGACACTCCCAAAGGCAATTCCACCCATCCCAAAGCGCTGCAAGGGAGATAAGCCACACTCCAGATGCACCTCTCATTCCACTGGCCCTACCACCTCGGATGACCACTCAAACTAGAGGCATGAATTATAAATCGCCTACAAGTCAGCAAGAGGAACCCTTCCTAGAAACAGCCCTTTGGATCAGAGGCTTGTTTCCCTGCTGTTTACGTGGGTAAGAGTCTCTGGTTTAAGATAAAGCACTGGAAAGCTTGTCTAAATGGATAAAGAGACCATTTCAAAAAGGGAAACAAAAGAAGGACACGCCTCGGTGCCCTCTCCGGTGGCTGGCAGGACCCTGCCTACAGCCTAGGAGAGCTGCTTTAAGATAACTAGCTTGATATATCGTTCTGGAGAAAAAGCCAGGGAAATGGCCCAAACCCATCCATTCCAGCCCAAACACGTCGATGATGAAAAGGACACGCTGCAGTTGGCTTGCGTCGCAGGGCTCCCTGTTGATAGTCTGAATGCAAACGAGAGGCAGCATCAGTGGAACCTGACCTGATAATGTAAATAGGGTGAAATGAAATATGGTTCGCCACCTCCCCAGCTTTGGCGAATGTTTATTTTGAATAACATGCTTATCTGCTCCAACTGCTCACCATCTGTTTTCAGTCTCCACCAAGCTAATATTTTTCACATTTAGGAACTGAGAAATGGGAAGAATTACATTTAAATTTTATTAACATCTTTCCTCCGCTCTAAGGTTGCCTTTCCCTCCCCTTGACGGCTCTAAGCCATCTGTAGAGCACCTCTGCCGTTCTCCAGGGCATGCAGATGAGAGGTTACCTACATGCAAAGCAAGAGTATCATTACTTAGACTTCCAGAAGATGCCGTTTACTGCTACTCCACTGCAATCCCTCCATCACCTGCTTCCAGACAGCTTCCCCCAAGCTCAAACTGAAATCACATCGTCGAGGAAAGAGCCAGTGTTTTATCTTTTTGCAGCATCACTGCATCAAAAAGCGACGGAGGGGCCAGACTGAAGATAAGCATCGGAAACAAGGCAGCCGATACAGCAGCCTTCGGAAAAAACAGGATGATTGGGTTAGTCCCAATTTCGTGGAGGGAGACGTTAAGAGGTTTGCAGTCAAGATTACATTTCTATACAAATATTGACATTTATTTGTATGTAGGGTGGTTTCCAGAGGTCTCCCTTTGCTCGAGTCAATAAATGATAATTTACAACCAGAACTGGGAGCCACGAGCATGTCACATAAACAGGTCAGCAGCAAATGTTGGTCAACCGAGGTCCTTCTCCGTCCTCCTCCCTCCACACCAAAGCACAGACTTGGCCAAGATGATACTACAGCATCTGTTGCAGTGGGTAACTTATGTTACTGTACGGATACTTCCTCCACTAAACGCAATCAGCCTATTTTTACCCTGTTTAGCTTGGTTTTATAGCACATCTAGGCTCCTGAGCTGTAAGATGCTGTGGGAGTGGAGAGGACTCGGCACCTCGCAGGAGAGCCTCGCATCAGACAGGAGGGAGCTGCTGAGCCCGGGATAGGCATTTTATAAATCAAAAATAAACGCGTGTATCTCCATTGCCATCTATTCCTCTCCCACACACAGCTGTTTCACTTTAAATCTCAATTCAATGTGAAACTCAGATAGAAGAACTTGAAAGAGCAAAGTATGTTATCGCTCGCAACCAGTCCAGAAAGCAGTTAATAAGGGAAATAAGATTAATAATTTATTCCTGAAGGCAGACTGCAGATCTTTATCTGCCCTGCCCTTCAGTGATTTTTACAAAACCCTATTCATGTGTCTGACTCTACACTCTCCAGTAGCACAGGTTGGGCTTCACAGCAGTTCTCTTCTGCTGTGTTCCCACCCAACATCAGCTCTGCCCTTGCCTCAGCCACATCAGACCCATCAGCACAAACCCACCCGCACGGCATCCCTGCCCCCTCAGCTCTGGTCTCCTCCTGGTTCAAAACCTCATACCAGGGCGAGTGGTGAGAAACCACGGCTGGAGGATCCATCCCACAAACTATCACATCCAACAGCCCCTAGTGTGGGGTACACATCAGGGCCCTCAAAATCTGTTTGTCTTGCTTCCACAACCCGTAGAAGCTCTAGAGCCCCCAACACCAGGAGGACATAGACCTGTTGGAGCGGGGCCAGAGGAGGCCACGGAGATGATCGGGGGCTGGAGCCCCTCTGCTGTGAGGACAGGCTGAGGGAGTTGGGGGGGTTCAGCCTGGAGAAGAGAAGGCTCCGGGGAGACCTCAGATCCCCTTCCAGTCCCTAAAGGGGCTCCAGGACAGATGGGGAGGGACTCTGGATCAAGGAGTGGAACCATATTAAAACTGGAAGACTTAGATTAGACATTAAGAAGAAATTCTTTGCTGTGAGGGTGGTGAGCCCCTGGCCCAGGTTGCCCAGAGAAGCTGTGGCTGCCCCATCCCTGGAGGGGTTCAAGGCCAGGTTGGACAGGGCTTTGAGCAGCCTGGTTTGGTGGGAGGTGTCCCTGCCCAGGGCAGGGGGGTTGGAATTAGACGGCCTTTAAAGGACCCTATGGTCTTTAAGGTCCCTTCCAACTCTAACCACTCTATGATTCTACAAGTACACAAACCACTTTGGTGTGGTACTCCCCCTTCTCCTGTTCTCTGTTCCATGAAGGAGCGAGGCAAGAGCTGCTCCGTGAAAGATGCCCTAAAAACCATACACGCACGGCATGGCAGTCACAGCCACTTGGGAGCTGTTGCTGCTCTTACCAGCACACCATAGAAATTCCCTTCCCACACTGCTAGTGCCCACGCAAATAAGTTTTGGGTCCCCAAGTTCATCTCTTGACATCTCTGCCAACGGCTTTTGCTCATGGGCTGTCTCAAAGGGATGCGCGAGCACTGCCATGTCCCAGGGTGGGCAACCCTCCCTGTCCTCTCCAGCTGCTTCCTCTGCCCCCCTCAGAGACATCCACCCCACAGGGTGGGATATACCCCTGGAATACATCCCAGCAGAAGATATTCCTGGAAACCAAAGCCTGCAGAGCAGCCAGCACTTCAGTTTGAAGATGGGAAGCACTTTGGCGATGGGTGTAGAGCTCTTCCCTCCCCAAAACCACCCTTCTGGTTGCTCAGACCTCCTTGGCCCAGGTTATAACCTGGGTCTGGGCAGGGCAGCTCTGTTCAAGCAAAGCCAGAGATGCTCACTAATTCATTTGATTATTACTGCTGAATTATTTTGCTAATTTTTCATTAGTTCATTATTCCATTTAAAGTTACAGAATCAAGACTTCTTTGTTGTTTTTTTTTTTTTTTTTTTTTAAATCATCCACTCCTATTACAATATTAAGAAATATTTACTCCTCCGCACTATTTACTTATCAGGCTAAAGCACTCTGAATGAAAAATGAAAGCCGTTACAGATATCAAACAGGCAATTATCACAATCATGGAAAAATTAGTTCTTAAAAGTCTCAGCCTGCTGCACGGCTCTCCAAATCCTCCGGCTCCGAGTGAAACAACGGTGGCGGGAGCAAACTTTCCAGATGGGAACATCTGTCTCTCATTTGCCGCAGGGAAGAAAACACCAGGAAGATTAACGGCTCCCGAGTCCGGTGGAGCCCAGACACAACACGTACAGAAGGGATACCATTTAGAAAGACTCGGAGCAACAGCTTGGTATCAAAGATTTATTTTTTTTTTTTTTATGATTATTTTGTGGGGCTTCTACATACAGAGAAATGTTATGTCATGAAAAAAAAAAGAGCGTGAGTTTCACTTACAGTAAATGCTATGTATAGTGAAAGCAAGAATTAAGTTAACCATGCTTACATGAATGATATACAGCACTTTACCATCTCAGCTACTTTTTAGATATGAAGAGTCATTTAAAAAGTTGGCTTTAAGGGGTTACCCCCCAAATTGGTCCTTCCCAGAGCAGCAAGGCCATGGATGGGGCGATTCGCCTCTCTGGGGTCCAGAGAGTGAACACCAGGCTTACTCCAGAGAGTAAAAAGTGACCCAACGCATGGGAAAATCACGGCTGAAGGACACGCTAACCCGGCCTGCCCGGCAATGCTAGCACCGAAAGTCCTTTCCTCTTACTGGTATTCTTTAACCTCTGCTGCAGTTCAGGGGCCACATTTCTTGAGGCCCCATCCCTGGAGGGGTTCAAGGCCAGGTTGGACGGAGCTTTGAGCAACCTGGTCTGGTGGGAGGTGTCCCTGCCCATGGCAGTGGGGTTGGAACTAGATGGTCTTTAAGGTCCCTTCCAACTCTAAACGTTCTATGATTCTATGATTTACAAAGGTAGGCAGGCGTTTCGGCCAGGCTCCATCCTCTCCAGCCACCTACACACACACGATGCTGCCCCAACCGACGCGTCGGACACTAATGCTCACTTCTGCCATGGCAAGACGTGCAAACCATCCCCTGCACTTCAACACCAAAGCCACCAGCTGTGCCACCGCTCCACACCCAGCATCGGCGTGTCACAGCTTTCCTCCCCGTCTTCAACGTTGATCACTTTTCATCACAGAAGTATCCATTACAGCAACTCATAAACTCTTCTTATTTCTAATTAGCGGCCTAGTTCTTGATGCCTATTCAACCCACCAGTTTTAGTCAGCTTAAGCCCTCTCTGGAAGAGCACCAGCCTGGCGTACAGGCTAACAACATTAAATGCAGTTAACTCTGAAACAGGACCCGAGTGTTGAAAAAAGAAAACTTCAGAACGGATACAACTGCATTTAAAACTTTAGACTTTTGCAAGCAGTGGGTTTAAACCACAGTTGTGCGAAACTCTGCTGAAGTATAAAGAAAATAATTTGTTACCAGAAGTCCCACAGGTTATATAGAAGAACGACTGAGCACTGCAAATTTATGAGTGAAAATTTTTTTCTTCCTGTTTAGGCTAAACACTGTAAATAAAGCTGCAACTTTTGTACCTGTAAAATTTTGGGCGACCCAAAAAGGGGAAAAACCACAGTGAAACAAGTTCTAACTTTTGAAAGCGTTTTCCACCTTAACAGAGGCTTTGAGACAGCCTTTAGGATATGATTTTATCTTGCACTCATAAATCCTTTTAAAACTTGGATTGCTGGCCATTTAACAAGCAGCTCCACCCTTCTCCTGCTCTCCAGATGAAACACATATGCACTAAGCTCCATTTTGTTACCTTCCTCTCCAACCCAGCAGCATCAGAAAAAGCAGTGGTAGAGCCCAGGGAGCGGTGTTTAATTGGCATCCTCTTATTACTAATTAGCTCCGAGGGGCTCTCCACAGCTCGTAATGGTCAATAGAAATGCATCCACTGATTAAAACAGGCTTCAGAGCAGCAGAGATGCTGGATTGGACTCCGAGGAGCGACCCCACTGCAGGCGGGGGATCCCAGCCACCACCACAGCTCCCTGAGGAGAAGCCAGTGTGGGGCCACCACCGCGGCAGCCCTCACGGGGCTCCTCCGGTCCCAGGGAGCAGTCTGGAGGAGCCCAGGGACGCTGTAGGGTTGTCTCACCCAGGAGAAGCGTTCCCGGAGGGTTTTGGCTGCTATGCAGCTTCCCTGCAGCATGTCCTGCACAAGAGCCTCTCGCAAGCCCAGGGAAGTGGTGAAATTGTCATCCCTGGAGATATTTAAAAGATGGGCAGACGTGGTGCTCAGAGACATGGTTTAGTGATGGTTTTTGTCAGTGCTGGGTTGATGGTCGGACTCGATGATCTGAAAGGTTCCTTCTGACCTAGACGATTCTATGATTAGAGGTGTCTGAGCTGGCACAACATCAGCGTAAAATCCATCAGCAAAGACCTTGACAGAAGAGATTTAAGCCACAAATTCATGTCACTACCGCTCAACAAACCCCATTTGAGAGTCTGGGACCCTATGCCTCCTCGGCTGCCCCACTTTATTCTTTAACAAAAAAGTTCAGAAAAAGGGAATCTGCAAAAAGCATTTCAGCAGCAGCAGCAGCGCTGCGATTTTGCAGGGCTGGAGCCGAAGAGCCGCCGGTGCCACACACATGGGAGGTCCAGAGCCACCGCACCGCAGCATAGCTCAGCGGTGGTGGGTGCAGACCCTGTTCCCTGCCTGGAGGCTGCAAAACACCCAGGGGAGTGCTGAGGGTCCGGCATTCCCACGGCTTCGCCAGGGAAGGCGCATTTCCAACCCAAGCCCCTTCCTGAGGGATTTTTGCTGGATCCTGCAAGCTTCCAGGCTGTGAGTTTGGTTCACTCCTGGAAGCTGGGGGGGGGGGAAAACAGTAAAAGCAACGGTCTATTCTGAGATACTAAGCTAGTGACCCTTCTTTTTCACCACCTGGTGTTTCATATCCCAGCTCTTAGTTTCAGTAGGAAAACTAAAGCTGTGGAAGAGGAGGTAATTTTCTAGCCAATTCCATAAGAAATTTAGCAGATGTCAAGGAAGATGCTGTTTCTGGGTCAGCGCAGCCCCTTTGCTTAAGGGCTTCCCACCAGCGGTCCCTCTCTGCTCACTGTGGGATGGATCCCTGCCCGATCGGGAGAGATCATTTAGGGAGCTTCCTTGGAGAGAAGCAGCATATCAAGTGGGGGCCATTTCACTCCCTGGTGCATTTTTAACCCAACTCCAAGCAGCAAAGTGGAGGCGTGAAGCACCGTGCCACAGTGCCGAGGAAACTGGGACCCCAACGCTTTGAGTCCTCTGCTCCCTGTTTGCTGCTGGGAACCAGTTTGGTCACACACAGCACCAGTTCCTACCAGGATGTTTGTATGGAAGTTCCTACAGATCGTTAAGAGGATCTTTCAGACCTATAGGTCTCCTGTCAAAAAAAATCCCTCTGCCCCAGACCTGAGGCTCCCGGCTGACCTTCACTTCGACACCCATCTGCTCTCCAGCACGCCATGGGGAACTCCCACGTAGCTCACAACTTTGGGGATGAAAATTGCGGGTTTTCTGCTGCCCTTCAGAGCCCACATGAACGAGGAGGGGCATCCAGAACCACCAGGGGCAGCTCCTGCCGGAGAGAAGAGCTGGTGCGGGCTGTGCTGCCCAGGGCACCCCAGCAGCACCCATGGGTGCTGCGATGGCATGGCCTGGGCTGGCAGAAAGCTGCTGACAGCAAGGTTTACTTGAGTTTTATGTTGTCAGAGAACCCAGAAATGCTTCAACCACAGTAGCAAGGGGAAAACACAAGCCTCCTTCGGGAGAGACAGGCCTTGTCTATACATGATCCCGCCTCACTTGCCTTGCTGGGTGCCACAAATACAAGCATCCTCCAGGATGTGGACAAGTTCTGGGTCCTGCACTACTTGGCCTGACCGGTCAGGCAAACACAGACACACCTCGGGGAAACACGGAGCCTGCACAGGGAAGAGCCATCCCGAGCACCTCGCAGGTTCATACCGCACAGGGTCAAAGTACAACAGCTTCAAAATCATTAGAGGAAATGGTCTCGTTTAAAGTAAGTGGATGGATTAAAAACCACCACAAATTCCCCTCAAAATCATCCAGTAATTGAAGATTTAAGAACTTTAAACCTGTTTACTAAAGACATACAGGAGGAGGTTTAAGTCAGAATCCTTAAAACAATTTAAGAATACATCCCTCTCGCAGTCCTCCATCTCCCAAGCGCTGCTGCTTGCTGAGTTGGTTCCCACCACTATAAATCAACATAAAAAACACCACTGACCTCAAAAAAATAGCCAGTACTGAGTAAACCTGCACTTCTTATAGCATCACTAATGCCGCTGAGCATGTGGGGATCTGAAGCTGATGAGAACTGGTCCAGCAGATCCGGTGTCTAAGGGGTGAGGGTATCCAGTGAATAGAAAAGATTCAAATTGAGTAATACAGTAACTGAGATAAAAAAAGTCTATGCGTACAAGACAGACCTAAAGTACCGGCGCCAGCAGCCGAAGCATCACTACCAGTAAATGTTAAACAACGCCACTTGAAAAATGCAAGGCCATTTCTTAAAGAAGTGAGAAGATCTCAAGGCAGAACACCGCATTTAATCCATAACATCAATTAGACCACAGAGGCGCACAAATAATACCGAGGACACCCAAAGCTATTACGAAAAGCCTAAATTAAACTAGAAAAAACCAAAACTGTTTGTTAAACACAGAACAGGTACAAGCCCTGACCACCCGGAGAAGGAAGCAGTCCAGAAGCTGATAGTCAAAAGGGCTAGTTTAGGTGAAAACAATGGTCATTTATGCAAAACCGAAACAAAACAGAAATTCAACGCAAAACAAACCACCATCCAAGTTCTGCCACAAACCCCAAATGAAGCAATTCAGGAAGGACATGGGGAAAACAATCCCCCTTGGGTCCCTGAATTTTCTTCTCTTTCCCAAGTATAAAGCAGAGCCCAACAGAGCCTCCCTTCTCTGGACGGAGGCTGAAGGGCAGGAGCTCACCCACCACCAGCCAGTCCAGGGCTGAAGTTCCACCAATCTGGGCAAGTTGTCCAAGAAATCAAGGAGGAACTTGGAAAAGACTCGGGAAGTCATTTTCATCCCCATTATTTACAACTTCCTACAAGTGCCAAAGTCCGAACCGAGGACCACAAGTGTTCCTCACCCCACAACCCGCTGTGACTTTACTACTGCAGCCCTTGCACTGATGCCAGCAGTGCTGCAGGCACTAACGCCCATCTTCCTACCCTGTCAACGTACCTAAGGTCGGCAAGACTCACTAATCACACCATAACTTACGCTGGCTCTCTTTAGAGAGCATGCCTCATTCACTTGGGCGCTAAGTACACTCACTGCTGCCCAGCTAATATTCCCTCCCGATCAATGACACACAGAGGAGCCCTGCCAAAATGACAATTCTGCCTCTTATAAAACACCCCTCACATCACTACACAAAGAGCTCTTCCCTTTCGCCCCAAACCCCATCAGCATGTGGAAAGCTTTCCACCGTCCTATGGAGCCAGAAGCATAGAAGCAACACGTTTAGGGAGGGCGTTGAGAGGTGTTTTGGAGCCTGAGGATGTAGAGAGGCACGTACCTACACACCTTTAGGAGTGGGACCACTGGTGCAGTGCTGGAGCACCACAGAATGGTTTGCGTAGGAAGGCACCTTAAAGACCATCTCATTCCAACCCCCCTGCCCCGGGCAGGGACACCTCCCACCAGCCCAGGCTGCTCCAAGCCCCGTCCAACCTGGCCTTGAACCCCTCCAGGGATGGGGCAGCCACAGCTTCTCTGGGCAACCTGGACCAGGGTCTTACCACCCTCAGAGTGAAGAATTTCTTCCTTGTTTCTAGTCTAAATCTCCCCTTTCGGTTTAAATCTCCCTTTTCAGTTTCCCCCCTGTCCTATCACTACAATCCCTCATAAGGAGTTCCTATATGTCCCCTTTAGGGACTGGAAGGGGCTCTAAGGTCTCCCTGGAGCCTCCTCTTCTCCAGGCTGAAACCCCCAACTCCCTCAGCCTGTCCTCACAGCAGAGGGGCTCCAGCTCTTGGAGCATCTTCGTGGCCTCCTCTGGACCTGTTTCAACAGGTCCATCTCCTTTCTGTGCTGAACCAGCATCTCCCGCAGAGCCCAGGCACAGAGACGGGGGAGGACAGCAGAGCCATTAAAGCTCACTACTTCGTGGTCTCTTCAGGGAATGAGCCCAACAGAGATGATCAGTCAGCAGTAACTGGCTCTGCTGTGCCTCCTCCCTCTCTCTCTCCTGGGCAGCAAAGGACAAGATTTTCCATGGATAACCTCTGGAGATTCAATGACGCACAGGTACCGGAGAGTGAAGGTGTTGGCTCAGCTGCTGATGCATTTGCATTCAAAGCATGATGCTGCAACACAGCTCAGAGAAGACTTCCCAACTCGCCACTCTTAGGGTTGTCCTAAACTAGTTACCACTAACCTGCATTAAACCTGCTCACCATCAACTGTAGCCCAAGGGAAAGGCGACATCAACCAAGAAGCACAACCATCAGAATTGCAAACCCAGAAAAGAGAAAGCCCACCCCACAAACAAACAAACAAAAAAAACCAACCCAAGTTTAGTTTAAACTCCTATTTTCCTCCCACGGTCACAGCAAAGCCTGTGACACAGTGCCTATAAATTTCTGCTAATGATGCGGCAGCAAGGCAGAGACCCATCTGTGCTCGGGCACAGGTGAGACTTTTCACTATCGTGTAAGTGCAGGCTGCCTTTCAATTACACTCACCAGCCCATTAGGCAAATTAGATTTGCATATGAGAGGATAACTAGAAAGTCAAGAAATAGGCCCTGAAGTAAAATACGTTTTATAACCTACATATCCCTGGGAGGCTGTGGACTGTAAGTTTGCTGTTCAACCCAGGGCTGTATTTGATGTTCGTGTTCGCCAGGTTTCTGCTCTCAGTGCTGGCGTATTTTTGAGGACAGTCTCCCCACCACGCAGAACTGAAGCCAGACAAAGACATCTGCGTACCCCACATCCCCACCTCCCTAAGAGCATGCCCGTTTCCGCGGGGCTTCGCAGCATTTGCAGGTTCTGCCTTGCAGTGCGCTTGACAGTAGATTAAAATATTACTGGCCCCAGAGAATTTATATTGATTCCACCTGGGTTGCAATAAATATACCACCAAACTATAGAACTATTTCCCGCACGCGACAGAATTACTTCCAGCACCCTAAGAAGGTGCATTGGCACATGCTGCCCAGCAGTATGGCATTACACTGGTGTCCCATGTCACCAGAGACATTTGTGTGGACTAAATGGTCCTGCTCAGGTGATCCTGAAGAATTAATCTGCCTGCACCTACTTGTTTTTTTTTTTTTTTTTCCTGGTGAGTGTATGCAAAACAGAGACAACCTAGCTCATCTCCCAGAATCCAGATGGCACTTGCAAACCTTGTCTGTGTATCAAATGTTGTTTTTTAGATCAAGTGTCCCTGGTTGACAACACAGAACTTCACGATGCTATCTTTAGAGAGGCTTCTCTGCAATGATACACCCTTTGAGCATACGTTACAGGGAATATGCTAATGTGGCAGGGCGTTTTCAGCGGTCGCAAATGTATCTGCTTCTGGGAGCTCAGATACCCCCGAACAAGCTGAGCCTGGCTGAAGAAGAAGGGTCATCCAGTTCCCCTTTGAACACCAAGCCCCTACAGAAAAGATGAGTCAACAAGTTAAAATTGCAGTGAAAGGTTAACGTACAGCACTGGAGAGATGCAGGATGAGCTCATGGCAAAGTCCACTCACACACAAGAATTATGCTTACTAAAAACCCCTACCAAATGAGTTAGAGTAGCTGAAAACAGCTAGCAAGATCATAGAATCATAGGATGGCTTGGGTTGGAAGGGACCTTAAAGATCATGTTGTTCCAACCCCTTGCCATGGGCAGGGACACCTCCCACCAGAGATCCGAGGCTTTTCATTCCTTCATTTCTCCTACAGGTTTAGAGATTCTTACCATACTTTCCTGTTCATCTAAATGCAAGGGTCTGATAATAAACCAATGGTTTTCTTCCTCAAAGTCTTCATTTCCTCCTCCAGATTTCATGTAAAGATAAAAGCAGCACATGCAAAGTAACTTCTTTTTTTTTTTTTTTAAACAGTCCATTAATAGAGAACAAAACTCCACGAAACTTTCAGTTTCACGCATTCCTGAGATGCTAATGTTACCCTCAAAAAAAAGTTAGTATTAGCTGTTAGAAATAACACTACCACCACCAAAACCCCCACCATCCGGAGTTGCTTTCTACGCTCCTCGGCTCCAAGAACAAGAATCATTACCTGCACGTGAAAAAGCATGGAAAACCCCTGACCTGTACACACTCCCACTAAGCAGCAAAATGGCATTACAAAAGCCGGGAGAAGACAAAGGCGGCTGCAGAAACAGCGAAGGTTGTGATACAGCTCATCCCCACGATCAGAAGGTGACATCCCCAGGATCAGAAGGTGACACCACCAGCAGGGAGGTGGCTGAAATAACCCCTTGCGCCCACTGCTGAAAAGAACATTTCAGAACCGTGACATCAGGTAAAGCAGCTTCTTTTGAAAAAAAGAAAGTGATCCAGGAGGTAGCTCTTTCCATATTGCAGGCGCTCACAGTAAACACCATATGGCCTGTTAATTTAATTAGGGAGAAGAAACCCCCTAAGTTTGAGATTTGACTTTGAAGGGTTTAAAACAAGCATGAGGAAAATCGCTCAAGATGCTCTATTAGGTTGCCTTGCTAGCTTCATCCATCCTTCTAGCTGGTGGCACCTGATCTAGCTGGTGGCTCTCCCCATGCTGCACAGCCCCTCTAAGGGGCTGATTTATTATTTTATTTCAGAAGTCCACCACCAGATGTGCACAACCTACACCATTGCACCTGCAGGGCTGCTTCCCAGGAAGATCTGGGTGGTCCATGCCAGGCAGCCAAGCCAGCACGGGTCTATATCAGGAAGGAGTTACGTGTGGTAAATAACCTGAGTACTTCAGCTAAACCCATCTCCTCAAATGCCAACTGGATTTTTTATTTTAAATCCTTCTCACAAACTACATTGGCAGGTCCCACCCATCAAGGCAGGCTCGACCTCAAGGTGGAGGTCAACCTGACAAATGCCAAAGAACCAAAGCTGAAAACATCTTAGGACAAGTCCATTGCCCATCCATACGCAAGTTTGCATTCGTAATCTTGAGGTCAACCAATCAAGCCCCAGCCGTTCTCAAAGACTTCTTTATATAAGCAAAGACTCAACTGCAGCATCTACTCCCAGAGTAGCAACAGGGAGTCTTTGCCCAAAGGGGCTGCGTTATCAGAACAAAAAGTCATTGTCTGTTTTGAACAGAGCTTCCATGTGAAAGACATGGGGGGGAGAAAATGGAAATTCCCGTCTCTGACTCGGGGAGAAAGCCAGTCTCGAGACTTGACCATCCCAAATATCCTAATGCGGTTCCTCCGCTGGTAGGAGCTATTTACTAAAGACTCATCATAACCTGAAAAAAAAAGTGGAGAAGTAAAAAAAGTCTGTACTGATTTCCTCGTTTTTTTTGCTTCAGTCTGGACGATTCACAGTTGTTAACTGGTTGCTCTGAGGAGAGAGGAGAACTTCTAGGATCTTTTCTAGACAGAGGTTCATATCCATATGTCTACACTGCAACAGCAGGCTGTGGCACCGCCATCACACCAGGTCTCAGCCTGAGTGGTCCAGGGCTGCTCAGTTCATCACCGGCAGGGAACAAGGCAGACCCCATGGAAGTGGCTGTAGAAGCATCACCAAGAATGTAAAGACACAAAAGCTACTGATTATCTATGAAATAGTCTCACAAGCCATAAACGCTGAGGCTTGTGGGTTTTTGATGGGCTTTCATCTTAAAGCAGCCTGTTCAGGCACAGGCAGTACCATGCAACACCTTGGTCACGGTGCTTTGCAGACCATCTTCCCCCAGCAAGCTGCTCTGTCTGGAGCCACCAGCACAAACCTCATCAGCCAAAATGCTGGAGCACAACCAAACTCCTTTTGGGAGGCTCAGTGCATCATAAGGGAAACCCAACGTTTCTCCACAGAGGTATATCTCCAAGCAACTGACCTCCAGACTTGGACAGGGCTTTGCCACCCAAGTTGTTTGGACAGAAGCACAGAGGAAAGCTATGCCTGATGCCTACACCACAGAGACAAGCTGCCACTCTCCTCCATTCCTGCCTGGCACAAAGTAGGTCAGGGCTGTGTGGGCTGGTCCCCTCATCACGGGACGTGACCCACCCGTACTCCTTAATGGAGATGCTCCCTGCCTCTGCAGGGCACCTTCATTTTTAAGTCCTAGGTAGGGCAGCAAGAGATGACCCACTCCCTCTACTAACTGCAGCACATCCCACCTCGGGGCCAACCCAGGCTGCTCCGTGCTGCTCTGCCAGCGAGAAATCCAGAAGAGATTTTGGGGGTTTGGGGTTTCATGCAACCTGCTGTCCTGTGGATGAATCGTACCAGGAAAAAAAAAAAAAAAAAGCACATTGTTCCTAGAATTTTGTAACGTCTGTTGGCATGTAGTTTCTTTGGCTCCTTTCAACAGTTGACTACACTCACAAATTAACAACCAACTTACACAATTTTTTTTTCTTTTCTGTCCAGACTCAGGTTGTGATCTGCGTGTCTGTTTAATAGGTGTGCCACAGCAATATGCCAGAGGCCAGAATTTCCCATTTTCTAGTAAAAAAACCCCCACATAACCGAACATCTAAGGCCCAGCAGACTTCTTCCTGCTAGCAAGGAAACCTCCTCTCAGGACACTGCAAAGATTTAATTTACTACCAATTGCCCTCTGGTTATTTTACATTTATGGGGTGGGGGCTGAAGAAAGGAAGAGAGCAGGGAGAGGGTGTAATTAGCTTTGCTTGTAAAATGTTCATCCCAGTTGTAATAGCAACTGGAGCCTATCGGGGGCTTAATAGATTTCAGGGTTTTGTTCGTCGTGAGCGCTTAAGTGTCTGTGTGGGGAATAAAAAAGGGGAAAAAAAAGTATAAAAAAAAAAATAATCAATAAGTGGATCCTACTTCTTGCCACAACCCCATATGGAAGTAATCAAGCACAAGGGTGGCAGCTGGGGCCAATAACAGTCACCTGCAGTTGAGGGACGTGGGGGTTTCGGATGGGTTTTTAATGCTAATTTCCTGGAGAAACAATGAAGGAGCGGGCGCAGAGCGGCAGCCGAGGGTGGATGAATAGGGACCAGCCGGAACAATGGCTGCACCTGGTGCCGGGAGCAGCGGCACAGAGCCGGCACGCGGCCACAGCGCACGGCACATCTGTTCCCCGCACAATAACCCGCTCCCCTCGATGCTCCGCCAGCATCCTAACTAATACCAGCTCTTTAAACATTCACAGCTTGCCGCGGAGCAACAGGTTTGAGCTGTTTCGGGGCTGCTCCTCCTCCTCCCCTCATTTGGGGCGAGCTCAATGACAGTTATCAATACTTTTGGGGCTTGCTTGTGTTTTTTTGGTGAAAGAGATGCCTTTGAAAGGGATGGCCATGCAGCATCCCGTCCTCAGGTTGTGGCGTCCTGTTGCTGGAAGAAAAACTGACTCTTGGCTTTGTAGTTTCCATAGGATCAGAGAGGAACCCAGCAGCAGATCTGCAACAGTCCTGGTTCTTCCACGTGGTCTTGTGGCCACCTGCAACTGTCCTTCTTCAACAGCACAAGTCCTGCCACGGCCACGAAAGACAGGAGTCCTGCAGCCGGGAGCGCGCCAAGGAAATTCAATACACATTATTCTAAAACCTTAAGCTTGGCTTATAAAAATGCCACTGCCCAGCCCAATAAAAGGCACGATAGTTACACTTTAAAATGCTTTGAAACCTCTGAAATCGCTATTGTCCTTTCGGACGTAAGCTGCCGACACACAAAGCAGCGCTAAGGTCAAGGTCTTGCCTCAGAAAATTGCTTGCAGACCCCAGAACTGAACACAAGCCTCTCCGTGCCGCACTTTAACTGCGGGATCATCGCTCACCAGTTCTTCCCAGCTTCTCCCCTTGCTCTCAACAAAGGGTTTTCCAGCCATTCCCTGAACGCTGCATGAATTAAGACAGTCTCCATCATAAAAATAAAAGTTGAACAAGCTCCCAGAGACCTGCAGTGATGCTGCCCCCAGGGACCGCTCTGAAGTGTCTGTCGAAACACATTTCATACCTAGCTTCTAACAAGCAATCCAATATGGAAATAGTCAGTAGACGCCAGGGTAAAGGCAAGCTCAGAATCTAGCCCAGACCAAGTACAGATAAGCCAGCTCTTTTTATGGGTAAAAACCCAACAGGCAACAGATTACAACCATCTCCTGTTCAGATTTAAAAACTAACCAGTGTTGCCTTAAATCTGCTACATATGCCCAAGTCCTCAAATGACTTTCTTCAGTTATCCAGTTATACTATAAACATCGCACATACACGTCAAACAAATCTTGTTTTTTGTCCAAACCCTAAAAAAAAAAAAACACAGAGCTGGAAAAAAACCCAAGAGGCCACCTGGCTCGTCTGTCCCCACGCGTAACTGTGGGAGAGAGAAATGCTGCTGATGGTTACTGCGTTTCTGGGGCAATTTGGGGACCAAAGAGCTGGCTGCCTTGAAAGCTCAGCTCCTGGATTCAAACCACACTCTTTCCCTCTCACCTCCTGTCCCCCACGATAACCGCTACAAGCCAAAATCCACCGTGAGCGACGTGTGACAAAGCCCTGTGAAGCAGCAGTAAAATAATTTGGGAGTCACACACCAGACGGCATTAAGGAGTGAAACCCCGCTCTCTCGGGGACACTGGTCCTGTAAGACTAAGAGGCATAAAACAGAAGAAAAAAAAAAAAAGTCCCAAGAGCCTGACCCACACAGTTCACGGGTGAAAAACTCCCTTGGCTTTTGGCTTCAGCGGGTTTGAACAAGCCTCTGCAAAAACCAGCAGATGCAACTTGCGAAAATAGCAGCATCTTGGAAATAAGCAGGGGCCGTGGCTCCAGTCCCCGGGCAGAGCAGAACCCAACTTGGCAGCACTGTTTTGGCCTTTTCACTATTAAATGGAGTTTCTGCTCTTTTCCTCGGGGCATTCCCCATGTAATAGACTTCTCAGATTAACGATTTATTCTCCTTGCCTTGAGCAATTCGGCTCCTTCCTCAGACCCTTCAAATCCTTCACTTGGCTTCCTGCACTTTCCTGTTGGCAATATTTGCTCAAACTGCTTTTGCTTTGCCCCTTTTACCTTTTTTCTTACATTGGGGTCTCTTAGTTTTGCATTATTTGCAGGTTTCTCTAAGGGGTGGATGTGCTGGGTTAGGGCTACCCGGCTGGGGAGGACCCGCAGTCCCAAAAATCAGACTAGACATCTTCAATAGTGAAAATCACACCATCCAGCAGACAATTCTGGGGGGAGGGGGGGGAAGAGGCGGCTTTACTTGGATGTGCTACCCCATTTCTGTAAAATCCTTACGACTGGCCACCCTATTCCCCAAATTACAACACCTCTCTCACCTAAGCACTCAGCTCATCAGGCACCCCAAATTATTTCCAAAAATAGAGGGACCGGAGAAGAAAAAAAGTTTCCTGCAGGGCTTGAGCAAGACACCAGCAAATTAGTTGTTTAATGGCCAAATCATGCCACCCTGATGCCGGCAAAACTTCCGTCTGCTTAATCAGAGCCCGACCTGCAAAGACACCGCAGGAGCAGATGCTCCAACACGCTGCGTTGCGCTCACAAATTCGAGAGGTCTTTGGGAGAGCCGCAGCAGAGGAGCACGGCTCTTTGCTTTTAGATATTGTCACACGGTACGGCTTTGCCGGAGATTTTTTTGGTTTTCATTCCCCACTTTGTGCCGATGCACTTTGAGACATTGAAATCGCGGAGCGGCACACGCTCCTTCTGCCTCCTCTCCGGGGACAGCAAGGGACGCATAGGAGGTGTTTGGTGTGTCTGTAGGCGCAGACTTACAATATATATATTTTAAAAGCCTATACCCAGATGCTTGCACGCTGCAAGAGAAGGAAAACCTTCAGGTGACACATGCAGCGGCTGAACCAGCCCATGCGGCAGCGCAGCACCCTGCCAGGGAGCCCGGCCAGGCTGCACCGCTCTCTCCCCAGGGAAACCCTGTCATTTGGCACGCTTAAACCCAACCCCGACAAAACAACGGCAAAGTGCCCCAAAGGGAATCATCCAGCATCCAGACAGCCTCGCAAATCCTCCTCTCTCTATTTTTTCCAGCTTGATAGCAAGCTATCCTCAGCCACATTTTAGCTCCCCAAACTTTGAGTGCTGATTTTGGTGCATCTCCTGGATTTCTCCGGCACATAAAATGGACTGCGAGTACTGTCGTGCGGGAGCAGAGTGCTGCAGCAGGGAGGGGAATAGAAAAAAGATAAAGCTGATAATATTTTGCAGAGCGTACACCCAGGGCAGCAGCTCAGCAAATGTGCAACAGAGGGATCTTTACAACAAGCTGCTCCGGAGGGTCGGAGGAGAAATTTCAACTGCTGAACCCTCCCAAAAAAAAAAAGGAGGAGGGGGGGGGGAAAGTGCAGGTTTAAAATACATCTGCAGCATTGGGAGATTACAATGGAATAAGAGAAAACAGAGCAGTCTGCAGCCCGACAGCAAAAATATATAGGGCAGGGAGGTCTGTTCCGGTATCACAAAATTGATCGGGAGAGATTTAGATGCTGGTAGCATCAGTTGCTGCTCGAAGAGCGTAAAGACAAAAAGGGAGCAGCCTCTGCCACAATGCAGAGAAGGACTGAAAACATAGAGAAAATTAAGGAAATTTGGGAGCCGATGGAACATAAACCTCTGCAGATTTACCTCCCCAGCTCCAATATCAGCATGCAGCACTGAGAGTAAGGCTAGGCACAGCAGAAAACCCACATTCTGCTAAAACACACAAAAAACCTTCCTGCTTTTCCATTTCCCTAGAAAATGCTGAATCCTTCTGCTCAAAGGCAGGGGGTGCGGGGGGGGAGGGAATAAAAATAAGGAAAAAACCCCAAAAAACATTCCATAGCAACACAGAGTGAGCTCCAACACAGCTCTCCTCAGAGAGTTTAGTATTTTTTGAGCTGCAGAAGCCAGGCATGCAGCCGGCTCCTCTATTGAAGTTGCCCCCACTGCAGTGGGGGGGAGGCAGAAGCCCCCCGCCCACATTCGCTCCCACCCTCTCCCTCTACCTGTGCTCAAGGTTGAGGCTCTCTCCAGCGCGCCGCCGAAACCCACCTCGCTCTTCAAACCTCCTCGGCGGCTGAGAATCCCCCCCGAGCATCCCCCGCCGCCCCCCGAGACGCTGCGCCCTCCCCAGCCCCCTTTAAAAATAGAGCCATCCATCGCTCACCCTAAACAGGGAGGTTGCGACGATCCAGCTGCTGTTGAATACACCTAGTTTCTTTGAAATATAAATAAAAGCGCTCTTCCTCCTCCTCCGCTCGAGATCTTCCAGCGCAGCCGGAGCCCAGCCTGCCTTCTCCTTTCATTAGCTGGACATGTGTCAGGTCCCGCACATCTGCGATTTCTCACCGCCTGGAGCCGCCTGTCCGATTCCAGGGAAACACAGATGGATCCCAGATGGGAAGGTCCTGCCAAACAGACCAGCTCTCCACCTTGCCAGAATACCCAGCTTAGAGGCACACACCCTCGGCTCCCTGCCTGCTCCCTGCCTGCGCCGCGCTGCTGCCAGGCTGCTCGCCAGCTGATGTCACCGAGCACACACCTACCAGCGCCGACATTAACTTCTTAAATACACGGAATTTCTTTATGGCCGGCAATAACAGCGAGAGACAGCGGCGGCGAGAGGAAAAGGAAGGCTTGGCCGGTCCTTTCCACAGGAGAGACCCTCCCCAAATGGGTTCTGCCTGACGCAGCGTCGGGTGTAAACCAGCCGGCGGCTCAGCCCTCAATTTTGAAATGTGGATAAGCTGTTGGGTAAACGAGCGAATTAATTTTTTCTGAAGGTTTCCCTGTAAAAACTCCCCTCCAAGCCCCAGCGCCAGAGTTTGCCGCACTGGAAAGCTGCTGGCATGTGTTAGCAATTAGAAGCAACAACAAGATAACAAGATACTGATGTTGCAAGGGTACCAAAGCAGGACTGGAAAATTCAAAGGAAGAGCAATTAAATGTGTAACATATTACTCGGCTCAAAGAGGAAGTGTTAAAGGAAAATGTAAATCCAAAATGTTTTATACGGGGAGTAAACTCCACCAGGGATCTCACAGCAGCAAGGGAAGCTTGTAACAGAAACCCACTGGACACAACCACATTTGACCATTTTTCCGCCCCTTAATACACAGCTCTGCCACCTCCAACCCCCCCTGGTAATTTGTGAATAGCCGCTGCCCGAGGTGTGGCGTGAACAACAGACATTAACTGGAGGCCCCTGACTAATCCCATCAGCACAGCACCATTCACCACCAGCCAGGCGCTGGGGAAACACGGATTTACCCAACAGCGTTCCTCACCACGCAGAGCGGCATCCCCAGTTGCCCGTGGCACTGCCCTGGAGAAGGGACAACCACCCCTCCCGTTACTGTCCAAACCATCCTCCCCGTGCCATCCTCCTCCCAGCTCCCATAAAACCACCCGACGAGGAGAAGCGACGTTTACGTTTTGCTTGCAGACCAGGCACAGGCACATTTTAAGATCTCAGGAGGGATTCACCGCTCCAGCCCATGTTTCCCTGAGCTGAGCAGGTTCAGGTCTCAACATAACCCTTTCCAGATCTTTGCAGGCAACACCACCTCTCTCTCCAGCTGCCTTTTTGAGAACCAGAGACCTAGTTCCATGCCAGGACGGCGAACTAAAAGCCCACCCATTGCCCAAGCTGAGGGATGCTGGTTTTTTAAAAGCCCAGAAATCACACGAGCTGAATTCTCCACAGTTGGTATAAGCGTGGCGGGATATTTACTCGCCCACAGGCAGCAAAATGCTTCTTTTTATGAAATTTCCAACACTTTGGTAGGCTACTGCTAACTGCCAAGCCATGTCCATAAACCTTCTAAAAGCGCTGCCCCCCTGCATCCCACCTAACCCTTCACCCCCGGCTTCTCTGCCTCTTCCTCCTAATTAGTTTAAGGTACCTCTGTTTCCCTTTGGGAGGGGAAAAGGCTGTAAACGAAAAAAAAAAAAAAGAAACGCTTAAAGGAAGTATTAAAAAGCATTGTGCGAGCAGGCATGGCATGTGTCATGAAGCCATGGGCCATGTTTTTCTCCCGCAGAGGACAGGACCCCCAGCACAGGCAGGATGCTGGATGGTAACTGGGGGGAGGCGACGATAGCTGGGGGGAGCCATTCGGGCGTTGTAGGAGGGCAAGAAGCTGCTCCAGCCTTGGCTGGGCGAACGCGTCGCTGCCAGGAGGGCAGCTTGAGGGGGCACAGATTTACAGCTACCCCCCCCACATCCAAATGTCAATTAAGAGCAGCAATTTCCAATGCTTCAGTTAAAAAAAAAAAGCGGATCAGGGTCAAGCAGCAGCTCACAAATACCTGGAGCAGCCTGAGAAGCGATGCTCGGGCAGCAAAGCGGGGTGGGAAGGGGCAGATCCAGCAGCAACTCCTGGTTCCCCCCCGCATTCTGCACCCCAGTCCCCGCTGGCAGGGCTCCTGGCAAGGCACGTCCATAAAACATTTAATTTCAGAAAGTTTCGCTCGCTGGGGCTTCTGACACTTTTTTTGATGAAGGTTGCGCAAAATACTGGAGCTCTCAATATTTCATAAGCTGAGATGGAAAAATCATCTCTAAATTATACAGACAATAAAGAGAGACAAAAACCAAGCAGCTCCATGAGCACCAGAATTAATAAAGTTATTTTCCTATGGACTTGTGTCTCATGATTTGTTCCCCAGCGCCTCGCACTGTGAGGTCCCCAACAGGAGCCCTCCCTGGCCGGGGTCGTCCTGACAGCGGTGGCTCTCATGTGGATTCTCTGATGTCTTATAAGGAGCGAGCTCATGTTGCAGCTTTGCCCCCAGCGGAGATGGTACCAGGCAGATGGATGCACCCCTGTGCTTAAGGCATTAAGCATTTAGCATCAGACACCACTCCTCCCTGCCCAGCCCCGTCCCGACATCACCCAACCAGCCCAAAACCGGCCAGCAAATTCAAAAGCCGACCTTGGTCCGAGCATGAGAAGAGCGGGATGCCGTAGGACAAACAGAAGATGTTCAAGAGATGCAGCCTGTGAGCTGCAAGGTCTCTGGGTCAAAGTCGTCAGAGAAAGCCCTCTTAGAAGGTACATGGGATGACCTGGGGTTCGGAGGGTTTATTTGAAATAGATAACTATCGCTAGATGTTCCCCCACCTTCATTTTGAACCATATTTTAACTTAAGGTCCTCAACAGCTTGTAAACGTTTCACTTTAGATAAACAAAAACTGGCCCCAACTATGACAACTGGGTTGTAACTACCATTTGACCCCATGGCCAAATAAGTCTTTTCTCTATTTTTACAACCTAAAGCAGTTTGGAACATCAAAATCTCAGGCCACTCCAAGTATTTTAACTATAGCTACAATGACCTGACTTTATAAACCTTTATGAAAATGTACACACCCTTGGCCATGGTGTCCACAGACCAACTTCTACCAAAACCCAACATCCCCAGGAGAGACATCCCCACTTCTGGCCAGGGTTGGGGCAGGACTACGCCAGACCTCATGGCTCAGCCTTGGATGAAAGAAGATGCACGTGTGGTTTTGGGCTCTCAAGGCATAAAAACTAAAGGTGGGGACATCTGGGCACCCTGAGTAGAAGCCACTGCAAAGCCTCCTTTGCCATCCATAGCTCATGGATTGTTTCTTAAACATGACCCATGTGCCTAAGCTCGCCCAAACCGGCATGGAGCTCCATGGAGCCCCAGGCAAGCATGCCTCCACCAGCTGGTCTCTCCAGCAGCACCCACACAGCAGGTCCCGTTACTGCCAAGCGAGCCAGGAGCATCCCACACGCCATGCCCCGCTCAGCCACCACCTTTGGAAACGCAGCAGGGGGAAACAGAGGCAACGTACTAATAGAAGACACTGAGACGTGTCATCTACCAACCTCGAGCAGGACCTGTACGTAACCACAATGCTAGGCTGCTCCCCAAATATGCATTAAAATAGATTTTGTAGCCCAGACATCACCACTACAGTGGAAAAAGGAGGATTGCAGGCGGCACAGGGGAAACTGCTTTCCCCGGCTCGCTACGTTAATCTGCTTCTGCTGTCTTCTCATGGGAATGTTCCATGGAAAGAACGATGCAAACAAAGTTTGAACACTGGGAGCTATTGATACCTGCTGCTAAGTGTGGTTTCTGAGGAAAGCGAGGAAATCTGAAGAATTTTTCCAGTTTCCAGTGGAATTTTTATGCCTATCACAGCCCATTGCCACAGCATGCACAAGAGACCCGGACTACTTCTGATTTCTCTTCAATTCCACCCATATTCCACGACGCGCCGCGGCTTTATTTTTTTGCCTGCTGTGTTCTTACCTTGGAAAGAAGTTTCACTCGTATTCACAGCAACCCTGGAAAGCCTTTGCCTTTTCAAGCTGACCACTTTCCATCGCACAGAAAAATAAATCCAAACGCACCGAGGCAGCCAAAGCCATTTATCAGGCTAAGTGGAAACCGTAAATTCATGCTAACTGGAATCTGATGGAAACCAATTGGGATCCTCCTCCTCCTCCAGGCTCAGGTCTGGCAGGAAAGTCAAACATTTTATTGCCTTCTTTATGCCTTACTTACAAGTCAGCGGAGCCAAGAAGGGACTGCTCCCCTTGAAGCGATGCTGGTGGGGTTGCAAGGGAGACACGCTGCCTTGAGTTCAAGCTAGGCAGACAGAGGCACACACTCCCCCTCCCAAGAAGAGATTAGACCTCTCAATTCCTAGCAAATTTATCACATTTAACAAACATCCTCTTTTCAATACATCCATTATTTAAATTAGCACATGGCAGATTACGTTAACGAGCTTAATTTGTCAAGTAAATCTAATCATATTGCCTCCTTCAGGAGGGAAGGTGAGTCGTGTTTGGCTTTTGTGCCATGTCAATACTGCCCAGAGAGGGGAAAAAAACATATTAAAAGTTGGCCTTAACTGAGCTGGCAGAATTTACACCCAGAATAACTACGATCAGACATTGTGAAAAAACAGTGGGAGCAAAGGTGCAACAGGGAATTAAGAACAACCTAAAGAAGTTACTGAAACTTTACTTCTGGCTAGTGATTTAGGCCTTGGAGGGGGTGGGGAACACCTAAGCAAAAGCTACCTTATTCCTGCCATATATAAAGAAAAAACACCGAGGATCTGATGTCCTATCTAAGAAAAAAACACCCCCAAACCAACACACCAATTCCTAAATCTAACACCCTTGCTCTGATTAGAAATCCAAGCCTCTGTAGCCGTCATGGGTATTTAAACCAAACACAGAAATATGGAAAAAATGAGTAATCCTATTTGGAGAGAGTAAAACCCAGCCTGCAGAGGATTAAGTCTAGTCCAACAGCTCTGCAGCTTGACAATATTTTCCAGATCAATAGCAGCGCTGTTCGATTAGAGATTTGTTAAAATATATACGTCCACTCCCCTCCAATTGTGGTTTTGGTGACCCTCATCTTTCATTGCCCAATGCCCCAGGTGGGGGATGAGGAGCCTTTCTGGCTTTGCAGGCAGAAATCTTCCCTTTTTTAGGTGAGATGATATGCTTTGAGAGCTGTGTCCTGCATCAGATACCCTGCTCTGGGCTCCCTGTGCTCCCCACCACCTCCCCTGTGGAAGATCCAACAATTAAGAAAGCACACGTTAAAGCTTATCAAAGCACAACTTGTCAGTATTTGTTCTTGCCCCATAAAGGGCAGCATTTACAAAAAAATACAAGCAATAAAATGCATGTGAGAGATCACAAGCCCCTTCCCTACAGGGGGGTCATTACACCCCAGCTCGCTTCCTGCACCTCCCTCCACCGGTGACTTCCCTCCTGCAGGCTGTGGCTTTTCCCCTGATAAAGGCTTCTCTTTCTTTATCTTGGGCTGCTTTAACAGAAGCCTTTTTGCCCCCTTCATCCTGAGCTTCCCTCCCCCCCAGTCCCTGGGACGGTGCTGTCGGTGCTCTGGTCCTTGCCTGGCCCTTCAGAGGAGGTGGCACCTCCCCATCCCATTGCCAGCCACGACCTGAAATGGGACAGCCACCAAAGGAGGCGCATTTTCTCCTTAATTAGTTGTCACTAACCTGATAACCTTGATTTAAAAGAAAAATAATCTAAATTTCTCACCCAAACCTCAGCATCCCTTTAAGACACGTAAAAAAAAAAAAATAATCCTCAGTTATGTTCATTTTACCCAGTAAAACCACCAGTTTAGGACTTCAAGCAGGGCTTTCCAGTAGCATCCCAGTTTGTTTTGCTTTGCAGGTTTAGCACTGAACAAGGCTCCCTCTCGTTCTACCTTGCCAAACAACAAAAATTATGATTTAAACAGGTTTCGGGGGGGGGGGGGGGGGATGTGTTTACTTTTTTGGGGTTTATTTTTATTTTTTATTCATTTTTCTTTGCAAAGCCCATCCTTGCCAGCTCCC
Organism: Larus michahellis; assembly: GCF_964199755.1. NCBI lineage: Eukaryota > Metazoa > Chordata > Aves > Charadriiformes > Laridae > Larus > Larus michahellis. The sequence goes on along the minus strand of NC_133907.1, from coordinate 15,161,297 downwards.
TCTCCTGCTGTCAGTCAGCCCTTTGGACCTCGCAGGCGGTGGGTTTGGGGAAAGAAAAAAAAAAAAAAAAGAAAACCAAAAAACTGAAATAACCCAACGCAGCCCTTTGCGCCTGGCCTGGCATTCCAACTCTCCGCTCCCGGCTCCACCAAGTCTGATTTAGTAGCACTGCTGGGAGCTATTAGTTTACGAAAGAACCAGCACGCCCACCCAAGCGCAGCCGACTGCGAGAGGCTCCTCTTACACCGCTGCCATGTGCCTTTCATTCTGGCCGGAGAAGTGGGAAAGGTTGCGGTTTCGCTGAGGGCGGGGAGCCAAGGAGGAACTCGCGCGGTGGCGAGCGGGGAGAGCGCGGAGGTCAGGCTGAGCAGGGCTGGATTTCATCCACACCCTGCATGAGAAAGTATTAATTAATGGGATGCTTATTAAGAGAGTTCAGCCTCCATCCAGATCTTCCTTTTACCCTGCCTGTTGCTCCGCGTTTCCATGTCCTGTAACCACTCCCCCTTTCATTCTACATCCTTTTTCCCTTTTCACTGCCATGCTTTTAATCTCTTTTTTCGCCTTATTTCTGCTTCCCTTCTCCACTCTCTGCTTCCCTTCTCCACTCTCTGCTTCCACAATCTCCCAGCACTTTGCTTGCCTCCATCCCTTCACTTGTCTCCATCCCTTCTCCGGCAGCACGGAGAAGCCCCAGAATCCCCAACAGTTGATCCTGAAGATCACCGTGGTCACGCCCAACCATTACAAGCTCATGGCATCTGCCAAGCTCAGACACTTGCCCAGGTGTCTGCTACCAGCTTCTGCTACCTACACAGAAATAAAGCAAGGATCTGCCTCTAAAAAACACATGGCATGGAGGTACATTAAATACCCAGGAGGTATTTAAAAGACAGGTAGACATCGCGCTTAGCGACATGGTTAAGTGGTGGTTTTGTCAGTGGTAGGCTGATGGTTGGACTCAATGACCTGAAAGGTCCCCTCCCCATAGATGATTCTATGGGGAACCAGGTGGTTCTTCTCCATGTGTTGCTTCCCCTTCTCCCAGGGAGCTGTGGGCACGCTTGTCGTGGCACTGGGAGAAGGAAGGTAAAGCTGGTAGCCACAGCTTCACGTTGCATTGGTGTTACAAGGCAGAAGAGCGCCCAGCCCCATGTGGGACGGGGCTCATGAGCTGCCGCTGCACGAAACACAGAAGGCCAAGGGGAAAACCCAACAACTAGTATGGGTTATGTGTCCCACCAGATCTCCTCTTGGAGGCAGAAATAACAGCAAGATTAAGTGACATGGGTGGTAACATGCAAAGTCTCCTAATAGCTGTCAGAACGTGGCCACTTTATTATCCAAAACAGCCTGTTTTGGATGTTAACTCCCCAAAACTGAAGAGCAGTTCAGTGGTGGGGATCAGCTCAGAGGCAGGGAGAAACGAAAGGAGAAAACAAGTGATGAAGCATCATTTTAGAGTCATTAGGGTTTTGAGATTCCCCAACTGACTTCTATTAGGATTGTACCTATATTTGGGTACAGAAAAGGGGAAAAAAATAACAGGAAAGACTAATTCCCAGAGGTGCAGAGCAACCAGCAGGTTGCCTCCTGCGCCTCTGTACTTCCACTGCCTCTGGGGTGCTTGGACGGGGCTTGAGGAGGACCAGGCACAGTGAACAAGGACCTGAAATTTTATTACCTTAATCTTCTGTCGGAAGCAGAGCCTATTTGCAGATTTACAGCTCGCGTCAACAGGAAGTTCATGTTTACAAGTTTCCAGGAAAAAAAAGCCAGCATTCCTGTCCTATGCGATAGCTCGGTGGGGACCCTGTCTCACGTGGGAGTTCTCAGATTGGTATGCTAGACAGGAACGAGTTTTAGCCATGTAAAACATCCAGACAAAAAGATAAAGCTAGGAAAAAAATTGAGGGCCAGAAGGAAAACAATAATTCAGCAATTTGGTGGAAAATACACAGCAAGACAGCATAGCCATGGCTGGAAAAATACTTTTTCAGCATCTGGGATTCATACTTCAAAGAAACAGAAGAATTTTAAGAGGGTGAAAAACTATATTCAGGCACTAACATGAATTTTTCTCCTCTGGTCCAGATCCCTTGTCATTCCCATTACAGTGTTCCTCCAAGGGTCAGCAACCAAGCTGAGCCCACGGTCACACCGGGATGGCCCTTTCCCTCCCAACAAGCGCACTCATGGGACCATACCGGTGTCTGGTGGTGCTGCTGGATCCACCAGGGCCCACCGAGATCCACCAGGATCCACCCGCCCCTCCAAGCTCAACCCCAGATCAAGCTCCCTCCTCTCCACAGCCACCAGAGAGGTTTGTGTGATGGTGGAACCACCTTCAGCAAGCAGGAGGCGCGGGCAGAAACCGCCCCATCCTGTGAAAGCTGGACTTAAAAATCTTCCCCTTCCATATGGTTGTTAAAAAAACCCAAAACCAAACAAAAAACCCAACCCTCTTTCAAAAATTACACAAAACAAGGAGACATCAGGACAGCCAAAGGTCAAGCAGCCAGCGCTCTACCAGGATGCCAAAGCACCACATTCAAATCAGTAAATATTTATTTAGGCCATGTTGTACAGTTTAGTAAATACAATTACAGAGCTCCTAGGGTGGTTTCTGATCTCCTGAGCATTGGGCCCAGGGAAAGTTTCTGTCTTGACAAATGGACATTTTCCAACAGGAGAATGAGTCAATCAGAAGATTCTTCTGAAACAACCTCATTCAACAAAACACAAAAGGTACAGAATATCAAGTCTCAAAAAAAAAAAAAAAATAGAGCTAGCTTCTCCCAAGAGAAACAGCTGAAGAAAACCAGGCTGACAAAGCACACAACCCACCCACACTTAAAAACTTTCAAGATTTAACATGCAAAAGCTCGAGACCAGCCCAGGCAAAGGGGAGGCCCATAACTGCTAGAGGCATCAGCTTCCTCCAACCCCACCATGTCTGTACCCAACGCTTTCAGCCACGGCTGCCCCCAGCACAGATTTAGGGTGAGCCAGATGCTCACCCAGAGGTGCACATCTCCACTCATCCCCTGGGTATTCGAGCTCTTTGCGCATCAAGCCAGCGGCACTCACGACAAAATTCCCAGTGGAGTCAGAGAGACGGGGAGGAGAGAGTCACACAAAGTTCCCAAAGCTTATTTTTCCATCCTAAGCGCTCCGGAGGAAACACACCATTACTGAGGAATTGCCTGCCTTGTACCCAAGTGTTTCACATCCCAGCGACACCGTCCCTACACAAAAGGACAGGAGCCATCGGATCCCTTGTCATTTCTACGGAGGGAAGAGGGGGATCCGCACCCTGCACTCTTGGCAAACTCCCTGCAGCCACAGAACAAGACGGGTGAGCACACAGCGCCCTGCTCTGCTTCATGCACACCAGCACCCCCTGCCTCTGCCTGCTCCCACAAACCTGGGAACTAATACGCCAAAAAGCACTCAAGAAGGTTCAAAGAGAAGATTTTTTTCAATTGACTGAAGGGAGCATCACATCAAAGAAGTCAGAAGTCTTCCACCCCACACACCGGACGTACGTGTTCAGACAGCAGCTAAGAGCTAGAAGAAGTGAAATGTCTGTATGTTGAAGTTAATTAACATGCATATGGGGGAAAGAGGAAGAGGCCGAAAATTACCTTCAGTCCTAAACTCCGATTTACTAAACTTGAAACTTAACAGCTGTCGAAGTGTTGATTTTCTACACCATGAGTTATAGAAAAAAATAATTAAGATCTCAGGGGAAAGAGTAAGAAAGAAACATCTTAATTTTAAAAAAAATAATAAAAACCTGGAGTAGGAGATGAAAAATAGACGTTCATCAGCAAAGCTTCTCCAAAGTGGGGTTGGATTTGATGGCACAGGCAGTTAAAAGGCAGCATTCTGGAGATAGCCGATTTGATTTGGCTGTATTGCTTCTGAGAAAAAAAAATAATAAACCAGCCCAAGCATACATTTACTTCCTCTTCATTTCACTAATCCTACCCAGAGCCATCGCCGAGGTGAAGCCGTGTTTATCACCAGCAACGCTGCTTCGGGGTACGCTCTGCCCAGGTGAACCAGCACCTTCTGGGGCTGCTCTTAACTTTTCCCAGCTGTGTTTTGCTGAAGGTCCTGAATGTCTCCACCTGGTTCTGCAGATGGAGCAGCTGCAGTTAAAGGCAAACACCTGGCCTGCATTGCAGGGGGAGATTAGAGTTACAGCGGCTCCTGCCCTACTTAAGGCCGTATCAGTATTTGGATTATAAATGCTGCGTTCATGGTTAATAACCTGGCTGCTTTGAGCCCACGTAACCTGAAATGCTGCACGCTGAGTTTTGAGTTCAGCATGGCTCATTTACATACGGTTAGTGGCCATGGTCAGCTCTCCACTTGCCTGCCACCAAGCAAAGCCTGAAGCAGGGGGGAAGAGATGAGTGACAGATACATCACCGGTCCTACTTGTGGTTGTAGCTCACTATGGGATGCCCCAACAATCGTACACTTCCAACCAGTTGCAACCCTTGCACAACAGCTTTGGGTTGCACCAACCCAACCAGGGCTGCTGGTGGGACTCGGCCCAGCTGGGGCAGTATTAACTGTGTCCTTAACAGATGACAAATACACATCGTCTAGGGAATGTCACTATCAGCAGAGCAAGAGAAGTACTAAACCCTTTTTCTGAGGGCTTTTTACAGCAGCCATTTCAAACAATACCTCTCTTCACATGAATACTGCAGCCTAAGCAGGCTTCTAGTTCAAGAGTTCACTCTTCTTCCTGGAGACTTCTCACAACTAACCAGCAGTGTAATACATCTACCTGATTAGCGCTGCTGCTTCAGCATTTCTTTTCACCATTTTCCTGCAAGTCCTTGTTCAATGATGACAATATTTATATTAGGAACACAAGAATATGCAACTCTGCGACTACAAACTGTAGAGACAGACAGTGCACTTAAAAGAAACCCAAACAAAACCACTTCCCAATAGGCTCCAAACGTCTGGACACTACAGCATCAGTAAAAGATGCTATCTGTTACTTAGCAGTGATTTTTAGATGACATGAACCTAATTCAGAATCGTAGTCATACGGAGAAAAAAATCCATGAGATGTAATAAACTTTTGGAAGAAAGGAGATAATTTGAGGGCAAAAATTAGACCTTGCCAAGCTAAACTAAAAGGAATCAGTCCAAGAAAGCCTGTGGGGTCAACTTGTATTGAGCACAGAAGATCCTTGTGCAAATTAAAAGGTTTTCCTGCCTGCTTGTTTTGGCACATGGAAGCGCTGCAAACTCACCCCTTAAGGTTCGCACCAACGACAGAGGCGGTGAAATGCCAGGAGGAGCCTGGGAGATGGGATATTTTAATGGTAAGAAGTGCTGGAGGTGCGGCCCACTAAAATTCTTCCATGTGTTCAGGAGTCAAGTCCAATCAAACCAACATTCGTGTAAAAGCTCCTCTTGGGTCCTGTTTCCAAACACCTGCATCCCTGTGTCTCCCGGGTACTGAGCTTCCCCCTTGCCTCGGCCGCTTCACAGTGCATCTCTGCAGGCAGGAGAAGTTTCCTAGGAAAATGGAGTGTGGCTGTCTTCCTGACCCATGCAGAACAGCTAATCCCAGAGGGATAATCCTGCTTTAATGAGGAAACAATAGGACCTTTGATAACGCATCTAAATTTTATAAAAGCCCTACTGAAACATTCCTTACTCTCTGGAACTGGACGACGGACCTCTAAAATGAATTTTGTACGCGCCTGGCTCAAGCTGTGTAATGTAACACGAGGCAGGGAGAGCAGACTGCTCTTTCTTGTTTGCAAGACACCGTAAAATCTGTACCAGCGCTGGAGGCAAATTTCCCATGCCCATTGACATCTGCGTGCCACCCCTTCCACAAAACGCCTCATCCTCTGCCTGCCAGAGGAGCCAGCAGACACCACAATCTCCAGTTCACCCAACGCCATCTCTCCAACTCACAGCACACCTCCTGCACGCCAAAAACGGGACCGACCATGGTAGCTGTCCTGGCCCCGAGAAAGTGGACCAAACCCACCAGCTGACTTCATACAGACCGACAAACAGCTGTGAGATGGCAAGAACCTCATCAAAGCCAAGCTGGGCTGCAGCTGAGCTGGTGAGCTCCAAGCTGAACCTTCAAGCCTCTGCAAAACTGAAGAGTCAGCGTCACGTTTTGCGTTTCAAAAAACATTACACTTGAAAACAATTCCTCATTATAACTTAGGTGTAGAAATCCATTTTATGCTCATCGTACAAAAATCCTTGTTTTCTGACCTCGTGAGACCTTGCCCCGGCACCAGAGAAGAACCCAATGAATTGCCATTTCAACACTTTCTTTTACCCTCAAGTATAAACATGCGACTGCTGAGAAAAAACAGTGATGCTCTGACCTGACACCACCAGTTGTGTCGAGGGATAATTCCTGCGCTGTATCAGTGACTGGAATTACCAGAGCTTTGCCAACAGCTTAATGAGATGGAAACTCACGCTCCCGCTGCCAGAATTTGTTTGTCGGTGTATAAACTATTTGGATGCCCCGAATATTTTGCTTCTGTGTTATAAAACAGGTGCATAGAGGTACATCTCCATTCACGGAGCCGCCGCGGGGAGAAGCGCAGCCATTTGGACAGTGCTGTTGGTGACACATTTAAATTCCTGGCGTGCGGCATGTACACAGGCAGATCTGTCCATGGACTCATCCTCACCTCGGTTGTTCCTGCTGATCCACAGGCTCACCCCATGTTGGAGAAGCAGAGTCAGCAGAAAGAAGGCAACACGGTCACCCAAACAAGCCCACCCATGCCACCACTTCTGGTGCCATGTGGGGTTTTTTGCTTTTCAAAGACAGCTATAGGAAAGCCAGGGAGGGACTCTTGACCAGCAACAGGATGAGGGGTAATGGCTTCAAACTGGAAGAGGGGAGATTCAGATCAGCTTCTTCCACTCCTTTATGCAGGATTTCTACAGCCATTGCTGGTCCTCCTGGTCTGAAGGCCAGGGAGATCCCGGTTCTCCAGACAGAATCACAGAATGGTTTGGGTTGGAAGGGACCTTAAAGACCATCTAGTTCCACCCCCCTGCCCTTGGCAAGGACACCTCCCACCACACCAGGTTGCTCAAAGCCCCATCCAACCTGGCCTTGAACCCCTCCAGGGATGGGGCAGCCACAGCTTCTCCGGGCAACCCAGGCCAGGGGCTCACCACCCTCACAGCAAAGAATTTCTTCCTGATAGCTCATCTAAATCTCCCCTGTTTCTCCGATCCTGAACTGTCCATACACCATCAGAAAAACCATCAGCACTGACAGAGGATCAAGGAGGTGTAGTAAACAATGTTCAGAAGTAGTGACTGAGTCTACAAATGTTATTTTTGCGAGCATATTTTACCATAAAAATATAACTTTATATCAAACTTCGCTTTCTGAATTAGAGATACAGGGCTCGAGCGAAACTGCTGTAATTATTCAATGGGAAATAAAACCTGATGAACACAGTAGCTAGAGTGACTTAAGACTTAACGTTTAAATAAAATTGGTAGCAGGCAAATCAGGAGACATCTAAAAATTACCTGCCCGACAGTTTGTGTGCTCTGATAGTTGTTTACCCATTCACGTGCACAAAGAGGTTTTATTTTTCCTCTTGCTAAAATCAATACTACACAGGCGGAGGAAAAAAAAAAGCTTTGTTCAATGAGACAAACATATTTAAGAAGAAAAAGGAAGACGAGCGCCAGGCACTGTTAGATATGGACAGGAGGGATGGCAATGCTAAAATCAACGCGGGTGCAGGTCCCCTCCGCCGATCCCTTTGCAAGGTCCTCATCCATAAGCTTTCCAACTGAGGGATATCTGCTGCTGCCCAAGATTCTTCCTAAGACGATCCCATCAATTTAACTTCTAGGTGCTCAGCATACCTAGATACAGAGGGCAGACCACACTTTCACAGAAAAAATCATCCCCTGGGGGAATAAAAGGCACCAACCAGTGTATTCTGAAACGTGGAGACTCAGGTGGATCAAGGGCAGTAATCTGGAGTCTGGGATTTTGCTGCAAAGGAGTTAATGAACAGTAGTAAATGGATGCAGGCAATCCCCCAAAAATTCAATTTTGTATGATGCTGATTTGCCCTTACACCCCATAGTCAGATTTACAAGCTCTATGAACAAGCCACTGCCCACATGTCTAAATTCTCGCCTCTCCTTTCTGTGTACAACTTCATAGGTGAGGGGTGGCTTGGCTGGCGAAATGGATGAACAGATGACAGCAGAGACGAGGTTAAGGATCTGTTCCTGCCTCTGTGCTTCTCCATTCCACATCCCTGAACCATTTCAGCCCCGCGAAGGTCCCGGGGGATGCTCTTCCAGATGTGCTAAACTAGTTTGCTTTGTGGTTGCTGCAAATTTGCCGTATTTGTTTTCTGGAAACCATCCTCAAGATTGCTGCCTTTTCTCTCCATCTCTAAGCAGATCTCTTGGCAAAAAATATCAGTCCTGGGAAGTAGATGGCTCCGTGATGAGGATATTGAGGTTAATACAAGTTCCATCTATGAAGGGGAAGGAGAAGGGAATGGGGAATGCACAGAAAGCCTGAAACCTGGATGCGTCAGCTTGTACATGCACCCAACTGCGGCACAAGCACTTGATACACACTCAAGGACATGCCCAGGCTCAAACAGGAGGTAGGTGTTTAGACTAATACTAATATCTCAAGCTAGGCTTGAAGGTTTTTCAGTTTAGGAGTGGGAATGCAACTCTGAAAGAACGTTCCTGAAGATGACAGAGTTTCTCAGCACAACGTAAAGTACAGCTTGTATCGTTACTCACCATGGGAAGGTGATCCATCAGCATCTGTAGTGTGAAGAGGGAAGCAAACAGCAGAAGGAAAGCAAAGCGCTAGAAAGAATTTCTGGCTAGAATTCGCTGCTTTAAGCCTTCGCGTGAACACGGGCTGTGTGCTGCAGAACGCCACGCTCACATTGCGAAAGCAAAATGGGCACAAGGCTTCCATCCAACTCGGATTTAATGGCAGAGAAGATAGATCCGCTCTTTGAGAAAAATCCCAATTGTTGATTTCTATTTTGTCTGGCGACGGAGCACAGTATTCCTCCTTCCTTCCTGCCAAAAGTGGTGGAAGTACGATGTACTTTAAAGTAATTACAGGAGCTCATCCCAGAAATGGCTGCATTTCAAACTAAGCAGGAGATGCAAAAGCGGGGAGTGGTTCCCTGATGAATGTTTAACCCGCCTTCAGACCTCGGGATGAAAAGATGCTCTCCAAACCAAACCATCGCTGTTTGCTTCCAATACTTGTCCAATCTGTCTCCCTTTAATCTGCCTAACCCTGCTAGCACCTCCCTCCTACGGCTGGCAAACCCAGGGCAGCATGGCCCCAACGCATTCTACGAAGGAGCTGCCTTCCTAAAAAGATGCTTGATTTGATACAGGCTTTTTTTTTTTTTTGGACCAACATCTCCTGACTCCTCGGAAAAAATGGCTAACATTTGGCCATGCCAAGCCTAAATACACAGCCTGCAGTACGCCTGGAAGTGTTCAGTATTCTGATTATCAGCAGAACAGCCACAATTATCCCAATAAAACTATTACTATATTGGGCCTTAGATCATAAATAGAACATAATAGATTTTATTACGTCCCAGGAAGCGAGAGCTACAGAAGGGAAAGTATTGCTAAGAGCGCATTGCTACTACCTATCAATTTCTCCTAAATACTCAGCACTTAAGAAATACCCAAAGAAACACACTGCTCCCACAGCATAACTATTTCAAATTCCCCTCTGAGCTCTTCCCTTTTAGCCAACTCGCATGGTACTTTTTAGTAGCTGAAAATTAAAGGGTCACAATATTGAGCCTTCAGGTATCAAGTTCACAATGGAAATAGCAGCTGACACAGAAAGGGCGCTGCTGAGCGCGGCGGTAATAATTCTGTTGCCTCAGAGCTGGAAGCAGCTCCCTGACACAAAGTTTGTTATTTAACTCAGCGAGAAATGAAAGAAAATGCCACAGCCGTGGATTTATTCCTTACACAGCTTCTTTCAAATCATACTCCAAAACCAGAGCTGTGCTAGCAGTGAGAGACTTTAACTCAGGCTGCAGCATCCTCTTTAGTCTAAATAACTCCCTTTCAAGTGCTGGTGAATGCGGTGTCCGTGATAGCCTAAATAAGGGCTGTTTGTCCTCCAAGCCCATGCAAGCTCTTCTGCTGGAGCCCAACCTCCAGACACCTTCACGGGAGCCAAACACTGTATGCCTGGGATCCAACGGCAAGCGACAACAAATCTGGGATGCCCGACAGCCACCGGCCCAAGTGGCCCCATGGAGAAGGGCAGGAACAAGGAGGACTCCTGCGGGGCCACGGGAAGCCAGCCAGCTACGCCTGCTTCCTGCTTGCCCCTCCTCACATCATCCAGGAAAAGCCATCTTGCCACCCCCGGGGACTCCCCACCTGGCCCTGCTCCGCGGTGACAGCCCAGGCCTGCTGTTATCTCCCAAACAGATGCATTTATTCTCTTGAGAGCCTCCCACGTCTTATCTAGCTGGCAGTTTCCAAGCGTCGATCGCCAAGTCCAGCTAAAACCACTTTAAGCTCTTGGAGGCAACTATTCCTGAGACCGTTTGGGCTGGGGAGTGAGGCAGCAGAACGGCAGGATACCCCCTCGCCCTCCTGCCGGGATGGGTATGGAAAGCACCTCCCGCGTCCCACTCCGGTGCCGCTGGAAACAGGACCTGGCACGGGAATGGATGTACAGTTTACAAAGATCCCTCGCTTCAAGCAAATTTGCCTCTCAACACATGGCCAAACTCTCACGCAATAAATTAACTATTTGGCAGCCAGCGAACTAGCGCTGGAGCCAAACCAATTAGGGTTTAATGTGATCCCAATTTCCTATTTCTGAGACGGGGGTCGGGGAGGGGGGGAGAGAGGGGGGAAGAGGAGGGAGGGAGAGCGAAGTAAATCCCCTCCCGGTTTATAAATCCTTGCCAATCATCCCAGATAAACCTGTCACCCACAGCTCTAAATCTGTATTTGCACTCGCGTGCTCCAAGGGACGCTATGGGAAAAGGCGCATCGGACGCAGCCAGCCTGACTCCCGACATGTGTTTTCCATACTTGGGAAATTCAATCATTTAAAAAATATTTACCAAGCTTTGTCTTTAATTAGAAAAACATGACGACGGATAAGGCAAGTTATTGTTTCTAAGCTAGAAATGTCAGAGATCCTCATGATGTCAGAAGATAAACCCCGTTACCGACCCACGTACACCCCTGCCAGGGCGACAAATGTTTCGAAGGTTTTTTTTTTTTCATCTCCCCTCAAAGTTCAGCACTTTACAGTCACAATTCATCAGTGGCTTCTTGGCTCCCACCAAAGCTAATCAGGGAGGAGGAGGAGGGAAGACTCCTGCCTGCAGATCTGCTAGACGGGGTGTGTTAATGCAAAAGAGCTTGCACAGCAGGGGCGGGGGGGGGCAGGGGGAGGAATATGGGAGCCATTTGACTTCTTTGTGTTTTAACATCCTGACTACAGTACCTCCTCTGCACATGCAATTACCTGCCATCACCTAAGATAAGCAAATTCATCTCATCTGCACCTGGAAGTGCCTCAGGCTGAGATATCCCGGTCCTTTAAAAAAAGCGATAAATTAAGTTTCTGCCTAACCAAGACCCAGTGAATTGTTTGCTCCCAAGAACATAACCACAAAATGTTGCCTTCCACCACGCTCACGAAAGAGAAGAAAGCTGACTGTGCTCCAGGCCAACAACCCCAAGTGTCCTGGAGCTCTGCCCACCCAGGACAACGCGTGACTGTACAGATGTTACCACGACAGCCCCTCTTCCATCTCCATTTCTTCGAGCACCTCCAGCCAGATGCAAAGAGACTCCGCAGGCAGGACACACGACGACTTAGAAGTATGAAGCCAATATTTGTTGGCTAACAGACACAAAAGAGAGCTGGGATGCAATGAGTTATTAGCTAAGCATTTGTGTGCTCAGCGCTCCGGAGGAGGTGTCCGAAGAGTCTTATCTAGCCGGGCCAGCGTCAGGGGGGGTCCCTGGATTGGCTCACCAGCGCTGCCCACCACCAGCCCCATTCCACCAGTGCCAGCGACTGCTCGACCCCACCATCCCTCGCCAGTCCCTGCCCAGAGCAGCCTACTCCCATGCACACCAACCACCGACAGCCTCCCTGTTTTGTTTCCTTTAGGATTTTATACCTTCTTCTCCTCCTCCTCCTGTCAGAAAGGGCGAGATAAAATGCATACAAAAGCCAGGTGGGAACGTCCCAGGTGATATATTTGGAGGAACTTGCTGCTACAGCAACTAGGTGCGCTATTAGGAAGTGACAGACCAACTCCCAAGAGACCATGAGGATTACAAAATACTGAGGTATTTAGTTAAGGGAGAAGCTGGCATTGATGCTAACAAACTGGTGTGTCTATCGAGTCCACTCGGAGAAAAGCAGCAGTAATTCTGCAAGCATTCACTAAGTATTCCACAGAAAAAAATGACTAATGCTACAGTTCCCATTCAAAACCATACCCATAATGAGAGAATTCTGTAATATTTCAAAAAACTTCAAAGTGTCACCTATAGACCCAAAGTCAAGACAACAGCATGCCATTTATCTTCTCCAAATATCCTTGCAGCCCAAGGTTGAGGACTATTATCAACTACTATCTTAAATACCAACATAAATCTGCAATGGAGAAAATCCCTGCCTGAATAGTCTGATCCTTTAAATTCTACCAAGACTGCAAAACACGTCTTCAAAGAAAACATATGTGCAGATTTTGACCTTCAAGTCCAATTGCCAGGTAAGTTACCACCTGTAGAAGTTAGTGCTTCTCTCTCTAGAAGCGCATGAGACGGAGTAAAGAACACTTTAGCTGAGCTCTAAGGTCAGGGTCGATTAACCTGGAGTGCACAAATACAGCCAAAAATGACACCTTCACAATGAATCAAACACAGGTCTGCACACACGTGGTCCACGGCAGGGAGGGACAGGAAGGTGACAGGGACACAGGAGAAGTTTTCTGACACAGACACTGGCTGGACAAGTGTCTTCAGGAGGGTGGTTTTCAGTCTGGAAAAGCTCCAGGTGAATCGCCTGAGCGCTTTAAAATGTCAGTTTACTTCACTCTCCCAAACACTGGTGCAAGGGAAGAGTAACACCTTAAGCTTTCAGTTTTTCGACATATGAAAATCAAGACTAAGTCCCTGAAAGATCCGTTTTAATTTCTGCTCATTGGAAATATCCATGTAAGAAAGGCATGTTCAGGAGAGCCAGTATGTGCCTTAAACTAAAACGGAACAGTCCAAAGTTTCAAAGCAGTCCCAAATTTCTCCTTTCTTTTTGGGTCATTAGTTTCACACTGAGCACTGAACCACTGTCACAGATGAAAGTATTTGACACAGTTACGATTTAGCAGCAATCAAAATTTACTAATGGTTTGAGGTAGATCAAGAGGTTGAATTTTAGCAGCACTTAGTCATTAACCAATTAAAGGATTTACAAGGTGATTTAGCAAAATAATTAAATGTTGAATTATTTACAGATTTGACAACGACAAGATTCACGCTAACTTACTATAATGTATCCTAAATCAGTATGTGTGTGTATAAACACAAAACACATAAACACACACCACTCAAGGAGTCACCCACACCCCACCTGAGTCTGTAACTGCTTGGACCAAGGTCCCTGTGCAGCGGGTGACTCCAGTGAGCCGATGGGTGCCCCTTTCAACTCCTCCCACGCACACGGAGAAACAGACAGAAAATATTTGGATCCAGAAAAATATATAAACACCCATACTCCTAAAAGCTAATGTGTATATTAGAAACACATACATAGAGAGGTGGATGGAAGAGGCTAGCCTACAGTTAAAATCTCCCTCTTCCGGTGTTTAAATACTCCCAATGCATTGGTATTCCTCAAATGGCAATAATTGAGCTTGGAGAGGGTTGACTCACCCTGGCCCTTTAACCCTCGAGCTGTCAGCCTGAGCGGAGTCCCAACTCAGGGGAGATGTTGGTCACAGCCCGCTGTGATCCAGGAGAGCTCCAAGCGTCTCGCTCGGGTCACTCCTTGTAGGGTCTGAGATAACTGACCTTCATCAGGTACTTTTCCACTCCAGCCCAACTCGGACAATGGGATATTCTGGTGCGTTCCACCAGTTGCACAGGCCCAGAATTTGCCAGATCTTGAAGTTCTGGTATCACCCCCTGCCTTTGGGCCACAATCCAGGTACTGGCAGGGGGTGATCAATGACCGACACCGTTTCCAAGTGATAGGGGATGCAGAAGCCAGGTGCGTTAAGGGGGGTTGCCCTAATGTTCTGGTGCGTTGCTCTCCGCATTCTTTCCTGTCTTATGTTAGGTTTTTCTATGGCCCAGGTGGCTACATGGCCCTGGTGGGGGAAATCACGCGAAGCACCGAGTGGCCTGGGAGAGAGGGAGGGGTTGCACTACCACAACTTCTCTATAATATATACCCAAAGAAATCAAGCAACCTCCTGACGCTGCCAGTATTTATAATGCAGCAGAAATCACTGGGCTGATAACCAAGGCAATGCATATAATTTGTGCTTATAAAAATTATGAGTCTACAGCTGATTATTCACTTTCTCAAGGCCAAAGATAAAATCCAACAGTGTTCTTGGGCAGATGCTAGGCCCAAGAATGAAGTGATGTCTTGCATCAGCATTCAGCCTGTTCAATAACTGGCACTAACTTTGTTACCTGCTCTGTCTATAAAGCTGCCGAAGGCTGTAACACATATTTATGTGCTTATCCCTATAAAACAGCTGTATGGCTCACCAGGGTTATCATTAGCACTTCACCAATGGATGCTGAGCCACAGGCATATTAAAGCTGCATAAGAAATGATGCTTTATCTGCCGCTGAGTCATCCGAAGCATCCCAGGTGCTTGTCACCTTCTCTTGCCTAGGGCTACGGCCTTGCTGTACCTGCTAGCATAAGGTCAGGGCAATCACTTCCTGACCCGGTTCTGTCAATGGTACCCAGATGAAAAGCCCTGCTCTCAGACATGGTTTAATGATGCAAAACTGAGCAGCTACATATACATTTATACACATTCCACCTTCCACCCACAATCCAGAAAAGCATTCAAACAACTTGCCCAAGGTTGCAGAGAGTGCCACAGCTGCGATGGGAGCTGGTTTCACATATCCACCCTGAAGCTACGGCTTTAGATGCAAGATTGCCATCTCCTTAGCTCCAGTTATTCTTAAGTGGGATTTCACTGTCTTTCCCCCCAGTGCTCAGTCCAAGAGAAACAGGGAATCTGACCAGTCTCTGCGTACACCACCAAGCTGCACCATGAGCAGACACACTGGGTGGGATTTGTTTCATCTAACTCCTCGTTGCCAATGCCTGAGCCAGCTATCCTGGACTCCCCTTGCAAGTCAATGAAAAAGCCCAGGCACCTCCAGCATGTAGTTCATCTCATCCAGAGAAAGGTGTCCAAGACTGGTGAGATGAATTGCCCTTGGAAGCGCCTGTTCCTCCACTGCGACTGCAAAGGAAGCTTGGAGAAAGAATATCAGGCACAGAGTGGTGACTCTTGGACAGCGAGGTTAAAGCAGATGATCTCACCCAAGCTCCTTCTGTGGGGCCTTTTCTTCATGGCTGACAAAATGAAGAGCCCTCCCTGGCAGCAAGGGTAGGAGGCCATTAATCAGGTACCAGGGTTCTGCAAACCCACACGGACGTTAACACAGCTTCCTCGCTGCTGTGCCCTCCTCCCACCGCACTTTCTGCATTAGCGTCAGCATCTGTCTTTACATTGCTTCCCTATGAGCAACCACACCTCGTTTTAAAATTCCCTCATTTCCTCTGAGCTTTGGGATGTGCTTTTAACTGCTTTTCTCCCTTCGCTGAACTATGACTTATGAACAGAGTCGCCTCGACGCTGTGATCCAGCCCATATGTAAATGGCCCATCCAGGCTCTCAGCCTGGAAACCCATGGACATTGGACATCACGGATCTATCCGGCACCTCGCTCCTCACCCCAGGATGGCTCACAGTCCATTCCCAATTGTGGATAAACAAATGCTGTGGGCACAATATGGTAAGAAGCACAGGCCAACCATCTACCCGGCTTCTGGGCAGCAGTTTCCCTGCTCTCCCACCGTCCTATTCGCTTTTGGAGAAAGCACAACTCTTCTGGAAACAAACTGCCTGTTTTGAGAAACGGATGAAAACGCAGCTCTGCTTATTCACCTTCCCAACCCCAAGTCGCAGAGGATGCTGCAAGAGATGGGTTTCATGTACACACATGCATGGCCAGTTGTTGAGCCCACCTTATGGCTCTGGCCACTGCTGGACCCACCGGCCTGCTGCAGTCCAGGGCAGCCCGGGGGGCTGCGGGCAGTGGCCCTGCCGCTGGAAGAAACAACCATTCAGCCTGGAAATTAAACACAAACCCCTCCGGCCAGCCCGGGGGCTGCTACTGCTGGGCTGGTTTTGCGGGGGGTGGTCCCCGAGGCTGCCCCTGGCCCCGCCGCCCGACACTCTGAGGGCGATGAACCGCACGCAGAGAAACACACGCCAACCAAGCCCCTATAGTAGACATTTTTACACATAAACGCGTGCAGCGGGAAGAGCCGTGCAGGGCGCAGCACCCTCCCCGCAGGCCCGCGGGGGGCTAAGCGCTACCCCCGGCCCCATCCAGCCCGAGGCCCGGCCAGGCCCAGGCGGCCCCGCCGCCGCCTCGGCCCCGCCAGGCCCTTCGCCCCCGGCCGAGCGGCGCCGAGCGGGCCGGCGCCTCCCCCCCGTCCGCCCCGTCCGCCCCCCGCGCTGCGGCTCTTACACTGGCAGCCGCCCGGGATCCCCACCATCGCCCGGCTCCTCGGCGCCTCCTCCCGCTCCCCGCCGCGGCCCCGCCGGCCCGGCCCGGCCCTTCTCCGTGACGCGACCGGGGGCGCGGCCTACCCGGCCCGCCCCGGCAAGGCGGCGGGAGGCCCGGACTACGGCCGGTCAGCGGGGCGGGAGCGCCCGTGTGCTCTGAGGAGGTGCTTTGTCTGTGGGTGCAGTGGCGAGCCGGCAACGTGCCCAGAGAGCCCCCAGCATCCCGGGCTGCATCCCCAGCAGCGGGGCGAGGCGGGGGGGATTCTGCCCCTCTGCTCCGCTCTGGGGAGACCCCCCTGCAGCGCTGCCTCCAGCTCCGGGGCCACCAACAGCAGAAGGACACGGACCTGTTGGAGCAGGGCCAGAGGAGGCCACAAAGATGCTGGGAGGGCTGGAGCCCCTCTGCTGTGAGGACAGGCTGGGAGAGCTGGGGGGGTTCAGCCTGGAGAAGAGAAGGCTCCAGGGAGACCTTAGAGCCCCTTCCAGTCCCTAAAGGGGCTCCAGGAGAGATGGGGAGGGACTCTGGATCAGGGAGGGGAGCCATGGGATGAGGGGGGATGGTTTTAAACTGGAAGAGGGGAGATTTAGGTTAGATATCAGGAAGAAATTCTGTGCTGTGAGGGTGGTGAGCCCCTGGCCCAGGTTGCCCAGAGAAGCTGTGGCTGCCCCATCCCTGGAGAGGGGTTCAAGGCCAGGTTGGACGGGGCTTGGAGCAGCCTGGTCTGGTGGGAGGTGTCCCTGCCCAGGGCAGGGGGGTGGAACAAGATGGTCTTTAAGGTCCGTCCAAATCTAACCGTTGTATGATTCTATAAGTTACATCAAATATCCACATCAGAGCTGAGACAGGAGTGTTTTGACTCTGATAAAGTCCAACACTCGAGTGTCATTTACCTCCAATAGGTAAGAGGCCCAGCGGCTGGCTGGACTCTATTTACCTCCAATAATTCAGAGCCCAGAAATGCTGGAGTTTGTGGTCATGAGATCTTCAGTGAGAGCCTGAGAGTCCTGCCCCGAGTTTGCTGAAGCTGCAGCCTCACGCTGAAAACTAAGCACAAGCTTGCTCCCATCTTGGAGGGATTTGCCATGATAGGTGTTCTCTAGGGAAAGTGCAAGTAGGCCAGCTGGGTCAGGGATTTCCCGAAAGACTTGAAAGTAGCTGTAGGAAGAAGAGCATGTGTCTGCAAATTGGGTTATAGGCATGTTTTTCGTTCCCAGCAATAAAATATACATGTGGTCCTGGAAGCAAGGCCAGGACCCAGCCTCCTGTCCTAGGTAGATGTCCTCACCACCAGTTCGCAAGTCATGCTGGTACCAGTGTGGCTCTTGATGCCCTGCCATCTCTTGGCTCAGCCTTGGCAGAGCTCATCACCAGTGAAGGAGAGCTCTTGGGATGGAGCAGGAGATCCAAACTGGCTGCCTTAAGGCACTATCCATCCCTTCAAGTCGCTGCCTCTACAATCAAGGCAGTAAGAGGTGTGATTCCTACTCAGCTCTTGGGGAAAAAGGGCACTCAGGTCAGGGCTGCTGTATCCCAGTAGGACCATGCTCCCAACAGACTGGGTTTGAACTCCGCGAGTTCTGGGCTGGTGGTTGCTGGCCAGCAGGCCGGTGAAAGCCCAGCTATGGGTGAGCTGCAGCACACCACAGCTTGGTGGTGGTTAGCTCTAGATGCTCAGGGAGCCACAGGCTCAGTTTGAGTTTGCTGGCCAGGAACAGGCATCTCTTGGGCCCAGGCGTCCTGTGATGGAGCAGATCCAAATTTGCGCTAAAATGACGAGCATATGTCTAGTCCCATCATCCTCATTTTAACTTTGTGGCTTTGCTTCCTTCCCTCATGAGGCATCAGCGCTTCCCTGGACCAGCCTGTTGGCCAGAGCCTGCATCCCCCGCACAGCTCTTATCTCCTGCCGTGCTGGCTGCAGCTTGGCTCTGGCCTGTGTTTACCACCACTTCGCTTCAGTGTCATCTACAGCCTTGCTGTGGCCAGATTTACGCTGGTGAAGCGGAAAGGGCTGCTGTGGGGGTGCTGATAAGGGCTTTGTTTTAATTTAGTTGGCCTCCAAAGCCCCTAGGAGAGCGGCCGGCTGGACTCCATCAGAGGCTTCACCAACGTGATGGGAGCAGCTCCACAAGCCACAGCCTGGCATCTCCCCAGGGCTCACCCACACTGGAGCCTTCCTTGGGACTGAGCGTGGAGGAGGAGATGAGAACTGCTGTGCTGATGGTGTGGGGCCGTTGCTGCCTTGCTCCATGCCCCATCTCTTCTGAGCACCACGACCTCGGGGGGACGTGCTCTGGTGTGAAGTGTCACTGCTCAGAATGGGGAGGAGGGCTGGGACCACAAAGCAGAGCACTGAGATGTGCTGGGGAAAGCTTCAACGGAGGAGCTTATGTATTTTCACCTTCCTTTCTGTTCAGCAGCTTTGCTGTTGCCCAAGGTAAAGCCGTGGTGGGCACGGAGCAGCTCCATTACAGGGTCTGTATTGCTGCTTTGTTTCTAAATTTGAAACAGCTGCAGAGGGAAACCCCAAAGAGGAGAGGATTGTGCTAAATAACACTCATAATACCTGCGGAGTACCAGGATGGAGTACATACAGGGGTTGATCTTGCAGACCTCAATGCCAATGAAAGATGTAGGAAGTCAGGACAGCAGCTTTGTGGACATTTCTACAGTTATATGTGACTTCCCTGCAGAAGCAAGCTCATGTTTTTAAATGTGGCCATTCTGCCGCTCCTCCAGCAAGTGTCTTCTACAGAGACGGAGAGGTGTGAGCAGGGATTGGGCTCTCCGGGCTCTTTCTCAGGAGATCTGAGATGAGTGATACCAGGGTTGTGGGTGAGACCTGGGGCACGGGCATGTTCCTGTAGGGAGTATGAGCTCCGGATCCTGATGGTCTGCAAGCAGGATGCTCACCCTGAGACACATGCTGCCCTGCATGGAGCACCCCTTCCACACCCACAGCCCCCAGACAGTGAGCTGAGCTTGTCCCCTGCTCTCTGGAGCTGGGGTAGAGGTTGGGAAACATCAACAGCCACCAAATGAAGGGCTCCGTTGCAATTTTTTCTCTGTTGGTACATTGGTACACAGAGCAGGGTTTGTTTGCTCTAAGAGAAAAAAACTCACCCAGCCTTTATGAGTATGGATTTATGTCCTGTGTCCAACCGAGCAACACCTGTTCACTCAGCTGATGTTTCTATATGTCCTTGAAATAGGCTTTGTTTTAGAGAGGAAGCTCTACGAGCACATGGACTCTATTTGGAACCGTTTTCTTTTTATCATTTAAACATGATGGTTTTCAGACAAGAAAAAGAAGACTTCTTAGCCCAGTGCAGTATGCGGACACACGCATCCTAGAGAGGTAGATATGTATGTCTAAATATATATACATATATCGCACCTGACTGAGCATCCACAGTTTTGCAAACAGCATTTTTAGGACTATAAATACACAGCCACTGTAAACGTTATGTGTCTATGTCCAGTAAAACACAAAACCCCTTAAAATATTCATACGTGCACTCCACAAGTCAAGAAATGCTCCCATCATCTTTAACACATTTAATTGCCTATCAGACAGACGATCAAGTCATGGACTATGTTTTCCCATGCTGTGCTTCTGTTTGGTGCACGGTGGAACGGTGTTTGCCGTAGGAGCAGGCACTTGGTGTCTGTTCTGCTTATTCTGAGTGACCCGTGCTCTGAAGATGTTTTTTTTTCAGTTCTGGTTGCTGTCCTGCCACATCCTCACCCATACCCGAGCACTGATGCGAAGCACCCTTTTGGGTTTGATCCTCTTTCACTCACTGTGCTACTTCCAGCTTCTACTCCGGCTCCTGCAATGTTCTTGCCAAAGGAAATCTCCTTCATTGCATGGCCTTGAGTCCCCTCTGAATAAAGCCTGTCCACTAAGGTGACAAAGGTGGCTGCAGGTTGAAGGCTCAGTCTCTGGGAGCAGGGCTTTGCAACCTTGCTCTGGTTTTAAACTGAAAGAGGGGAGATTTAGATTAGAGATTAGGAAGAAATTCTCTCCTCTGAGGGTGGTGAGCCCCTGGCCCAGGTTGCCCAGAGAAGCTGTGGCTGCCCCATCCCTGGAGGGGTTCAAGGCCAGGTTGGACGGGGCTTTGAGCAACCTGGTGTGGTGGGAGGTGTCCCTGCCCAGGGCAGGGTGTTGGAACTGGATTATCTTCAAGGTCCCTTCTAACCCAAACCATTCGATGATTCTATGATTCTTTCAAAGTGTGGGTTTGTGTCAGCCCCCACCTCAAGGGAGGCCCTGTACAGTGGGTTATGGTGTGAGGTGGGTCACCAGCAGGTCTGAGGTGCTCAGGCATCTCTCCCGGGCTCTGTCCCTGGAGCTGGTGAGGTGGCTGAGAGCAGCTGAAGGTTGTTCTCATCTCTGCAGACCCGCGTTAAAAGGAGGGAGCAGGATGCTGAGCCGGAGGGCTCCCAAGTGGGGGACGTCTCAGCTGGTGACCATGGCCCTGGGCTGGAACAAGCTCTCCTGGGCAAAGATGTACACCCGTTTTGCTCCCCGCAGCTCAGCTCCTTCAGCCTTGTGCTCCTGCCTCTTCCTCACCCCTTTGCTCTCCCCTCCCAGGTCCCACACCAGCTCGGTCTTCCCATTTCCTCTGCAAATCTGGTGGCAAGGATTAATGGATCTGATCAAAGAACTATGAACACAAGAGCAAGAGGGAACGCTACTTGGAAATCTCTCATCTCACAGGTGTGTGTAGGTCTAAAAATGGTGAAGAAAGAGTAATTACTGTCATAAAAATGAGTGGGAAATGAGATAAAGGGTTTATCTCACAGGGCAGGTCACGGCAGAGTAACCTGCCTGCTTCCTACACTGGAAACTGGTTTTCAAAACAAGGCAAAATGGAAAGTTTAGTACAAGCATCATTAACATGGGTGAGAGCTGAGTGAAAGGAGAGTGGGGCAGATGGTGCCAGGAGGGGAGGTCTGGAGCTTGGTGGAGTTTCCCAAGGTCAGTCCCGGTGTCCGGTCGGTGTTTGTCCTGGCACAAGGTGAGTGCACGAAGGCAGGTCAGCACTGCCCGGAGAGGCAGGAGTGCCCGGCGGGAGGAGGATGGGATCTCATCCAGCGAGGAGGAATGAAGGCAGGGATGAGACCTGTTCACCAGGTGGGAGGCAGAGCGCCCAGCGGCTATTGAGCCCAAACAGGCAATAATTCTGTGATAAAATATGGGGACAGTATTTATCACGCAGGTCCCTTTCTTCAAACAGGAATGTTTGAGCCTGAGAGTGTCCAGCGCAGCTTAGAACCTGTAATCCTGTCCCTGAAGCCATCTCAGATCTTCCTTGTTTGTATATTCAAGCTGATGGGTGCCTGCTGCAGCCATAAAGACAGTGATACTGTCTCGAATGTCATATTTGTTTTCCAAAGGCCATCTGGCTGCGTTTCTTTATTGTTTGAGAAAGCAGTGACACTGTCAAAAAGGCCCTGTGCTGGGAGAGTAAACGACTGGAGGGGTGGAAAAGAGACAAATGAGCATTCAGTATCCTAGAATCATAGAATCATCGAATGGTTTGGGTTGGAAGGGACCTTAAAGATCCTCTAGTTCCATCCCCCTGCCCTGGGCAGGGACACCTCCCACCAGACCAGGCTGCTCCAGCCCCGTCCAACCTGGCCTTGAACCCCTCCAGGGATGGGGCAGCCACAGCTTCTCTGGGCAACCTGGGCCAGGGGCTCACCACCCTCATAGCAAAGAATTTCTTCCTAATATCTCATCTAAATCTCCCCTCTAGTAGCCAGGGCTGTGTACCAGGGATGTGCATCACTCTGTGAGATCTCTCAGCTCTTCACTGAGATGAAGAAACTCGCCGTTCAGCATCTCAGGAGACAGCAGGCAGGTTCTCTCCAATGTCATCTGCTCCCTCAGGTCACCAGCTGGCTGGGCACCCACATGCTTCTGCAGCTTGGGGTTTCGGCTCTGGGTTTCCCACCCAGTGCCTGCAAACTGTAATGGCCTCTGCGGGGACGGCTCCCTGCCAGCGTCCTCAGACCTGTCCCCGTAGGCAGGGAGGGAGCTCAGTGCCAGGCAGGGTCAGGCCACGGTGATGCAAAGCCAAGTCAAAGGCAAGTTTTCAGCCCCTGCCAGGGCTCCGATGCACAGCAAGAGCTGAGGAAAGCCCAGCCCTTGCACTGGTTTGGACTTGCCAGAGGATGGTGCGTCCCAGGTTGTCTTGCTTTTGGCTTCTGCTATGTTCCTGGGTGCAGGCACACCACCCAGCCTTGGGGACACCAGAGCTGCAGGGTGCTTTGATGTCGTTCAGGGACCTGCAGCCACAAAACTGCTCAAACTGTTAACTTTGCAGTCTCAAACCACCCCCTTTTCTTCCTTCAGAGAAGCACTCGGCTAAGCCTGTGCCTAGCCACGCAGGCTGCCTGCCATCTGGCACAAGCAGGACCAAGTAGAGTTAAATAAATGTTAAATACACACTAATACCATGTGACAACTAGCAAAAGGCAATGACTTCAAGCTCGAAGAGTCTGGTAATGTAAACAGCATCCTGAAATTAATATTTACCTTTTAAAACAAACAGATATTTGGGGTGTTTCATAGTCTTTCTGCCTAGCAGATGCCAAGAACAACAGCTTGGTACTGCAGGGAATTGGCTTGACAGCTCAGGGGACAGTAAACTCCCCACCGGTCTCCAGACTGCGAGGTCAGAGCTGGTCCCTCTCTTTTCAAGCAGATAAATTCGCACAAGCGCCAGATTAATCTTTGCTCAGGGGCTGCAACCTCTAATGAGGAGTGGGAGCCGCCCCGACGGCGCAGCCGGGGAGCGGGGATTTGAGCAGCAGATGGGCTGGAGGGCGAAGGGTTTGGGGGTGCTCAGAGCGGACCCTTGTCTGCTCTGGGGGGGGCAAAAGGACTGTCCTGGCAGGGGAAACGCTGCTTGGGCGACAGCATCACCACCAGCATGGCCACTGTGCTCCATTTCCAGACATGCACCTATGGGATAAATCCCATAATTTCTCTAAGGGGTGAATGTTTTGCAAATCACAACCAAAGCCCCCATCAGAGCACAGCCCATCTCGGGGATGGGGGCTCGCTGCACACCCCCGGAGAGCCCCTGCTCCTCCATAAAGAGACCTCGCAGCCATCCCCATCCTCATGTGAGCACCCAGCACTCTTCTGGGCTTTGCTACGGTGTTTTTATCATTTTTTTTAAATCGTTTTCCAGCAATAGGAACCACAGACACAGCGCCCAGCTGTGCCCAACATGGACACAAAGCAAAAGTCAGCTGCCACCCTGAAGGTGTTCGGGGTCTCCGTAAATAGGGGATGAGTGAACGCAAGGGTACGAGCCCCATTTCAGTTTTAGTAGGATATTTTCTGCACATGTCTGAAGCAGAAGGAACTTTAGGTGTGTCTTGCGGCTCCCCGCTTCTGCCATCACCCACCCTTTGATTTTATTTCACCCCTCTGCTCCTAACGCACCTCCCCAGCTTCATCTCTGGCCCTGTGCCAGATCCTCTTCCTCCCAGCTGGGGACGGTTCTGGTCCTCATCCCCTCCCGCATCCCGGGAGCCCTCGTCCCACCCGGCAATTTGCCAGGGGTTTTGGGCTGGCGTGGCTCTGCGGGGGTGTCCTGGGTTGAGAGACACAGGGCTAATTTCTCTTCTAATGCTTGGGAAAACTCCACTTTTAGAAGACTCCAGTGTCCAAATTCATGACGATATTTACTTCATAGCCAGCTGGGCTCCGTGGGATGCAAGGTCTCGGTGTTTTCAAGCCTTGCCAGGTGCAGGGATGGGGAGGAGCGAGACGCGGGCACTTGACCCAGGCTGCCAAAAGGATTATTTCATACCACAAATGCCACGTTCAATATAAATTAGAAAGTTTGCTGCGTAGTTTCTCTCTGCCTTGATGTTGGCCATCCAGAGAGCTCCTCACCCCGGTGCCGGAGCCCTGAGCCCTTCCCTTCCTCCTGAAGCCGCAGCGCTCGCAGTGTCCCACGTTTGCTGTCCCCTGCAGGGGTGCACGGCTTCTGCTGGTGGAATGGGCTGGGTATAGTCCTTGTATATTTGATATTAGCATCGGGATGAATACTGGTTCTTTATTATTATTGTTAATTATTTAGTCTTGTCGTATTAAATCTATTTATATTTCAACCCTCCTGTTTCCTTGCATTTCCCAGTTCCCCTTCACGGGTGGGGAGGGGTCATCAGATGATAGAATAATTGTCTAAATGACAATAAATTGTTATGGGTTTTCTCAAGCCGTAAGAGGGGGTCACACTCACAGCCACCATGTGCCCGTCCCAGCGCTCAGCTGGCTCCTACCTTGGATTTTCATCTCCCCCCAGCAGATTCTCAGTGCGTTTTTCACCCTCCCTCGAAGGGGAGAGAAGGGGTACGGGGAGCTGGTGGATGCGTCCGGGCTGGGGACCCCGAATCCATCCCTCCAGGACGCACTGGTCCCACGAGCGTCACGAGGGGACACAGGGCTGCCACCTGCTCCTCGCCTGCAGCACAGCTGCCAGCTCGGGATGACAAAGTGACACCCGCTTTCAGAGGCCGTTACCTGCCAGGCACGGCAAAGTAAACCCATTAATGCCGGCAGCGCGTGGGTGGGAGCCGGGGCCAGGAGGATGTGGGTAGGCTCTATTTATTTTATCCCCGTAAAATAAAAACCCAACAACAACGTCGGCACGGCTGTGAGCGGGGCCCCTCTGCGGGCAACGCGGGGGTGATGTGGGGCCGATTAAACAGATGACACCCCAAACGTGATGTCAAGCCAAGCACCAAACCACACGAGCCATGGGATGCTTGGGTGCCAGTGAAGGGCTGCACCCAGCTTGGGGTGCTCAGCATTTCCAGGGTGCCTGTGCTGGAGAAAATAGTGTATTTGGGTAAGGATTTGGGTTGAATATCTCTTTCTTTTGAAATCTAAACCTCTTTGCATTTAAACTGCTGCCGATGTGTGTCGGGGCTTGCAGTTAGGGTGATTTAAAATGTGATAGCGAGCGGTAAGCAGTGCGTCGGGGATGCCGAAGTCAGACGGGGAACCTGCAGCTCGTGGCAGGGGACAGTGCTGGGTGATGCGACCAACAAGCTGTGACAGCGATGGCCTCGTCAGGAAACTTCGCTTCCTTCAATTAGTTAAGTTCCCTGATGAGGTTGGCCAAAGTTGAGCTGGAGAAAGCCGGGGAGGTTTCCTATGGAGTGACAATTTCAGGCTAAAGCCGGAGGGATGCGATCGGGTCGCCCGGAGGTCTGTGTGCCGTGGGGACGGGGACACGATGGCTGGGACTGGGGGATGCCACCAGCCATCCCACTTCCTGGGCCAGGTCCAACGTCAGTCATGGTGTCCAAAACACGCTCACGTCTCGTGTTTGAACCGCATCTTGGCATCCCCTTTGTAATTAAAACCAATTGGATACGAAGTTCGGTGCACAGTAATCGAATTCCAATTTTCCCTGAATAGTGGTTGGTATAAAGAAGACAAACCCTGAATCTCTGCTATTAAAAAGAAGGGGTTACTTGCATTTTATACGAAAGCCTAGAAACTGAGGCTCTGCATAAGCAGACTCAAATAATCCTCTCCAAACTGGAAAAAAAAAAAAAGAAATATCGGTGTTTCAAGGAAGAGCCGTGCCCTGCCGTAACTGGGCACGTTTTTAGAGCTCAGAGCGGGAGTTGGCCTTTCTTCAGGGAAATAACTGCAGAGCTCGGTGAGGGGTGATGGCTTAGAGCAAGTTTTCCTGCCAGCTGATTTTGATCACAGACTTTATTTGTTCTGCCCTGCCCGTTTCCAGCTTGACAAAGGGTTTTGTCTGAGGATTTGTATGCCTTGGAGTTTCTAAGTAATATTCATAGAATGTAGAAGAATATAAAAGAAATATATAAAGAACGAGAAGAGAAACATATAAAGAAATATTTATATAAGAATATATCAAACACAAAAATATAGATAAATATCTAAAATATGAACACATATTTATATAATAAATAGAAGAAATAATTAATTATATTATATGCAGCGAGATTGCATGTTTCACGGCGGTGGAGATGCCGTGCGGTGGGGCTCGGAGGGGCACATGGGCTGCTGGATGCTCTGCCCCGTGCTTGGCACGTGCGGTGGCCCCAGCTCCCGTCCTGGCCGCCTTCCTGCAGAGCTTTGCTTTCCTAGAAAGCTCTCCCTGCTGCCGGCTGGCCGGTCCCCAAGCACCCGCTGCTCCCCAGCCCCACCACCAGCGATGGCATCAGCCTGGGAGGAAAAACCAGCAGTGCCGGGGCTCCTTCCCTCCCGCGCCGGGGGCTGCCGAGCCCAAAATAAGAGCTGCCGGCAGGTTCCCCCAGCAAAGGGGCTCCAGGTGTCAATGGAAGGTGCATAATCCAATTCAGTTACGGCTTTTTTGGGGGGGATAAATTTGGGGAAAAAATAAAATCTGGGAGCCCAGGGGATTAAAAATAGGTGTAACATCTCAGCCTTGAATGCAGCCTTCTCTCGCTGCCATCTCCTGCCCCCGACCTCCCAGGCTGGGGCTCGCTCCCGGGGGATGTGGCACAGGGTGGTTCTGATGGAGCAGAGGGGACATTTCAGCTGGGCAATGCCCGGTGTTAATTTGGGTGAAATTTTGTTTTTCAAAAGACGAGGGAACAAGCCTGTGACGTTTTTGTTCCAAACTCAATCTTTGTTTTATGCGATAAGCTGTAGAGCTGGAGGTAGCAGGAATTGCAATAACGAATTTCACTGTTACTGACCTTAAGAAAAAATATATTAAAAATGCATTAAATGGCAAATTCTGAAATGTCATGATTTTTCTGGCTGCTGAGCACAAAAAGCAATCTGGAAGTGTCAGCATCCGAGCCCCCATCAGCCCTGCGAGCCTGGACGGCTCCCGAGGCTCTGGTGGATCCCCAGCCGGATCCCCGTGGCTTTGGCTCCCTTGGAGAGGCACCCGGCTGCACATCGCGGTGTGTGCATGGGGACACCAGTCCCGCCGGCATCTCCGAGTGGCCTCTGGGGCTCTGCCCAAAGTACCAGGAGGGCAAGGGGTTTCCTTTTTGGCAGTTCTGCTCACGGTGGGACCCCCTGCCCCAGTCGCCGATGTGGTACCTGCCCCAGCATCGTGCTGCTCCCGGCCAGAGCCGGACCAACCGGCGGCACAGGGTGCCCTGGGAGCTCATACGGGGAGCGGTGGGTAGCGCAAAGCCCGTATCAGCAATGATTTCCTGACAAACAGTGCGGCTCATTGTCTGTTCTCATTTATAAACTGCTCCACACCAGCCATCTGATATCCATTATTACAATTACAAACAACCCACAGTAACTCTCCAGCTGGTCAGCCCCATCCTAACAGCACTGCAGCCATTCAAGGATGCCATATGGTACCAGAGTTTCCAAAGCAGCATTGTCAATCAGCCTTATTAATTTCTGAGTTCATTTCTTTTCCTTTTAGGGATATATTTTAATTTTTTTTTTTTTTTTTTTTTGCCTTTCTATATAAGACAGAGACACTTCTCTGGCCTTAATTTGGAATATGCAGCTTGACAGAATAATTGAAACATCTACATCTACGAGGCAGCTGGCAGGGAAAGGAAGAGCCTGAACTCCGCGAGCAGCCCCCCGAGTAATGGTGCTCATGCAAGACCTCCAAGTGTCTCTTACCATATATACCACAGTGCGTGCCATGAGAATATTAAAAACCCATTAGATCCGGAGTGCCGGACATGGCTGGCTTTTTTACTGCAGATGGAGGGTTGCTAATGGCCATTTCCCTTCGATCTCTTGGTCTCCTTTGAGCTGTATTTATTTTTTCCCCAACATTTTGGAGCCTCCGGGTGATATTATCGGAGACGGTTGCAGATGCCGAGATGCTGCCGCCTCTGCCTGTCCCGCGGCGAGCGGGCGCCCGGACGTGTCCCCTGCTGCTGCCCGGTGGGGTCTGCACTGCCGCCGCCGGGAGCACCCTCCCTTTGGGGTGATTTATGGGGAAAAAAACACTTTTGTGCCAGGCCGCTTCCATGTGGCACTGTTGCAGCCGGCTGAGGTGGGTACCCGTCCCTGTGTTGTCACGGGTTGTGGTGATGCACAGGGCGGTGCAGACGCTGGATGTGGCCGTTCCCAGCCCTGCAAACACACGGGGTTGCAGTGACCAGGCATTGCATCTGCTGCGTTCCTGGCTGCAGGGACAGGCGGGGGTTTATTTTTTGCTCTGCTTTTGTATTTTAAAGCAAAACCAGCAATCACTAAGGGTCGGTTTCTTTTCTTGGCTTGAAGGGGCTGGATTTTATGGTTCTGAAATGCTTTTCCCCACCTAAAGCTCAGCAACTGAGCTCCATCGGGGGTTTCCCTCCCCGTGGGTGGGAGAGAGGTGATGGGGGGAGCAGAGAAGGGGACCTTTCAGGACACCCTCAAAGTGTCCCCGTGAAGATGTCTCAACGTGCTTTCATGTTTGCTCTCTCCCCAGCTGACTGTTGGGTTTTTGCATCCCAGAGCAAGAGCTGCCTCTCAGGCTGTGGGTTCCTCCGTCAGCATCCCCAGAAGCGCCGGGCTGTGGGTACTAGTGCCCGGGGAGGGCTGGCAGAGCTGCTCGGTGCCTGGATCCATGGCCAGGGAAATAGGAAGCAGGCGGAGAAGAGAGAGGAACATCCAGGAGCTCTGTGCGACGGTTGGTGGGGGAGAGCGGCAGGTTTTGTGGGCCGTGCATTATGCAGATCGCGTGGTATTATGTAAAACCTCTTTGTTCATCCTCCCCGTCGAGGGCAAAGAGCTCCGTGGGGCCGGGACAGTTTGCGGGGGGGGTGGAATCTGCAGCTGCACAGATGGTGACACCGGGGCTCTGGCCACCAGAGGAGGACCTGCCTGTCCCGCAGTCCCTACAGGCATCTTCATTTTTAGCTCTTTGGAGGCAGATCCCAGCCTTGGGGAGCCCAGCGAGGATCCAGCACCAAGCTACGGCCCAGCTCAGCCCTGCCAGCGTCTCTGCTCCCCCCGGAGTGGTGGCCAATGTCCATCTCCGGAGGGAAGAGCTGGGAATGTCAGCCATCTCGAGTACCATCTCTTCGATGGTGGGTGTTTGCTAGCGTGCAATGTTCACTGCTTCAGATTCCTACAACCATGAGAAGTGCAGTTTATGGTGCTCCTACCTACGCTGGCTCCTTAGCATGGGCTGGGAACCCCTTTCATGCAGTTATTCCTTATTGCCATCATTTTTGTCTTATCCAATGGACACGCTTTGAAGGCTTCATTGAACTGGGTGGATCGTTCGATTTCTTTCTGGGTATGATATCAACAGATCGTCTTCTGTTGCTGTTTCACACTTGCTTGGCTCCCAGCACCGAGCCCTGGTCCCCGCTGGGCGCAGCAGGACGCTCTGCCTAGGTGGGGGTGAAATAAGAACGTCGTCTTGAACTACACCCTACTTGTACGAGTTTTCTGGCGGAAAACTAGCAGATGTGTGAGGAGGTCATACTGTCCACAGTGTCGAAGGACACTGAGGATTAGCCTGACTCAGCAGCCCCAAGAATAAATGTCACCGGGTTGGATGTGAAACCAGATGCTCCACAGGGTAGGATGTGAAACCAGATGTTCTCAAGAGGAACAAAAGAATGATAAAAATATACAGTATTTTGCTGAGCTAGAAGGTTTGACTTAGCAACAAATGACTGGCAGTCAATCACTTTCTGCTATAAAAGCCTCGTCCCATCTTTGGGCGAGAGGGATTCTGGTACAGCCCCTCCATAGGAGTATGTTTGGAATTCCTCCCTTGAGTGGGGATGCCCCTCAAGGTTACTCCCCCAAGGCTGAGTGAAAGAGAGCTACCCACAGTCGTCAA
This sequence comes from Larus michahellis, assembly GCF_964199755.1. Taxonomy (NCBI): domain Eukaryota; kingdom Metazoa; phylum Chordata; class Aves; order Charadriiformes; family Laridae; genus Larus; species Larus michahellis. The sequence continues at coordinate 15,130,593 of NC_133907.1, read as the reverse complement.
CATGGGTGAGTAACATCAATCTCTATAAAAATAATAACTTATCAAGCTAGCTTGGAACTATTGATTTAGTAAATGATAATTATAATGAACAGCAGCTATAGCATTTATACCATGGAGTAGATGTTCTGATCAATGCCCTTTAGCCTGATCACACCATTACCAATTATAATAAAGTTTTTTACTTTACTTACGTATATATAGTTTAATTTGTCATTCTTAACCCCGCGGGACAGCTGGGACCCTGAAGTTTGGTGCCCCACTCACCCACCTGTGGGGATGCTGCAGCCCATATGGCATGGGGTGTCTCGTGTCCCCACCAGTGAGTTCCTGTCCCGAGCTGGGTGCCGTGTGTGACCCCATCTCACCCTCCATAGCTCATCGTGGTGGTGCTGTGACGCAGGGGGCAGCCGCCCCAAGCCCCCCCTGGTCTCTGTGGGCCATGTGGGCTGGGCTTATGGCACTGCTGAATTTTGGTCTGGCTTTCCCCTACCCCTCTGGCCCTCCCCAGGGTGCAGGTGAAGAAGGTTTCACAGCTCTGCTCAGCCCAGGGCTTTCCGGGAGGGCTGGAGGGCCAGCGTTGGGCACGGTCCCCAGCGGTGGAGACCCTTCTCCTCTCCCCATCCCACCGCCATCCAGCACTGCCCCCCCATCCTGCCCCCAGTAAAGCCATTCCTCTCCCCGCAGGGTGCACAGACCTCCCTTTACCCGCTGGTTACACCTTTTCCTTAGAGTTTCTCCATTTGTGATATTTTCCTTGATGTTCTGGTGTCTTTTCCTCTCTGGCTCTCGCTGAATCACCGCACACCTCCTGCAGGAGACTGCTTGCTTCCTCTGCGTCTCTCTTGCGGTGGCCTTGGGGACATCGGAGCCCCCACAGCGAGCTCCTGCACCTCTCCCTCTTGCCAAACAAGTTTGTCCCTCAAGATGCGGCGGTGCCGTGAGTCAGGCGTTTGGCAGAGCCTGGCGTTGTGCAGCTCTATTGTTTCCCCGGCTTCTCGATGACACTTGTTCAAAGGAGCCCTCGTGGCCGCAGCATTTCTCGTGGGTTGGGAATGCATTGGGAGAAGTCTCCGGGCTCTCACATGGGTCCTTCCAGCCCACCGCCGCTGGGCCAGATGCTGCAGGGCCATGCCCTGCCACTTCTGGGTTTGTTTTCCTCTTTCTCCAGCCCTGATGCAATTTTGCAGTTATCCTATTCCGCGCTGAAAAGCATCCAGTTGCTAAAGCCGTCCTCTTTCATGTCTCTGCCCAGTGCCGAAGCTCCAGGATCCGCACCATTCCTGTTGCTTTTGCTTGAGGGTTGTTGGGATATTTTCCCCCCTCCACAATTTTTTTTTTGTGGGATTTTGCTGTTTTCTCAGCATTCTTCAATTATGATTTCACATACCTCCTGGAGCTGACTCACTGCTGACAACATCTTCTCTGCGTATCGGAGGGGGAGCTGAGCCAACGTGACTTTCTGGTCTTATTCCTTCCTCTGCCGCCACTGTTCCTCCTTCTCCCCCAGTCCTTCCTGACAAGCACGGCTCCCAAAGTGCCATCACTTCCTCGGGGACACCTCGCCACGAGCACGGTGCACACCTTGCTTCATCCAACACATGGCTGTGGTGCTCTGGGTACGTCCTGGCGTCACCCGTTGCCATCTCTGCTGACAGTCCCAGGGCTTGGAGCACGGGCTGGGAAACCTCTGCATTAGCACCCCTCCCGACATTGCGATTGCAATTTATGCTAAGATTGGCGGAGGGGAGAATATTTCCCTTTTTTCCCCCGAGTCCTTGAGGGTGTTGGAGGAAAACTGGTCCGCTCTGCTAGCTGCTGTGCCCCAGGGCTGCTGCCTGGACCTGCCTGCAGCGGGGATGGGGGGCGAAGCGGGCAAGTGCCTATGCACCGAGGTCGGCGTTTGCTCCAGAGCCTGCGCCAGCTTTCCAAGAAACTTTGGAGGAGGAAAAAAAAAACACCCCAACAACTTTATTTTTTCATTTGCAGCTGGAGCGAGGCCAGATTTTGCAGTGGGACATTCTTTGGTGAAAATGGAGCTGTTTTCTTCTGGCCAGCACACGTTGAATGGCTCCTGCCTGGCCACTGCCATGGGATGGCAGAGCCGTGGCCGGGAGGGGACAGCCTGGGGACACCAGCCCAGGCCCTACCAAGTCCCCGACAAGGTGCCACTGGAGGGGATCGGCTGCCTCTCCTGAGGGCTGTGATCACCGCTTTGCTTTGAAAACTCTCCAGTGCTTTGTTCTCCCCCTGACAGAATCCATTTGGAGCAAATGCAGTCTCGCAGCATCTTGCCAAGCTTTGGGGAGGCTGCTGCGAAGCATTAGCGGCAGATAAGGCCTCCTTGGGGATGGATGTCTGGTGAGGGAGGTGACGGTGGTGGAGCCTCTCCTCTTCTTGTCCCTGGCCTGGGGACAGCGCTGACCGGGCAGAGGAGCCTGCAGGACCTCTGCCAGCCTCTGCCTTGGCTCCTTTTCTGGATGGCCTCCAGGGAATGACCCTGCAAACCGCTGCTCCTTGCATCCCATTGCTGATGGTCCCCTGTCTGCCCGGCACGCCGGGGTGCCCCAGCATCCCCCAGCTCCATGGGGAGCTCGGTGCCAGCCTGAGCAAGGGGCAAGGGCACGTGGCTTGGTGGCAGTGGGGTTGGACCAAGCAAGGGGACAAGAGGAAATGGCCTCAAGTTACACCAGGGGAGGCTGATATTGGATATTAGGAAAAATTTTTACACTGAAAGGGTTATTAATATTGGAACAGGCTGCCCAGGGAAGTGGTGGAGTCACCATCCCTGGAGGTATTTAAAAGATGGGCAGACGTGGTGCCGAGGGACATGGGTTAGTGATGATTTTGGCAGTGGTAGGCTGATGGTTGGACTCAGTGATCTGGAGGTTCCCTTCCAACCCAGACAATTGTATGATTCCATGAAGGGGCAAGGGCATGTGGCTTGGTGGCAGTGGGATTGGGATGGAGCCCCCGTGCTGGGGTCCTGCGCCCGCGCCCCAGCACTGCGGGACCCAAGGCTAGGTTCACCCCAACTGCAGCCACAGTTGCCTCTGGAGGCAAATTCACACCCCCCTGCCTTGTCCCTGACCAGGCATCACTCCCGACCCCCATCTCCAGACCCTTCCCGCTCTGCCTGCTGGGTGTTGCAAGCCCTGGCTCTCCCCTCGGCTGCCCCCTGCACCTCCAGTCCCTGTGCCCCCGAGACTCTGCATTTCCATATACAGCACCAATAACCAGCATTTCTGTGCTGCATTGACGCTGTGCAGCATTTGCACACAGCTTCCACCATGCAGCAGTGATGTGCAGCACAAGGAGGACACGGACCTGTTGGAGCGGGGCCAGAGGAGGCCACGGAGATGCTGGGAGGGCTGGAGCCCCTCTGCTGTGAGGACAGGCTGAGAGAGCTGGGGGGGTTCAGCCTGGAGAAGAGAAAGCTCCGGGGAGACCTTAGAGCCCCTTCCAGTCCCTAAAGGGGCTCCAGGAGAGATGGGGAGGGACTCTGGATCAGGGAGGGGAGCCATAGGATGAGGGGGGATGGTTTTAAACTGGAAGAGGGGAGATTTAGGTTAGATATCAGGAAGAAATTCTGTGCTGTGAGGGTGGTGAGCCCCTGGCCCAGGTTGCCCAGAGAAGCTGTGGCTGCCCCATCCCTGGAGGGGTTCAAGGCCAGGTTGGACGGGGCTTGGAGCAGCCTGGTCTGGTGGGAGGTGTCCCTGCCCAGGGCAGGGGGGTGGAACTAGAGGATCTTAAGGTCCCTTCCAACCCAAACCATTCTGTGATTCTATGATTTATATCGTGCAGCATCAACGTGCATCATTTACACGCGGCATTTATATGCAGCATTTCCATGCGGTACTTCCATGCAGCATTTACGTACAGCATTTCCACGCAGCATCTACACCAAAGTGCTGGAAGGGGAGAAGCGAGGAGATGTCCAGCATGGGTGCCTGGCTTATCCTGCCGGCGGCAGTGCCAGTGGTGCCGGCGGGGATGCCCGTCCCTGCGAGGGGCCTGTGGTGGGGGGGTGGTGGGATAAGCCCTGGACACAGGCTGTCCCTACGCCCGTGGGGACCCAGGGGCTCAGTGACAGTTGACGGGGGGGTGGGAGCAGGGCAGGGCGCAGCGGGGAAGGTTAATGCCGTTATAAGCCAGGGCAGGGGGTCTCCAACAGACGAGGCCTCGCCGGCCAGATGGGGAGACTCGTCTGCCGCGCGCCGGGGCCACAAAGGGGGGTCCCCTGGTAGCAGCTGGTCCCAAGGAAGAGGTTAAGGAGACACGTGTCGGGGCAAAGCCCAAGGGTGGCATACGCGGCCCCGGCCTTTGTCGGGGGTCACCCCCCATCTGACGGGGAGCAGGTGGGGCGGGAGGGCTCCTTCCCAGCTCCATCCCGGCTCCACCACGGCTCCATCCCGGTCCCGCCGGGCTGCAGGGGCACGGCATCGCCTGCCAGAGCTATTCAGCGCCACACTGCCTTTGTTGCCTTTGAGGATAATGAATCCCTTTTTTTTTTTTTTCTTTTTTTCTTTTTCTCCCCAGAAAGAATGGGAATGGCCCCATGGCCACCCCAGAGCAGGGTACAAGGCAAGGGACAATGACAGGGTGAGCAACTCAAGAGCAGGGGCAGGGTCGGGCCGAGCATCCTCCTGCATGGAGCCTGACGGGGACCAGGGTGGGTGTCCGTCCTGCCCACTCACTTCTGGTGCTATCAGGAAAAACTCCGGCAGATAATTCATCCCTGGAGCCGGGACCGGCCGGACTGCAGCCCCACAGGTATCGCTGGCCCCAGGACCCGCAGTGGGTGCCAGGATCCGGCCAGGGCATGTCCCTGCAGCCCTCACCAGGCGCAAGCCCCCGCTGCCCCCTCTGCTCCCCATCGCCAGCGGCGCGGGGCTAATTTCAATTATCTTCTCCGGGCCATATGAATTCTATTAATATCAAAGTAATGAGGTAATTACTGCGATTCGGAGGAACGGCTGGGGAATTGCTTGGGATAAGGATTGCGCCAGCCAAGAGGGTAAATGAAAACCTCTTTGGAAAGAGGCAAAGGGCTGTACCAGAGGTGAGCGGGGGCCTGGGGCAGTGGGTGATGCCCAGGGTGTCCTTCCCCAGGGAGGTCACTGCTGCCAGCCCTGGGTCCCCCTCTCATGCCGGGGGCTCCTTTGGAGATGCCATGGGCTGGATGAGGAGCCCGCAGCAGGGGTGATGCCCCCCATCCCCTGCCACAGCCCACCCAGCCTCTGCACAAGCCCCCTCAGGGCTCATGGCTGGAGCATCCTCCCTGGGATGCGGATGGATGCCCCTGCTCAGCCTTCCCTGAGCCGTGTGGGTTCAAGCCACTGCCCTGGTGCTTTGTTTAGGGAGCCCTTAAAAGCGGCACTGAGATGGGCAACGCGTGTCCTGCTGCCAGCAGGAGCTGGGGGCTCGGGGCTGTGGCAGGTCCCCTCAGGCTCCAGTAGTCCCGGGGAAGGATGGGGACTGCTCACCGACCCTGCCTGGCCCCCGAACCCAGGGAATTGGGGCTTTTCCAGGTCCAACACCATTCCTGGACTGTCAAAAAGACCTGGCAAAACTCTCAGTGCTGGTCCCCCAGGAAGCTCTGAGCTTACTTGGGGGGCCTGGGCCAGGGACATGAAAAGACCATTGGGAAGGGGGTAATAGCAGGGACCAAAATACATCTATACATCCCCCGATAAAACAAGCTCCAGCCACCTGTCAGACCGAAAAAAGAGCTTCGCACCGGGCAGTGGATGGGGCCTGCAGACATGGTGCCCACAAAGGAAGGGAAGGGGCCCCTCCTGCATCCCCCTCAGCTGCAGGGTGCTTGAGGGATGTGGGCAGAGACTGGTCCCGGCTGCAGCGGGGGCCCAGCCAGGAACCGGGGACGGTGCTGGGCACAGGGAGGGCAGGGGGCTGAGCCCGGGCAGCGTACGCGGGTAAAAATAGCTCCTGTTGCAGAGCAGGAGTGTCACGGACGCCTGCCAAGTGGAGAGGGAGGGCGAGGTGCCTCCCAGGTCCTTCTGAAAGGAATTTGGGAAGGAAGGAGAGGATGGGTTTTGGGGCCATGGTGCTGAGCAGAAAGCCAGGGCAGGAAGGGGGACCGGCAACCCCACAAAAACCCGGGCTGGGGCTAGCCCACAGCCCGGAGTAAATGGGTGATGAGAAGCAGTGAGAACTCTGCTCCAGTGCTCTCTTAGCCAGGATAAGGAAGGAGTTTTTTTACCGCAAGGGTGGTGAGCCCCTGGCCCAGGTTGCCCAGAGAAGCTGTGGCTGCCCCATCCCTGGAGGGGTTCAAGGCCAGGTTGGACGGGGCTTGGAGCAACCTGGTCTGGTGGGAGGTGTCCCTGCCCAGGGCAGGGGGGTGGAACGGGATGGTCTGAAGGTCTCTTTCAACCCAAACCACTCCGTGACTATGATAACCAACGGGCTGAGCAGGCAGCAGCTGGCCCAGGGGAAGCGTGTCCCTTGTCCCCTGTGGGTGCTGGCCTGGGGCTCCGAGGCACAAAGCCATGCCTGGTGAGATGAGCCAGAAGGAGCAACGTCCCCCATTTCCCTTGTTGGTGCCACCAGTTTTGCACCAGCCGCCGCCCCACTTGCCCCTGCAGGCTGGGAAGGGATCAGGGCAGATTCTACAATTTGTGAGCTGAGCGTGGGGGTTCTCAGCTGGCTGCAAAACCGCCCGGCTCCCACGAGGGGTTTTTCCCCAGCAGGCAGCACCCAGCCAGACGGGGGGGTTTTTGGGCAGAAGGTGCCCCAGCGCCCAGGGTGGGGGGCTCCGGCCGCCCCCCTGCCCACGACGGGCCCCGGCTGGCTGCAGAGCGGCTCTTTGCTGGCATCTGCTGTCAGCTTGAAATCCTGCACCTGCCTTTTTTTTTTCCACGGAGCAAGACTGAAACTCGGCCCAGAGCTGTTCCTCGCCCCACTCCTGGGAAGGAGGAAGGGTCCTTGGGAGGATGGGTCCATCATCCGCCCGCAGCATCTGCAAGGCCAGAGCTGCCCCATCGAGACATAGCCCTTGCAGGGCAGAAGGATGCGCTGAACTCAAAAACCTGATGCTGAAGGTGGCTTTCCAGCCAGACCTGGGGGAACATCCCTTTGGGCTCATAAACAGCCTTTTCTTGGGACACAAGGCTATTCCCGTCCCTCCTGCCCCTCTGCGCTGTGCTCGGGGCAGGAGGCTCTTCCTGCAGCATCCCCTCAGCCAGGGGAACGAAATAACCCCCATCAAGGTCTCCTCCTGCTCCAGACAACCTCGGTGTTGTCATGTTGACAGGCCATTGCAGAGAAACGACGGCAGCGGAAAGAAGTGACATTTATCGAAGCTCTATTTGCTGAGTTAAAAAAAGCCCGGGGGAGCTGGAAGCGCCGGGACGCTGCCAGGTCCCTGCGCCGGGCGAGCTGGCATTTCCCACTGGCATCCAGGCCTGGTGGAGGAGCCAGGAGGGGACCAGGCTTTCCCCGTGGCTTTGCTGGGGCACATCGGGGGCGCAGAGGCACCAGGAGGGGTGCGCGGGGGTCCCTGGCTGTGTGGCCATAGCCACTCTCCATGTGTGGGACTGCCTTGGCCAGGGAGCAGGGTTTTGCCTGCAAAGTGTGTTTGTCCGTCTGTCTGTTCCCCCCACCCCCGAACCCACAGTCCACCGCAGGATTTTAGCAACCTCCCCATCAAACACTTGGGATGCAATTAAAGCCGGGCTGGAGCAGCTGGGGAGCGGGGAAGGGTTTGATATTGCTAAATAAAGCATCCCAGAGGTCAGACGCCCTGTCAGGCGGCATTGCCTGGGCACGTGTGTCCTGGAGGGAAGACGCTGCCCGTGCCCATGGGAGAGGCCACATCACCAGCGACAACATCTCCGAGCCCCTGTGCATCACCCATGCAGCCGGGAAACACGGCAGCGATGTGCCCAGCGCTCCTTGCAGGCCTGGTGTCAGCTAGGACCTGCCCGCCCTCGCCCCGTGACGAAGTTTCCCCACGAGCTCCGGTGCCGGTGCCGCAGCTACTGCAGCCACGGTGCCTGGGGACATACAGAATCGTGGGGGCTATCTCCGGAGGTGCATCCCAACAGCTCTGCAGCCCAAGGGGCAATTCTTTCCCAGTGCCCAGCAGGGAGGAAACACCGTTTTCATTTGCAAGCTGCAAATTAATCAAAACACAGAGTTTTTGGCTTATTCCCCAATGGAAGAGGCCAGTGGTGTGAAGCAGCCCAATTGAGACTGCAAACGTGACGGCAGATTTTACAATCTGCAATTCATGTGCTGACTTTTATGATTAATTTATGCCCGTCAAATTACCCTAGGGGCTGATTGAAGTCCCTGCCACTGGTGCTGCTTGGTCTTACAGCATCTGAGAGCCAGAAGCTACGGCAGGCAGCGAATATTGGGCTTTAAAGTGTGACAACTATAGCCTTTCCCAAAGCTATCTCAGCTCCTGGGTGCTGCTTTTTCCCATTCATTCGCTTGTTCTTCGATAGAAATGATCCTGCCCTGATAACATAAAATCTGCCCAGGCGGTAGCAAAAGTCTGTTCACACCATTAGAGCCCAGCTGGTCGTGATTTTCTTGCAGGGATCTGGTAAGAGATGAGTCCGGACTGCGACAAAAGAAACTTTGCAGGGAATAATTATGTCCCAAAGCAAACAGAAAGTGCTCTCAAGTTAAAGGACTCAGAGATTACAGCGATTTTAAGGTCAGACAAGGTTGTTTTGCTGCATTTGTTGCGTAAGAAAGGATGAATCCATCAATTAAATAGATATTGCATCTCTAAATCTATTAATATCTATATTAAAATCTATCTTAAAATCTATCTACGTGAATACCTATCTATATAATAAAATCAATTTTATTCCCTTTTCCATCCCTGGCAGGGTTTTCATTGGGGTCAGTCCTGCGGGGCAGGGTTGGTGCCATCCCCAGCCCCCATGAATTCCCCGGGGACACTGAGCAGAGCAGCACTTCCCCGGTGCTGAGGGCTGAGGACTGTCAGAGCATCCCAGGGACTGTCGGAGCATCCCAAGCACCTCCAACAGCCTGAGATGTTCTTAGCTGGATCCCCACAGTTCGGGAATGTTGTCCCAGGCGCTGAACGTGAGCTCTTAAGGTCTTTTCTTTTGTTTCAGAAGGGATTAATTAAATTAACACAAGTAACGAAACATCTCACGGCACTCTATAAATAGGCTGGTGGGTTCTGACACATCTCCTGGCTATGCCAAGAAATGAGCCTAATAATAGCTGCTTAACGATGAAGTTCAGGGGGCTGGAGAGATCCCACAGAGAAAATGCCGGGAGGGGCTCAGCCCTGCCATGGCCACGGCCTGGGGACGCGCCATCGGTCACTGAGAGCGTGCTGCTGGAGGGACCGGCTCAGCACAGACCCGGGGCAGGGGACATGGAGCCCATCACCACGCACACCATCAGGTCCCCCTCCTGGGGACTGTTTGGAGGGCGGTTGGAGACAAGCGATGCTCTTTCCAGCTAAAAAGCGTCAATTTCCCCCCGGGCTGGGGGTCAGGGTGCTGGCAGCACCCCCAGCCCTGCACCGCAGCCTCCTGTGCTGCCCGGCCCCTTCCCCTCCCACCGCTCCTGCTGCCAGGGAGAAATTCCCAGCTGGGCTTTTGTCACCCATGCACACGTGTTTCTGCGGGAAGTTTCTATTTCTGTGAATAGCAATTTTTCAAGCAACTCCCTCCCCCACTCCTGCCCTGCTTCCCTTCGGCAGGAGCCCTGACGAAGGCCGCTGGCATGCCTGGAAGCTGCGACTCACCCCCACATGCCAGCCCTGGCCACAGCCTTCATCCTCCATCCCCCCATCCCACGATCCCTCCTGCAGCACCACGGCACAGGAATCACGCTCGTGATATCTTGCGATATCAAATCGAGCTGGGACCATCCCATGCGCTGGGCTCCCAGCGCTCACCGCAGCCCTGGGACACGAAGAGGCTCCTAAGAAATGAAGGAGCCCGAGCAAAAGCAGGTTGAGAGCCTGGCCAGGGGAGCCAAGCCTATGGAAAAGTCCCCAGAGCAGCAGCATCTCTGCTTGGGGGGCACCAGGACCCCCAGGAACGTCCTGGAGTGCCCAACCTCCCCGGGCCACAGCTCTCACCTGACCCAGCTGCGCAGAGGAGCCAGCAAATGTTTTTTTCTCTGGGATGAAATCCTGGAGCCAAGCGCCCAGCACTGCACCAGTCTGCTGAGCCCCATTGCTCCCCTCCTGACTTACCCCCTACTCCAGCTGAGCCCCGGAGTTCGGGGACCAGGGTCTTCAGGGCACTTTGGACTCCTGATTTGCTTTGGAAGAAGCCAACACCTCCAATACTTGCCTTGGGTCACCATCCCACATAAATCATAGCATCATAGAATGGTTTGGGTTGGAAGGGAGCTTAAAGGCCATCCAGTGCCACCCCCTGCCCTGGGCTGGGACACCTCCCACCAGACCAGGTTGCTCCAAGCCCCGTCCAACCTGGCCTTGAACCCCTCCAGGGATGGGGCAGCCACAGCTTCTCTGGGCAACCTGGGCCAGGGTTTCACCACCCTCACAGCACAGAATTTCTTCCTGATATCTCATCTAAATCTCCCCTCTTTCAGTTTAAAACCCTTCCCCCTCATCCTATGGTTCCACTCCCTGATCCAGAGTCCCTCCCCATCTGTCCTGGAGCCCCTTTAGGGACCGGAAAGCCACAAATAATTGATGCAATTGCCAAAGGAATATTAATTGCTGAAGAAGGGGAAAGCAGGCAGTCCCGCAGCCTCTCCAGCAGTGGTGTCCATGAGATGAGCTTTCTACTCTGAATCCAATGGCTTTAGGAGTCCCCGAGCACGGCTGGGCCAACAGGTCTGGTGTATCTACAGCCTCCATAGCTCCAGGAGGGCAATTGCTCATGTCCTGCATCCTACTTTCTCCGGGCTTAGCGCCTTTGTGCTAACAAAGCCCGTCTGCTAACGAAGCTTGTCCGCATGGGACAAGCAACTCTGAGTTTGCAGAGGTGTTTGCTGTCCCCCATCCCTGGTGGGGATGATCTGGTGGCGATGGGGGACAGCAAACATATCTGCAAAATCAGAGCAGATACCAAACCAAGGACTTGGGTGACTCGGGAGGAAATAAATGATGCTTTTATTTAGGCAAATCTACTACTGGAACAGAAGCGGCACAGGGGCTGTGTCGGCCTCGCTGCGCGAGTGGGTGAAGCTGGTTCTCCGAGGGAGGAGAAGTCATGTCATCATGCCGGGGCTCCAGGGAATTAAATGTCTTCTTCATCCCAGCAGCGGGATGGGGAAAGGCAAGGCTTCTCCCCCTGCCTGGCATTGCCACCATCCGGACGGCTTCCAGGCATCCAGCCCGTGCTCCTCAGCATCCTTGCTGCCAGGCGCAGAGCTGAGAAATGCAGGAAAACAACCCAAACGGTGCCGTTCTGCTGCGCTAAAAGCACTATTTAGAGTTCCTGCTGCTGCTTCAGATGGGAATGTGGCCTTAAAGGCTGGAAATATCAAAAGCAGCGCTGGGAAGGAAGAAAAACTCCAGACAAACTGCTGATTGAAGCTGCCTGGCTGGCAAATAAAGCAAGTGCTCCCAGAGCGGGTGGCATCGGGAAAACGAGCCCCATCTCTGCTCAAGGATGAAAGGACAAAATTCCCCTCTGCTGTGCATGGATTGAGCAGCTCGGGCAGCCGGAGTGGGGCCCGGAGGGGACGGGATCACAGGGAAATACCCTTGGCCGGGTGACTGGGCAGCGCAGAAGCTCTCGCTGCAGCAAGCAGCAGTGTCCCACAAAGGCGAGGGGTCCCTTAAGCCAAATCCTGGACTTTCCAGCAAAAAGAAAATCAGGAATATGTGAACCATCTGTTTGGTAAAGAAATAACCTTCCGGGTTTCCTCTGCTGCAACCTCAAGAAATTCCACAGCTGCTGCTGCGTGGGAGGGAGCCGGGGGAGCATTTTTCCCCTCCGCGCGTGGCCGATGCTCGGGGCCGTCTGCGGCCCCCAGCCGGGGGAGGGCTGTGCTGAGCTGGGACCCCCCCTCCCCTGTGTGGCCGGAGCCCCTCGCTGTGTCCCCTTCCCAGCCTGTGGTAAACGCTATTGAATTCTTACAAATCCTTGTGTTTTGCAGAGGCTCAAGGACCTCAGCAGCCCCATCCCGGAGGCCCCTGGAGCCGCCCAAAGCGCTGGGAGTGCAAGGGGCACGCACGGGGGATGCACCAAGAGGTATTTTCGGTCCTAGAGGTATTTTCTACTCCTAATTGCTGCCTCTTGGCTGCGGAAAAAAACACCAGTCTGCCAAAGAAAACAAAATATCATTCCTGTTTTTGGGATCCAGGACAAGCAAAGGAAAAGCCACGCAGACTCTTCTGAATATCTGTAAATACCATCTCCCTCGCTCCTGTTGAAGACCCAGGGGGGCTGCCGGGATGTGGGGTCACTTCAAGGAAACCCAGGAGCTCCTTGGTCCAGGGATGGACGCCAGCAGCCCCTGTGGGCACACCAGGAAGGTGCCATGGGGCCTCCAGAGCCCCCAGCCCTGATAAAGGAGCCAAAAATGTTTGGGAACCTGGTGCAGAGAGACCCCTGTAACGCAGCACCCACCCTGAGGTGCTCCACAAGGGCTGGCTGGGTGACCCCCCTGCCCGACTCCTGCTGCTCCTCCTGTGACACAGCCCAGCACGGGGACCCCCGGCACATCCAGGGCCACGACCGGGACAAGCAACGGAGCTCCGGGGGCCTAGGTCCCTCCCTGTGCCCCATCCCCGGCCACAGCAGGGAGCACGGGGGATCTGGGTCCCCACTCCCATGTCCCATCCCCGGCTGGAACGGGGAGCACCAGGGAGCACCGGGAACCTGGGTCCCACCTCATGTCCCTTCCTGCACTGAAGCAGAGAGCACTGGGCACCTGGGTCTCCCCCCACATACCCCATACTGGGTCAGAGTGGGAAACACTGGGGAGTTGGGTTCCTCCCCCCAGCAGCGTGACCTATAGCAGGCCAAAGCAGGGACCACCGAGGACTCATGTTCCCCCCGACCCTACGCCCTGTTCCAGGCTGGAGTGGGGAGCACTGGGGACTTGATGGATGCCCCCTCCTGTACCCCATCCCGTGCCAAAGGGGGGAGCACCGGGGATCTGGGTCCCCACTCCCGTGCCCGATCCCAGGGTGGAGCCGGGAGCACCGAGGACCTCTGGGCACCCAGATCCCCCCCCGTACCCTATCCCGTGCTGGAGCAGGGAGCACTGTGGACTCGGGTGCCCCCCTCTCGTGCCCCATCCTGTGCCAAAGCGGGGAGCACCAAGGACCCGGGTGTCCCCCTCCCATACCCCATCCTGGGCCGGAGGGGGGAGCACCGGGAATCCGTGTCCCCCCTCCCATACCCCATCCCGAACCACAGCAGGGAGCACCGGGATGCACCAGGGACTCGGGTCCCCAATCCCCGTGCCCCATCCCGGGCCGGAGCGGGGAGCACCGGGAAGTGCAGGGGAGCACCGGGGAGCACTAGGGACCCGGTTCCCCCCTACCCTTGCCTTCCCGTGCCCCATCCCGTGCCGCAGCAGGGAGCACCGGGAAGCACCGCGGAGCACTAGGAACCCGGGTCGTCCCCCCCCCCACGCCCCGTGCCCCATCCCGGGCCGGAGCGGGGAGCACCAGGAACCACCGGGGAGCACCAGGGACTCGGGTGTCCCCCCCGTGCCCCATCCCATGCCGGAGCGGGGAGCACCAGGGACTCGGGTGTCCCCCCGTGCCCCATCCCATGCCGGAGCGGGGAGCACCAGGGACTCGGGTGTCCCCCCGTGCCCCATCCCGGGCTGGAGGGGGGAACACGGGGGAACACCAGGCACCCAGTTCCCCCCGCGCCCCATCCCGTGCCGGAGCGCGGAGCACCGGGCTGGCCCCGTCCCGGCGGGGCGGTGCGCGGGGCGGTGCGCGGGGGGGGGGGGGGGGGGGGGCGCGGGGCGGTGCGCTGGGGGCGGGGGGGGGCGCGGAGCGGGCGCGGAGCGGGGGCGGCGCGGCGGGCGCGGAAGATGGCGGCGGGCAGGCGCGCCCCGCGCACCGGGCTGCTGGAGCTGCGCGGCCCCGGCGGGCAGTGGTTCCGCGTCCTCCTCAGCCTGACCGAGGACGTGCTGGGGGTGACCCCGGCCGACGGCCCCGGCCCCGGCCCCGGCCCCGGCGAGGCCCCGGCGGCGCAGCTGAACGGCGGCGAACCGGGCTCCGCCGTGCCCGAGGCGCTCGCCAACATCAGGCGCACGGTGCGCGTCGTCAAGCAGGACGTGGGGGGGCTCGGCATCAGCATCAAAGGTGAGGGTCGGGGCGCTGGGGGGGGTCCCGGGGCGGCGGGGGAGTCCCCTGGGCGGCGGGGAGACACCGGGACCTGTTGCTGCCGCTTTTCCAGCGGCTCGCTCCCAGGCTTGGAATAAAACCCCGCTGGGGAGTGCGGGGGCGGGGTTGGGGGGGGTGTGTGTGGAGAGGAGCTGGGGCTGGGGTCGGGGTTTTCACACACCCAGGCACTGCCCCGACCCAGCCCCATGGCAGGATGAGGAAGGGGACGCGTGGCGGTGATGGCACCCAGAATGTCCCCAGCCCAGGGAGAGAGCAGCGCTTTGGGGTGCAGCAGTGACCGGCCGGAGCGGGGGGGTCCCCGGCATTTGGGAGCTGGAGGGGGATCCCCCCACCTCTCTGTGTGCAGTGGCAAGGGGCTGTCTCATGAGGCAGCTGGGACCCGCAGGGTACCCAGTTACACAAAAGCTGCCCTTTTCGCAGCCAAAGGGAGGGCTCTGCTGGCGTGTCCTTGTCCCCTCCGTGCCACCGTGCTGAGCAATGCCCCTTTTAAACTGTTGGCAAAACGAAGGGAGCGATTGTAAAGCCTTTGGAGATCTCAAGGCTCTCAAGCTGGGAGATGTCCGCTCCTGGAGAGCCCAACAGTGGGATAATCCCTGTTTTCCCTCCCGAGCTCCGTGACTCGCCTGAACTTCGGGCTGGAAACTTCTTGGGGCAGGGATGGCGTTTCTGCCTGCCTTTGCTTTCCAGGCGGCTCCGAGCCCGTTTGGAAGCTGGGTGAAAGGGGGCTGGAAGAGGCAGGCGAGGGACCGCGGTGGTGCGGGGGCCAGAGGGCTGGTGGCTCCTGCTGCGGGGGTGCAGTCAGGGCAGCCCCCAGGCTCGGCAGCCCGCCGGGATGGCTCTTGCCTCCTGACGTGGCTTCTTCTCCTCCCAGCTTGGAGGGGACGCGGCCTCCGGCTCCCTCTGGAAGTGCAGAGGTTTTGCTATCTAGATGTCCCGGTGCTGGCACTGGATGGAAAGGGTGCCACTGGCTGTGTCTGCAGGGTGCCCGAGCCTGCCAGCCCCTCTTTTTGGGAAGCATAGAGCCCCCTTCGCAATAACCCCTTGGCTGCCAAGTTATTGCTCGCTCTGTGGCTCTCCCAGGAAAGGAGAAATGTCGCTTGGTTCAGTTGAAACTTTATTTTTGCAGTGACGTATGTGTAAACGAAGTAGTCTCCATCCAAAGGGGGAGCTGGAAGCTGATGGGGGTGGTGGGGGCAGCCCTGCCAGCGCCCCTGCTGCTGCTGGGGGAGGGCATTGCTCCTCTCCCCCGGGTTGCTGGTGCTTCCCCGTTCAAAACCCTGCCAGCCCTGTTTCACCCGGGGATGCTGCGCCACAAACTGGGGTGCGGGTGGGGTGTCCTGCCTCGGGGACGCGGCGAGGGGACGGGCACGGTGGCTGCGGGGCTGGCCTTCCCCTGGCTGGTGGGGGGGCTCTGGGTGTGGGCAGGGGGTCTCGGTGCAGCCCGGGTGAGGAGCTGCTGCGGTAGGGACGGGCTCGGCAGCTTGGAGCAGCCCCCGCGGGGGCCTCGTGACAGCTGATAACTGGAGCCCTCCGAGGGGCTTGGCAGGCGTCTGAGCGAGGAAATGCTTGTGGCACCGGCTGGGAACAGCCATGGAGCGGGCGGTGACAACAGGCTTGGGCTCAACATCTCCCTCCGGGATGAGAGATCGTCTCATGGAGGCTCCTCAGGACGGCACGTCGCGGGGTGCCCATTCCCGGGCTGGGGCTCGGAGGGGGCTGCTGCACCCCTGCTCCCCGGCACGCAGGCAGCAACACTGCCGACATCTCCCCGCGGGTTCAAAAGTTAACGTGCAAATTGATCTCCTCCAGCCGCCGGAAGGTTTTGAATAGCATCCTTTTAGGCTGGGGGACGGGGAGCAGCAGGTAAAAAGGGCTTCTGTGCCGAGAGGAGCAAACGGCCGGGTTGGTTCACTTCTCCCTGGCTCCATCGCCTCTCCAAAAAACATGTCTTATCTGTTTAGATCGTGAAGTCCTTGGAGCAGGGATGGTTGCTCAGCACACACAAGTAATAATGCAAATAAAGACATGCTTTCCTGCCAAAATTGATGGGGAGATGGCCAGGGTACGTGTTCGCTCTGCGAGGAAATCTGCGACTGTTCAGAGTGGGTTTGGAGCAGTCATCTTTGCTGTAAATCCTTGTGGTATTTTGGCTACTGTGGCTATTACGAGTGTGCCACGGACATCCAAGGACATGGGGCAGCAGGATGTCCCGGCATGGCCGAGCGCTGGGAGAAGGGCTCAGCCTCACCAGGAGACCCGAGCATCCCCCTGCCCACCCGCTCCTCCCTGTGCTCCGACAGCCACAACCCCTTCGTTTCTTTTCTATTCCAAGGTGGCCGAGAGAATAAAATGCCCATCTTGATCTCCAAGATCTTTAAGGGGCTGGCAGCGGATCAGACTGAGGCGCTGTACGTGGGGGACGCCATCCTCTCCGTCAACGGGACCGACCTGTCCGAGGCCACGCACGACGAGGCAGTGCAGGCGCTGAAGAAGACGGGCAAGGAGGTGGTCTTGGAAGGTAGGAGACAAGGGTGTGAGGGAAGACGAGGGTCCGTCTTCTGGGGGGGCTGATCCACATTTTTCCCAGCAATGTACCGGGAGCATGGGGATGGCATGTCATCTGCATATGTATTTGCATACTCTTTCAAATGGAAAACAACATGTGCAGACTGGTTTGTCTGCGCATCCGGAGAGCTGGAGGTAACTGCTGGGATCTCCCTCTGGAGAGGGAGAGACGCGTGTGTCTCCACTCGATGCCCAGCGGCTCTGTCTCCCCGCTGCGGGACCGCGGGCAGGCAGCGACGGGAGCTGTGGGACGTGTTTATGGGGTTTGCCGCTTTTCTGTCCTATGGCATCACCCTGAGGCCATGGAAAACTTTTTCTGCTTTCCCTGTGATTTTCCTTTCAGCCTGCATCCTGAGCTGGAGCGGGGCTGTGCAGCTCTGCGGGCTTTGCCAGCGGGGAGGGGGTACGCCGGCACCCCAATCCTTGCTGGGCACCTCTTGGTTTGCTGGGCGGGTGCTGGGCGGGCAGGAGGAGCTGCGGGGGGCAGGCAGGGCCAGCTCGGGAGCGCAGTCCCGGGAGCTGCCTCCCCGTGGGGTGCCCGGCAGCTGAACCCCAACCACAGCCCCTCCGATCTGGCAGCTGAGGCTACAAACATCCCAGGGACTGCAGAATCACAGAATGGTTTGGGTTGGAAAGGACCTTAAAAGACCATCTTGTTCCACCCCCTGCCCTGGGCAGGGACACCTCCCACCAGACCAGGTTGCTCCAAGCCCCGTCCAACCTGGCCTTGAACCCCTCCAGGGATGGGGCAGCCACAGCTTCTCTGGGCAACCTGGGCCAGGGGCTCACCACCCTCACAGCACAGAATTTCTTCCTGATATCTCATCTAAATCTCCCCTCTTCCAGTTTGAAGCCATTACTCCTTGTCCTATCAAAGGAATCCCAGGATCCTATCAAATGATCACAGCCTTTGCTGTCCCAGGGGAGGCTGAAGCTGGTCCCCTGGGAACACGCTCTCTCTTGGCACCAAGTGGCCAGTCCCTGGTGTTTCCCAGCCCTGTGGGGGCTGGCACCCTGCAGGACCTCCCTGGGGAGTGGGTGAGGGCTGGCGGGTTGGGACCGTGGGAGCCCTGAGGCCGGGATCCCGGTTTTCTCCTGTCTATCTGTGCTTGGCCACCCTTTGCCAGCTTGGCCGGGCAGGGCTGAGCCCCCAGGATCTGTCCCCCAGCATGGGACCCTTCCTCTCGCTGCCAACCAGCCCCCTGGGCCACCCCAGCGAACCGGGAAGGTCTTGGCACTGGAGACGCTTCCCAGTGCAGTTGTGGGGCTGCAGATCCCAAAGGGAGGTTTTTCTGTGGGGGGAGCACTCTGGGCTCCGCTTGGACAAAGAAGAGCTCTGTGTCTTCTGCTGCCAGCGACCGCTGTGGTTTCTTGCTTTTCCTGCGCCTTCCCCAGATTGTCTCAGCTCCAGATTTTCATTTTTAGCTTTGCTCAGCCCTTTTCTGCTGTGGGTTCCTCCTCTCCTGGGAGCCGCAGGACCACGGTTCAGCCGGAGGAATGTGCTGCTCTGCACAGCTGCCGGGAGCAGATAGGGTTGTTGGTGGGGTTGGGGTTGGTTGTTTTTTTTTTTTTTTTTTTTTGACCAAAGAGAAATACAAGAGCCTCTTTCTCTGGGAGTCTGCGAAATTCCTCCCCGCAGCCGCTGTTCTCGGACTACCCTCTCTCTATTATTTTCTTTTCATCCTTTACTTTGGCGTGGGTTTCCTTTCTGCTAGAGGTCCTGGGGGAGGTGGAGATGAGCTGCTCTTTCTGCAGAGAGAACAACAACTCTCCCTGGACCAGCTCCTCCTCCTCCTCCTCCTCCTCCTTCTTGTCCTCCTCCTCCATGCCCCTGGGGAGCCACCAGGTTGCCCTCCCGGGAGGCAGCTGCAGGCAGGGCCTTTGCTGTAGCTCGCTGAGCTCAGGTATGACCCGCTGGGCTTCTTAATTAATTACAGTTCCCAGCAGGTACCCTTGGGAGGAGAGCGGGGCTGGGCTGGCTCCCACTGCGACACGCTGGAGGCTTTGGGATTAGTTTGTAGCCGATGCCATCAGGCTTCCGTGGCACAGTGTTCCTTGGGAAGCAGCCGGAGCCGGGCAGGGGTCTCTGCTGCTCATCCGATCGCAGACATTGGGGACACCCACGGTGCATTTCCATCTCCTCCCTATTTTGGGTTTGCCAGCGTGGTACAGCCCTGCCCGTGGAGGATGGTGGGGCTGGCACCGTGGCGCAGTCCCCATCAGGCTGGCACTGCCATGTGGAGGTGGTGGTCCTGCCTTGGGTTGGGGTGTCCCCTGCCACCCCCGTGGCTCTCCAGGAGCCGGCCCAGGGAGGGCTGGCAGGGCTGGGGGGCAGAGGGTGGCGTTACAGTGCCCGAAGGGTGTTAATGGGGGACTTCCCTTCTCCCTTCTCCTGCTTGGGCTCACGCCAGGCCTTGGAGAAAAGCACCCTGGTGTCGCTTAGGTGCTTTCTGGTGCTGCCAGATGTGACTGCGACTTCCTTTATGGTTGCTGTAAGTACCAAAACTGAGTAGTTTGGTGCAGCCGGTGCCCATTTGCCGCCTTGCTTCTCCTGGCTGCATTTATTCCCGGTTTTAGGAGTTTTTAGGGTAGTTTGCAAGCGGCGTCGCAGCAGGTAACAAAAACTGGGAGAGCTGGCACCTCCTCGCGGGGTGGTGAGCTGGGGTGAGACTCTCCCAGAGGGCAGAGCTGGGAGATGACGCGGTTTCGTTTGGGCATCGGCGGTGGCTCCGCGTGCCGGGTCTCACCCCGGGCTGCGCCGCTCCGCTTCTGGCTCCTGGGTGTTACTGCTGTCCGGGCGTGAGGACACACAGACACCCCTCGCTGTGTCCTGCCAAGGTTTTTTCTGGACGTGCCAAACTACTCTCTTGATATTTGCGGGAGGAGTTTGACTGTATTTGTATTACATTGTTATTTTGGGGAGAATTGCTTTCCCTTACCCTATTTTTCCCTTGGTGTTTTGTTTTTTTTTTTTTTTGCGTTGCTTGGTATCCAGAGACTCTCCATGGTGGGGGAAAAGCTGATAACATCCTTCCAGCTCCTTTTGGTGCCAGGGGTGGTTTTCCTGGCAAGGCCCCTGTGCTTATCAGTGCTGGGAGAGAACTGGGAGCAGTGGGGAGGAGGAGCTGGGACAGCCATGGCATCTTGCCTCTGTGGCAGCCCGTGGCTTTCTGGCCACGGGGCAGCTCCTGGAGTTGTCACAGCTCTCCAGAACTTGCTCGGCCAAGTAATAGCTTGGAGGTTTGAAATTCAGAAAGGCTAAAGGGGGGTCAGTAGAGCGCGGTGCTGGGATGCCCGGCTCCGGTGCGCCAGTTGCCCCAGCTGTGAGAAGCCCGGTCACAGAGGGTGGAGGTGTGCATGGTGTGAAATGGGAAATACCCACAAAACTGAGGTGACCCTGGGGTAAATAACACATGATGCAAAATGTAAGGGGGTTTCGAGCAGAGGTGGGTGGTGGCGACTGGGATTTGTGTGGTTCCCTGTCGTTGCTGCCCTTCGGAGCTCAGAAGGGCTTCAGGAGAGAAAGCCCCAAGGTGGCCTCCAGCCCTTTGTAGGACACCAAAGTGAATGTCTTGTGGCAGACGTGGCCATCCTTGGGGTCTGAACAAGGGCTTTGCCTGTGGTAATGCTGCGTGTGCTCTCATGGTGTAAACGTGGTAATGAACCAAAAACGGAAACGGAGGCTTTGGACCTGCCCCGGGGATGATACAGACAGATGGTGAGGGTCCACATCCTCCGACCTCCTCCACACCTCACTGACCTGAAGTCTTGCTTTCCCTGGGGGGTTTTCCCAGGACTTTTCTCTCCTCCCATGGAAATGTGGAGAGTTGTCCTGTGATCTCCCTGGGATCACTCAGACCATGCGTCACCACAGGCTGTGCAGCACCGGGGAATATTTAGGAAAGAGCATGTGGCACTGAGTGTTGGGACAGGGGTAGGAGGGTTTGAGTTGAGGCAGCTGGGACCAGCAGCTGCTGCCTTGTTCGTGCTGGGAGACAGGGGCAGAGGACAGTCCCTGGGTGGGATCTGCATGGGGCAACTGTGGCAGGCACTGTGTTGAGCATTTTGGAAGCACGTCACAGCATTGGCTTGAAGTTTACAGGTCATTTCAGGGTGTCTCTCTGGGATGTGTGTTTGCTGACCGCCCCTGTTTCACATGTTCATTTTGCATCATTAGTCCTGGAACACAGAGGGATCTCCAGGATCTCTGTGGAAGCCTTCCTGATGTGATGGCCACAGATACAGTTGGACCTTTCTGACTTGTGGTGCTGTGCGGATGCTATTGGAGAGCTCTTGGAGGGGGGAAACGGCAGGACCCATCCTACCCCTGCCTGGCAGTGCAGTCTTAAACCTCTCTGTGGTGAATCCATGCCATGATCTCTGGGCTGAAGCAGAGCGTGCCGGCACTGGGCTGATGGCCCAAGCAGTGGGTGGGTGCTTTTGAGCCTGCTGCTGGGTGTCCTTGTGCCTGGGGCTGTTTTGGGCTGGAGGAAGGTTTGTGGCTCTTTGCTGAAGCTCTGTGGGGTCAGGAGCTTGGCTCAGGGTGGTGCTGAGCCACGGGCACGTGTGTGGGGCAAGACACGGTGACTCAGGATGGAGCGCGCAGGAGTGTTTGGTTTGGGTTTGTTCTCCATTCTTATGAGGGTTGGGCTCGTAGAGGGGGAGGATCTGTTACCCAAGAAGTAAAACCAAGCAATTTTCATAGAATCATAGAATGGTTTGAGTTGGAAGGGACCTTAAAGACCATCTTGTTTCACCTCCCTGCCCTGGGCAGGGACACCTCCCACCAGACCAGGTTGCTCCAAGCCCCGTCCAACCTGGCCTTGAACCCCTCCAGGGATGGGGCAGCCACAGCTTCTCTGGGCAACCTGGGCCAGGGGCTCACCGCCCTCACAGCAAAGAATTTCTTCCTGATATCTCATCTAAATCTCCCCTCTTCCAGTGTAAAACCGTTCCCCCTCATCCCATGGCTCCCCTCCCTGATCCAGAGTCCCTCCCCATCTCTCCTGGAGCCCCTTTAGGGACTGGAAGGGGCTCTAAGGTCTCCCCGGAGCTTTCTCTTCTCCAGGCTGAACCCCCCCAGCTCTCCCAGCCTGTCCTCACAGCAGAGGGGCTCCAGCCCTCCCAGCATCTCCGTGGCCTCCTCTGGCCCCGCTCCAACAGGTCTGTGTCCTTCTTGTGCTGGGATGGTGTTGCCCCTTTCCAGAGTGCCTAGGAGAAAAAAAAAAAAACCACCACAGAGGGAAGAGCAGAGCAGACCTAGGGCCTTTGGTTAAACATGTCCCTCGCTGCAGGGTTCGGGGCAGATGCGATGCTCCGGTGATGCTGTGGGCTTGGGAGCCCCTTTGCCATAACCCTTCTGCAGAGGGACCGTCCAGGCACCGTTGGCCACAAGCAGCTGGTCACACGTGGCCTTCTGGTGACTGCTGCTGTTCCCCCAAAACTTGAAATAAAGTGTTAGTGTAGTGCTTTGAGCAGTTAAAGGTCTTATTTGTCCCCTCTCCTCTGTCCTGGTGAGGGTCAGTGGTTCAGGCTGGCTCCCCAGGGGAGCAGGGAGCCCCCGTGGCTTTAGGGGCCACGTGGATTTGCCCAGCAGCCACCAAGAGGGCTATTTGCCCGCTAAAGGTGGCTTTAAGTCCACAGCAGCGAGTCAGAGTTTCTACCGAGTGATTTCTGGGGGGTGCTGACTAACAAGGAGAGGGCAACCAGCCTGGGAGCCCTGGCACTGCAAGATGCTAATTAAAAAAAAAAAAAAAATTAAAAAAAATTAAAGAATTACAATTACCAGTAGCAGCGATGATGCATAATATGGTCTGAGTTGTTTGCTTTGATGAGGTGGAGGTAATTCATTAATTAATTAACAGGTGATTCCGTGTGGTGAAGGGACTGGCAGAGTGTAAGTCAGCCCACGCTGGGGTCACCGGAGGAGACAGCAGCTCCCATGGGATGGTGGCCCAGCCCCAGTGCACAGTCCCCTGGGGACCACCGCAGCTTCCAGCACGTCCCAGCTCCCCATGCCGGCTCAGGGCCCCCCCATACTGCGGGAGCCCATCGGTGCTTCATCCACCAGCCTTAAATCCTCCTTAAAACCATGTGGCGGAGAGACGCGTGCTGGTTCTCCGTGCCCCGTCCTGGGCTGGGCACTGCTCCTCTCCTCCATGGAGGAGATGCTTGTCGGGACGTGACCCCACCACCGTGCAGCTAATGCTGGTGACGTCCTCCGCGTGCCTGGGGAGCCACGGGGACGCCGCTCAGGTTTCAGCGGCTGAATGCCATCTTTCTGAACTCCAATTAGTTCCCAGGCAGCGGGATAATAGCCGGTTCCCCGCTGCCAAGATTAATGACTCGGGGTAAAATCCAACGCAGCTCAAATGCCTGCGGGAAAGCGGCGGCTATTTATAACGGGGAGGCACAGGGCACGAGGCTGGTGGCCCCACGCTGCCTCCTTGGCCCCGTGGCCACCGCGGGGTAACCCGACCCACGTGCCACAGTGGCATCGCAGCCATTTATAGCCGTGTCCCGCTGGGGACAGGCAGAGTGGGGCACCCCGGGGGGCTCCGCTGTCCCTCACCGCTGCGGGATTTCAGGATGCAGAGGTTTTGGGGAGCTCGCTGGGACAGGAGCGAAGGGGAAGATGGGGGGTGGAGGGGCAGGTGAAGGGTGGGGATGGCAGGCTCTGCCTGCAGAGTCTCGCCTGCTGGGAAAAGGGCTTTTTTCTGGCTGATGTGGCTTTGCTGCGGCGATGGAGCTGGTCCACTGACCAGCCACCTACAAGAGTTGGCTGCAAAGCCAAGCTCGTGTCCCCCCCTCCTGCCACCCACAGCGCTGACTTGGACCTGGAGTGAAACCAGCGGTGACGCCTGGGGACGTGGCAGCAGGCACATGTCTGTCCCCTGGTGTTTTCCCCGAGGGCCACCAAGGGGAAGCCCTTCCCTGGAGCCACCAGCCCTATGGGGAGGACCATGACTGGTCCCATGGGGCTGTAGCATCTCCCCTCCTCATCCCAAGCTTTTTAGCCGGTGCTGCTGACCTAATTTTCTGGATGTAGCTACGGGACCCCATCGATTCACGGTGACTTTCCTCTCTCCCTTCCCCTGAGCTGTCTCTGAGGGAGCTGGCTCCGGGGCCAGACTCACTGGCGACTGAAAGCTGGTTTCTGCTCCCTGGTTTATAACTCGTGGGCAGGGCGATGCGAGCTGCCGGCACGTGGTTCGAGGCTTTTCCTGGGGCCAAGCCATGGTATTTGAGAGTTGTTGTTCCCCGTTGGCGGGGGGACCGGCTGTACCAGCACAGTTTGGACTCTGTAATTTTGGCCTGGGACTGCTGCCTGTTCCCCGCCCCCTGCCTCCGTGTGCCGCCCCGGGGACCCGGTGAGACTTGGATCTGTGAACTGATCCGGATTAAAGGAAAGAAAAAAAAGGGAGGAAAGGCCATTTTTACCCCTCACGAAGAGTTCCCTGGGCTGTGGTGGTGGGGCAGAGGCACTGGGAGGATCCTTGGTGTCAGGTCACCTTCTGGTCTGACCTTGCCCACCAGTGCCATCCCCTCCCCGTGCCCGCAGGAGTGCTGGGCAGAGGACCCTCCACAGCACCCATGGGTGACAGCTCTGGGGAGGTAACAGAGGAGGCACCGGCTCCAACACAGGGAGGGTGCGTGGGGTTTTTGGAGGGTGGATGGGTGCTGGCAGGCACGATGGGGCCACCCTGGTCCATGCCATGCCCTCAGCCGGGTGCTGCCTCTCTTCCAGTGAAGTACATGAAGGAGATCTCCCCCTACTTCAAGAACTCCTCCGCGGGGGCCACAGTCAGCTGGGACCCCTCTCCTGCCACCCTGCAGAAGCGGTCGTCCCCCCTCCTGCCCCCTCGGGACCTCCGGGAGGGCAGGACTGTGCCTCTGAAGATGTGCTACGTGTCCCGCAAGTGCCTCCCCGCCGACCCGGAGCACAGGTCAGGGCATGGTGTCAGGGGGTGGCAATGCCACTGTGGTGCCCTGGGTCACTGAGGGCCAGCGGGGACCCAGCGGGGCCGTGTCCCTGCAGGTACCTGGAGGTGTGCTCAGCGGACGGGCGCGTTGCCCTCTTCCTGCGGGCGAAGGACGAGGCCACGGCGCAGTCGTGGCTCAGCGCCATCCAGGCTAACGTGGGCGCGCTGCTGCCGCGGGTGAAGGAGGAGCTGCGAGCCCAGCTGGCGGGTGCTGGCGCGATGGCCGGACGGGACATCAAGCACGTGGGCTGGCTGACCGAGCAGGTACCCCCACGCCCCCCGCCACCCCATGCCACTGCGCTGTCGGTGGCCCTGACCCCTTCCCCTTGCAGCTGCCCAGCGCTGGCACCAGGAACCTGCTGGCCGTCCTCACCGAGAAGGAGCTGCTGCTGTACGGCAGCCTGCCGCAGAGCCGTGACGCCATGGGCAAGCCCGCGCACAGCTACCCCCTCATTGCCACCAGGTAGGGACCACCGGCCCAGCGCCCTCCTGCCCTGTGCAGGGGACAGGGTGATGGCAGTCTCCAGGGGTGGTGGCAGGGGTTGGGGGTCAGGGCGGAGCCCCACGGTGGTGGCAGAGGCTTTTGAGATGATGGTAGAGTCCCGAGGTGGTGGCAGGGCCCTGGGATGATGGCAGAGCCCTGGGGATAACGGTAGAGCCCAGAGAATGGTGGTGGTGTCTAGGGGTGGTGGCAGAGCCCTGGGCATGGTGGCAGTGTCCAAGGATGGTGATGGGGCACTGGGGATGGTGGCAGGGTGCTGGGATTGGTGGTAGAGCCCTGGGGAATGGTGGTGGACAGTGGGGGTGGTGGCAGAGCCCCAGGGTGGTGGCAGTGACTGGGGGTGGTGGCAGGGCTGGGAGTCAGAGGTGAGCCCCGGACGTGGTGGCAGCTGAGGGTCAGAGCAGAGGCCCCGGGATGATGGTAGAGCCCCAGGGGTGGTGGCATTGCCATGGGGTGATGGCAGGGGCTTGTGGTCAGGGCAGAGCCCCAGGGGTGGTGGTGGAGCCCCAGGGTGGTGGCAGAGGCTTTTGGGATGATGGCAGAGTCGTGGGGTGGTTGCAAGGCCCTGGGATGATGGCAGAGCCTGGGGGATGGTGGCAGTGTCCAAGGATGGTGACAGGGCACTGGGGATGGTGGCAGTGTCTAGGGGTAGTGGCAGCATCCAGGGGAGGATGGTGGAACAGTGGGGATGGTGGCAAGGAACCGGGAATGGTGGCAGACAGTGGGTATGATGGCAGTGTCCAGGGGTGATGGCAGAGCCCCAGGGTAGTGGCAGTGACTGGGGGTGGTGGCAGGGGCTTGCAGTCAGGGCAGAGCCCAGGAGTGGTGGTGGAGCCCAGGGCAGCGTGCAGGGGTGGTGGCAGAGCACTGGGGATGGTGGTTGGACACTGAGGGTGGTGGCAGAGGCTTTTGAGACGATGGTGGAGTCCAGGGATGGTGGCAGGGCCCTGGGATGATGGCAGAGAAGTGGGGATCGTGACAGAGCCCTGGGCATGGTGGTGGTGTCCAAGGATGGTGGCAGTGCACTGGGGGTGGTGATAGTGTCCAGGGGTGGTGGCAGGGGCTGCGGGTCAGGGCAGAGCCCCAGGGTGGTGGCAGTGCCCTGGGATGTTGGCAGAGCCCTGGGGATGGTGGCGGTGACTGGGGTGGGGGCAGTGTCCAGGGGTGATGGCGGGGCACTGGGGATGGTGGCAGTGTCCAGGGGGTGGTGGCAGGGCACTGGGGATGGTGGCGGTGTCCAGGGGTGGTGGCAGAGACCCATGGCAGTGGCAGGGTGCCCGTGTCGGGGGGGGGATGAAGGCCGGCGGGGGGGACACCTGCGGGGGGGGTCTGGCCGCGGAAGGGGCTGGCGGTGCGCGTCCGCGGGGCTGCAGCGCCCCCTGCCGGCCGCGCCGCGGCACCGCCGCCGCCGAGCGGGGTTGGGACGGGGAACGGGGCGCGGAGCAGGGCTGGGACGCGGGGAGGAGCGCGGGGCGGTGTGGAGCGGGGCTGGGATGCGGTGAGGAGCGTGGAGCAGGGCTGGGACGCGGGGAGGAGCGCGGAGGGATGTGGAGCGGGGCTGGGATGCGGTGAGGTGCGCGGAGGGATGCGGAGCGGGGCCGGGATGCGGTAAGCAGCGCAGAGTGGGTTTGGGATGCGGTGAGGAGCGCGGAGGGATGCGGAGCAAGGCTGGTATGCGGTGAGGGGCACGGAGTGGGTTTGGGACGCGGTGAGGAGCGTGGAGGGATGCGGAGCAAGGCTGGGACGCGGTGAGGGGCACGGAGCGGGTTTGGGATGCGGTGAGGAGCGCGGAGGGATGCGGAGCGGGGCTGGAATGCGGTGAGGTGCGCGGAGGGATGCGGAGCGGGTTTGGGATGTGGTGAGGAACGTGGAGGGATGCGGAGCAAGGCTGGTATGCGGTGAGGAGCGCGGAGTGGGTTTGGGACGCGGTGAGCAGCGCGGAGGGATGCGAAGCAGGGCTGGGACGTGGTGAGCAGCGCGGAGGGATGCGGAGCGGGGCTGGGATGCGGTGAGGAGCGTGGAGCGGGGCTGGGATGCGGTGAGGAGCGTGGAGCGGGGCTGGGATGCGGTGAGGAGCGTGGAGCGGGGCTGGGATGCGGTGAGGAGCGTGGAGCGGGGCTGGGATGCGGTGAGGAGCGTGGAGCGGGGCTGGGATGCGGTGAGGAGCGTGGAGCGGGGCTGGGATGCGGTGAGGAGCGTGGAGCGGGGCTGGGATGCGGTGAGGAGTGCAGAGGGATGTGGAGCGGGGCTGGGATGCGGTGAGGAGCGTGGAGCAGGGCTGGGATGCGGTGAGGAACGTGGAGCGGGGCTGGGATGCGGTGAGGAGTGTGGAGGGATGTGGAGCGGGGCTGGGATGCGGTGAGGAGCGTGGAGCGGGGCTGGGATGCGGTGAGGAGCGTGGAGCAGGGCTGGGATGCGGTGAGGAGCGTGGAGCGGGGCTGGGATGCAGGGCGGTGTGGAGCGGCGCTGAGTGGCGGTGCGGTGCCACAGGCTGGTGCACTCGGGGCCGGCCAAGGGCTCGGCGCTGTACGAGGCGGAGCTGTCGTTCGCGCTGCGCAGCGGCACCCGGCTGGGGGTGCAGACCCACCTCTTCAGCCTGGAGAACCCCCGCGACCTGGCGCTATGGACCCGCCTGCTGGTGGACGGCACCCACGGGGCCGCCGAGCTGGTCCAGGAGGTCTCGACAGGTCAGCGGGGAGCTGGGGGGTGGGATCTGGGTGGCGGCATGGCCATCCTCCCTCTCACCCCTGTCCCTGTCCCCAGCCTGCACGTGGAAGGGGCAGGATTGCACCCTGTCCATCCACATCGACAAGGGCTTCACCATCTCCACCACCGAGCCTGGGCTCAGCAAGACCATCCTGCTCCAGCAGCCCTTCGAGAAGCTGCAGATGTCCTCTGATGACGGCACCAAGATGCTCTACCTGGACTTTGGTGGCCCGGAGGGAGAGATAGTGAGTTGGCTTTACCTTCACCAACCCCCACCCACACTCCCACCGGTCCTGGGGGAAGAGGGGAAGCAGAGCACCCACCCCGTGCACACCACCCACCCACCCACCCCTGGCCACACGCAGCCCCCCGCCATGCACAGCCCTTCCCAGGGCCCCAGTAAGGCTGTGGTGGGGTTCGGGGCGCTCTGGGTGGTCCCTGCCTTCTCCACAGCAAGCAGAAAGCTGACTGCTCCATTGCAAACATCCCTCCGTTCCTTTCTTACAGCAATTGGACCTTCACTCCTGCCCCAAAACCATCGTCTTCATCATCCACTCCTTCCTCTCGGCCAAGGTGACCCGGCTGGGGCTGCTGGCATGAAGAAGGAGCCGAGCACCGGGCAGAGCAGCCCCAGCCCCCGGCTGATCTATGCACCTCCCTCCAGGCCAGTCCCAGCCCCACGCCATCCCCAGGAGCCCAGACCCCCCACGGGGTCATGCCACCCCCAAGGAACAGCACCATCCCTCTGGGAAAAACAACTCCCGGGGCGTCTGGGGGCAGCGGTGGGGTGAAATCCCTCATGGATGGCAGCACCGGGACTTCTGCTGTCCCTTCTTCCCCTCGTTCCTCCCACTCCGATGCTCGGCAGCGGCTGGAGAAGCCCGGTCAGAGCCCGGTCGTCACCCCAGTGCCTTGTGAGATGATTATTTTCTGTACAAAGAACCCGTTTGTATCGATGTTTTATATTTATATTGCCCAGTATAAAATGCTGATGTGGCAGGTCTCGCCTGCCTGGCTTGGACACCCCCCCGGAGCGTCCCCAGGTCCCGCAGCATGAGGACGCGTGTCTGTCCCCAAGACAAGACAACCCGAGGGCTGGAGCCCGGAGCCAGCTCCACAGCGCGTGAGAGATGGGAACTGCAGATCAGCTTTATTTGCCAAATTTTTCCAGATTGTACCGAACGATAGGAACCACTTTTCTTTGTCGGAGTTGGATGGTTCGTTTTATTTTTGCTCAACTCCTGCGTCACTTTATTTCTCGGTTTAGGGGGGAGCGTTGTCAGGTGGCTGCTGGGAAACAACTTCTTTTATGAACCAAAAAAGATGCTGCATGAAAATGCCTTTTTTTGGGGGGGGGGTCAAATAAACATTGCAGATCACAACCAGCAGGAGCCAAGATCTGTCTCCTGGTTTTGCTTGGAGAAGTAGAAAATCTGTTTGTGGGCAATACTCGGCCTGTGCCTCGGGGTGTTTTCTGCTGGGGAAAGGAAGGGTTTCGCTTGGAGGCTGTAGGATGTTGCTGTGGTGCTGGTCTGGGGATGCTGGGCACCCTGGCGGGGGGGGTTCGCATGGGGACAAAGAGTCTTTTAAGTCACGCGACGCTGCTGGGCGCAGCAGAGAGAGACATGCTGATGCCCGTGCCAGCTTTGGCGATTCCAGGTGGGTTTGCGTGCCCTGCGCTTCGCGCTTTGGGATGCTCAGCGGAGGGCGGGCATCATTTCCAAACGCAGAAAAGTCGCGTGTTTTGCTTTTTATTACTTTTCCTTTCTCCAGTAGAAAGAGCCGCCTGGCTGGGTGGCAGCAGAGGCTTTGAACATTGTTCCCTTCATGTGCCAGCCACCTTGCCAGGTAAGCGGGGCGCGAAGGCAGGTATGGTTATGTTGTCTGCGGGCTCCTGGCACGCCTGTGGCACGGCCTGAATTTACTGAGCGCTTCCCGGTGATGCAGCCTGTCCTGGCAGATACTCAGCACTGCGCACCAAGGCTGCGTGTAGACACCGGTCCTCAAGGTGTCCCCGGGAGCTTGGCGGGAGCTGTCAGCCACCCAGTGGTCCCCCGTCTCCTCAGGGAAGGTGCCGTGCCGGTGCTGGGAGCCATTGGTGTGGTTTAACGAGAGATGTCATTTGCCGACATGTTTCTACCGGGGCAGCGGCAGAGCTCTCAGCGCAGGGGGACAGGGATGGGAAAGTGCCATGTTCACAATGCTGCGCACCCAAATTCTGGTTTAACCACCTCCTTTTATCCTGGTCCTCTATGTGAGGGAGCCCAGAGTCTCCCAGGACATTACCCCGGGAGAAGGCTAACACTCAGGCTGCAAGGCTGAATAATGGCAACTGATGAGCAGCAAAATAATATCGTTTTTAGTGATAAGCCGCGCATCCTGTTGCGCTGCACGGAGCCGCCCCTGGCAGCGGTGAGGTGCGTCGGCAGTGTGGCTGCCTTTGGAGCCGCGTCTGAGAGTGGGAATGCCGGTGTTCCCGCAGGGGCCGTGGGTGACGTGCCGCTCCTGGGGCACTGGGAAAGCGGAGGTGGCACTTGCAGGGGAGGAGGCTGCCGGCTGCGGGGTTTCGGCTCTGGTTAGAGCGAATCTCAGCGCCCCACTGGGAAATTGATGACTTGCCTAATGAAGATGAGCCGATCCCTGGCAGATGAGAGCGGGTGCAGTTATTTGGGCTGGGGGGAGGCTGCCCCTGTGTCCTGGGGGAGGCGTTTTGGGGAGGACGTGGTTTGCCATGTGCAGAACCAGTCCCAGGCTGGGGCAGGGCACCCGATGCTGTTGCAGCCCTTGGGGTGCGGGGTTGGGGCGGGGGGAAGCAGACCATAAGCTGCAAAAAATGGAAGGACAGCAATAAAAATGCAAAGCAACCAGGCAGGGGGTTGCATGCCGTTTGAGCAGGGAGAAAGCACAGGATCAGCTTATTTGGGGAAAACAAATCGTTCTTATGGGGCGCATAAAGCACTCAGTGTCTCCGCGCTTTGCGGGACAGGGTGCTGGAGAGGGGGCTCCAGGAGGTTCACCCCCCTCCCAGAGCCCCATGACTGGCAGCAATAATCTTGTATGATGAACAAGCCCCTACTTTTTATTGCACATAGCCGTCAGATTTGCAGGAGACCTTGCAAAATGGATTTGCAAAAGGGAGGGGAGGGGGGGGGAAGAAAAAAATCCCCCACATTACTAACTGTTAAATCAATACAACAAGTAATTTAGAAACAGATGGTGTATTTTTCTATGATCAAAAGCATGTCTGCACAAAGAAACACATTATAACTGCAATTTACCTTCCTCTTCCAGCCCTGCAGCCATTACTCTTTGGGGTGCGTTCCAATAAAAGAGGGAATCACTCCCAATCCAGAGCAGATTTCCTATTAATCTTATAGACCGCAAACTGCCTTGACTTTACCAGCGCCGCTCAGGCAGAGCGTCCCGCTCCCTGCCTGGGCTATGAAAGAAAGGGCTCAGTTCAGGGATGGACGTTTCTTTTCTTTAAATTCTTTGCATTTGCTGTTGATGATAGGGTGGGGATTTCCTCCCTTTATCCCCATTTATGGGGTTCACCCTTTTGGCACCATGCTCTGCTTAATGGGATCCTTTCCCTGATGATGCTCTTGCCAAGGAGCAATAAGCGAATAAGACAACGGCCTTTTATTTCTCCGACTGATGTGGCACCACCCAGAAACAGAGGATGTAAATTGCCCCCCAAGAGGAGCCTGTGGGAGCTGGAGATCTCCCCTTGGGTCCTGCAGCATCATTGATTCCTGGGAAGATGCCCAGAGAGGAGACGTGAGCATCCCGGGGACGGTGGTTATTTTCCAGGCTGCTGCCGAAGGATCAAGGCTCATCAAAGTCTTGGGGAAAAAAAACCAACATTGCAATTATTTCCTAAAACTCCTGGTTTTCCTTAAATTCCCAATTCTCATTGATGTAAATGCCCAGAAGCGTTCAGATATACGGAATCACCACCGAATTTCTCTGCCTGGGGAAGGTTTTGGGGTGGGCAGCGGGGACGTGTTCCGGGTGCAGGATGGCATCAGTACGGAGCGATGTGCGCTCCTGCTTGGGACCGCACCATGCCACTCCCTGGGGAGGAAGAACAGCTCATCGGGGTTTTATTCTTTCAGGCACTTTTATGGCAGGACTAATATTTTGGAAAGCAGCTTTAAAATAAATATAATGAACTCAGCTTCTGGAACTGGAATGATGGTAAATGGGCGCAGATAAAAAGCAGATTTCCTCCGCTGAGTCACTCCGAGGAAACGGCAGTTTTATTTGGCCACCGTGAAAGAGCTTGGGGAGAGGGGATTTTAAAGGTGCTGCGAGTGTCGCGGAAATGGATGGCAAATGGGAAAGGGGGAGGAAAAAAAAAAAAAGCCTGATTTTTGCTGTCTCTGTGGTGCTCCCGGGGTGCTGGTCGCTGGTGCGGGGGGATGGAAGTGGAGTTGCAGAGACATTGGCACCCAAAAAGCTTCGATGCTGGCCGAAACCATGCACAGGGAGACGCAGGCGATGGCGGTGGGGCTGGCAGCAACCCGGCTCTCCTGCCATCCCTTGTCCTTTGGGAGCAAATCTGCCTGGGACACGGCAAGGTGAGCCCTTCCTTTCATCCGTGGGGAAACCCGGCGCTGTCAGCATCCCCGGCAGACACGTCACAAGCGGGAATTTTCCCCAGAAATGGCTTTTCCAGGTCACGAGACCTGGAAAAGAGCCCTGAATGAAGGAGCTGGAGAGGGAAGAGAGAGATGCTGCGGGAAGAGTGATTAGGTTGTCCCCCGGTGTTTGCTCACCCTCGGCAGAACACTGTTTCCCTCCCGATGCCGCTTGTACTTTCCATTAGTCGGCTCTGACCTTTTAGTGCCGTAATCAAACAAGACAACCTAACGCTTAAATCTGAGCGTTTAGCGCTGACATTTACAATTGGTTCTCGAGTTAAAGAGAGCCCGAATGAAAATTTCCTAGCAGACAGCATGCTGCGGGGAAAAGGGAATCAAATAATTCATTTGCTGAATACCAGGCGTTGCCGGCCCCCTTCAGCTGCCTGCCCGGGCCCGCGCCGCCTCGCCTGGTATTTGTACTACAGCGTTTGTCATTAAAAAGTCAATATTCATCTGGAGTTAGTGTGGCGCGGCGGTGCCAGCCATCCCACAGACGTCTCCTGTTCGGGGTGCAGCGAAACTGTATTTGGCGTTTGATGAGTGTAAAGAGGAGTGAGCTCACCCAGGCGGCAGCGGGGAAGCTACGTTAAATGTTACGGTTCGAAGGCGGTAATGAGGACGTTTCCTCTCGTTCAGCCTCGGCTGTGTCTTTGCCCGTGAGGGGAGCACTCAGGGCATCCCCTGGTGCGTCCCTTGCTGTGTGTCCGCATCCCCACGCGTGCCCCGCGGCGGCTGCTCGTCCCTGGGCAGGGATGGACTTACCCAGCCCCGTTCCCCCTGCGGGAACCGAGCCCCGAGGGTTTCGCAGGGTTTGCCTGCTGAGGGTGCAGGGCTGGTGGGACGCCGAGGCGTGCTGAGAGCCACGACACCCCTGGGCAGCCCCCATGTCCTGCACCCATCCCACCGCGGCGCTCCTGGCTGGTCCTCACGCAGCGCTGGCTGCCTCGTCTCCTCCGGGGCGATAACTTGCCGCTTGAGCCACTTAATTAAGTTAAAGCCATTAAAAAAAAATGAAATGCCTGGATAAGGTCTCCCATGCTGCTGCTCCCGACTTTCAGTGTTCCTCTTGCCTCCTCCAAACAGTAGCAGAAGCATCCGCCCTCCCTGGGAACAGCCGTGGCCCATAAATAAGCTTAAACTGTCCGAAATAGGTGTCCGAGTTGCGATCCTTCTCTGCCTTTTCCTTTTTGAAGAAATTAACATATTTGTTTAAATTACAGAAAACAGAACATATGTCCAAAAAACTTCTTATTACCATATTCTCCCAACGTCGCTTGGTGTGCTGCTTTTCTGAAGTACCGACGTTGTTCTTCTGCTGTGGGACATCCCGTTAGGATTTTTGCATGGGAACTGGGATCAGCATCTGCATCTACAACTGCTTTGCATCGAACACCGTTTCCCAAAGTAGCCGGACACGGAAATATTTGGCTGCGAGGAATGAAGAGTGGTGTCTGCAGGGTGTCCTGCGGTGCCCGGCTCTGCCCGGGGGTGGCTGGGTGGTGGCAGGAGAGGTCGGGCAGGGTGCAGCGGTGGGATGGAGAGGATGACGGTCGGGTCGTGGTACCAAGGAGGACTTGTGCAAACACACTCCTGCATCAGCGGCGGCGTGAACACTCAGCGCAACAGCCTGCCAGTTGCGTAAAAAAATAGGAGAAACACAGAGAAAAAAGCAGTATTTCTTCTGAAAAAGTTTTGTTTCTCACTTTTATCAAACTGCGCCTTAAAAATTGCGCTTTAAATGCGGTCGGCTCTCAAATGTGGATGTCTCTAGAAAACCGCAGGAGCTTCAGTAGCCGCAGCTGGGACACTGGCAGAGGGCACCCGGTCCCCCTCCACGGGTGCTGCTGGGAGCCCTGCCCAGCAGGGACGTGTCCCTGACCTGCAGGGACTTCATCTCCCCACCCCAGTAATTAATATTTTGCCTTGCATCCATTGGACTGCTGCTATTCCTCCTCCTTTCGTTCTTTATGGAAAATACTTGTTTCCTCCGTGCCGCCCCGGTGCTGTGCCCGCCTGCCGGGGTGCTCGGTCCCCCCCCAGCCCGCGCGTGTGACATCTCCATGGTGACAGAGCTTGATGCGAAATTGCGCGGCTCATGCGAGAAATGAGTCATGGATAACCCTTTTCTCCCCTCTGCGTTAGAGGTAAATCAAATTGCAGTGGGATAGGTTTTAACGCATGATGTTCTCAAGGAGACTCTCCCCCGAAACGCTGGGGGGTGGCTGATGGCAGAGGTTTTCAGCCATGTCCTTGGGTGGGGAATCTGCTTGTCTGGGGGGGACAGAGCTGGTTGGTGCGGGCAGGGAGAGGCCGTGCCCAGGTGGGAATCTCCTGGTTCAGCCCGAGCTTTTCCTCCATCTCTTTGGGCCCCGCTGGGACATCCCTTCGCCTCTCTGTGCCTCCGTTTCTGGCAGCACTGGCTGTTTCTGGCTTGACTGGTTTCCCACCAGCAGACCAGGACATCCCCACACCTCCATGGGGCTGGGCCTTATTTTCCCTTTCCCAGCTGACGCTCCCCTGCCATCAGATCTTCTCCAGGAACTCCACGTCCCTTCCCAGGGCTCTCCTGTGTGCTCCAGCTGCAGGCGAAGGGGCTCTGAGCAGCCTTTCCCTCCCCACTGGCATCACTCGGGGGGGTCCCAGGTCCTGGCCACCACAGCAGAGGCTCCTCCAGCAGCCTCCTGAGCCCTCCAGGGTGAAACACAACGAAGTACACCCACGTTTTCGTATTCCCCCCGTCTCCTCGCTGAACCCGGGGGGCTGCGGATGCTGCGGAGCCCAGGGCAGTGATGCAGGAGGATCTGCCCAGCCCGGACACAGCGCGGTCCCTTGCTCGGCCACTGGCTCAGCATCGTGCAAGGCGAAGGGCTTTAGTGGGGCGCGGGGAAGCCTTCAAAACCGTCTCCCACTCGCCTATAATCTTTGAACGCAGTGAGTGTCTGCTCAATGCGCGTTTGTATAAACTCTTAAACCCACCTGATATCTCACTTCATCAGTTTCCTTTTAAAATTTCAGTAGCAAACCTTTTGCCTTACAGTAAGCAAATCTTGGACCTTTTCTGCTCTTCTGGGAGTTTCCATGTGATGTTAGTCTGCTTTGACTAATTTCTACTATTTTCAATTTTTTTAAAAAAAGTAACAAAAAAACCAAGAGGACGAGGAGAAGGAAGCAAATGGGTCTCACGCAGCACCTCTGGTCCTGATGAGACACAGGGCACCGAGCCCACAGGTGACATCTCGGTCCTCCTCCTCGCCGCAAAAGGAGGCGGCAGCTGGTATGGATGCTGTCTCTAAAAACACTGGGGAAGGATTTGGCAGAAATCCAGGGAAAGCTGGATATTCTCACCCCAGCTCTGCCGCTCATCTGCTTCGCGACCAGGTACAGGCTGGCTCCGTGACTCAGTTTTCCTTTCTGTAAAATGGGCGTATTCCTGCTCCCTCCCAGGGCACATTGACAGCCGGGAGCAGCAGAAGCAGAGCGCAATCCTGCACCACTGATTACCTTGAGGGATGAACTGCTTTGGAAAAGGTCCTGTAATGTCTTTGTGTATGTGTGATACCTTTGTAAATGTAAGTGTTACAGCACTCGCCTGTAAGGGAATGCTGGAGTAAAAAGCTGAATCTTTTCGATAGATCGATCGATCTACCTACCTACCTACCTACCTACCTACCTACCTACCTACCTATCTCTCCATTTAATATATCCATTTAATTTCTCTCTGTGTGTTCTCAAATAGATTAGGTTTCAAGAGGCTCAGGACCGGAGGACGGCTGAATTGACAACCAGAAGACATAGGTTTGTTCTACAGCAGGAGTATGAAAACCACATAAAATTGGACTCGGCTTTATCGCACTCATTCAGGAGTCCTGAAGCCAGAAATGGGATTTAATGTATAATGTGGTGAGATACAGATGAGACCTTTTCAGAGTTTCCGTGTTTTCGTTATACTATATATTATCAATGCCGCATGGTAGATTTCTTCCCCCCCCCCAAATTTCTTCTGAAAGCAGAAGGTTGTTTCTGAAGGCTTTACTGTACTGGTGACATATCCATATGCAATATAAATGACCTGTTGTTTCAGATGATGATAATGGGAATAAATACCAAATTAAAAAAAAAATAAAAATCAAACCCTGTAGATCAGGAAAAATAGCAGAATTTCCAACACCCAGAAAGCTCGTGCTCCAGCAAAGGGCATGTATCCATGGCAACAGGAGCCCTCACTGTCACGATAATAAAAAAATATATTATTCTAGGAGAGCTCTTAAAAGGGAAATATACATTTTGCTGAGGTGGATGATGAAATATTGGGCAGCAGAGTGAAGAATGAGCCAGAGGAGTCCGGAAAGTGATTCCGGCAGTTCTGCAGCCCGCTGCAGGTAGGGAGGGGGGATGCAGATGCGGCAGGAGGATAGGGGAGCATCCCACGGCCGTATCCAGGACTTGGCTGCCTCCATCTCCTCCGCGTTCCCATACACAGGACTCAGAGACCACCAGGGAGGAGGTCCATCCCAACACGTATATCTGGAGCCATGCAAATCTGGTGGCAAAAGCTGGAAAATCTGGGGCCGTGCTGGTGCAGGGCAGCGTGGGGCGCAGGGGAGCCCCGCTGAGGTCTGGTGGCAGCAGCCAAAACCCCGGTGTCCTGGTGACACCCAGGGAGGTGTGACACTCGGTAGGCACCAAGCATCCCGGTGGCATCGCGGCCCACCTTGTGCTCCTGACTGCGGGGACAGGTGCCAGCCAGCTGTGAGCCGTGGAGCCACAGCAGCTTTTTGGGAAGGCTTTGAGTTTTTTTGGCAAAGAGAAAAATTGGGGAAAGCCAGCAGATTGGCTGAACTTTTCCTGGGTCTGAATTTTATAAACAGTCTAAAAACTGGTGCTGGCAAGCCAGCATTTCACCCGTGGTGGGAAAAAAGGGTGTGTTGGGGTTTGCAGAACACTTTGAAAAAAGGGGGAGAAAAAAAAAAAAAAAAGCTGTGTTTTCCCCCATAGGATCCCCAAGATTTTCTCCCCAGCGAGAAGCAGGGGGTGAGCAGCCCGCTGGAAAAGTCCAGCCCTTCGCACCGTGCCCGGGGTGGGATGCAGTGCTGGGATTCCCTGCGGAAACCGCGCTGCTGGACCTCGATGTCCCCCGTGCCCGTGGCCCTGGCAGTCCCACCCAAGGGACATCCCCTGCCTTGTGTCCTGGTGGCTGCAGGACCATCCGTGGAGGAGCAGATCCTGCAGTACAGGGGGTGGGGGGGATGCCCTGGCAGTCGCAGGAGCCCGGGAGCGCTGGGGACTGCTCAGCGTTTTGGGGCCGTTTCATGGCTCTCTCTGGGTTTTGGGGTGTTTAATCTGGTGCATCTTTGGGTCCTGCCTGCTGGCAGCGCTGAGGTGTTGGGTAAAAACACCCCCTTGGGGCACCCTGGCCTGAAACCTTCCTGCAGGTGTTGTCTGCAGTATGGAGTGGGGGAAGCTGGCCCAGGAATGGAGAGAAAAAGGGAAAAAATTGACCCAAAAATATAGGGGTAAAGAGGAGTGGCTCTGCCCGAGGACCACCGGGTGGCAGGGGGGCTCGGGGGCTAATTCCCCTTGTCCCACCTGCCGTTGTCACCCCCTTTGCATCCAAGCGGGAGCCACTGGGAGCTCCTGGCATGTGCTGCTTCCCGCAAATCTGGAGGGAAACGACCTCTCGGCATGTGCTGTGCCTGGGTGGGTGATGGCAGCTGGCTGGGGATGCTCCTTTTGGTCCCTTCCCCGTCTTCGATGCACTAATTGTGTCTCTTCACTCTCTATTCCAGCATCTCTGGTGTTTTGGCCCAGCATCACCCCTGCCACGGGTAAGGGAGCTGCTCGGAAGAGCCCAGGGAGGGATGGAGTCAAAATACACATTTTTTGTGAGTCCTCAGTAAGGCTGGGCTGCCAGGGCTCTGGAGGAGGAGGACCCACGGGGACTTCCAGCTCACAGCCCCCCTCCTCCCCAGCCGTCATCTTTCCGCTGTCGTTACATCCACAACCATATCCCCACTGGTAGAAAACACGAACACTTTGTGTTCCTCACTGGTCCCCCTGGCTGTTAAGGTTTCTGCAGCATGGTTAGCGGTTGCTGATGGAGATGACCTCATCTTCTGCTTGGGAAATCCTTGCAAATCCCTGTGGGTTGGAAGGGTCGCTAGGCTGGCAAAGGGTCGCTCTCCTGGCAAAACACTTGGAAATATTTCTGCATCCTCCTGGGGGCTGAGGGAATGGAAACGGCATCCTTGGATGCTGCCAGGGGGGCAGAGCTCCCTCTCCAGGGGCTTTAATAAGAGCATAGATCCAGGGCTGGCGTAATCTGCTGCCCAGAGAAAACCCTCTGTGGGTGTCCTTGCAGTAGGGAGAAATCATCTCTACAGACACCTTGGAAGAAGGTGGGCTCCTGGCACCCAGAGATATATGCAGGACTTGGGCACTACATCTTAGCTCCGCTGTCCCACAGCGCGTCCTCGTCCCAGGGATGTTATCTTAGCTCAGGGGAGTGAGAGATGAGTGGGTGGTAGTTGCCATAACCTTCATGTCTTGGAGGGAAGCCAGAGCAGTGCAAGTTGCCTGCAGAGCCCCTGGCAGTGCCACTCTGGCCAGTGGCAAGTACAATCTCCCCTCTGCTGGTGGGGCTTTGCCAAGCTTTGCTTCCCCCCGCCCCCGCAAAATGCCAGGGCTGAGGAACTGGTGAGTCCCAGCCCTATAACCCCATAAACCTGGGCTCGAGCCCCCACCTCCGTATCCAGCAGCCAAATGGGGATCTGCTCCGGGTCCCACTCAGCGTGTGTTTCAGAATCCTCAGCCCCCCCCCTTTCACTCGGGGGGATACACTGATCTCTGCGCTATTTTAGCCTAAAAGCAGGAATTCAAGGTCCTTGGCTCCAGGACAGCGTTAATGCCCAGCACAACCCATCAGGGCTATAAATCCCTCACTGCTCCATTAGAGACCAAATCCCAAATCGCATCCAAAGCCACCAGCAAGGGGACGGAGTGTGGCTCTCTCACCAACATGATCCCAGGACGCTGGCATTTAGGACACAGCTCTTTCAGGGGTCCCTAAATATCAGCGGCTTTTTTTCCTTCCATTAGACCTATAGGCACAGGGTGCGAAAAAATGTGGTTTGTAAAGGATTCCTGAAGCTTGCAGGAAGGTGGGAGCTGGATTCTGGGGGCAGCGGGAGGATGCAGGGGTTTGGTCGGCCCCCTGCCACCCCCCAACTGAGGGGACCTCCCCACGTGGGTCCGGCTGTGGGTCTCCTTTGGGTGCTGCTGGGCAAATCCAGACTCAACATGGGCAGTTGCGGGAAATGGGGAAAACAGGGAGACGAGGGCTGGGGGACCCTGCCAGCGCTGCCTGCCGTGCCGGGGTCTCCCCCCGCGCCCCAGCCCGGCCCGATGCCAATCGCAGGGGGGAATTTCTTGGCTGAAACCGGGCAGTTTTGTCTCAGCGATGTCCCCCGGCGGGGCTGGCGGGGTGCAGGCCTTTCCCAGGGCGCTGCAGGGGGAGCTCGTGCCGTGCGGCAGCGCACCCCGACTCCTCCCGGGGGATCGCGATCCTTCACGCAAGGAGAGGCTCATCCCAACGGGTCCAAGTCTCATCTCTGGCAAACCGACGGAGGAGAAATTGGGGACGGTGACACCACCCTCCCAACGGTCTCCGCTGCAGCCTGGGGAAATTTCCTGGAGGAAATAGCAGCTGATGGCTGCATTTGCTTGGGAGTTGGGCGTGCGCACACACACACACACACACACACACACACACACACACATAGACACACACACAGAGCTGCCCTTCAGGCCAGTGGGCTCTGAGCCCCTTCCCCAGGGATGCTCCCGCACCACCTGCACGGGGAGAAGGGATGCCCTCTGAGCTTTAGCCTAGCTGGAGCACTGCTTTATCCTGCAATAAGTCAGAATAAGCAGCGATTTTTAGTCTCGTGCATCCTCATGCATCAATGCCTGCGATTATCCTGGTTCCTGTGCCCATTTCCACCAGCAGCAGTTGGCCTTTTGTGCTCTGTTTGGCCCTTTGAGATCAATTTCTGGCGCTTATGAAATACCTCAGGCCAGGGGCCAGCCTTTACGGGAGGACCTTTCCTCCTTGTCCCAGCGAAAACTTCTCAGGAGATGGGCAGAGGTGGCAGCAGAGGTTGTGGTGACTCAAAGGCGTCGCCCTTTGGGAGCCAGTCTGGATCTTGGGGTACTGCTGGGCGATTTCATGCTTTTTAACAAGGACGGAGAATTTTCTCATCTGATTTTCTTTTCTAACAGCCAGAGAAGAAGGTCCAGCATTAACTGGGATCACCTGTGGGCATGGGGAAGCGGGGAAGGTCCCCAGGATGCTGCAGTTGGGTTGGGGCCAGCGGGAGAATACGTGCAGCCCCAGGCACCCCCAGCACAGCTGAGAGCCTGCCATTTGCCCCATTTTCAAGGAAAACTCTGCTCAAAGTCTCACTGGGATGTTTTCCTTCCTCTCAGCCTTTACCTTGTGTGGTGCCACCTTATTTTCCCTACTCATAATTCCAAACTTTGCTCTGGACGGGAGCAGAAGCAGCAGCAGCAGAGAAGCTCCTGGGAGAATCGCTCGCTCCTCTGGGTATCAGCTCAGGTATCTCTGATACGCACCGCACGAAAAACGCCAAAACATTTAACAATATCTGTGTGCAGAGTTATTTATGTGTCTTCCGCTGCTTGCTCTGGGGTACAAGTAGAAAGAAACTAAGGAATTAGGAATTACTTATCCGCCAGAAACGTTTTTTAGTCTTTTATCTTTATTCCTCGTAGGTGCCGTTTTCATATAAATACAAAGACTATATGCACTTAGCAACATAATGCTGGCTTGGGATGCATATAGGAGATATAAAGGACGTTGGATAAATTGGAGATAATTTAGCTTTTATATATACACAAATACAGATATACACATCATTACCATTTTATTTATGCGTGTGTGTTTACACATACAGATCTTATATTTACATATTTATAGAAATGCTAAATGTATTGAATACTACCAGAGACAACTCACAGATAAAAGAGACCCGGTGAGCTAATGAATGCAAAAAAAAAGAAAACAAATATAAAGTGGTGATAAATCAATAGTCTCACCTTCTTCTTCTGTTACTAGAAGTAAATTACATTGCTGAACGAATACATTTTTTACCCCACAGTCTACTGTAGTGAAGGTGGCCAAAACCAGCCTTCCTTCTTCTTCAGCTTGCCAGTTTTTCATTTTTCAAATGAAAAATATCACAACTTCCCTTGGAAACCGAGCCCCAATTCCACTTTTCCGCCTAAATATCCCCCCTTGGTGCTGCCGTTCGATGTCGCGGAGGCACCGGGGACAGCCCAGCGTCTGCCTCGCTGCGGGACATGGTGGGGTCGTGATGGAAATTGGATCAGCTTCCATCAGTTCTCGCTTTAGAGTGGCACCAGATGGTTTTGCCCGGGAAAGTACACCTGGACAGGACATCGCACACCACTCCTCCCCTCGGCTCGTTCCCGGCTCGTGTGAAAGACGCTGGAGGATTGGGAAGAGGAATTTTTAGCGTCAAAGTGGAATTTCACACCTTTTCTGAGATGATATTTCAGTTTTTGCCTTGTTTTTTTTTTTTCTTTCCCCTGCAACTGTTCTTGGTGCTTCTAAACCGAATCGAACATGAGCTTTAAATGGATGCTCTCCTGAAGGGCAGGTTCCTCTGCCCAGTCTGCACCCCCACCCCAAGCCTTTGGCAAAGTTACCTTGAATTTACTTAGTCCATGCAGGTGAAAGCCTCCCAGTGTTGTTCAAGCACTGTTTTTTTGGAGTGGCTTCTCTCCCACAGACAAGACAATGCGAGATGCTATTTGGAAACGAAAATACCACCAGAAGAGCAAAAGCCCGTCCTCGGCGGGGCTGCTCCCACCCTGTCTGCCGCGGCCAGCTGCCTCTCAGCTCCCTTTGAATTTCTCTCGGTGCATTACTTGGTTTTCAATTTCATTCCCCTTCCTAGGAGCAACCTCAGCTTTATGTTTCCCTTTTAAGCTGATTGAAATAAAGTATTTGAACAAATGTCACGGGCACTTAGAAATCTCTCCTGTGTTTACTCTCCGTTGCTTTCATTCTGTCCGCCTTCTGCAGTACCAGCTCTTAAAGCTTTGAGTGCTGCCTATCTAAATTAATGCATCTTGTAGGCAGGATACCATACAAATTCATTAATTTTGTGAATATTGGAAATATGCCTTTATTAAGTCTCCGCTCATGTTTTTCTGATGGTTGAAGAGTTGAGCTTCTTTATAAACCATCAGCAAAAGAGATGGTGGCTCCTTGAGATCCATTACATACATACCTCTGGGAGCGTGTTCTTCATCCAACAAACATTTATGGTCAGTACCGAAAACAGGCCCCACAGAAGAAGTTTTGTGTTGTGTTCTTCCAAACTCCCTTCAAAACATCTACTGTTGTGTGCATGACCCCTGGAGGCCCAGGCAGGCAAATCCAGAGGGGTTTCCACCTCAGGGAGGTACTCCTGCACCCTCAGCTTCCCCAGGGGTTGCACAGTCCCTGGGCAGCCCCATCCCTGGAGCTGGAGCTCATGTGCCTTCTTTCAAGCCACGTTGTCACCGTAGCCACCCAGTTCATCCCTCTCCTTCCTCCCTCCCCTCCACCCACAGGAGATGACTGCTCCTGGGGCACAGAGCTACTGCCCTCTGGTTACATCTGCTTTGCACCGTGGGCATGAGGTTAGCTCCCGCCTGGGAGAGTGTCATCGTGTTTCTCCAATAAGAAAAGTCCATAAACCTTTGGTTCTCCAGGGCAATGGCTGCAGTTCCATATATTATCCTTTTCAAAGATGACTGTCCGGGCTCTGAGGGCACTAATAGGCCTTAATGGCCCTGACCAGTCTCACCTGGAGCCT
This sequence comes from Larus michahellis, assembly GCF_964199755.1. NCBI lineage: Eukaryota > Metazoa > Chordata > Aves > Charadriiformes > Laridae > Larus > Larus michahellis. Next base: position 15,086,974 of record NC_133907.1, on the reverse strand, counting down.
CCACTCACATCCCTTGGCCCAGGAGCTCTATTTAAGCTCAGCAGCTGGCCTTCAGTCCTAAGCTGTGCTGGTGTGGTAGTTGCTGAGCCTGGTCCTAAACCTGACCTGAGGGCTGGCTCCCAGGATTGACCTTGGACCTGCTTCATCACCATGATGTTGCCTTATGACCTAGACTCTTGGTTGGACCTGGCTGCTGTCTCAGGACCAAGGAGGGAATGGACATCCGTATTTCAGGGTAGGGCTTGAAATTATGCAGCAATGTGTTGAATCAGATGTGGGACCAGAGTTCCTGTAGAAAGAAATGGGACTGGAGTTTTGAGTTGACTCCTGTTTCAGATCTGGTTTATGCTATGGCTAGGGAGGGTACAGCAAGGGGAGGATGGGCCACCGGGACTTGAGGGAGGCTGGGAGGTCTTCTCCTGGGGATGGTGGTGGGTTATACAAGCAGAGTCTGGATGCAAAGCCAAGACCCCTGTTCCTGCAAGAATGGGTGGCACCAGGGAGAGGAAGGATATGTATTTGGGGACCTCTCAGACCATGTCGGTGAGCTGCTGAAGGTACACCGTGTGGCTGCTGCAACCTTCCCCCAGCCCATGTGTGGTCTGGGCTTTCAGATTTGCTCAGCAGCACACTCCCAACAACGTTTTCCATGCAATTTGCTTCTTCTGGGGTGAAATCTGTCACCAAAGGGGTCATTCTAGAGAAATCCCAGCCTCTTTCAGCTCCCCACCCCTGCCCAGTAGCATCTGTTTCTCATCCACTTGTTTGTGCAGGAACTAGTAGAATTACATTGGCACTACACAGTGCTGGTGCTTGGGTCTGTCACCTAACTCTCCCTCTCTGTCCCAGAAGAACTCAGTGGAAGGACCATGGGGTGATGCTGGTAGCGAGGGCAATGGCAGTTGCCACGCAGCTTCCAGCAGCTGAAAGGTAGGGTAGGAAGGACCATGCAGGATGCTCTGGGACGCTTCTATCCATGCTGATACCGCGTGGCTGTGCTGGCACCGTGCTTCCTGCGGGTCGGGCTCTGGATGCCCAACACCTTCTGAAGCAGAAGACCAGACTCTGCGCATTGTTACAACGTGCTTCGGCTTGGACCCAGTTCATGCCTCAAATTGAGGTCCTGATCTACGTGGCTTCCTCTAGGCGTGATATTCTTAAGCCCCTGTGGTGATGGGAGGGCTGTTTCTGGACTCTACAAACCACTCTGTTTTCCCCAGTGAGATGCCCACTCTGCATTTCCAGGGCTCTGAGAACAGATGTGTGTGTTTGACTGATTTTCATAGGTTTCTTCCAGTGATGCAGAGAGAGTGAAAGAGCTGTGCACATTAAATGAAGGCAGTGTAAAAAAAAAATCAATTTAACTCCCATCTGAGTTGCCCAGAGAAGGGAATAAATTGAAAATTATTTTTAAAATGACAATTTTGATTGTTCCCAGTGCCAGCTGGACTGGTTCCTTCTACTGCAGGAACTGCAACCCTGGCCAGGAATACTGGAGATGTGTCTGGGTCAAGCAGCTTCAGAGAACACAAAAATCAGGAGAAACAGTTGAAAAGTGCACACATTGATACTGGTTTCAGGCAGGAGTGAGGAGCACTGGCTGCCCAAGCCCATGGCTTGCAGGGGTGGATGTAGATACACATAAATTACCTACTTGTACCTTGATAGCCCTTGAGGATGGGCCCGTGGGGAGGAGGTTGATGTTCAGCTGATGCCACTTTCCAACTGGTGCTGGTGGTCACATGCTGGGTTATGGGCAGGTCCCACCCATGGAGCAGCTCCACAACTGTTGTGCTTGTCACTGTGATGCCACATCAAAGTCGATCTGGGCACAGTGCTCCAGGATAGGAATTTGGTGGCTAGAAAATATCTGTGACTCTTTGGCAGCACTGCAGAGTTTTTAATGCGAAACTACAAAAGCAACTCTGAAAAGAATGAGATAATTCTGGTCAGTTTGCTTTTTTGCAATGAATGTCCTTGGTTTCAAAAAAACTTGAGCGTGCTTTTTTTGTCTGCTGCTGAAGAGTTAAAAGAAACCCCCATCCTTTCAACTGAAAGAAGTGTTTCATTTCAACAAAAGATTTGAGTTATTTTCTTTGTAATTTTGGCCCCAAATGTGATTATTTGTAAGGAAAACAGGCTAATGGCTGAAATTAATGCAGTGGCCAGACTCAGAGGAGCAATGCGGGATGTGGCACCTGGCCAGCCTTGTCCTTTTGGGCTACAAGGGGTGGCAAGGAGGCCACTGTCACTGTTGGATCCCATGGAGGAACCGCTCACCAGGGACCCACACCAAGAAAGGAGGGGGTGAAGGGTGGTTCTTAGGGAGTGTGTTGGGGTAGGAGTTTGGTACTGAGTAGGAGAACCTGGGGGTTGTCCAGGACTTATGGGATGTTTAGGGGAAGGGCCAAAGGAGGTGAAAAGATCAAGGTGGACCAGGGGGAATGAACATGGGAAAAGGGGGACAAAACCAGCTGGTGTTGAGAAAGATGATCTCAGCAGCCTGTCCCATTGAGTAGGAAAGATGGACAACTAGGAAATGGATAACAGATGGAGAGGAGTGCTGGTGCAGACCTGTCTTTTCCTGTGGGAAGGGAGACTTACAGATCTGGATGCTTCCCTGGAGACTGCTCATCACCCAGGGTTCACAGGGGAGAGCTGCATGGCCATGGCTGCAAGCATTGACTGTGGCTGGGTGCTTGAGGAAGCCCAACCAGGGGTGTCCTCCAAGGAGGGTGGTTGTAAATGTTCTTTTCACAGTGTCCTCACAAGGCAGCAATGAGACGGGCCTCGCCATGTCTGTCAGCAGGTCGCAGGGAGGAGGAGGAGGGACCTCAAACAGGAGGGAAGGTAGGAAGTAGGAGCTGGAGGAACCCTGGGTATGGAGGGGAGCAGGGGTGGGTGGACTCTGGGAGGGGACATGGGATGAAGTCAAGCTGTTCCCAGCAGGAGGCACCTGACAAGTCCCCCATGGGAATCACAGAATTGTAGAATGGTTAGAATTGGGAGGGATGGACACTTCCCACTAGACCAGGTTGCTCACAGCCTCATCCTTGAAAACCTCCAGGAATGGGGCACCCACAGATTCTCTGGGCAACCTGGACTCACCACCCTCACAGGAAAGCATTTCTTCCTAATATCTCATCTATATCTCCCCTCTTTCAGTTTGAAGCCATTACCCCTCATTCTGTCACTACATGCCCTTGTGAAAAGTCCCTCTCCAGCTTTCCTGTAGACCCCCTTCAGATACTGGAAGGCCACTGGAAGGTCTCCCTGGAGACTTCTCTTCTCCAGGCTTGTGCTGAGGAGCCAAATGTCTGCTTTCCCCAGGGAAGGAGGCACTTGGCTGAGCACAGGGATTTTAGCTGGAGACCTGAGCCCTGTGGCCTGTCCTGCCTGTTTCAGCCCTGCTGTCCCATGGACCCCCCAAATGGGCCCCACCATGTTGCTGCAAAGCCCAGAGCCTGCCCCAGACCTTCCCAGGCTGCTGCTTGCTGTGAGAAAAGGGAAAGTCCCAGGTGAGCTTTCTGAGAAACACAGCGCGTCTCTGCTTCTGCTTATTAGCTCATCTCTCACCCACTGCCCTGGCCACAAAAAGTCCATGTGTCCAGCCTCTGGCCAGCGTGCCGGAGTGTTGCGAGGGTGCAGGTGCTGGGATGCAGAGAGGGCAGCCCCACCGCATGGGGCAGATGCCTGCGTCAGATTTCCCACTGCCCTGGTGACCTGGGCAACCCTCTAGCCCCAGGGGACAGGCAGGTAGAGCTTGGTAACCTGCTATTGACGCTGAATGTTCAAAAAAACCCATCATCCGTGGCACCTGTTGTGCGTGCACGACTAGAAAAACCTGCTTTTAAAATCCTACGTCTTGAGTTCTGGGTATTCGGTTTTGCTTTCTGAGCATGCAGCGTTTCCATTTTTACGCTTCCCTTTCAAACCAATAGGTGAGCTTATTTTTTGCCTTCGCGGAAGTAAGTGGACACTGGCCGGAGGAGGGGCTTTGCAGCTGCATGGAAAAAACAACAAAGCAGCCAAGTCCTGTGAGGCAGGGGGCCACGGAGCCCTGTGTTAGAGATGGGTTTAGCCCCAGCCTTTGCAGCAGGAGGGCGGCAGGTCCAGCTCAGCGCTCCTCCCTCACAGAGCTGTGCCTTGCAGCCTCCATCCCTGCTGGATGCAGAGCTGGGGGTGATGTTTTTCCCCCCAGGTGCTGCAATTCAGGGGTGCAGGCTGTTCCCCGCGCTGCTGACTGGTTTCCCCAGCTGGGATGCGAGCCCGTCCCCTTGCCAGGGAGGCTGCAGTAGTGGCAGGGCTGGCAGATGGACTTCACTGAAGTGATGCCAGAGTCTGCTCTGGACCTGCTTTCCACACTTGGGATGCCTTTAGGATGGGAGATGCTCTGGCGCCAGAGTGATTCAGCCCCACAGCCAATGCTCAAGCACTAACACTTGTTCCCACTTGGTCTCTTCCATGAAAAGGCTCTGAGAAAACATCCTACCCGCAGGTTTTGGCTCTGATCTAAATGGTAGGAAGGGGACATTGGGCTATACTGGGTTGAAATGGGAGCAAGCAGGGCACCAGGCACTGCTCCAAGAGATGGGCTGGTTCCCTTCACCCTACTATACCCCATCCCAGTTAAACCAGCATTAAACCTGTGCATCATCAGCATTTGCACATGCCAGTTGGAGCTGTCCTTGGACAGTCAAAGCATTTCCCTTCTCTCTGTCCCCATCCAAGGAGGGGAAGGACTGTAAAGGCTGGAAAAGAAAACAGCAAACTGTCTTGTGGAGGACATGTTCCTTGCTCTTGAGGCCATTTGCTCTGTGCGGCAGGAGGGGACAGGGTGGCAGGTTACAGGGAGCTTTTGGCTGGTGGTGGTGTCCTGCTTCCCAGTGGCTGCACTGGGGCACGGCCCAGGGTTGGAGGGGATGAGCTGGCAGGAGGAGAGATGGAAAACAGGGAGATCTCCCACTGTTCCCCTTCAAAAGGGAATAATTGGCAATGTTGGCTTATCTCCAATCAGCAGTTGCAGAAATAAATATCTCCTTTTCTCATTCCGAATGGTCTTTAAAAAAAAAAAAAAAGGAGGTTTTGTAAATTCTCTGTTGCTAGCAGTTAAGAAGTCAATCTCATAGTAAAACCCTTTGGTCTACCACAAACAAGTCTGTTTTGAATTTCCCGTTTTAGGGATTTTCTGTTTGCTCTTTTGCCCCCATGCAAAATCCCAGAGGATGCCTTACAAAACGTAACTCCTGTCCTCTGTGCAGCTGGGCACCATAACGACCATCAAAACCCATGCCTGGGCCGGGGTCTGAAACCGGGCGTGAGCTGCTGCGGGCTCCTTTGTGAAGAGAAAGGATTATGAAATCCTTCCAGTTAAACCATTCCTCTTGCTCCGTGGGGTAAGAAAAGCGGGACTGGTTATGCCTCATCTTGGTAGCCTGGCACTGACCCATCTCCCCTTCTCTCTCATGTTCACTTACCCCCAGCCTCAGGGGCCTGTGGGATATTTTGGGGGCATTTCTGAGGAGAACCAGTCATCCCCTTGTGAACATCCCCCATGCACAAGCTCCTTCCCACATTTACTCCTAGACCAGCACCAGCAATGCAGCAAGCCCCCGGCATAGTCTATGGCCATGATGTATTCACCTGGTGATGTGTCTCTGCTTATTGAATCTATGTTTTCTCTCTAAAGAGGCAAATTTATTTCTGTCCTGTAATAAAAGCTGTTTGGTGACAGAAAAAGAGATAAAAATGCTTGTAACAATTAAGCCAAACTGCTGAGGTACCCACAGCAGAAGGCTGCTCTGGGGAGTGCAGCTGGCGAGGCGGTGTTGTGGGGCTGGTCCGTGGATGTCCTGTCCCTGGGGTGACATGGTGGCTGGTGTCAGTGCTGGCCATGCACGGAAGAGCCTGAGCCTGTCCACGTTCAGGGATGGTCTCACAAAATCCCCCAAGAAAGTTAGATTTCCCCTTGACTCACGTCTGAGAGGAGCACGAGACACGGCCGTGAGCATGGGCGTGGTAGTGTGGTGAGTACGACTCGGGCAGTGATGGTCCCCTTGTACTCGGCACTGGTGAGGCCCCACCTCAAGTGCTGTGTCCAGTTTTGGGCCGCTCACCACAAGAAAGACATTGAGGTGCTGGAGCAGGTCCAGAGAAGGGCAACGGAGCCCGTGAGGGGTCTGGAGCACAAGTCTCTTGAGGAGCGGCTGAGGGAGCTGGGGGTGTTCAGCCTGGAGAAAAGGGGGCTGAGGGGAGACCTTCTCGCTCTCTACAGCTCCCTGAAAGGAGGGGGTAGCCAGGGGGAGTCGGTCTCTTCTCCCAAGTAACAAGCAAAAAGACAAGAGGAAAAGGCCTCAAGTTGTGCCAGGGGAGGTTTAGATTGGATATTAGGAAAAATTTCTCACAGAAAGGCTTCTCAAGCATTGGAACAGGCTGCCCAGGGAAGTGGTTGAGTCGCCATCCCTGGAGGTATTTAAAAGCCGTGTAGACGTGGTGCTGAGGGATGTGGTTTAGTGGTGGATTTTGTCAGTGTTAAGTTGATGGTTGGACTCGATGATCTGAAAGGTCCCTTCCAATGTAGGCGATTCTATGATGCTGGGAAGATCCTTTCTGGCTCGGCACATCACGTCCGACACCCAGAGAACAGCACAGGAGCCTCTTCAGCAAGAGAGTTACTGTAAAATTTTGCCAAAATGGTTAACTTTCTGGTAGTGGAAGGGAGGAGGGGAAGGGTTAAGCTTTCAAAACCAGAACACTTCATTTTTGTAACCAAAAATTCACGCTCTCCACCCAAAGCAACGTTGAGGAGCGGGGTTTATTTGAGCCTGTCAGCTCCGCTTTGCTCTCTGTTGTTAAAAAAAATGCTGCTGCTCCTGGCCTGAAAAATGTCAGAGGGAAATTGAAAAATAACATTTTCCCCTTTTCCCGCTGCCACACCTGCTTTTCCTTCAGCAGCAACTGGCGTTTCTCCAAGTGTCTTGACCAGCTCTGCGCCGGCGGGTGTGAGGGGCTGGGGTGGGGGGGACGCTGGTGCCCACAGAGCCCAGCGACACCCCGACACCGTGGGGTGCTGCTTCTCCCCAGGGATGTAGGCAAAAGCATGGGGCCCCATCTCTGATGAGCCCTTCCTCTGTGCAGGGAGAGGGTAAGGACAAGGAAAGGGAAGGGTTTGGTACAAGTGTGTTATAAAGATGGAGAGGCTCAGATAGGAATCACAGGAGCCCCAAAAGTACTGGAATAACATCACTGTGATACTGAGAGTAACAGCACAAAGAGCAGCTCGGCGCAGCGGCTGTTGCAGTTGCTTCACCTACTCAACAGCTTAAAAGCATGGAAATAAGTTAAAAGCCAAGTCACTCGCACCTTTTATCACCGTGCTATCAGCTGTGCTGCAGGCGCTGCCGCCTCCCCGGCTGCCTGCAGGGACGGCGGCCTCAGGTTCGCCTGTTTGTGTCCCGCAGTTGAAAAATAAGGGCTGCAAAACACCTCCAAAAGCGCCTGTGAATAGAGGTGGGATGGGGCACGTACAAGCCGAGCACGCAAAGCTCATTGGGGTGCAGCCCACCCGCCCGGCGTCTCTTATCATGTCACCTTGCTTGTCGGTGGATGCTCAGCGCCGCTGGAGCTTGGATTGCCCAAATATCGGCATCGGGGCTGGAAACCCACCAAGCTGCCTTGCTGGTGCTTGTGGACCGTGTGTGTTACCCAGCTGGCTTGCTTTTCCTGGGCATCGCCCAACCGAAGTGGTTGCTCACGCCCTGGGAGCCGAGCAAACCAGAGCAAGACCTTGGAAGTGCTTTGCAAGCTCGGGGACAAAATATTGCACTAACATCAGGGAAAGTGAAGGCGTCTTGGCAATTACTTCAGAACTGAGCTTGCAAGTCTGCCGGTTTTGTTCGTGTTCATCTGAAAGCCTTTGACACATCCGTGCTGTATGTTTCTTTTATGAATATGCAAATCAAAGCAGTGAAATTACAGATAATGATGTGTAGTCAAAACTTTTCAGAAGTTAATGCATATTCCTTATTTTGCAGATTTCTATCACATTTGTATTTGCAAAATAGATGAGATAACGCTGCTCAAGAGAACAGCTTTCCTGTCACCAAAGCAGCGATACACCTTTCAAATCCCGCCCCGGAGAGATGCCAGCTCCCTTCCTGGCACCGCGGTCCCTCCTGTGGGGACAGGGGTCACACCGAGTGCCCGGGTATCGCTGCCATGGGGTTGCTAGGGCTGGGGAGGTTGGATGGAGGCACCACCGTTCTCCCGGTGCCGTGGTCCTGGGATAAAACCCCGTGGAGGGAAACCACAGAGGGTTTCAGGCTTCCCAGGCAGGGCAGGCACGGGAGATGGATGGTCGCCTGCACGGGGTGCCCAGCACTTTGGAGATCAGCTACCACAGTCTGTGCATCTCAGGGGGGTTTCTCTTGGAAAAATAATACTAGTTTGACCATTTATTGCCGTTTTGCTATCAACCCAACTTCATGTGCAATTGTAACGTAACACCAATGCTTCTTGCCATCAGCTCAACTTCAGACATAATACCGACACAATAAAATACTTTTGAAGGTGAGGATATGTTAGTGGTTTGAGCCGAACTGGCCACTGAAAAACCAGGACCTTTCCAAAATGCAATTCAATATTTTTCCAAAGTGATGTTTTCAAAATAACGCTGGTCTGGTGGGGTTTCTTCAAGGCCTCTTCAAGGTGGGTTTTTCCTCAAGGCCAGGTTGGACGGGGCTTTGAGCAACCTGGCCTAGTGGGAGGTGACCCTGCCCATGGCAGGGGGTGGAAACAGATGGTCTTTAAGGTCCCTTCCAACCTAAACCATTCTATGATCCTAGTTAAGGGGGAATGTTATATACAATTACGGGGAATTTTACACAAATACTTGTTTCCATTCTGCTTTAGGAGAAATGTCAGAATGCTACTGCGTCATGGAAATATGGGGCTCGACCAGAGATGATTCATGCCCATTCGCTGCTGTTCCTGAGATGTTCCCCATTACCAGGCGAGACGCAGCGCCGAGCTCTGCCTGTTCCTCGCTCTGCCTTCACGCCTTCCTGAGTGCTCAGTGTGTGGCACACCTAATTCGCCAGGACCTAGGTAGGCTGCGCTAGCAACCCCCATCCCTTTGGCCATCAAATGTTTCATGGCAAATCCACGAGACCTGACCCACAGCACCTGGGCTCCTGGCCCAAGCTCTCTGCATGCCTTCTGCAGGCCTTTTGGGTTGTTGCCTGGGGGCTGCCTGCACCCCATCCTCCTCCCAGCTACTCTAATTCCCCAATTTCATCATGCTGCATCTCCAGTTCAGCCTCAGAAGCAGCTTCCCTTTGATTTTTCAGAGGAACTGGCCTGGGCTGCCATGGAGGATACCCGTCACCCATGGATGAAGGTACTCATAAGAGCATCTTTGCCATCCCAGTGCAGATCTGGTGGGAACTTGACCCCTTTCTGCTCTGTTCTCCCCCAAATTAATTTCAACGCCTTTAATAACATGCGTGGGCGAGCGGTTTCCAGCAAGTGACACCCGCTGAGGAGCCCAGCAGTGGCTGGTGAGCCCTCCTCCCTTCCCCCTCCTCTTTCTCTTTCTTCTTGCAAACACCTACATCCTTCCTGTATTGTTTCAAACCGCAAGATAATAAACTGAGCAGCGAATGCCGTCGAACGGCGAGTGGAAAGGTCTGCGGGGGGAGGTGGACCTCCGTGCTTCGGGGGCTCTACCTCTCCCTGCAAATACCACCGGAAACCTCTGTCCTGCGCTTGCATAACCGGGGCTAGGGTGCTGGGGTGCAAACCCCGAGACAGCGGTGCTTGGCCGAGCCCCTGGTCTTTTCCAGCCTTTTTTGGACATCGTGTCTCTCGCTGCCTCTCCCGCAGCCCCAGCGGCTGGACCCAGCAGCCCAAGGCTTGTGGCATGGGGCCCTTCTGCTTCTGGGAGCTCCTTGCTGGGTTCTCACCAGCGGTTATTTTAGCAAAGAGCTTTTTTTCAAGCTTTTTAATGGCTCTTCTCCTCCTCCCTGTTGTTGGGCCACCATCCCAGCTCTGTGTTTGGCAGGGGAAAGGGGCCAGCTCCTTTGTGCCAGGGTGGTGATGCTGGGAGGAGGGTGCTCCGTGTAGCACGCAGATCCTGCTCTGCCTTGGGGATTTTGGACTATGGGCGCTGAAGTAAGCGGCAATGATGCAGGAGGAGAATGCCAAGGCTGCAGGCAGGGGAAACACCTCCCTGCAGGCACAACCTAACGCTTCGGTGCTGGTGGGAAAATCCAGGGAAAAACCAGGAATGCCTCCCTGAGTCAGCCGAGGTGCCCCTGGCTCATGTCTGTGGGCAGAGTGATCCTTGTCCTGCATTGCACCCACTGTCTGGCTGGTTTGGGGCCTGACTACTGAGTGCCATCTGCTCCCAGAAAAAGGAATAAACTGGACCCTGCCCATCTTGCTGCCCCTCGAGATGTCTCAGAAACGAGTCCCCGGGTGACTGTGTCCATGCCCAGCAGCTTCAGGGTGGCCAGCTGAGCCGGTCCCCTGCCGCAGCACCCACCAGCCTCATGCCAGTGTGGCTTTGGGGTTGGATTTATAAAATGCTGGGCTTGCAAGGGGGGAAAGGAAAGGCAATGAGAAGCAGGAAGGGTGGGTGTGCTTGAGCCCCCTGGCAGCAGCTGGGCTGGGTGCTGAACATGGCCCTGGGTGCTCCCTGCCCTGCACAGCCTGGCCACACTTTTCTGCAGGCCTGGCTCCTGTTGCAGGACAGGGATGTGGGACCACCATGGGACCAGGACCACCGCAGGACAGGGGCCACTGCAGGACAAGGATAACCACGGGACAGGGGCCACTGCAGGACAAGGATGACCACAGGACAGTGGCCACTGCAGGACAAGGACCACGGCAGGACAAGGACCACCACAGGACAGGGGCTACTGCAGGACGAGGATGACCACAGGACAAGAACCATGGCAGGACAAGGATGACCACAGGACAGGGGCTACTGCAGGACAAGGATGACCACAGGACAGGGGCCACTGCAGGACAAGGATGACCACAGGACAAGGACCGTGGCAGGACAAGGACCACCACAGGACAGGGGCCACTGCAGGACAAGGATGACCACAGGAAAAGGACCATGGCAGGACAAGGACCACCACAGGACAGGGGCTACTGCAGGACGAGGATGACCACAGGACAAGGACCATGGCAGGACAAGTTCCACCACAGGACAGGGGCCACTGCAGGCCGAGGACCACCACAGGACCAGGACTGCTGCAGGAGAAGACCAAGTTTTGTTTTCACAGGTGTAAATCCAGCACCAGAGTGAGCATAACTGCCTGGTGGCTTCCTGGGCCACAATAACTTGTATTTTTGGGGGCTGGGAGGGCAGAGCACGAGCAGCATTGCTGAGCCATTTCTGTGCAAAACCTGGTCGCAGACAGTCACATGCAGTCGAACCCTGGGAGATGCACTGAGCTCATTTTTTTGGCCTTGTCTTTCTGAAAACCCTGAGGAGCTTGCGAGCCGCCTGTAAGTGCTCCTTACGCGCAGGGTGGAGTGGGTCAAGAGGACCACAGAGACAAACTTTGCTTTGAAGGGGACGCTTGAGAGACACAGAAAAAACCCTGCTGTTGTGGTACCAGGTGCACTGAGATCTCCACACATCCAGTAATGGGGCTCTGAAATGCTACCTCTCCCCCACCGTGAGCAATGAAGAGATGTGGGGATAAAACACACAGTGACCGTGTGGGCTGTGTGCCCCGAAGCTGCCTGTGAAGTGGGGTGACAGCCCTGCCCCACATGTCCCCCAGCCCTGCCCCACTGAGCCCTGTGTGCATTCAAAGTCGATCTGGCAGGAGATTATTCTCACCGCCGCTCGAAACCCCAGAGCATATTTCGTGCCTAAACCATGATAATTAGGAAGAATAGCGAAAGGCTGCACGAACTGAAGGCTCCTGTGGCTCTCCACACGTTATCCAGCTTCGAGGAAAACTTTCGCTCAGGTTGGTTTGTCCCAGCCAAACAGTTCCCTTGCACCTCTGAGATGGAGGCACCTGGGAAGGTCAAGCCAGTTCCCAGACAGGCAGCATTTAATGTGATTTTGTTCTTGATATACTTGGAGGTTATCCTAGGGCAAGTACTTAGGTCCTGATAAGACAAGGCAGGGCTTCAAGAGAGCTTGGAGTACCGCTCTACTCCTCTGCAGCTGATAACCCACGCTGTGCAGGGTCAGAGAGAGGGTCTGGGGCTCCAGAGGCAGTGCCGGGTGATGTTATTTTGGGAGAGCACATGGGCCTGGCCGTACCCTGCACTCTGGTCCCCATGCTCTCCTCCAGCCCCTGCAGCTGCAGCGTGGAGCATGGACATGGGAACACTGCCAGTCACTCTAGTCTCCACTTAATGGGGCTGTGGTCCACGAATGTCTCTGAGCCTTTTTTAAACCTGATGGTACCTAGTGGTACCTAATGGTACCATCATCACACCAACCCCCTTCATGGTAGGTCCTGGGGACATAGAGTTGAGCAGAGCTGCCAGCCCAGCTGCCAGTTTGTTCCCCAAATGAACTGATTTTTTCTTAAAATGATGTACAGAAATGCAAAGGGGAGCTTCAGGAGCTCAGCTATGTGTGCTCCACCTTTCCTAGCATGGAGGCCATATGGCATCTGATGCCCGTGTTCTGCCTTGTGTGCCAGGATGAGCCGACGCTGAGCGGTGCTGAGTGCAAGGATCCGGGACACAGCTATGAAACCAAGCCTTGCAGTGGCAGACACCGCTGTAAACCCCAGCACCTTTTGGTGGCTTGACTGTGGGTTGACCTTCTGCCTGAGCACGTGAATGAACCTGAACTTTGTGGTCTGTGCCCACCGATGCCGGGGTCTCTCTGCACTTGTGTGGTGGTTTTGGCTTGGTGCAAAGCCGGTAGTTTAAAAACCAGGGTGCTCCAGTGTTACCATGCTACGGCTTAAAGCTGACTTGATTTAAAACCCACCAAAAGCACTGAAGGATCATCTAGCTGTTCCTTGCAGTGCATTTTGAAACAGGCCCGTAGTGCTCAGGCTGGGTCACTATACACTTAGGCGTGAAATTTTGGGTTTTGGGGCGCAGCCGAAGCAATCAGTGGGGCAAACTATGGAGTAAGCGTGAGCATGACTGAAGGACAGACAGGCTCATGGAGTCAGGACAGCAGCTGATGAAGGCTCCTGCATGCTCATCATAGGGTGCCAAAACCAGTGCTGCAGTTACATTTCACACCAGCTAAGACTCTCACCTGCTCTTGCCTACGCTAAACCATGCAGGAGCATCACCAGGTTGGTGAGGGGTGTAGGAGCTGAATTTGCAGGTGGGTTGAGGTTCTTCTATGCTGGTGTCTATGCGAATCCAGAACGGGAGACACCCCAAAGGGTTTTCAGTCTCTCCCCTGTGAGGCTTTGCAGTCTCCCGCCTTCTTGCCTGGCGGCAGGGTGGAGGAACTGAAGAGAAGGATGCCGTGGAGGTGCATTATTATCTTTTAATGGGAAATTTCTAGATGAAAGAAAAAAAATTTAAAGTTTATGTCCCATTCTGTATTCACATTTTCTTTTTGTTTTGGGTTTTGAGAAAGAAGAAATTATTCATGTCTCCAGTTCCTCCCTTCTCTCTCTCTCATTTCTCTCTCTCTCTTTCCCTCTGTGCCAAAAATGAGAACACAAAGGGATGGATGGCAAATGTTTATAGGGAAGAGGAGACTTATTTTCTCCAGGTTTTTAAGTCTTTTCAACTCTATAGCTTTAAATAATGCTTGCAACTGTGCAAAAATGGCAACTTGAAAAGTAAAAAAGTGAAGTGTCAAGACATTCCAGTGCAGAGAAAAGAAAAGAAATCAATTCTTGAGTATTTCTTGCTTTAATGCATTCAGTGTTATGAAGGGGTCAAAGAAAAAAACCAACAACCCAGAAGCATGAAACTCTTGAACTTCTGAGGAGGTTTAAAAATCAAAAATTTCTAATCTGTAAAACGGGAACCATGCATTTGTTTTGCAACATAACTTTAGCTTGCTCTTCAATTATTCAAAATAAGATATTTAGCTATTTCTTCTCTTGATATTTGGAGCCCCAAACCCGATGTGGGCTTTGGTCTGTGAATGTTTCCAGTGGAATTACCAACTACCGAGAAAGGCCCTGAGGGCTGATGGTATTTTGGCAGAAAGACCCCTAAAACTTTGGGGAATTTTTGTGGGTGGTTTTTTTCCACCTGACTCGAGCCAACTCTTTGGTCTCAGGGAAGGGGACAGCCCTGGGAAGTAGCCAGCAACCCTGGGAGCGCTGCTGAAGCTCCAGTAGAGAAGCTGGGACTTGCCCACCTGGACGACAGCGGAGAGTGGGACTGTTCATGGGCTGAAGCTCATTTTGCCCATCGTCAAATCAATTAGTGTGACTTGCTCTGGGTGTCATTAATTCAGCCTCCCTTTACAGGCTGTCTTTCCCTAGAGAGGGCACCAAAGCCGTGGTCCTTCACAACACTCACTCGATGACAGAGATGATGCAAGGAACTCCCAGGAGATGTGTCTTGAGGATGGAAAAGGCCTTCAAGTCTGTCCTGTCCCACCTTTTTCCTTCGACAATTTTAGAAGCTGGAAGAGCCTCTCCATGTGCCGTTTCCAGAGTGCTGGCAGGGAAACTGGGGGGATGCTTGAGACCTATTTTTCTCTGTATCCCCCAGTCATTCAGGTGAGTGGGAGACAGCACAAGCCCTCGAAAGGGTAGTACTACACAAACCCTCTGCCAAAAGACCAGCCACAATTAAAGCAATCAAATAAGGCTCTAATTACAAAAACTCCCCACGTAACTACAGAAATATTTTGTGTAAATTGCTAGATAAAAAATTTAGTATAAACTGTGCTCCAAGCCAACATATCTACTTGCTGTGTAGTGCTTCCGGAGACGGTATCTAGCGAATGTCTGTGTGTTCCAGAAAAAGAAAAAAGGTTCAATATGTTCTGAAATGCCTTTATCCTGTTTCTCTGCTAACTTCCCCCAAGCCGTTCTGTCTCCTGGAGGGATCCCAAATCCCTGGGACTTCTTCCAGCCCTCCTTTTTATTGCGGGAGTTACAAGCTCCTAATCAGGAAACAGAAATGATTGCATGTTACACGTGTGCCCCAACGGGATGGAGAGAGGCAGCCTGACTTTCGGCATCCAGCTACCAAACTCCTGCTGCCGGCGCTGCAGGGAGTGCAAAGGGAATGCGCACGAAGCCGACTGCAGCAGAGGTGGGTCTGAATGCCCAGCTGGCTGTCTCCAGCCATCCCTACTTGCCCGCTCTTGCTCCCATCAGGTGTAGGGTGTGAGCACTGGGCCTGGTGTTCCCCTTAGGGCCGAAGTGCAGGTGTGGGATGGAGGGAGCCGTAACCCCCAGACGTGACCACAGTGAGACACAACCAGCCCAAGGGTGGTCGGAAAGAAATCTAGAGGGGAACTGCCGTTTCTGCCTAGATATTTCTCACAGACCAACAGGCCCTATGGATTTAAAGGGCGGGGAAAATGGCCAGTCTGGATGAACAAGGAACTTCTGATGGGATTTAGGAATAAAAGGAGGGTTTACCACCTTTGGAAGAAGGGACAGGCAGCTCAGGAGGAGTACAGAGATCTCGTTAGGTCATACAGAGAGAAAATTAGGAAGGCAAAAGCCCAGCTGGAGCTCAACTTGACCGCTAACATAAAGGACAACAAAAAAAGTTTTTATAAATTCATCAACAAAATGAGAGCCAGGGAGAATCTCCATCCCTTACTGGATGCTGGGGGGAAAGTTGCAACCAAGGACAAGGAGAAGGCTAAGATACTTAATGCCTACTTTGCCTCCGTCTTCAATAGTCAGACCAGCTATCCCCAGGGTTTTCAGCCTCCTGAGCTCGAAGATAAGGATGGAGAGCAGAACAACCCACCCATAATCCAGGAGGAAGTAGTCAATGATCTGCTTCTGCACCTAGACACACATAAGTCTGTGGGGTCGAATGGGATTCACCCAAGAGTACTCAGGGAGCTGGCGGGAGAGCTCACCACGCCTCTCTCCATCCTTTACCAACAATCCTGGTCAACAGGGCAGGTGCCAGATGACTGGAGGGTGGCTAATGTGGCTGGATGGCCGTGCCCAGAGAGTTGCGATTAATGGGGTGAAATCCTCTTGGCAGCTGGTCACCAGTGGTGTCCCTCAGGGCTCAGTTTTGGGGCCGGTTTTGTTTAATATCTTTATTGATGATCTGGATGAGGGGATTGAGTGCACCCTCAGTAAGTTTGCAGATGACACCAAACCAGGTGAGAGTGTTGATCTGCTTGAGGGTAGGAAGGCTCTACAGAGGGACCTGGACAGGATGGATCCATGGGCCAAGGCCAACTGTATGAGGTTTAATAAGGCCAAGTGCCGGGTCCTGCATTTCGGTCACACCAACCCCAAGCAACGCTACAGGCTTGGGGCAGAGTGGCTGGAAAGCTGCCCAGCAGAAAAGGACCTGGGGGTGCTGGTGGACAACCAGCTTAACATGAGCCAGCAGTGTGTCCAGGTGGCCAAGAAGGCCAACAGCTTTCTGGCTTGTATCAGGAATAGCGTGGCCAGCAGGAGCAGGGAAGGGATGGTGCCTCTGTACTGGGCACTGGTGAGGCCTCACCTCGAGTGCTGTGTTCAGTTCTGGGCCCCTCTGTACAAGAGGGACATTGAGGTGCTGGAGCGTGTCCAGAGGAGAGCTACCAGGCTGGTGAGGGGTCTGGAGACCAGGGCATATGAGGAGAGGCTGAGGGAGCTGGGCATGTTTAGCTTGGAGAAGAGGAGGCTGAGGGGAGACCTCATTGCCCTCTACAACTCCCTGAAAGGAGGTTGCAGAGAGGTGGGTGTTGGCCTCTTCTCCCAGGTGAACAATGACAGGACCAGAGGAAATGGTCTGAAGCTACAGCAGGGGAGGTTTAGATTAGATATTAGGAAGAATTTACTGAAAGAGTGGTCAGGCACTGGAACAGCCTGCCCAGGGAGGTGGTTGAGTCACCATCCCTAGAGGTGTTTAAGAAATGTCTAGATGTGGCACTTCAGGGCATGCTCTAGTGACAGAGATTGTAGGGGGTTTTTTGCGTGTGTATGGTTGGACTCAATGTTCTCAAAGCTCCCTTCCAACCATGAAGATTCTATGATTTTCTCCTATTTATTGCTAATAGGTGGCTTTTTTTGTTTCCCCCTTTGTCAGGAGCCACGGGAACCATAGGTGGTGTTGAGGAGCAGAACGACCCAGTGATGGAGCAGCTGCCTGGTTGAACAGTGTCCCAGCGGTGCAGGTGCCATGGGGCAGGGATGCTCAGCCATGGGTTGGATGGACGTAAGAAGGGGACTAGGACATGACAAACTCCATAAGACCCTCTAGGATAGATGCATCTCAGGTTCTGCAGTCTATTTTTCTGCTGTTGAATTGTCACCAGACTGGTGGTGCCTCTAACAAATGGGTTTATTCTGCTCTTTTACTCTGGGTTAATCCTGTCAACTGCTTCAGACTTCAGGGGGTCTGCTAATGGGGTATTGCTGGCTCGGCCAGGGATCTCCGTCCCAGACCAAGGTGGCCACAATCTCCCTCTGCCTTCCCTCTTCCCTTCGGCACAGGGCACATACGCATGGCCTCTCTCGGCTTTGCAGAAGACACTGACCTATAGTCCTTATCCCATCAAAAGTAACTGCCATTTTATAGTCATAACTATCTCCTGTGACCAAAAATTCATCTGGAAAGCAATGAAATGTACATGAATTGCATATTGAAGAGCAGTAAAAGTGTTACACTCTCCCACGGACTTCCAGTGCAAGATGCTTCATTCATAATAAAATTTTAATGTGATTACAGGCCGAGGGATGGCATTATACTGCTGTGACTGAGTGCTGTCAGTGACTTAAGGCATCTGCAGGTGCCTGACCTGTCTGACCTCAAAAGCAAGGCCATGGGGAGGGACAGCCCTGCAGCATCTCCTGGTCCTTGCTCCTGTCTTCTGGTGAGGCTCCTGTGAGATGAGGGATGAGGACGTGCCAAGTGACTGGGGGGTTATTCAGGGTCCCACCAAAGTAAGTATTTGTCCCCTGTGATCTTTCTCCACGGGTGAGTTTGCAGTCGGTGCTGGAGTGCTGGATGGGGCAGGGCACAACACAGATGCTCTCACACTGTCAGGCCACGACACAGGTCTTGGTCTTTCCTTGGATTACCTTCTTCTTTAACCCCATTCTAAAGCTGTAGTAGATATCTCCAGCCATCATAGAATCATAGAATGTTCGGTTTGGGAGGGACCATAAAGATCGTACAGTTGCAACCCCCTGCCTTGGGCAGGGACACCTCCCACCAGACCAGGTTCCTCAAATCTCCATCCAACCTGGCTTTGAACACCTCCAGGGATGGGGCAGGCACAGATTCTCTGGGAAACCTGTTCCAGGGTCTTACTGCCCTCATAGTGAAAAATTTCTTCCTAATATCTCATCTAAATGTCCCCTCTTCCAGTTTGAAGACATTACCCCTTGTCCTATCACTACATGCCCTTGTAAAAAGTACCTCTTCAGCTTTCCTGTAGACCCCCTTCAGACACTGGAAGGCCACTATAAGGTTTCCGTGGAGCCTTCTCTTCTCCAGGCTGAACAGCCCCACCTCGCTCAGCCTGTCATCATAATGGCCACAACCACTGCGGAGCCGTGGTGGCAGAGGTATGGTGCTGGTGGCTGGATGGTGGAGTGTTCTGGGGGGACCTCTGGGCCAGGAGCTGTGGGAATGGCGTCTCCAAGTCATGACGTGGTGAGGGAGTCAGGGCAGGAGGGGAGGGGGGGGGGCTCAGCTCTGGCAGTTGCACAAAGACTCTTGAGACCTTGTCAAGGAGAGAGGTTGGGGACTTTGAGACCCAAGGTTTTCCATGCCAAGGGGTTACGCGGTAGTGAGCAGCATCTGCCACCTCCCACAGGGACCTGGCTGGGAGGAGGCAGAAGAGCACACAGCTCCACAGCATCTCTTTTTGCTCTAGGAGACCTGATTATCCCACTTAAGCAAATAAGCAGCAATAGGTAACGCACTACCTGGGGAAATGAAACAAAACCCTGAGCAGAGACTCCCTGGTGGGTTCCCAGCCCTTTGCTGCCTCGAAGCCACGATGGGAGCACAAACACACGCAGCAGAGCAAAGCAGTGAGTTGGCAGGAGCCATGGAGGTGCTGGGATGGAGAGGCTGAGTGCTGCTGAGCAACAAGTTGTTCAGCTGCACAAATACCTGGAAATGAGCTCACCAGCATCATCTGGAAAAAATACCCACCCAGTAAGTTCTGCATTATTTGGCCTTCTGTCCCCACAAATAATAACGGCAGAGCAACAGAAAGTTCTCTAATGTGCTTGCAGTGTAATAAAGTAACCCCACTAGGAATAAAATCTACAGCAATTACTGTGCCAGGTATTATGCTGATTTATCAAATTGCAGTCCAAAGTCAAGAAATGTGGAGGATACAGTGATAAAACGTCTGATCTCAAATCTGACTCTAAATTACCCTTCTGGCCAGCACAGTATTTCATCTAGGAGATTTGTTATTCTTCTCATCTCTCTTCTTCAGAAATCTTTGTTCAAACTGATAATTTTGCACTCCTTGTGTATTGGAGTAAGAACTTTACCTGCACTCTGTGATTAGCTGCTAAGGTGTTGCTGAGCATTTTGGACCTGGACACCTAAACCTCCCACTGCAGGGTGGAGCATACGAAATGGGAGCAAAATGATGGTGGTTCATCACTGCAAGACGAAGTCTCTCTTTTGGGCCCTTCTGTCCTCAGAAAGATGGCAAAGCTGCATCATGTTGTGTTTGCTTGATGGGTAGAGCCTTTCCTTCACCTGGTGACAGTGGTGGGCAGAGGGCAGGCAAAGGGCAGCAGGTTCTGGTGAGGCTCATGTCCCAACTGCCTTGGTCATTTGCACTGTGCAGTGAGGACCTCATCAGCCCAACATCTGTGACGATGGGCTGGGTCATGATGCAGGTGGAAGTATTTAATGGTGGCCATCATGTTCGTGAAGCCCAGGTATGTCTGGGGTGATGAGGTGGAGTTCTCTGCTGAGGCTGAGCATGGGGGTCTCAGTGCTGTACCTGGGGGTCCCAGTGCTGTACGTGGGGGTTGTGCCAAGAGCCGGGTTCCAGTGCCGCATCACGTTTCCATCATGATGGACTTGTTCTACATCTGACCACTCTGCTTCCAGCAGGAGCACAGCAAGGACCGCTGCTCTCACCACCGGCACCGCACAGCAGCCCCAATCCCCTTGGGGGACCTTTGGGAATGGGGACACTTGCCAAGGTGCAAAGCTGCCCTCGGTGGGGGACCAGGACCTCACTGGGGCTGGCACAAGACTTCTGCTCCCAGCACGTGCCGCTGTTGTCAGGGACCTGGGATTTGTCAAATGAAGTCCTTTCCTTTGATCCTTCTTGCGTGAAGTTCTCCATATTGCTTGTCAGGACTGTTTTCCCTTCCATTCCATCATCTTAATAATAATAACACAGACGTAACAAAGACAAACTCTCCTCCCAGCGCTGCTGGGGCATTTGTGGCCATGGCCCTGTGCCGTGGGCACAGGTCGGGGCGCTGCCTAAGGCAAAACCACAGGCAAAGACTGGTCCCTTTCTGCACACCCAGGGTGTGCGGGAGGCTGTGTTCCGGTGGGGCAGTGGGATGCTAGTGGGTATCCCCGTTTCTGTGTGAGCCAGGCATCGCCAGAGGCACCCCATCCCATCCCACCCCACCCCACCTGGCTCTGCGTGGGCTGAGTCCCTACACTCGAAGGGTTAACACCACTGAGATCCTGCTGATGAGATTTGTTAAACTCCCCATTACATCCTACAGCGCTGCTAATTATGTCTTCATAAGCCAAAGTCAATTAGCCAGGTCTTTCCCCGCCTGTGCCTCTTAACTTCCCTCTCCATCATTAGCCTGATGCCGTGAACACCTGCCTGGGTCCTTCCTCCCCACAGCACTGCAGACCCTCTCTCCTGCCCAAAGCTATTTTGGAGCCTTTCGAGGATCTGGCTGGTGCTTATTGATTAAAAATCAAAGTGCCACAGCTCGTCCTGCCCTGGACCATGACCTCCGTGGTAACACCGGCTCGGGAGGGAGGAGAGGAGGTGGGGATGAGCCAACATCCTTCTTCAAATATGGAAAAAAATACTGCAACAAGGAAAGCAATAAATTCTTCCCGGTGTTCAAAAGCAAGGGATTTGCTTTGTAGGGAGAGAGATTTGGGTTATCTGCCTGGAACTGAAAGGTTTTTAAGGGGAGGTTAGGCACACGGGCAGGGTTTAGGACGAGCTGACCTTGCCCTGAGGTGCAAGGGGTGATCAAATGGCTTCTTGAGACCCTCTTACCAAATTTTCTACTAATGTTAATAACAGACCGAGGGTTCAGACCAAGGAGAGATTCACCTGGCCATGCCTTTGCTGCCCGGCCCGTTGCCCTGGGTGCTCGCCCTCACCTGCCGCAGGGCTGGGGCTGAACCCGTTACTGGAGACTGGATGCATTTAATGCACCAGCTGTGAAGGTAGATGGGAGGCTTGGCTACAAGTTGCTTCCCTGCAGCAATTCCAGGTCTATGACACATAGCCAACAGCTGTAATAATGTTTAAACACAGCTGCCGTCATGCAAATTTAGAGATTAGTAGGGATTAAAGTGGTTTGGAATGCCTCACAATCTCTTATTAATGCCCCGGGTTCTATAATAGCCAACTGCCTCCAGCTCCCGCATCACCGGGGGTGGAGATTGGTAGCTGTGCCTGGCACAGCTGCCCCATGCCGGCCACAAGCCCATTGCCATCACCTGCTCAAGGACAAGCAGAGGTAGCCCTCAGTGACATCAGTAGGCTGGCTGGAAAGTCGTTAGCAGCATGGGTATTGCTTTGCACAGTCAATCCTAAATTGGCAAGGTCACCTTGCCACCAAGGAGACCGCCATGGAGGCTTTTGGATGGCTTCGAAACCATTGTCAGAGCGACACAAAGACGATGGAGCCAGGAGCTGCCTGCTGGGGCGCAGGTCCACGGGGCTGCTGGGCATCGTGGACGGACACCTTCCTTCAGAAAAGGCAAAGCACAGGGATGGGTGTAATGTGATGCTTCCAGTGAAGACCTCTTCCAGATCTCCTCCTGGGGCTGGAAACGGCTTCCCTGTGATTTCAAAGTCTCAAGGCCACTTACCTGCTACACACAGAAAAAATTAACATTTCAGAAACTCTCCCTGGAATAAGTCCTATCTCCTTGCTGTGATAACCCAAGGTAGGTTTTCATCTCAATGTCCTATTTTCCCCCCACATTTTAATAATTGCATATTTGGAAGAAATCTCCTGGCTCTGATATTGCAGAGTAATTATCTGCTCACCACTAGCTAACTAAGCTGGGCTGAGACGTTATTGCTCGTGCTGCTCCTCGGGAAGTTCTATTATGCTCCTCGTTTTATTTTCAAATGGCTCAAGATTACAGAGATAAAAGGGGAGCTTCATGGCCTTATGCTGACGACCAGCGAGGAAGAGTCACACATTTGTAGCTTCATCCAGCAGCTCTCCTCGCTTGCCCATCTCCACAGCGGTTGTGCTGCGTTGGTGAGACTTATACAGGAATAAAACATAGAGTCACCGTGGTCACAGTCGGAGTGCTGTGTCCAGTTCTGGGCTCCCTGGTTCCAGAAGGACAGGGAACTGCTGGAGAGGGGACAGCAAAGGGCTACCAAGATGATTAGGGGATTGGAACATCTCTCTTCTGAAGAAAGGCTGAGGGATTTGGGTCTCTTCAGTCTGGAAAAAAGACTGAGGGGGTATTTTATCAATGGTTATAAATACTGAAAGAGGGGGTGTCAGGAGGATGGGGCCAGGCTCTTCTCAGTGGTGCCCAGGGACAGGACAAGAGGTAACGGGCACAAACTTGAGCATAGGAAGTTCCACCTAAACATGAGGAGGAACTTCTTTCCTTTGAGGGTGGCAGAGCCCTGGCACAGGCTGCCCAGAGAGGTGGGGGAGTCTCCGTCTCTGGAGACGTTCAGAACCTGCCCGGACGCGTTCCTGTGCCACCTGCTCTGGGTGACCCTGCTCTGGCAGGGGGTTGGACGGGATGATCTCCAGAGGTCCCTTCCAACCCCTGGCAGTCTGGGATTCTGTAATGGGACAAGGAACAGGCACTTTTTATGTTTATACTTGCAGAGAGCAGGAAACTGGAGGTTAAAAGTGTAACTGCTCTAATGAAAGTGGATTCACAGAGTTACATTGTGATTCCACGTCCCTCTCTCATGCCGAGAAAGCAAATGTTCTCAGCAGTGAGCACTGCCACTCGATCGCCTTGCAATAACACTGTGATGGCCTCAGAAGTGGAGGAGAACATAGATTTTTGTGTCAGGCCGATTATAGAAGGAGTTTGTGACCTACCTGGATTTCTGCAAGTTTCTGTGGAGTCCTGCAGTTGCAGGGACTTGCTGTCCCTTGCCATGGTGTCATCTCCACCTCTCCTGGCCATCAGGGTGGTCTGCTGGGGACTGCTTGGTCCAAAGATACCATGCCCCAAACCACCCCTCCATCTCAGAAGGTCTTCCTCATTGCCCCATCCAGAGCAGGCAGCTCCCGGCCGCGATTTTGGAGTGGGTCTTAGTTGACGTGCCAGCTGGGTGTGTGGGATGATGCTACGGCAGGTGTCAACCAGAGGACGCAGCAGGACAACTCCCACCACATCGTCCTTGCCCTGCCCAGTGGCCTGTGGGGCAGAGAGAGTTGGGGCTGGGTATTCTAATAGGGATTTGTTGCAACAGGCATGGCAGCAGGTTTTTTTAGCAGATATAAAACCATTAGATGACCAAAATGACCATTTACCTCCTCAAAAAAAACCCTTAACTCTGAACGATGAGCTCTTCCCTGGTTTAAATGGTCTGGAAACATAAAAAAGTTCTTTCAAGTCATTGGAGGACATAAATGTTCAGGCCACTTTCATCATAGATGGGCAACAGTGGGGAAAAATAGGGTCTCAGCAGCGGGATTTCGATCTGATTTGAACGAGATCCAGTGGCCCAAATTGCATGAGACACACAGCCATGCCCCAGCTTCACACGTTTCCATTTAATGGCACACTGGAAGAAACTGGGCCTTTTCTAAATGACAGTAACTCCTGTGCTAGTGACACAATGTGGTGAGACTCCTACGGCCAAGCTGTGCCTACAAATGGGCTTAAAATGGTACATTAATTAAGAGGTTTCCTCCAGGCAGGTGGCCCAGGCTGTGAAATTTCACATCGTGTTATATTTTTTATGCCATTTGAGTTTTCCGTCCTCGCTATGGAGCATGGGAATGCCAACTCCATCCTTATGCCATTTGATTTTTCTGTTCTTTTCACATTCTTCTCATCCATGCTTCCTCAGAAAAGTTGGAAATGGGGCTCTTGTGGGCATCTGCTGGCGGCTACCAGGCAGCTTGGTGACCCCCATGTCTGTGTGGACATTTTCTGTCTGCTCAAGGGTTGGCAGAAGGGAGGGGGGTCAACAGGGCTGGGGCATGGGATTCCTTTGTCAGCACATGCATAGGGCAAGAAGTTATTGCTTGAGAAAGTATTGCTTTACACTGCTGAGTGTAAAGTTGGCATTTTCCAGAAAATGAAAGAAAAACGCTTGTCTGCCATTGCCCCGTGATAGCTTTGATTGCTGAGAAGCAATATTGGCCCAGAGCAGGGGGACAGAAAGAAAAAGCAAGTGAGGGACAGGAGTAAGGGATGGGAAAGCTGAGGAGGACAAGGACAAGGCAGGGACCTCACTGGCCAGGATATTTCCACTGTGTGCCCCTCATAATTCAGGGACCTGTTGGAGCGGTGCCAGAGGAGGCCACGGAGATGCTGGGAGGGCTGGAGCCCCTCTGCTGTGAGGACAGGCTGAGAGAGCTGGGGGGGTTCAGCCCGGAGAAGAGCAGGCCCCGGGGAGACCTTAGAGCCCCTTCCAGTCCCTAAAGGGGCTCCAAGAGAGATGGGGAGGGACTCTGGATCAGATAATAGAGCAATGGGATGAGGGGGAACGGTTTTACACTGAAAGAGGGGAGATTTAGGTTAGATATCAGGAAGAAATTCTGTGCTGTGAGGGTGGTGAGCCCCTGGCCCAGGTTGCCCAGAGAAGCTGTGGCTGCCCCATCCCTGGAGGGGTTCAAGGCCAGGTTGGACGGGGCTTGGAGCAGCCTGGGTCTGGTGGGAGGTGTCCCTGCCCAGGGCAGGGGGGTGGAATGAGATGGTCTTTAAGGTCCCTTCCAACCCAAACCATTCTGTGATTCTATGAATAAGGAGAGACTGGTTCAGTTCTACTTTTCATATGTTTTATTATAAAGAAAGGTAAGATAAGCATTGTGAACCGAATGTGCCAGGTGCTGCGAAAGCAGTACCGTCAAACAAAATAAAAAATAAAAAAAACCCCAAAAATGCACCTTATGAGAAACGGTAATTATGCTCTCTAATTTTTCATAAATAGACAAAAATCATTGTCAGCAATTTTTAAATAGATGGACATATGGCAGAAAAAATATAATAATGCCATACAACATGGATATAAATTGTCCATTTCTTGCTGTACAAATAATAGAAACAAGTTTGGCAGGCTTTTTTTGTTGTTTTTTTTTTTATACACATCTTCCTTCTATGTATAACTAAAAAATGTGCTACAATTAATATAAAATGCTTTTACTATAAAGTAAACTACTAATTTTTTTCACAAAAAAATCTTAAAGATGTCTTTAGCACAGCTCTAAAACACTTAGTAAACTACTTACAACTATCCAACAAATTATATTTTCATGATCTTTTTCGCGTTCTTCCTCTCGTATTTTTGCCTTCTGCTCTCTCTCTCTCTCTCTCTCCCCCCCCCCACCTACCCAGCAATAGTTTTTACTTAATTTTTTGTATTTTTTTTCGCCAGACATCCAAGGCCTTTGCATGTACAATATTCACACAAACTTCACATTTTCTTGCACAAAGTTTAGTGCTGTTAGCAAGTCAAAAGAGTGCATCCTCCTACTGAGCTGGCCTAATGCTGTAGGACACCAGACCTGGGCCTATGCTGCGTCTAAAAGCAGTTCACTAGGAAAATAGTCTGTAGCTAAGCTGATGGCAAGCAGAAAAATGGTGTCCTTGGTTTATTTCTTTTTTTTTTTTTTGTCGGTTTTGTGTTTCTTTATTTTATTTTTTTTTTTATCTTTTTTTTTAAAATTTTTTTTTTTTTTTACTTTTTGTTCTCCATGATTTATGAGGTTTCGGGCTTCCAGGGAAAGTAGACTTTAGAGTTCAAAAATAGTAAAAGAAAACTGCTCTTAGAGCCTGGAAACGAAGCCAGCGACGAGGTGCAGTGGTAGCTGTCTCGTCCGTACGACTTGCTCGGTGCCTCTCCGGGTAGTCTGTAAGATAGACCCTCTCCAGTGTCCTTTGTCTGAGCCTCCTCAAAACGAGATGTTGAGTTTTAGGTGAGGTAGAGTGCCTTGTCCCTTGGCAGCATGCTGTAAGAGAAAGGAGAGGCGGAAGGTGAGACGGGCAGGGAAACAGCCGGGGAGTCGCCTGGGGGAGCGGGGAGCTGAAATTACCATTTGCACACCCGTTTTCAGCCGTGCCATGGTTTTTTTACGGCACTCCATGATGCAGAACACAAAGTGGTCTGCACCAAGGGCGAGGTGTGCAGGGATGAACCGAGCAGACGGCACCGAAGAGTCAGAGCCTGGTGCAATTTTAGTTCTTCCTGAATTTCAACAGCAAGGGCTAAGACATGAGTTCCTTCCTGTGGCTTAATTTTTGCTCTTGCTGGGGCTGCAGGGGAGGGCCAGCTCTGGATTTCCCTGCAGAGCACGCCAGCATGATGCTGGTACCAGCTCCACCACTGTGCTGTGACTGGAATCAGCCCCTTGGCCACTGGCCCGCTTCTTCATCACACACTGCACTTAGGCTAAGCCATGGAGATTTAGGAAATGTACACTTGCTTTTGGACAAAATGTGTCATTCTGACACTGCAAAAGGAGTAGGGGGTCTCAAAAACATGACTGAGGGGCTTATTCCTGAAGACGCTTGTGGGTGTCCAGGAGGATTTACATAAGTTTGATGGCTGAAGAGCACGGGAGCAGGAGACACCACCTGCTTGATGCCGCTCCCCTCCTCTCCCAAAAGAAGTACAACTAGAGAAATTAATAATCAGGAAATGAAGGGAAAAATGCTTTGAGACAGCAGGATTGGCCGGTTGTTCCCATGGGTCTGATGAAGACTGCAGGAGGTACAAGGAACCCAAGGAAGACTGCGGTGCTACCTTCCTTGCAGGAGGCTGGGGAGGAGGGTCGGTGGGATGGCAGCCAGGCTGTGCGCTCTGCGCATCCCTGGCCCACCACACCTTGAATTAATCACGTTATTGAAGCAATGCCTTTGATTTCAAGAGATCCAGGTGTGTCCTGGGGAGGGAAGACAGCTTATACCCCCACTGCCCACATGCGGACGGCTCTGCAGCAAGGTGTGCAGAGAGGCATCACCACTCCTGACCCTGCCTGTAGTATCTGGGGCTTCAACCCCCCGTGTGGGCTGGCTAACACATTTAATTTGCCATCAACAGTCTCTTACGAGGGAGCTCAGATGCTTTTTGTTTTCAGGACGTAGTAGAGAGAGGAGTGGCTGAAGTCCCTTTCCCCTGGCTGACGTCCTGTGTGGGTTTTGCTCAGAAATCCAGGCGTTTCAATGGGTTTCATCACCTACACAGACCTGATGGAAGCATCATTGGCTGCATAAAGACATTTTGGCCTTAAAAGGTGGTGAGGAACATTACAAAGCTTCGGGAGATTCCGACGTGGCTGTGCTTGAGTGGAATAAAAGGGAAACAGCAGGCAGCAAGGTAATGCTGTTGTTGATAGAGCTGTCTTCTGGTAGAGCGCAGAAGAGTCCGCACTATGTTAATCTCCACATTTTATAATCTGCATTAAAAATGCAGAGTCTTCCCTGCTGCACTCAGCAAAGATTTAATGCCACTGAGCGGCAGTGAGGTATTCCAGCCCTAAAACTTCATTAATTTTACAAAATATGCTACAGAACATTTCCCAGTTCATTACGAAGTATTACCATAAATAATTGAATCCAAACTAAGTGCATTTGGTGATGGTTTATCCTTGCCTTTTTACAGCGCTTGCTCATTTAGTTTCCGATTTGGAAAATCCCCCCATTCGGAGAGGGTCACTTTGTCGTTAGCAGGAATTAGCGAGGTTATAAGTGTCGGGATGAAGCGGCTGTACACGGTTTTGTGCGTTTGGACCAAGCGTAACTGAGCGCATTTCTTCTTTTAGCCCAAAGGACGGTGGGAAGAGGGGAGAACAGTTGCTAAATGACGGTACCCAAAAAGGCCTTGCAAATGAGAGGAAGGGCACAGAAAGATGAATCCCGTTCAGCGTTATCGCCGCAATACCTAAATGCCGGGGGACAGGCATAAACGCAACCCTGAAGATGGCTTTGGTATGGAAAGGGACCGGTATGGAGAAAGTCACTGCAAAGCCACAGGTACGGCGTGGGCGCCTGGGAAAGAGCAAGCGCGAGAATAAGGCTGTCAGGTGAGGGAGACAGGGGACTGTGCAAGCAGTTTGTGGTATGATGGCAAAAAGCAATAATTGTACGCTGCAGTTGCTTGTGGGAAGTGATAGTCATATACAAAGCAGGAACTGAGAAACGCTACCCGTGTCTTTGCTAGCAATCTAGGACAGCTTGGGCTTAAGCCCAGAAAGAGCTCAGAAAATTGGATGGAAGTCAGTAAGCACAAAATCATTAAGAACGGGGAGAGGATGAGCTAGGAAACCTTTAAAGCTCTCACTCTAACATGGCTGATTTATGAATTAAGGAGTGTCTGCTCGCAGGATCCTCGAATTTGAGGGGCATAAGGGAAGAAGTGTCATTTAATGGCATTTTAACGAGCACTGATAGGCTGGGAAAATAAAAAAAAAAACCCTAGAGCAGTTCCCTTATTAGATGGAGAAGGACAGAGAGAAAGGCAACGTCGTTAGTTTTTCAGAAGTTGTCTGGCTAACAAACACAAAAGAAAATGTAGGATTGGGAGGTTTTACCCCAGCTAACCCAGTGCCAACACACGGAAGCTAAAGAAGTATCAAGGTCAGACATGAAATAAAAATCCTACCCCGGGGGGCGAGGCAGGACCGCCTGTGTGCTGGGGAGGATGGTACGACCCCCTCTTTCAGGAATCTGGGACTCTGCAGCTGAGCCAGATCACACCAGAAAAGAATCCTTTCTCTTGCCAGCCAGTTGCTGGTTTTGCTCCTCCTCACTCCCAATGAAGAGTGCTGCTTTAATTGCAATTAAGCCGAACGCAGTTTTGAGGTCGAAATGGACGATTACACGATCCAGAGGCTTCCCGATGGTACCTAAAACTGCACTGATGAATTGAACCCAACAAGATCTGCCTTCCCTTTCTCACTGCTTTGCCTAAGCCCTGATGACCGCGGGGGCCGTTGGGGCACGCAGCTCACCCTGCGCCCTCACCCCAGCACCGGGCACGGTGCCGCCCAGGAGCCCAAGGATAACTTGGAACATCGCTTGCAAATTAGTGCAAAGAAAGCAGTACGGCGAGGAAGATGATGAGAACCAGATCATCTCGTTTCTTGACAGGAGTCTACCCTTGAGGCTCACCGGGGCCGCGGTCCTACAAATGTGTGTGGATGCTACAAGCGACGCAGAGCATGGACACAGGCAGCAAACACCAGGAGCAGGGGGTGATGGCACTGCTGGCACTCCAGGCTTTACAAGAAAATGAGAACAAGCCGGCTTTGGGAGCTGGGCTGCCAGCAGCTCGTGTGTCTCTACTCACGGGAGACGGGCTCCTTCCTCAACAGAGACTGCGACATTTTTCAGTGCGCTAAGCACTCACTGCAGAACTGATCTATATCCATCCGAGTTCGTTGCTATAATCTACTCTAATAATTATCTGGAAGTCTCTGCATAATCTGTCTGGTTTTAGAATGATTTTTTTTTTTTTTCCCCGGGAAGCTGCACTAAACCCATGAAATTCGATATTTCTGCTGTGACAAAGGCATGAAATGCATGAGCTTTGATCATGAATTGCATGGTCCCTCTGCTTACAATGCGGCACTCCAGCCAGATGTCACAGAGCTTGTTTTAGCAACACAAAAGTCAATCCTGACTACTAGGGGAGCGTTTCACCTGTTTCTAGAGTGCCCTGAGTTCCCTGCATGGGGCCCAGGCAGCGGGATTTGAGGAGGGAACCAAGTGTTTTCCCAGCTGATCCCCTAAAGTAGTGATGCTGCTTTCTAGGGGGGTTATTTCCGTGGGACCTGCTGCTGCTCAGCACCTCTGGAAATTGGGATCCATGTGCCGTAACCCTCCGAGCATCCTTAGAATTTCGCCCACAGCATCTCAAGTGACTTTTATCATCAAGTCCCAAACGGGTCCCTTTTTTCGGGTTGTCTGAGAGCCTTCAGGAAGGACCACGCGAAGGTCGCCGGCAGAGCCCAGACCAATCCACGTAGCTGAGCCCCCTCAGGCAGGCAGACAGTGGCGATATTCCAATGGCTCAGCGAGTTATTTATTTCCCTGAAAGAAATAAATGTCTGCACAGTCTGTGCTCAGCCCAGCAATTGTAAGTGCGCTGCTGGCACAGGCGGGAGCCGTGCTCTGAAAAGGCTGGGAGCTTGCTATTATCTCCAGTGAAAGCACAATGTTCCAGTACTTCAAGCAAATCAAACAATACGCAGAAGCTACCGAGCCTCCTTCCCTACCTGCTCCCCCAGCAAACGGCGTGCCTGTTTTACGGAGCACAATAGCCGTCTCCGAACTGTTCTTGCTGAGCCGAGAGCCGTGGACTAGGCAGAGGTTGGAAACGGTTTTCACACCTTCCCTGTTCCCCAGCTTTGAGACCATCCCGGTGTTTTTATTTATTGGGGAATTCAGGCATTGAAGGGACCTCCATGCCGGCACGCTCATGGCAGAGCTCGTAGGGCCTGAGGGGGAAGATCTGTGGAGGTGTCTGTGGCCTTTTCCTGCGAGGTGCCGGGGACCGGAGCGTCACGTGGCTCTCGGGAGGATGCGGCTTTGTACACTGCCGTGGTGAAACCCCAGGACCGATCAGGGACCTGGTGCTAGGGACGGCCATGGGAGATCGTGGCCTCAACGATACAAACGATCACTTTAGGAAGAGACGGGCATTGCTTAGGGACGTGGCCACCTTCAAACCTCCCGTGACTCTGGCTTGCCTGGCCGGCTCTAGTTCAGTGTCCAACTCCTCCGTTGCTAATGGGATGGAAACGCAAAAAAAGGAAACCTCTCCATGCCCATTGAAGAATTTATCTGTGAATTTTATGCTACCTGCTTCCATAGCATCACTTCAGGGACCCTACAGAGAAGGGGAAACCTTGAACTTCCTCGACCATAACGAGCCTACCAGCTTGCTGGTTGTTTTAGGGCAGATTCTCAGCTGTTGCACACTGTCACAGTTCAGAAAACAGAAAGTACAATAGCAACGTGCTCTTTTGTTTACTGGCCTGCAGTGGTTAATCCCACACTCTCTGCTGGGGTAGTCGTTGTCCCACTCGGTGCTTCCTGGAGGGTTTGATGCACCAGGCGAACGGGGTCCAACACTGTTTGGAAACTCAGATGAAATATGGGAGAAGTCCTGCAGGGCGGAAAGGAAGGGTTACGGGGGTGTACACAGCAGGAGAGACAGCAGATCTAATACTAATATTGCATAAACGCGTTTACAGTGCAGAGCTGGGGGTGGGGAGCCCCAGGGACAGCACTGGGCCAAGCCCGGGACCCGACACCACCGCGGTGGGACCTTGCAGAAGGCGAGTTGTTGCAGGCAGGTGTCAATGCAGCAACATCTGCTTTACAGCCCTCTTCATCCCCCCTTGTTTTTCAAGCCCTCCCTCCTCGGGGGTGGTAAATGGCTTGCAGAAGCCTTTGCAGCAGCAGCAGTCTGGCAATCAAAACCAGGTTTTTTTGCCGCTTCAGGTGCAGCCCCCTTTGCAGGAACGCGTCAGCCCGTCATAATGTACACTAACAAGGTAAGGAACATCCACACACGGAACGCTCTCCCCATCGGCTGTCACTGCCAGCAATTTAACGAGGATGCTGGGGAACTGTTTTATTTGAAAGCTGATTAGCTTTCCTGATTTTTTGGGGTTGGCTTAATTAGACAACATTAGGCAATGTATATAACCAAGAATCACGGTAGTTACCTGACCAAGAACATGATTTTCTCCAAAATATCCAAACTAGGGCAGCGCGGGGCATTTTTTTTTTTTTTACTTTTTCTTTTTTATTCACAAATTTATGTGGAATGAAGCTTCACAAAATGCTGCCCTCAGCAACAACAACTACCCCAATTAAAGTGATTACGAGGATCCCCTTCCATGCTCATTTCTGGATGCAGGCTACCACCGAATTACAGAAGCCACTTTTGCTTTTCTAGAAATAAAGCCCGACCACCGTGCTGGAGAAGTTACTTGCAATACCCTGAGCAGTTTGGAAGTTAAAAATCTGATGAAGGATCTGACCTTCCCACACGTGCTGCCTTTTTATTATCAGCAGGTCTAACTGTGCTTCCACATCCCTTTGGGTTTTCTCTCCTTTGGTTTTCTTCCACTGCAGTATCTGTTCCTAAATTACCAATTTCTGTTTCCTCAAAGTTAGCCCCAAAGTGAATAGGTCACATTATGGGAAAGAAAGTACTGTAAGAATTTTGTGATATATAGCTAGTAAACATGTGAAACGCAAATTATTCAAGCCAGCTGGGTGAATACTGCAGTTAAAAGTGTCATCAAATAAATGGTAGCAGCTGTGAATTCAGAGGGTACGTCCTCCACTGTGAATAGTCCATCCAGTTCATATTCCAGAGGGAGAAGCTCTGGAAACCACTCGTCTCCTCCTCCGTATACTGGCAAGTTCTCTATAAGTTATAGGAAATGGGGTTTTTGGCTATAGCCAATTTTTCCTCCAGATACGTTTCCCTAATAGCAGGTTTAAGGGGCAGAGAGGTTGACCCCGCGGGCTGGCTCTGCGAGCGTGGGCTGCCGGGCTGAGCCGGGCATGGCCCAGGACGGTTTCCTTCAGCAGGTTTCACACGTTCAGAGCACAAGGTCTATAGGCTTTGCTTTGCTGCCATGCCGTTAGTATGGGCACACACGCAAGCGCACGCTGCGTGCTCTCGGCTCTCTGCCACAAACGTGATTTTCTCCTATTGCCAGGCCGTTTTTGGAAAAGTACAGATTTTCTATTTTGTTTGTGACATCCTTTTTCTCCTTCTCCTGGCACCCCCCTGGATCCCTGCTATTATCCCATACGCCCTTCCGCCCCCCCCCTTCTCTCAGCAATGACACGGGAGGGGTTTCTCACGGGCTATCCAAGCCATTGTTTCAGATGACCACCAGCGAACCACCCCCCCAGACAAGGCTGGGGACCATATGCACAAGGAGCTTTCACCAGGGACGTCCCCAGTTCCCACATCTTCCCCCTCTGAAAGAGCCGTCATTGCTCCTTTGCACAAATCTGCCCCATTTGTGGGGGTGCACAACACTCTTGAAAATGCCCCCCCCCCAAGCTATGAGATCTGCAAGCTGATGGAGCCAGGACAAGACTCCTTTGGGGACAACATGGACCCCCAATATCCCCAAACCATCCAGAAACCAAGGGGAAGAGGGGAACCGCTGGCAACCCTCTCTGAGCACCTACCTGCTGCCCGGGAGGCGAGGCGTTCATGGGGGGCTGTACCTGTAGTGCCATGGGGGGGGACAGGAGGGGCTGCTGGGGGACCTGCTGCATGCTGAGGGGCTGGCTGAGAAGGGAGCTCTGCGGGTGGTGCAAGGAGAGCTGCTGGTGGAGGGGGGGGCTGATCTGGAAGGAGGGTGGCGGGGAGGCACTGATGCTGGGCAGCATGGGTTTGGAGGTGAGGGTCCGGGAGAGGCCGGGGTGGCCGCGGTAGTTCTGCAGGTCCGATGGGGATAGGAACGAGCCCAGGCCGGGGTAGGGCGAGGAAGCCTGTGGCGGCATTGGGTACATGGGCTGCTTGGGGGGGATCATTTTGGAAGGTGGGTTGCTCTGGGCACTTTTCGTCTCCCCTTGGTCAGCAGAGCTCTGTGGGAAAACAGAACGGAGCGTGATGAGGAAGGAAGGGAGGAAACATGGTTACGTGTCCCGAGATGTCCGTCCATCCAACCAAGCTTTCCAGATTCCCCGTGGCTCCTGCTCCTCCCCCACCAGCCAGCACACGGACCTCCAGCCCGGCGGCTCGCTGGGTGACCTCAGGCTGGGCACAGTGTCCGCATCTGTGGACATCTGGAGTGCTGTGTCCAGTTCTGGGCTCCCCAGTTCAAGAAGGACAAGGAACTTCTGGGGAGGGTGCAGCAAAGGGCTACAAAGATGATCAGAGGACTGGAACATCTGGACTAGATGATCTCAAAGGTCCCTTCCAACCAAGGCGATTCTATCTCTCTTATGAAGAAAGGCGAGGGACTTGGGTTTTTTTAGTCTGGAAAAAAGAAGACTGAGGGGGGATCTTCTCAATGCTGATAAATACTGAAAGGGTGGGTGACAGGAGGATGGGGCCAGGCTCTTTTCAGTGGTGCCCAGGGACAGGACGAGGTAACGGCACAAACTTGAACATAGGAAGTTCCATCTAAACATGAGGAGGAACCTCTTTACTTTGAGGGTCCCATAGCACTGGAACAGCTTCCCAGAGAGGTGGTGGAGTTTCCTTCTCTGGAGACATTCAAAACTCAGTTCGTGTCCAACCTGCTCTGGGTGACCCTGCTCTGGCAGGGGGTTGGACTAGATGATCTCCAGAGGTCCCTTCCCACCCCTGCCATTCTGTGATTCTGTGATCTGGGAAATTAAGGTCCAGTAACTCAACCGTGTCTTCGGCAGAGCCTGGAGCACTGGAGGGGCATTAACCAGCGCGGAGGCAAACCTCCCGCCTGCAGCTCACTCCTTAGGTCCACAGAGGTGGGTGACAAAATTACTTTTGCTTCCAACAGAGAAGGAACGGGACTGTAAAAACTCTGCTTTCCTAATCTCATGCATTCCTGCAGCTCTGGTGGGGTCTATAATGTGCAGGACAATGGTGGCCTCATTTCTGCAGGAAAAAGAGAAGAACAACAGGACATTTTCTGGCTCAGACAATGAGGTTTTTGTCCTGCGATGGCCTCTGTAATGATACTCCAGATCCTTTCTCACCCGCCAGCCAGGATCACACTGTACTGTTTTACTCAAAACAAAGTTGCTCTTCTCCGAAGAACTGGTCAGTGGAGAAACTGGGAAAAAATGAAACCACGGTGTGGGGTGACTCCATGCCCTCCGTGCTATCTGCCCCACGCTGCTGCTAGGCACATCCAAGGCAAAACCCTCAGAGGTTTCCAGAGGGACCAAGAAGAGCTTTTAAAGCCCCAAACAGCCCTTTCCATTGACTTTGTGTGTCCTTGCTGCGGTTCTGTTTACAAGTTAGAGGCCGCTAATGGTGCTCATGTCTGTCCCGCAGCTTTGAACTTTTCCAGCCCACCACCAGTCACATGGATCCTGCAGATGATGGTTGATTTGGGACATCAGATTATTTCCCATGGCAGCGTTGATGATTAAGTGCTGAGGGTGTGGTGTGGTACCAAGGAGAAGCTTTGAAGGGAAAACCACTTGATACACCTACTTACAACCCAAGGGCAGCACATCCCCCTCAGCCAGCAAGCCTGTGTGCTCCACAGGAGCCACCCCAAATTCACAGGCAGTAAATGCCCGTGTCCCCTCTCTGAAGGCATGGAGGAGGGCAAGGCATCAGGTCTCCTGGGACGGGTGAGTTTGGAGGATTGGGATGGGCAGGCACTTGGTCCATCATCGCCAGCCCAGGTGCAGCCTGCCAGCACTGGGAGTTCCTGTATGGATCTGAAATCCCCTGAAAGTTCACTAATAGGCGCCAAAATGGGCTCTTTGGGTTTTGCCTGACAGCAGTGCCTTAAGCAAGGATGTGCTCACATGCCCATCACCCGCAGCTATGGGTCTTGCTCCCTGGAACCCCTGCTCTCTGCTGCCCTGGGGTCCTGAGCAGCCTCAACAGCCCGAGTGTCTGGATCAGGATCCAGGCATGTTGCTGGCATCCTGTGCTGGCCGGTGAGCTCAGGGATGGGGTGTCACTTTCCCCTGGTGTCACCCATGGCGGTGATCCTCATCCTCCTGCCATTGCCAGCACTCCCTCATTTGCTGGACTCACACCCCAAGACTTGGGCAAGGAAGGGCCACCGGCATGGGGACAAGCAGCAGTGACCCCTTTGTCCCTGAGCAGGGACACCCCCCCCCCTGCTGTGAGACCCGCTGATGAAGACAACCCAAAGCAGGGTCTCGTTTCGGGGCGCTAAGGGCAGAAGGCAGCATGCAGAATGCAGAGCATTTCTTTTAGCTCCTCGGGAAGGTGGCTAACGCTGGTATCAGGTCTGATAGCACGACTCCACTCTATTTCTTATAAAACTTCTCATCCCCGGAGCAACCAGTTCAGCATCACCACCTCCAGCGACCGTGCAACGCGGGCCGTACCTTGGAGACGAGGCTGGCCCGGTACGCTGCCAGGGCTTTCAGGTACTCCTTCTTGGCGGCTTCTGTTTTCCTCTTGTATGCCTGAAAAGACCAAGGAACGGATAATAATTAATAACGCAGAATAGGGTGCTGCTGGGCTCGGCTGCACCCTGCTCAATGGGACCCCCCCTCTGCTGAGGCCATTCCTGCATGGATGTGTGCATGGAAAACTCTTTTCTGCTGAGGAGGAATTTACCCCAAATCAAGCAAACAAAGCCCCTGGGTTGGACTGCCCTGGGATTTTTGGAGGCATTGCAAGCCAGGGTGGTCTGCGTGCCTCGGCGGATATTTATGAATGTCTGCTCTAAGGGACATGGTCTGATTTTACAGGGGGAACCCAATGAAATCACTTCCCCACCAGGGGAAAGTGCGATCCAGGCTCTTGGAAGAGTGAGGCAAGAGGCAAAATCCCCAAATGCTAGGACCAGCTTAAAAAACGGTGAGACATTCAGAAATTCTAAACTTCTCATTCATTTTCTTGGCTTTCCCATTATTAAGTCTTTGGAGCTCAACACTCTCAAGCTCTTCTCTGCAGTCCTGACACCTGGGAAGTCCTTTCTCAGCATATAAAAGCTGAGATTTTTGCCAAATCTTATGGCTCTGGGAGCTGGGGCTTGCAGGGGAACGGCAAGTATCAGGAGAGTTTGCTACCCCAAGAAAAAAAAATTATAATAAAGCTTTGTAAGAGTGAATTATTGTTTATTCTTCCTTCTCTTCCCTGCGATGAGACATGTTTCATGATTGTTTCACCGGGCTGGAACCCCTTCTGCCCAGAGTTTGGTCCCCCATGTATGTAAAAATAACTCTAAAGCAGCGTGAGTCCCCACGGGGTTAAACAGATTAAACCGAGCAAGCGAGAAGAATATTTTAAAACGGAATAAAAATTTCAGCAAAAAGGCAGAAACTCCCGAGAAAAACACCCATCAGTCCTCTCCTCTGCTGGAAACGCAAAGCCCTCCTCAAGCGGCGCACCGAAAGTTGATTTCAATTACAACAGATTTGCATACAATTTAATTCTGCTTTTAAAACAATGACAGCTTTCAAGAATCGAGATGCTGAAGCCTGGTGGGAATATTTAGCTCCTTTCCCCCGCAAATTTCCACGGCCGTGGCAGCATCCCAGACTCCTTTCTAACACTGACCTCCGAAGGGAAAATAACCTTCCATCAGCGAAACTATCCGGCTCTTTGGCTTTCAGTTTAAAATCAGTAAAATCAGATAAGTTCTATTAAAAATGGTTTGAAAACCTTATTGTCGTTGCTAAATCAGAGAGATTCCCGCAATGAAACGTTTTGACTTGACACACTGGAGGTCTCAGACGGTAATTTTCTGTAATGGAGCATTTTCCTAAGTTTGTCTTTGGCTTTATGGCATTCAGGAAGTATTATATTTGCTCCGTTCAGAACCAAATTACATTTCAAAATGTCAGCCTGTAAAAAAGAGTTTGCCTGCAAAAAGCAACTATTTCTTCAAACCGTACCGATTCCCCTCATAAAAGCTATCACCTTCCTCTACAATCCTCGCCTCGCGGATGCCCGTAGCCCACGGCGGTGCCACCAGTGCCACCCCCACGGCATTCACTGGAAAGCAGAAATGTGGGGTGTCCCCAGCGCCGCTGCCAACAGATGCCCTTAAATGCGGACCCTGATGCCTGCACAGCAATGAAATATGAATTCCCGGTGTAACGGTGGCCATAGCTGGGTGCTGATGTAATGAAAACATATTTGTATTTCTCCTCTGTAACAGCAAAATATCAAGAGCGGTTTTGCCTTTTTTTTTTTTTTTTTTTTAAAATCTGGGACAGTGGGAAATCAAAGCATGCACAGCTATGCGGAGACAAATTCAATTATTAGAAAGACTCGTCTGGAGAAAAACCTGCAGTTTATGGACAGTGAGGGGGCAGGTAAATAAGACTTCCTTAACCTAAATGCAAATAAATGAATAACTCAATAAATTCTGTGCCTATCTTCATCTCCATCACTTTTTTTTTTTTCTGCTACCCCCTTTTTTTCCCCAGTCTTCATCTGTCCTTGTCTTTTTGAGACAGGGCTGTGCCTCACTCGTATTTGAAAAGTGCTGCCTGTGTTACCTTCTTCTTTTAACCCCATCCTAAAGCTGTAGTAGATATCTCCAGCCATCATAGAATGGTTTGGGTCGGAAGGGACCTTAAAGACCATCCAGTGCCACCCCCTGCCCTGGGCAGGGACACCTCCCACCACACCAGGTTGCTCCAAGCCCTGTCCAACCTGGCCTTAAACACCTCCAGGGATGGGGCAGCCACAGCTTCTCTGGGCAACCTGGGCCAGGGGCTCACCACCCTCATTGTAAAATTCCATCCCTAAGGGTCTCCTCCCGGGACTTCTGCAGTCCTGTCGCACACGTTGGGGCTTTCTGCACCCACGCAGAGCTCCATCGAGGACACCGAGCAGTGGAACCGCAGCCTGCCCCTGGGGAAACGCCGCACCGGTGTGGGAAGCGCAGATCCGAACTGAACTCACGAATCCTCTGTGTAACGGCAGCTCCAGTGCAGTATTTATAACCTTTAAAATTTTAATTTAAACATTGACAAAACCATGCTACTTTCTAATTAAATCCCATTTTCTCCCAGGGGTTTTAATTTCAAAGTAATTTATCAGATTTAAGGATCCTCAAAACATTTTGCATGTTTTTCTTTCTAACCTGCCGTGCCCGCTGATTTATTTTCCTTATTCGTTAGCGGGAGGATTCATTAGTCATTAAGCGAGTGGGTGGGTTGGGGAGGGGAGCAAAAACGGTTAGTGATTATGAAAACAAAAAATCAGAGCTGTAAGAAGCATATGTTGGGATCGTAATCCTGACACCTCTGTGTCTCAGCAAAGCAGCTAGTAATTGTACCGTAATGAAATGTTCTTGTTTGATAACCAGTTAATTAGAGAAGACAATTATTCCAAACCCCGCTGACGCCCACGAACGGCTCCGTGTCGCGCAGGCACTGAATGACAGCCGGAGCTGTTAGCGGTAACCTCTGCAGCCTGGTCCCCCTGCTTTAACAGAAATGCTGCTTTCCAAGCCTGGAGAAGGATGAAAAGAACCCAAACTCTGTCCAAAAAATTCAAGGGGTCCACTGATCCCAAGTGAAAAGGTCTCCGCTGCAATCCTACAGGGAGTTTGGGGCATTTTGCTTCAAAAAAGAGATTAGACCATCAGGAAAGGAGAGATGAAAAGGGCAGCAAAGGTCTCCAGGAGGAAGCCAAGCACTCCGTTTATTTAGCTAGGAGAGAAGACCAAGTGGAGCCACAGCCTCCAAATGCGACGCAGCAAAGAAAGAGGCAATGAATGAACCTCTGCCTCTACTGCAGATAGGAAGAAAGGCAATAGGCTTAAATTGTAACAAGGGAAATGTTGGCTAAGCAAGAGGAAAGCGTTCCTAACAGCAAGGATAATTAAGCACGGGAAGAGATTGCCTGGGGAGATGTGTAATCTCCACCACTGAAGGTTTAAGAACAGATTAGGCACACATCCATCAAGAATGGCTTAAGTAGAGATGATCCGGACTTCAGGCAGCAGTATGGTCTGGTTGACCTCTTAAGTCTCTCCTTGCCCTCTTTTCTATGATTCCATGACTGGGTTTTTTTTTCCCCCCAAATGTATAAATTTGGATTTTATTCTGCTTGTAAATCTGGAGGGTTTTTCTTGTCGCTATTATACACTTTCCTGCAAGGTATCTCTTGGGATCATCATAACTTATGGCTTATTCATAAGATGACTCGAAAGTACTTCTTCCCTGTGGGGCGGTGTCTGCCACACCACCCTTCTCTTTGCATACAGCCTCCACACGGCCATGGGAAATGCATACAGCAAACATGGACACGCCATCCTTACTCCTTCCCAGCTCTTCCTCACCTCCTCGCACCCTCCTCTGTATCCATCCTGCTCCCTCCTTGGGGAAGACTTATTCTGTCCCTCCCTCCATTAAAACCAACTAACCCAAGCTAGGTTTACTGTGTAAATCTCAGCACATCTCCTTTGGACTAATACCTACAGTCTGGGTTGCTAAATCCTGAGGTCAACAGGCTTGGACATGGGAGGCCCTGTCGATGATGCCCATCACGAGGTTGCTGGTTAAGCAGTACTCCAGCTCCCCCAGACTCTCCCGGCTATGGCATGGGAGCTGTTGTGCATCTGACATCCCTGAGGACGCCTACATAAAAGGCTCTGGCTATGGGAAGTATTTCTGGAGAGGTCCTCCTTTACCCTGGTGGAGATGCAGTGTTGTGAAGCAGTCCTTTGGAGAATGAATGGATAAACCCATAATCAAGTAGCAATTACCATTGGTTAAAGCATCCTGAAAGACTCCTGCTTTCCTCTCCTTGACTTCATGGTGCCACCTGGCTGTAAGTCATCTGTCACTCCATGCGAGGGCACATGTGTGTTCTCAGGAGAACCCACAGAAGACTCCAAATGCAACAGCGGGGGAGGGCGACAAATCCAACCCCTAAACTCTGACGTAAAGCACACAACATTCATCTTCCACACTTCTGATCTTGCTCTCCAAGAAGAGAAGTCATGCTCTTGGAGATGCTTTTCAGAGCAGTTCTGACCTTTTGCACCATCCCTATCACTATCCTGGTCTCCACCAGCCCTCTCTTGAAACCTTGCTTGGGATTGGTGCTTTCATCCTTCTCCAGTACACGGCTTTCCTTGACACTCAGAAGATGCTGAGACCTCCTTCCAAGCCAGGACAACTGGTTGGACCCTTCCAGCCCCTCACTGCCAGGGCTTTGGGGCAGCAGCAGTGAACTGCAACCAGTGGTGGCTCCACCGCTGACAGCTCTGTGCAATGCTGGAATTGGGCAGTTTGATGGCCACGCTGTCAGGCAGCACCTGAAGCATGCGGTTCCTGTGGGATCTCTCCCCTGTGATGGCTCGGCTGTAACACAGCTTTACGGTTGGCCCGAGATGCCCCCGTCCCACTGCAGGTATATGCAGTGTCCTGTCACCTGGTGATGTATCAGGTTCAATGAGCGGATGGATCTGATTAGATGGGTGATCTATTGTTTTCTGCTGAGCGAGTAATTTCTCTGCTGGGTAATTTATCCCTGGAGTGTGAACGCTGTGTTATTCTCCAGGCTGTGCATTTGTATGGGAACATCACCTATGCATTTGGCCACGGAGTCACTCAGCATTACCAAACTGGTCCTGGTGAGAGCAAGAACTCATCTCTGGTACCTTTGTGTCCCCAGTGAGTCCCCAGACTCACAAACTCAACTGGAAATGTTGGTTTTGTCCAACTTTGCTTCTGCTCACTTAGGATGGGGAGCCCTGGTTTATCCTGAGGTTCACTCGGGGATTGCTCAGGAACTTCTTGATGCCTCTGCTCTGAGTTTCCAGGGTCTAGGGAAACATCGACCCAAAGCTTTGAATTTGTTGCTGGATTTCCTAGCGAAAAGCAGCAGGTTCCAGAGACATCTGCATCTGCCAGCTTGGCAAGTGTTCCCACGCTCCATCATCACCAGACTCCAAACCAATGCCCTTTTCCCCCAAAATACAGTGGACAACAGGAAGGCGCTCCGAGAGGGAACTAGGAGAACATGGCAGAGAAGAGCAAAACCCACGGGTGACTTCTTACTATGCTCTGGAAAGTTTCCAGGTTTATCACCCAAATGAATCCCTCCTGAGGGAGGACATGCCACCCAGGGCTGGGTGTCACCTGCTCTGGAGCAGAGGCTGCCGCGGGAGGGCTGGTGGCCCCATGGAAGGAGGAGAGGTGGCTGCAGCCCGGCCAAGTGGCACAAGCTGGGACCAGGCTGTGAGCACCACGTCCGTGCCGGGGAAAAATCCTTCCTGGTCAATTAGCAGAGTTTGCTCCACTCTAATGCTCAAATTCTTCTAATTTCTGTCAAATCAGGCAGCCCTTTTAAACCTCACTGGAAAATGCTGCGAATGCTAGCCTACATCTGCTAATGAAAAAAAAAATAGCACTGAGGCACAGGATTCTGCGAGCCTCGAGCAAGGACCTGGAGCTGCAGGCGGATTACGACGACAGGTACCCCATTTGATGATAATGGCTGAATTAGCATTTCACTCTCCACCAAAGTCTAAGCTATCTCAACAGGAACAGCTGCTAAACTATTTGCAAAGTTCAAAGAGTACGTATTAATATTTTTTTTTTTTTTTCCTCGAGTCACATTCTTCAGACTCCCATGTAAGCTTCTTAGAAAGGGCTGCGCCAGCTGTTGAAGAACGAAGATTACAACGTCCTGCTAATGCAGCGCTGGAGACATTTAAAGGTATTCTTATTTATTACTGTTATGCACGCACGGCCGCACTGGAAGGGGTTAAAACGGGGAAGAAAACGGCGCTTTGCCGAACAGGTGTCCTTGAGCGGTACCCAAGGACACGGAGATTGCTAATCCTGTATTCCACAGCATGATCAAATCACCAGGCAACAGATATAAATAAAAAAAGGCAGGAAATAAGGAAATTTAGATACAAGTGTGTCAGAGGGAAAATGAAGATTCATTGTGAAGAGGCTGAGAAGAGAAGAAGAAGAAGGAACAAAATGACAAAGGCACAAATGATAAACCAGTAAGAATGAAAGAAAGCGGGGTGTGGGGGGAGAAGCCTCTCTGCGAAATACATGTCTGTGACAGCAGCAGCCAAATCAAAGATGCTCCTAGATTATATGGTTTCTTGCATAATGCGCATTCTGGTTCCCGCGCGGTGTTTGTCTTTCAGCTCCTGCACAGGGAAAAAAAAAACAAAACCCATATCTGAAATGGGACGTGAGCAACCTTTATTTTGCTTGTTTCATCAGGAGGAGAAAGCAAATTTGCTTTGTGGGAGCAGCAGCACCTGCTCAATGGCAAATAAATAGCTACAGCTTTGATATTACAGTGCATATAATCATTAGCAGCACAAATGGCAGAGGATTAACCCTCCGTGTGCCGGCCTGAGCTCACCGGCAAAGGGGCGGCATCTTGGTTCTGCCTCAGAAATGCTCCACGCAATGGCTGTGGGGGGAGCAGGGCTGAGGTTCTGCCTGCCTGGGTGGGGGACAGGACCACACCTCTGAGCCTGAGGCATTGGCAGTGTGGCTACGAGCCATCTGCACTGGGCTTTACTCCTCCTTTCGCCACTGGTAGGGCGGCCACCCCACCCTACATAACTCCTCTGTGCGTGATGGAGCTAGGAGGGATGGAGGGATGGATGGATGATGGATGGATGGATGGATGGATGGATGGATGGATGGATGGATGGATCTGCAAGCCCACTGGGGCATGTGCCAGGGGCTGCTGACACGTGGTGGGGGATCACAAGTCCAAAATGGCCTGGCTGAGGTTGGGTTTATCGGCCAACTTGCTCTGAACCTCCTCCCTGGTTTCTCCCTGCCTGTCCTCCCTGCTCTTCTCCCACAAGGAAGAGACCAAAACACACCCAGGGCTGGGGAAATGCTGTGCCCGTTGGAAAGTGGAAAATAAGGTTTGTAATCTTCATCTGAAGCAGAAACTAACAGTGGTATAAATGACCGCTTAATAACAGCATGGTGGGGTTGGGGTCTGCACATCAGTCCTCTGGAGATGAGATG
The DNA here is from genome assembly GCF_964199755.1 of Larus michahellis. NCBI lineage: Eukaryota > Metazoa > Chordata > Aves > Charadriiformes > Laridae > Larus > Larus michahellis. The sequence continues at coordinate 15,042,835 of NC_133907.1, read as the reverse complement.
CCCCAGCCCCACCCTGAACATCTTGGGCCAAAATCAACATCCTCCAGCCTCAAATCCACCCTCCTTTCTCATGCCAGAAAGAGCGGAAGCTTTCTTTAACTAAAACCTTGGCCCTAATTGAGCAAGAACGTCCAGATTTGGCTCTTGCTTGTCTACTTTGCCATCGTCGTGTTGGCTTTTCGCTGTGTTGTCTTCTGCACTGCGTTCTGCAGGGAGGATATGAAGATAATCAAAACCACTGTTGTCACTAGAGCTAGGAGCAGCGCATCAGGTGAAATACTTCCCTTTTCCTCCTTTCCATCCCTTTCCATGATGCTCAGCGTGGTGATGAGCTGAACCACAGGCCGGTGCAGCCACATGGCAATCTGGACTCCGAGGTCCCAGTAGGATTTTGGCCAGTGATGGCATCACCATAAAGCTGTCCTGCTCGGTCACCGTCCCCTCCCGAGATGTCCCAAGAGAGTGCTTGGCATGGGCTGCTTGCCTTTACCATGAATGCATGCATCAAGTCCTGCAGGACATCCTAGGCACTTGTTTTCACGCATTAAAGACATTTTGTTAATGTGTTTGGTTTTTTTTTTTAATTCCTTTTTCCTTTTTTCCTTTCCATTGCATTGCCTTATGAATCTAAACAAACTTGACTGGGGATGCTGGCAGGGGAAAGCAAACGGGGACCAAATAAACTCTTTTCCAGCCAAACACTTCAAGAGTGAACGTGCCCCATTGCACAAACCAGCAACGCGGTGCCAGAGCCAAGGATAAATAGCGTCCCTCCAGCCGGAGTCCCGGGCAGGGAGGTAGCTGTCATGGGAGAAAAGTATACAGCTGGAGACAAAGCCAGGAAGTTAATATTTAAGCATTCAGACAAGGAACAAATGACTTAATTAAATCAATTACAGAGGGAGAAATGGAGCCACTTAGAAAGCGTGTGTAAAGAGGCGGCAAGGCTGCTACGATCTCATAAAAGAGAAGAAGGGAGAGTTAGCAGGGAAGATAAACGGACTGGTCTAATCCCTGCTGTTAATTAAGAGCCGAGCATTTGCACTGCGCTGAGTCAGGGTCGCACCAGCAATTCCATTATACAAACCACATTCGCAGCCGAGCTCAGTGCCCGATCTACAGAGACATTTGCAACCAGATGGAGCAAGGGAGAGGCAGCATGAGACGTTGGGAGGGATGAAAGCAGGAGAAAGAGGTGACATAAAAGCTTCTCTGTGCTCCTGAACCTCCCACCAATAGCTCCAATAGCCCCAACCCAGCCCCTGCCCTGCACCTTCCTGGGATATTCCTCCCTTCTTCAACATGAGAAATTCCTGCATGATCCCCCAGTGATCCGTCCAAAGAGGAGAAGAAGGAGGATCATGAAAACATCAAAGCAATACTTTGCACAGTAGGAAGACTCCAGATGGATCAGCAAAAGGGCTTTCATCCCAGAAGATGCCTCGCTCTTATTCCTGACTTGGTGCAGGGTGGAAAGCAAGGCTATTTCCTAGCATGACTTCCATTTAAATAACTTTTTTTCCTCCCTCCCCAAAAGTAGGTGCTTCAAATGCTGGCCGTGGACACCCAAGGAGAGACGGAGCCAGGCTGAGGTTGGCAGCCAGGCTCTAGGAGAAGGGCTCACCGCTCATGGGGGGGCTGTCAGTGAAAGCATGTTTGGGTTCAGAGACACATCACATACAGTGGCAGATCTCGCTCTGCCTGATAAAGAGACACACTTGCTACGGAAAGTGTTCCCTGGGGTTTTCTCAATAGGCAACAAGCAATTACAGGCTTTTGTAACTGACTCAGCATCAACAAACCAGCTGAAGCAGGACTCCAGTAGTCTCCGTGTGAAGCAGACTGAAAGTGCTTGACAGCTTTGGGGCAGGAAGGTTTCCTCTGTGAGGCCACTTCAGACATCTCCTTTCTAAGCTTTTAAAGCCTTAACGTTAGATTTCAGGCCAATGATGTAGAGAGTTAATAGTTTTTAGCCGGTTGCCATCACTCCTTGTAAGTAAATAAGCAAATACAAACCCACCTCTCATCTAAGGCTGTAAAAACCCCATGTCAGGGAAAGGCCATTGATGTGTTTGCAAAGTATGATCTTCTCAAGAATAATTAGTTGCCAGAAAAATTTGCTCTTCCCCATGTAACAACAGAGATTTTTCTAAAAGAGGGGCAGAGGCAGAGCAAACTTAGCGCATCCTTCTGCTGCCCCATCCCTGCCCTGCCTGTGACAGGGGTCAGACCCCCCCTGCCTTGGGACACCTGGGTGGCAAGGACCTGTCTGCAGGGCACCCCAGGGAGGTGTCCAAGGACCAGGTCATGTCGCCGTCGCACCGGCTCGGGGCACACAAACCACTCCAGCATCGCTTCGAGTGGCAGTGGGCACTTCAGCACCACTCTGGAAAATACCCCCCGTCTCTGGGCACACACTTCAGCCTGGTTAAGGCCCTGGCCACGCTCCTAACGTGCTTGGGGAGACTCTGACGCTCTGCACCATGGAAAAACGTATTTAAACGGTTGGAAGAAAAAAAAAGAAGACATCAGTAACTCACTTGTTTTTGCTCTTCTCCCAAACTGTCCCACATTGATGCAACAATTTTTGATACGTCTCCGAAGGTGGCGTTGGGGTTTTGCCCTTTGATGGCTGCTTGCGTGTCTCTGAAAAACAGGGCGTAGGCTGACACGGGCTTCTGTGGCTCATTGGGATCCTTCTTTTTCTTCTTCTTTTGGCTTTTGGGCTTTTTGCCCAGGTCTGTTGATGGTCTTTTCTCTCCAGTAACCTGCAAAACCAAGAACCTTAGCAGTCAGCTGGGTCTGATGACCCACCTCATCACCAAGAGATGAACCTTAGCAGTCAGCAGTCCCTACGAGTCCCTGCTACAGCTTGTTAGCAGAGGGGACGAGAGAGGGCACGGGTAGAGAAGGGCACCCAGCACAGCAAGGAGGGCAGCGGCCCTGGGGGTCTCTTTGGCTCCCAGGAGCCTCCAGGATCATTGCACAAACTGCCGGTGCGTGCCTGAGCCCGGCTTAGGTGCCTCCTCACAGCCCGGGTCACAGCTTGGGCTCGTCCCTTGCTGCTCCGGTTGTCCCCGCTCCAAAGCTGGGGCTTTCCAGGCACTCATCCTCGGTCACCCCCTTCCACCTCCTCTTCCCCGGCATGACAAGCTCATTCTCTCCTTGATCCTCTTCTGGGACCTCCCCAAACGCCTTGCTTCCCAGCCAGATCCCTTTATCAGGCTATGAATTTTTCCAAAATTGGCTTCCACATGGTTTCTGATTTCCAGACCAGTAATCCCCCTTGGCAAGCTGCTTCTGCCTGTCCTCACCCCGATGTGTGCCGGCAGCTCAGCCTCCCTGCTCCTGAGGCAGGAGAGGTGTGAGCACTAGCCAAGCAGCACCACCGTCACAGCATTAGAGAATCATAGAATTTGGGTTAGAAGGGACCTTAGAGATCACTTAGTTCAACGCCACCTGCCCCGTGCAAGGACACCTCCCACCAGACCAGGTTGCTCCAAGCCCCGTCCAACCTGGCCTTGAACCCCTCCAGGGATGGGGCAGCCACAGCTTCTCTGGGCAACCTGTTCACAATGGGGCCATCCAAAATTTGCTTCACCCTGCTAACAGGTATGTACCCCTATCCAGGAAAAATATCGAGGAATTAAACTATTTTAATCTTCCGTATTAAACGCTTTGCATGCACCGGTCACTCTTTATGACGAGGCTGGATGACAAGGTCTGGCTGTATCCACCAGCCTGTGGATGGTGGAACTAAGGGGAGCAGGACACAGGAAACAGAAGCTGGACTTTTTGCCTGCTCAGTACGAGACACTGCCACCAGGCTGGGAAGTAAAACTGCCAGGTGGAAACAGGGGTGCTTCCAGTGAAGGCAGCACAGAAAGAAGAGCCTATGGCTGAGCCTCCACCATGATGCCCTGGGCAGCGTGTTGAATACATGGGACCGCTGAGGCCTCTGTGTGATGGTGTGCAAAGGGGAAGACCCCTGGAAAGCACCTGGACACACATCAAAGCTCTCAAGGCATTAACTGCGGTCAGTGAAAGCTCGCACTACAGGGAAGCACCATTATCCTTATTTTATAGAGGAGGAAAAACTAAATACGCCAGAGGTTAAAGACGGCAGAGAATAAAATCGGTTGCTGCCAGCTGGCTGATCTCTGCATCCCGGAGGGCAAACAGGGTCCCAGCACCTCCTCCTGCAGACCCACCACGCTCTGGCACCGAGTGCTCGGCTACTACCTGACTGCGGCAGCCCCTGCTCTACCAGGAGCACGGGCTAATTACATCACTTAGGAAGTTGCCCAATCTGTCACTTAGAGGTCTAAAAAAAATGAATTGACACAGGTCTAAACACCAAACCGTTGAGAAAACCTTGCCTCCCAGTGAGTGCTGGGAGCAAAAGGCCTTTTCTCCTGATGGATTTGCCGATTACGATTGCGTGCTTGGAAGCGGCGGGATTTAAGAGGCTTCACTCAGGCCAGGCGCGGGGAGGAAAGGGCAGCAGTGCTCCTGTGCTCTGCGCAGCAGCTCTTGACTGGTCATTAAGTTCAGTATCAGCGCAGTGACATTTGTCAAACAGACAGTGACCATTAGTGAATGAGCAGAGAGACCAAAAAAATTGCATTTAATTTAAAATTGCCCAATTGGGCTTGAATGGGAGGCCTGGAGGTGAAAGGCCAGCTTATTAGGAGAAAAAAAAAAATGCATGACAGGGCTTCAGCCCATTAGCAAGTGAGACGATATTTTAACTAACTGTAATCCTGTTTGATTCACTAAAGTGCTGCAGAGGGGGAGCTGCTCTCCTCGCAGCCGTTGACCAAGTGAAGGAGCCGGCAACTGGCACAATCCAACCCTGGCCACGACGATGGTTTTAGAGTCAGTCTTGCTTAGGCAGCACCAAAGAGTAAATGGTATTTATGGAAAACAGACGCTGCCAGAGGGGAGCAGAGCAGATCAGGACTTTGCCTGGTTTTGCTGGGGTTTACCAGGTGTGATGCAGCACAGGATGAGCCAACAGTCCAGCCCTGGGCTGCAGGAGATGCTTGAACAACCTAAGCCATGTTCATGGCTAAAGGCAAACCCCAGCGAGCCAGCGCCTCACTGCGCCAGAACAACCATATCCCCCAAGGGCTGAGACATGGGTGAAGGCCATGTGGCGGGATGAAGCGTATGGCCACCAGGTACGTTTAACCAGAAGGTATGTTCAACACCAGATGTGGACTGGGGCAATTCACCGGTGACAGATGTGAACCTATAAACTGGTAGCTTGGTGCCTTCTTAGATGTTGAACCCATGAAGAGCAGGAACTTCATGGACGCCATGATTTTAATAACCATGGAGAGAGATCGCTAATCCAACTGGAATCTGGACTACAACTACCTCTCCCTCCCATGCACGTGTACATCCCCCCCAAAGCAATAAATGCATCAGTGAGGCTGGGAGACATCCTCAAATCACAAGCTCCCTGGATCTAAGGACCTACTGGACCTGAACCACCCACTGGTGTCAGACCCATTTCTTTAACGTGTGACCTTCTCAGTTACAAGATTAATTTCTGCTTGTTAGACATTGCTTTGCTTTGTTGCAGAAAGGCCCTTAATGGCCATAGGAAAAATGACCGATGGGTGAATACAGCAGCTGGGCAGATAGAGAAAACAAACAGAAACCTGCAGGCCACAGCGCGGTTCTGCTGCTTTCTTTACACTTATGATCTCCTTCCTCCATCAAATACACCATTCCTGTTCCACCTGTCTTGCTGGGTAGTTTACGGGGCAGAAAAACGAGGGGGCATGCCTTTAGGGATAGGAAAAATTCAAATCTCTGCCAGTTGTCATAGTTTGGACATCTCCAAATCCTTCCTACCCCCACAGGCATCACTGGCTCGATGAGAACAGAAGATCCAACCCCAAAGCCACGTCCTCCCCAGTGACTCCTGCGGCCCTGACTGGCTGGGAGGAAAGCTGGGTGATGCTGAAAGAGGCAGAGTAAGAGAATCTGGCGTGTAACTAAGCTGAAACTCATTTTCCACTAACGTGAAAGATTTTAGCTCTTGCTGGAATTAATTGCCTGGAGCTGTGTGACGTGGGCTCTGGGAGGTGGCAGACCGTGGGGTCCAGCAGCACAACCCATCCCACAGTGTCCCCCAAATGTGGAATAGCAAAGTTTGAGAAACGCCATCTATTTTCAATCAGGTGTATCCCTTCTTTTTAAAGTTCTATTCCACTGAAGCTCAGTTTTCGCACCCACATGCGCGCTCTGCTTTGGAATGTCCTGATCTGAGGTGAAAACTGCCAAAGGATGAAAAATTACAGGACTGATGGGAATACATTTGTCTAGATTTCACAGAATCATGGAATCATTTAGGTTGGAAAAGACCTTTAAGATTTCCATGGAAAGGGAAAGGCTTTTGCTCAGTCCTAGCGGTTTCCTACTTTTCTGGTCTCTGCATTCAAATCCTGTCACAGCCATCTATTTTTAGGGGACAAAGTTGCAATACCAGTGCTTCTGCTGTCAACCTCGGATCAGCACCTTCCAGGAGAAGGTTTTCCACAAAAGACTTTGATTAAAGTCCGCAGGGAGCCCAGTGTTTGACCTGCAGGCATGGAGACCCACCGGGTGTTGAGGCGGCGACCCTGCAATTGCTGCAATTTGTCCTCGGTAAATAACAGACGGGAGATGCGCAGAACGCAGCATGTCTTGTTGGCTTTGTCAGTGCGTTTTGAGAAAGATAGGCAACAACCCAGATGTTCCCAAAACCCTAGGAAATCCTTGGGTTTCTGGATGCCGTGCTCGCCAGTTGTTCTGGCTGTAGGGGCAGACTCTGTGCCACAAAGACATTGCTGACTACCTAACACACTGCCCGGGCCAACTAAAAGGCAGAACACTCTTTCTCTTTTGATTTCCGATTTTTCTTTCCATAGCAAGCCATGTCTGCCGAGCTCAGTTAAATCCCACCCTGCGTTATTGTCCTTCCCTGTTTTAGTCTCCTGTATACCTGCCACCAGAAATCTGATTTTGCACCCAAGCATTTGCAGAACCTTAGCCCTGAGCCTGCTTTGCTCATCAAAACCCTCAGAGGAGGAAACTTCACAGCTTGATCACAGAATCTCAGACTGGCAGGGGTTGGAAGGGCCCTCTGGAGATCATCCCGTCCAACCCCCTGCCAGAGCAGGGTCACCCAGAGCAGGTGGCACAGGAATGCGTCCAGGCCGGGTTGGAATGTCTCCAGAGACGGAGACTCCACCACCTCTCTGGGCAGCCTGTGCCAGGGCTCTGCCACCCTCAAAGGGAAGAAGTTCCTCCTCATGTTTAGGTGGAACTTCCTATGCTCAAGTTTGTGCCCGTTACCTCTTGTCCTGTCCCTGGGCACCACTGAAAAGAGCCTGGCCCCATCCTCCTGACACCCACCCTTTCAGTATTTATAAGCATTGATAAAAGATCCCCCCTCAGCCGTCTTTTTTCCAGACTGAAAAGACCCAAATCCCTCATAGACCTCGTAAACCATGGAGAGAAAAGCCCAAGTCTCATTGCCAAACCTTTTGCATGCACAACCCAAGCATGTGCGCTAGCCTGCCATGCTGGACCTCACCCTAGGCTGGAAATGATCTCCCCATCCTTGGGAAAGTCTCCCACTGTATATATATTAAAAAAAAAAAAAAAAAAAGACCAAAAATCTGTGCTCTTATTTAGCACAATTTATCCCTCACTGAAAAGCATCATCGGCTGTTTTCTCGCTGTCTGTTAAAACAGGCGTGACTGCACGTACCTTATAATGTGACTCTGTCTCCTCTTCCTGAGTAGAACTGGAGGGAGATGGTGTAGCAGACTTACTTCCCGGGGGCGAGGGGGAACCGTGGGTAACACCGCTCCGCATCCCCATCTGCGAAATCAGCTGAGACTGGCTGAGAGCGCTCATGGGGCCGGCTAACATCCCGGGGCGATTGATCAGGGGCACTTGACGGTTGGACTCATAGGACGTGGCATCTGAGTGGACCATCTCCTGGATCTGAGTTAGGAGAATATCACTTTGTAATTAAAAAAGGTACTTATATATTTATCATACTGTCAAATCACTTTACGGTGAATTCTTATCGACTGATTTAAAATTATTCTACGCAGCTGGTGAAGTCTTCCTCGTGCCCCCTTCCAAACATGCCGAGAGCAAGAAATGAGCACCACGCGCCCGGGGGCTCTGCTCCTGCCATCTCCCTGCCCACGGGGACTACGGAGACGTGCTAATTTGTCTTTGTGCATCTGCCCGTGTGTCCAGGAGGTGCCCCTGCCTGCCTCAGGGACCAGAAGCGATGTGTGTGTGCGCACGCGTAAGAGACGAGAGGAGTGACTACCTGATACAGTTGTCCCTCCCCTAAAAAAGTTTCCTAACACTTACTTATCTGTTCTCATAACACAAGGAGACATCTGATGGGACTGAAAGGCGACTAAAGACACATGGCTGCAGGGACACACGGGCACGGCACAGGCCATTGGCACATGCGCTGCCTCCGGCGGCTGCTGAGCCCGACAGCCTTGAGAGATTCGAAAGAGAAATGGAACATATATATATATATATATGGGTAACAAGAAATGTTGAATGCTATATTAGGCAAAATAAAAATATCTTACGGAGCGTATATCCCCCTATGTCGTGGCATAAACCAAAGTTCAAGTGGTTGGGTCAGGCGGGGGCAGCAACAACCCCCTGTCCTGTCCTCGGAGGGAAGATGAGATAAAATGAGGGGGGGACAAACCTGGCCATGTTGTAGGTGCATGGAGGGCTTTGGGGCTGCCTTGCTGTCTGCTGAGCCAAGACCTCAGTTCCAGTTTGTACCATTTTCCCTGAAAACCCCTTTTTCACCCCAGGATCCATCCCTGCCCGGCCAGTCCCCAGCGGCAGGGCTCAGCCTCATCCAGCCACGGAGGAAGCCAGTGGGAGGGAGAGCAAGCCCTGCCTGGATCGTTCTCCAGACTTTTTCCCTTTTATATTAATCTGATTAATGTTAACATGAGTTTAAAGACCCAGGCTTTATTTATTAACAATCTTCATTTCCGATAAGCCCGCTGAGGTGCAGTCTCTCATTACCAGGGGAGGCTTGCCAACTCCATTAGCAGCACATACAGAAAGCAACCCCGGGAAGACCTGCAAGGGCTCGGTAGGCTTCAGAAGAAATAAATCCAAATGCAAAACCAGATTTACTCCTGCAGGTCAGGAATCAAGAGCTTTATGCAACACCCGACAGCACGTTCTGCTCTCTTTCGGATTCTCCATCAGTAGAGGAGTGTGTGTCAGGGGAACAGATTTTCCCAGATCTGCCCTTTTTCTGTTTTAATTACAAAGTGTGGGAATTTAAGTCACAGGAAGAAAATCTTCCAGTACCTAAAGGGGGCCTACAGGAAAGATAGGGAGGGACACTTGATCAGGGAGGGGAGCCATAGGATGAGGGGGAATGGTTTTAAACTGGAAGAGGGGAGATTTAGAGGAGATATCAGGAAGAAATTCTGTGCTGTGAGGGTGGTGAGCCCCTGGCCCAGGTTGCCCAGAGAAGCTGTGGCTGCCCCATCCCTGAAGGGGTTCAAGGCCAGGTTGGACGGGGCTTGGAGCAACCTGGTCTGGTGGGAGGTGTCCATGCCCAGGGCAGAGGGGTTGGAACGAAATGGTCTTTGAGGTCCCTTCCAACCCGGACCATTCCATGATTCTATGATTTCAACAGCACGAGGAGTCCGACCGAGGCTGACTTAGAGACCAGGCTGAATGGTGGTTGCAAGGAACCACCAGCTTTGCTCCATCGCGGAGCTGAGAAAACTCCCTGCTGCCTGAACTATGGACAAGTTTTATGTGCCCCAAATCCCTGCCTTATTGCAGCGGTTTGGCTTCTGCGTGGGAAATCCTGGCCAAAAAGACATCGAGGATGCGCACGCCGCAGCCAAGCAAGGTGGGGACGGACAACGGGCTCGGAAAGCGCAGGAGGCAGCAGAGAGGCAATTTTTCCATTTACAATTAAATTTGTAAACATCTTGGGAATGGGCAGGGGTGAGACGGGCAGCAATGGGGAGCCTGCAAAGTGGGGAGACAGCTCAGCATCTGTCTGCTGTGCGAGGGGTAAACTTCCCAAATTCCAGTGGAAAAGGTACATTTGTCTGGGATTTTGTCAGCTTAATCCAGACCTTTCATGTTAGAGAAGATCTGCCAGCTGCTAAGGAAAAGAATAATTTATTGTCCTTATTTTAAATTTAAATGAAGAAAAAGTTTAGAAGACGGGTGTTTTAGAAATGGGGAAGGCTATGAAACGTGGCTTAAAAAGTTTTAAAATTTAAAATAGCTCATTCACGTTTGCAGCCATGGCAGTCTCTTGGGTAAATACTGTATTAAGACAATTTTTTGGAAACTTTTATTATGTGGCCAATAGACCACAACAGCTCCGTTTATCCATTAAATATGTAATCATACACTTTTTCTTTACAGTGCATGTTATTTATGCATCAGAGCAGAACAAGTCCAGAAGTGCAATTATGGATATGGGACACGTGCTGCAAATGCTTATGAAAATTTGTAGGAAAAACCAGAAACCTGAGCCCTGGCTCCGAGAATCCATGCAGGAGCCTCCTGCTGACAGCAACCCAACCACAGCCCTCTCGTAACAAGCAGAGACACAACAATTTTCCTGGGACATCCTCCCCCCAAGGACATCTTAGCCCAGAAGCCTCTTCCCAAGCAGCTGCCTATTTCTTTACATCATTAAAAATCAGTGGTTTTACTTAAAACCTTTGCTGAATATTGCTGGTTCTGACTCCCGCCCTCCCTCTTCCATGTCTCCATCTCTTCCCACCCTGGCCAGGAGGTTTTGCAGAAGGACACATTAGACTGTGGTCCCCATGTGCGACCCTGCTGGCTGATACCTGGAGGAACAGGATCTGGCCCCATCTTTTGCCACTCACTAAATTTCTCACCATTTCCCTTTTTTTTAAAAAAAAAAAAATAAAAATGCAGTTTTGGAAGAACGTGCCAGGTTGCCACAGCCCCTGCCCACAGCTCCCGATGTCCTCAGGACCGGAGAGGACGAGTGGTGGAAAAGCCATTTGTCGTCTCCAAATATAAAATGTTTGGGGTGGAAATGAAGGCGAGCGGCTGGTGTGCAGCCCCAGCGCTTCTTCTGGGGGCCTTGGGGCAACAATGGCCTTTGCTCCAGCTGGGGAAAGGGTCAGTCCTGCTTTCTGCTGTGAGACCCTGCCAACACAGAGCTATTTTAGTTGTGCACCCAAAGTAGCGACTAACCCCCCCAAGAAAGTCCCAAGGAAAGAGAAACCCAGGAGCAGGATTCAGAGATGCTCCCCTGCAGCGAACCGCCTAATTAGGCAAAGTAAATGATGAATGAAATCCCAACGATGGCAAACCAAAGCGAGAGAAGGTAATGAATGTGACGTTTTCCCCCTGCAAAAGCAAACAACCTCTTCTCCCACGGCACACCATTCCCATGGAATTCGACCCCTGCCGCGGGCTCGCTGGGGCTGTACCCCTGCCTTTCCCCTCTGCCAAGCATTCGGCATCTCCACGGAGCCCAACAGAAGCACACGCGTAATTAAATAACCGCCCTGCAAACGTGATTATCTCCATCACTAGGAGGGGCGGCTCCGAGAGCCAGGTCTGATCCTGTCTCCATCCCGATTGCTACAAAGGGCTCAGGACGCATTTGCAGCCTCTGCTGAAAAGATGTTTTGCATCTCAGAGGAAACATGAGTGAAATGTGATGTAGTCACAGCTCAAGTAATTAAGTGCATCTTACTTAGCAGATTCCCAAAGGCTGTGCTAACTCCAAGACAGCTTCTTTTCTTCCATAATATTTCAATTTTTTTGATGAATATGCATATCAAGCCTATAAACGCTCCAGCTAATCCTAAGAAGGGGAGAAAAATAGGCTGACAAACGGCATATGGTCCGCGCTCCTTGTTTCTGGGGAGAAGGGTAATCCAGTGCCAGTGACAAAATGCCGCGAGGAAGAGCCTGGCTGGGGACCTGGGTGCTCTGGAAGCAAAGATCAGGGAATCAGAGGATGGTCTGGGTTGGAAGGGACCTTTAGAGGGGCGATGCCCCTGGGCTGGAGCTGTGCCATCTGACTGCTATCGCTGGTCTTTGCCATCATCTCCTACACATCCCGCTTTATCTCGGGGGGCTGTGGTGCAGCGGGGGTCAGCCAATGCCGTTACGGCAAGCTCCAGCCAAATTTCTTCCTTTCCTGCTGGGTAACATCTGCGCGCTCTTCGGCACAGATCCCACCCGGGATCGCAGCCCAGCCATGGATGCAGCAAGGGCAAAACACGCTGTGGGGGAATAACACAGAACCTCTGAATTTGTGCTTCTGCCACCAAAACATGGTGATGCCTTCAAAGTGTGGCTGAGACCAAGGAAAGCGGGAAGAGGAGGAGAAAAATCCTATGCAAAGCAAAGGTAGAAGGTGGTTACGGGGGTGGGACCTGCCTCAAGGCTTCAGTTGGGAATTAGGAATTTGGAGGAGAGGACGTTCAACAACAGCAACCACCCCTGCCTGAGGCTGGGACCAGAGCCCCAGGTCTGCTGGCTAGTGTCGTAGCCCTTATTGTTGGAAACAGCTGCCTTTTACATATGAATTTTGGGGGGCAGTTAACTTGAAGCTCCACTTGACACGTTTTGAAACATTATCTTGGTGAGACACTGGCCCAGGTTGCCCAGAGGGGCGGTGGATGCCCCATCCTTGGAAACATTCCAGGTCAGGTTGGACGGGGCTCTGAGCCACCTAATCTAGTTGGAGATGTCCCTGCTCATTGCAGGGGGGTTGGACTAGATGGCCTTTAAAGGTCCCTGCCAACCCAAACCATTCTATGATTCTATGGTTATTGTGGACTTGTCCAGCAAAGGTATCCATGAGGGTCCCAAATCCAGTCACTCCCACTCCCAGGGAGTGCCACCCAGGCAGGAGTCCTGCTTCAATGGTCCCTTCCAACCCAAACCATTTCATGACCCTATGACTGCCAACTTTCCTGGGGTGGATTCACATGGGTGGGATGAGCAGACCTGCTGGAGCCTTCCCCGGCCAGGGTCTTCCTCCCTGGGCAAGGGAAGTAGCTATTCCAGGGGCGGCTACAAGGCCCACTGGCGGCACAGCCTACCTCTCCTTAGGTTTGTTCCCGAGCAGAAGCCATTACAATCACAATCAACCAGGGAGAGAAATTATCTGCTGAACAGCTTTGAAGCAAAGTTTTCCCAGCAGGCTTTTTCTGTATTGAAGTTTAAATGTAAACCCATCACCATAGCTGAAATGCTTAAAGATGATTTACTTAAAAAAGAGAGAGAGCAGGAGAGAGAGAAGCTGATAAGAAAATATATCCCCAATTACCACCCCTCCTCTTCCCGATTTGTAACTGCTCCTAATAAACTTTCATGGTCTATGTAAAATGCTTTAGCGCAGTGACAAATTTCTGCTGGAATTTGAGATGTCTTGTTCAGAGTAATAGCTATCTCACGCAGGTGCCCAGCTGCTATTGTAAAATCAGTAAGCATTTAATTGAAACAAATGACTATAATAATAGTACATTATCCCTGCAGGCTCATAGCCATAACAGTTTTAATTATTGAGTTAAGAGTCAAACTAATTTATCCTTTAAAGTAACAGCCACATCTTTGGTTCCACCGATCATCCTATTACGAATACGAGGGGAACAGTAAGAAAGGATTTAAAAAGGAAGCAATTTATTTTTGGAGGGGCGGGGGCCATTCGTCATACGGCAGAGGCTTTATGCAGTGGGATTCCCAGCCATGGTTGTCACCCTCTTGGGACAAGCCTCCCGCCTGGATGCTCCTGGTCCTCAGAGGGACCAAGCACCCCCCTGCCAGCTCCTGGGGACCTGTGACCCCACCAGGCTGCCACGGGGTGACTTTGCTGGCAGCAGCACTGGAGCTCATGGGAACCAGTGGTGCCAGCATCGCGGGTTTGGGCACATGGAAATTTTTTGGAACTATATTGTATTTGCAGGTTTTTTTTATCAAACAGTGAAAAACAGGTTTTACAGACTCAAAGTGTGCAAACATGATCTGAAGGAGCATCTCTGAATTCAGAGCCAGGCAGCAAAGAGAGTCACAGAATCACAGACTGGCAGGGGTTGGAAGGGACCTCTGGAGATCATCCCGTCCAACCCCCTGCCAGAGCAGGGTCACCCAGAGCAGGTGGCACAGGAACGCCTCCAGGCGGGTTTGGAATGTCTCCAGAGACGGAGACTCCCCCACCTCTCTGGGCAGCCTGTGCCAGGGCTCTGCCACCCTCAAAGGAAAGAAGTCCCTCCTCATGTTTGGATGGAATGTCCTATGTTCAAGTTTGTGCCCATTACGTCTTGTCTTGTCCCTGGGCCCCACTGAAAAAAGACTGTCCCCATCCACCTGACACCCACTCTTTAAGCATTGAGAAGATCCCCCCTCAAGCTTCTCTTCTCCAGACCAAAAAGAACCTAAGTGCCTCAGCCTTTCTTCATAAGAGAGACGTTCCAGTCCCCTCAGCATCTTGGTAGCCCTTTGCTGTCCCCTCTCCAGCAGTTCCCTGTCCTTCTTGAACTGGGGAGCCCAGAACTGGACACAGCGCTCCAGGTGCGGCCTCACCAGGGCAGAGCAGAGGGGGAGGATGACCTCCCTCCACCTGCTGGCCACGCTCTTCTTGATGCACCCCAGGATGCATCACCAAAGCCCTTACAGAGGATAATCACACCACTCCCATTTTGGCCAAAGACGCAGAGCAGTGCTCTGCCCTGTCTCCAAGCTTCCCACCCTGCTCACTGCTCTGGGGGCTTTTTGGACTTCTCCATCAGCCAGCACCCACCCGAAGCACAGCTGTTCCCCACATCTCACACCCCTTTTCCAGAGCCGCCATCTCTAAGGAGAAGAGTCCCCATCTTGAAAGAGTTATTTTGCTCCTGCTGGTGGGACAATATTGGTTCTCCAAACACATATTCATTATTGGTGATCAGTTCAGCAGACCATGCCCAAAAGCTCTGCATCCCTCTCTTCCGCTGCTTCCCTACTTGCTGCGTCATCTACAAACTTCACTGGCAGTTATTTAATGCTTTCTTTGGCAAAAATATGACAAACTCTGGGAAGACAGAGTGACAAGGTGATCCACCAAACCTGTATAACGTTGATTTTGTATTGTTCAACTTTCTCATTATACTTTGTGCTTCCAAGTCAAATGTCTCGCAGATGTCTAAGTATATTATGTTAACACTGTTACCTTTAGCACCCAAACCTGTAATCTCATCAAAAAAGATATCAAGTTAGTTTGACAAGATTTGTTTTCCATCAGCCCATGTTGATTGGCATTAATTATATTACCTTCCCTTAATTCTTTATTAATTGAGGCCTGGATCTGCCACTCCATTATTTTGCCGAGGATTGATGACAGACTGACAGGTCTGTAATTACCTGGGTTGTTCTGTTTCCCTTTTTAAATATTTGCACATTAGCTCTTTTCTAGTCCTCCAGAGCTTCCCCAATATTCCAAGAATTACTAAATACCAGCATTAGCAGCACCGAGAGCTCCTCAGTTGGTTATTTCAGGCCACGCGCAGACGAGCTAACTCAGCCTGATGACTTAAAGAGGATTTGAGCCGACATATATGAGAAAAGAAAGTTTTACGGTCTGCTTTAAATCCTACGTCATTCGAAATCCCGACCTTTCTAATTAATATTGTCAGTTTTAAATGCAAGGTTTTCGAACATGAAGCTTCACCGTAAAAGCCATGCAGCTGACCCCGGACAAGGCTCCCAGGGCTTCTCCCAGTTCAGTTGTGTTGATCTCTGTTTCCTCACCCATGGAGTTTCTTTTTTGGATCTGTTACTACATAAATCGCTCCTTTTCTTTTCCATCCTCAACCACCTCTGCGTGTCTTCCCCCCGCAAAGAGAAGTTCCCTGCAGCTTGCAGCCCCCGGGGCGCCTGGCGGGCAGGGGGAGGCAGAACCGGGGGCTGGTTTTGGAAAGCACCTGCCAGACAAGCTGAATCCAGCCCTTTGACAGGCTGCGATCTTGTGTTACGATATCCTGCTATTACGGGGGAAAGAATCCTCCAAACACAATTAAGATTTCATCAGGAAGATAAAGCACTGTAACTTCGGGGTGAGCACGGCGGTGCAAACCAGGATGGAGACTGTGCTTGGCAAACGGGAAATATTTCTCGTTAATATTCTCATCGCTCCTGGTGCTGGAAGGGCACGGCCAAAGAGAACAAACCAAGTCGGTACGGCATGGACGGAATTTTGTTATTTTCCTATGATACAACCCCCCACCATGGTCACCTGCCAATAAGAGGAACTGGCCCAGGTTGCCCAGAGAGGTGGGAGATGCCCCATCTCTGGAAACATTCAAGGTCAGGTTGGATGGGGCTCTGAGCCACCTGATCTAGTTGGAGACGTCCCTGCTCATTGCAGGGGGGTCGGACTAGATGGCCTTTAAAGATCCCTGACAACCCGAACCATTCTATGATTCTATGATTATTGTGGACTTGTACAGCAAAGGTATCCATGAGGGTCCCAAGTCCGGTAACTCCCACCCCCAGGGAGTGCCACCCAGGTAGGAGTCCTGCTTCAATGTGTGCTTCCCTCTGTCTTGGGCTAGTGGAGTTATACAGACTGCAAAAGGTCATGGTGTTAAAGCACCTCGAGATATCAAAAGACAAACCCAAGCCAGCTGGACCTGCAGACCTGTCCTCCATCTCAGCACGGCTGCAGACCTGCACCCCTAGCCAGGATGTTGCTTCTTAAGGAGAAGACCAAAGTATTGTAAGGTCCTGGCTCGTCCTGAGTCCAGAATCCCACCAGCCGTGTGATGATGGAGAAACAACACAGTTGAGATGGGGCCCTGGACTGCACATGGGACGTTTCCTATAGTTGACCTCCCGCAGCTCTGCAGCCGCACCTCACCTGCACTTTGGAGACTCCAGGGCTGACCTGGGCTTCCTTCATGCTCCTCAGCTGCCTCGTCACCATTGGACAGGTGACACTGTCCCTGTACACCAGTGTCACACAGTGCCCCTTTGGGATAAATCCTGCTGCTTGCATTGGAGGTGCTTGGGAATAGCTCAACGGGATGAATACTGCAGGAGAACTGCAGAAGCAACCAAGACCGTGACAGGACCACTCCTGGGCACGAGGAGCTCAGAGTTCTCCCCTCCTGTAAGACACGGCTCCTCCGAGGTGGGTTCCCACCTGTCCCACTCCCTTCACTGCAGGGTGATGTGCTGCTATGGGGACTGGCCAGGCGGGACGTCTAAACCCTCCATCCCCAAAAGATCCCTCACTGCTTGCCAGAGCAGGCACCACGATGGGACAACTCTACACAAAATGGCTTAATTCTGCTCCACTGACTTTTTTACAGCTATTTTGACTGTTCACCAGGAGCAGCACTGAGTCTTAGAAGAAGGCAATGCATGAAGCAAAGCAACTGTTGTGACTACTCCCATGGGGAGCAGGGGAACAGGCACATGCCCCTCTCCAAACTTACTCTCCTGAGGTTAGGGATGAGCAAAATGGTCCAGCAAAATGCAAGCAAAGTCCTGGACTGTGCATCTGTCTGGAGGAGGAGCGATTGTCCCCAGCCACCGGGCAGCAGCCAGGTCGCATGTGCGCTCCGTCGGTGCTCCTGCAGCTCTCAGCTGGAGAACACTCTGTAAATAACGTATTCAATAAACTTCTTTTTTTTTTTTTTTTTTCTTTTTTAAAGTACATTATTTTACGGATAAAGAACAAGCCTGATAATTCAGTGAACATGTTTGCAAATAATCTATTCCATTAATTTCCAGCATGTTTTCTGAATACATTATTTAGCGATTTTGTAAAAACCATTTGTAGAGGCAGGCAATTGCCGCTCAGCCAGGCATAACACCATCACGTCCCAAAAGTTGGGGGGGGCCAGTATTCCCCTGTGAAGGACGGTGGGAGGTAATTAAACAGCACCAGACCCTGAGCCCTCCACCAACCCATGGCGGGTATAAAACTCCATAAAAACTCAATAAAATTGTCACATCCCCTTCTTGTGTGTTGGCAGGAGGAGGAAAGACAGTGAGAACCAGCTACGTAAGGGAAAAGAAGCAAAGGGGTAGATGAGAAATACCTGCAGGCGTGGAGGGGTAGGGACGAAGGGTGCCAAGATGGTCCTGGGAGCTGGGAAGGGTCCACACCGGCCCTGAAGCCCACCCAGAACGATCTCCTACTCCAGGTTTCGGTCTCTGCACTTGGCATGGATGGAGAAGCAGACAAACTGTCTCAGGGAGTATTTTTGTTGCATTATATGGTCTAATGGTGAGGCAAAGCTATCCCCGTGGGACGCAAGGGGAACGATCTTTTCAGCATCAGACCTGTTTATACATCAGATTTTCTCTAAGTTTTGGCTTTCACTTTTTCAATCCCAAAGCTACTGGTGGGGAGGAGGATTCACAAGCCAGTGTTAAAACCTTTTATGAAAATAAGTATCTGTATAGTGGGACTTGCTGTGCGCTTCCCAGGGCTGGGATGAGAGACCACACGTTACGCGGTGCTACAAGTGGTCCCTGGGCCACACTTCCCAGGTCCCCTCTGAAATGTGGATCTGACCCTGATCTGTGGGGATCCATCGTGCTCCAGGGGACAATCACCCACCCAGCGAAGTCATCCCATGGGTCAAAGAAAGGATTTGAGACACTCAAAGGGATTCTTGGGAAGCAGAGATCTGGTTTCATGCACATAACCTTAGGGATAAAAAACAAGGGAAAGCAGGAAAATACTAGAGACAGAAAGTTTTTTGCTTCACGTCTCCATCTCTACAGAGACTCCTTGGGGGAATTTGCGTTTCCTGGTGGGTTTACCAGCTCCTTGATGTTATTATATGTTTAACATCTTGAGTTACAGCTCAGCCTCCTTTTTTACAAGATTTGGAAGTGCTGGGATGGACAGAAGCCCTCCTCCATGGGCTCTGCTCCCACAAACACTTTGGCACTCCTGGCACTCCCAGCAAGGCCGGCGGGCTGGCCGGAAAGGAAAAATGCAATTTCTCAGAAAACACAATGGTTTTGACATCCAATTCCATTCCCTACGCAACGAAGGACAATGCCCAAACCAAAAAATGAAAAAATGAGCCAAACGGAGATCTTTGATGGAGAAGATGCTGGGCAATGTGGGGACTGTGTAAATCCTGGTGTTTGCTTCTCAGGGTAGTTGGAGGATAAAAATTAACGCTGGCAAGAGCACCTCCAGCTTCTACGGGACTTTCCACTGCTGGTTCACCTACTGCTGTACACCACACTCCTCCATCCAGCCTCCCACCCACGGCCTGGACCTGCAGCCACACTGGCCCCATCATCTCCCGCGGTATTTACTGGCCCCTCCCCGTGAGCTCTTGCAGCTTATTGAAGCCTTTCCTCACAGTCCGGTTCTCTTTGCTTTATGCCACTCTTGGCTCTTCCGCAGACATTTCAGATATTGCATTCACATAAAGCAATAGAGACTCAAAAGTAATGACGGGCCTCCAAGTTTTATTGCATGGAGCATTAAAAAAGAAGAAGAAGGAGAAGAAGAAAGAAGAAAAAAGTAATTTTAGAACACATCAGGAAAATGGGGAGACTACACAGAAAAATCATCTCTGCTGGATTAAACTCTGTGCATGACTTTTAAAAAGCTTGTTTTTTTTTTTTATTGCAAAGTTTAACAGCCCACTTTTCTAGTACTATAAGAAATGCCTGTGGTATGAGAAAGAGTTGAATCCCCCAGTGTTGATATCACATCCGCACACAAACTGTATCACTTCTTTCACACGTCTGCAATGAACTGCCTCCTTCTTGCCCCCAACTCGGCATCCCTCTGTGGCCAGATATTGCCGGGATTATTGTGTTAGTTTGTAATAAGTGCGTAATAAGAGTCTCTTATTACTGGGAACGCAAGGAGCCAGGGAAGAAAGCTGGTTCTGTGGCTGAATATTTGTTGGGAAATTATTTCAAAACCCAGCTCCGCCAAAGCAATCTCAGACAGGGAAAGGAACCTCCCGCACACTGGCTCCTCACCCGCAAAACGATGATCGCGGCATTTCCCTGCTCTGCAGAGGGAACCTCCGAGAGCTGCGAGGTGTGCGATGACTTTGCTGCATCACGTAAACTGTTAACAGAAGGCACAGTCTATTATCTTCTCATCTTTAATTATAGCAAATGCTGAATGCTTTCAAAATAAGTGTGAAAAGCCCAAGTGACTCTGTACAAACAAAACTAATTGCAGAAGAGACACTGGAGCACCGACTCCTGCCACAAGAGCCAGATGCCGTAACTTCTGTTCTGACTCCCAGCGACGACAAACCCTTCTCATTTCTTAACTAGCTACTGTAACTGCAGACGCTATTCCAACACAAATTGCAGACACGCAAAAACCTACAATAAATGCAGGATTAAAGGCACACAACTTCAGGAAGCCCTTACTTAGGTTCTAGCAACCACGTTAACCCGAGCCGCTGCGCTGCCTGCGTTGTGCCACAGGGTTTATTAGATTAGCTGTAGTGTATTAAGGAGGACTGGTGTAAGAATAGTCAGTCCAGGAGCATCTCACTCCTCTTGGGCTTCCTCATGACGGATAACAGACACCTGAGAGATTCCTTTCTTTACTTCTAACATTAAGACATTCAATTCCTGGAGGTGAAATATGCCATATTAAATGAGGGTTGGGTCTGCCCAAGACTGGACTGCCACAGGAACAAGCGTTCCTACTGCCAGTCTTTATTTAACCCAGGTATCAGCAGGGATTAAGGCCATCAAAACCACTTCCTGCCCTTCCAAAATGTATAACTCCAAGTGGAAAACCAAGAGTAAGGCATGACCCCATTAAAGGTTTGATTTTTTCCACTGGGATTACACGCTGGCACTGGGGAGCTTGATCAATTGAGTCCCGAGGTTCAATCAATAAGTGTAAACGACAACATACTGCATTACAGCGATGCTATCCATTTATCAACTTAAATAACTCCACTCACCCAAAAGACAGAGGCATTAAACCAGCAATTAAGGTCTTGGTGGAAGTCTGACCGCTGCCTCTGCCGTGCTGGGACAGCCCTGGGTTTCGGTGCTCCTGAGGGAGCCGAAGGAGCTTCCACCCCGGCACATTACCCTCAGTGCCGAGCTGTTGGTTTGATAGACATGGCAGGGCTCAAAGGCAACGGAAAACATTTCAATTAGGCTCTTTAAGGAAGTGATCGCTATTTTGTCTTACACATTGTGTCACCAAAACATTTTGGATGGCGTGCCACGCTCAGCGCCGCATTTGCATTTCCATCTGATCAGACATCAAGGACACATGCCAAGCGAGTGTTTACATTCCAGATCAAATTGCATATCCCAGAGATCTCATTAACCTGCTGACCTGGAATTAAACAAAACCACCTGGAATGGAAGCGCTTTCCTCCCCGACGCGCACCCAAAGACACCTCCTGAGTTCCCCAGCCAAGCTTTGAGCATGGGCGGCTTCACGTAGGTGGAAGGATTTGCGTTCCCTGGAATACTGCCCAGTTTTTTTTCTGTCCAGGAAGTTTCAGCACAAGCATTCATGTTCTTCAAGAGCTACGGCTGCCTGTTATACGTACAAACGGGCTTTAGAGCCCGGTAGGTTATGGGAGCAGGTGGAGGAGAAATTCAAAGACAATATAGGGTCTTAGCACCTCCACGGGGGCTCACCATCGATGAGGACACCTCTCCCAGCTGCTGAGGACATTGCTGTCCCTTTTTTACCGCCAGCAGCCATGGAGGGTAAAGCCAGGACAGCTCAGCACAGCCCGTCCCCCTCGCCTGGGAGAGGGGCAAGAGACAGGGACACAAACATGCCAAATAGAGAAAAAAACTATTCCTGACCTGCTCGAAAAAAATGCAGCAATCTCAGCTCGAACTTTGGGGTTTAGGCTGCTATTTACGCGCATCCTTGTTTTTTAAGCAAAAACTTAAAGCTGCTTATAGGAGACGACTGCCAAAAACTTTTGTCACTTTCGCAGCCTTGCTTCCCAGGAATAGACGATATTTCCCGAGTAGCCAGAAGTGAATCAAAGAGGACGTGCCGTAGCGGATAGACCTGGGAGATGCTACAGCAGGATTCTGGGATCCGGACTTGTAAGACGGGATTTGACCTCACCACTTGTCTCAGCTGGAAATGCAACAAAGCAATTACTGCAGACCTGAGACGGGCAGATATAAACGCTGTGTCACGATGGATGAGGTTTGCAAAGATCGGACCATTCCTCTCTTGCAATTTCCCATTCCTGAGGTGCAGAAGATGAAGAAGAGACAAATATATTGTCCGGGAAGAAAGGGTTACTTTTCGATTGAAAATTAATGCACTGAATTCTGAATTAACATGTGGGATAATTAAAACCATCTTTCCAATGAATTTATTATAGGATATACAAAGCTAATTATAAATTCTCTGTTGCTTAATCCCTTGCAGTTTGCTAATGCAGCGTTGAAATCTCTTTGGCCACACTTGTTTAAATTATTCATTAGACACAGCAACAGTTGTGAACTGTAATTTAAATTGGCATCTCATGAATATTCAATTAATACAATAAACACTGGAATGTTTTACTGCACACTGCTCGATAGTTTGTGCTTGAGCCTGTGTTGACACATTTTTATTAACTCTTTATAAAGGTGTTACCTATTTATGTCACTGATTACAATGAGAATAAAAAGTCCCACTCATAAATATTTGTGTCGTTGTCTTAAGAGAGACAATGTAATTAGGCAAAGCTTCAAAAGTCATAATTAATATCGGGCGGTTATCCTTTCCCTCCTGTTTGCCTCCGAACAGGCGGACTGGCAGGTTTTCAAAGCCTGGCACATCTACCCACGCCGTGGCTTTGGCACCGCAGCTTTCCAAACCGCCCCCCGGCCAAATCCCAGGGTGACACCCTTGCGGTGTCCCCAAGTGATGCTCCCGGGTCACCCCTCAGCGCCCGGGGACCACCGCCGGGCTGGCATCTCCCCCGCCACGCTCTGCTCCCCCCATGCAGGAGATAAAGAGAGAGACAAATAGAGAGAGAGATGTAAATATTTACTCTCTGATCTCAAGGCCTTGGGCCACCAAAATTAGGAAATAAAACGCAGCTGGAAATAAAAATCCCCGTGTGTGGTAGCCTGACAGCGTGCTGTGATGACTTATAGTCTTTTAATGGGGCATTTTTAGCAGCAGCACTAAAAAATAATTATCAAGTGGCTGTATAATTCAGTGTGGTTTTCTATTTTAAGACTGAACTTTTTCATTTGAAAGCAAGGTCCCGCTCTGAGAAGAGACTGTAAAAACGGCGCTGTGGGACTCCGCGTCTGCGGCTTGTCAGCAGCACCACCGAGCATTGGCCTCGTTCAGAAATTAAAATACTTCCCCCCCCCACAACTGCCACCCTCGCAAACAGGGTCGGTGACGTGAGACCGAAGGTCGCAGAGATTCAGTAGCAGAGACTCAGCCCCACACGGGGCTGCGAAGCATCCCCAGCAATGCGGGAAGGCTCAGGGAAATCCCTGGTGCTCGAATGCACCCTCCTGGCACTGACCTTCACCCGCGCGGGTCGGAGCTGCCGGGTGAGAAGTAACAGCTTTTGCAGCCATTGCTTTATTTCCAGAAAAATACGTTTGTGGGTTTGGTTTTTTTTTTTTTTTTTGGAGCAAACACCCAGCCAGGACGTTCTCACGTACACGACACAGCCTGCCTGCTTATTTAGGGGATAACATCGCTGTCCCTCTGTTGCATGGGGTAATCTTATGAGCGAGTGGACGAACGAAGAGACCAAAGGCCAAGCAGTTTATCCCAGCAGGGGATTTTGCTGGTTGCCGATGTGACCACCAGCCGCCCCGAGGTTCTGGTGTCCCCAGGTGAACAGAACACCGCAGGGAGAGCTGGGACGAGGGTCCCCTGGTAACTCCTGGGTACCAAGAGCCACGGTCTTCAGCGAGGAGGGGTGGCAAAGCTAATGAATGTTCACAAGGTGTTTAAACGCTAATTACAAATGGATCAGCTGAGTGAACAACTTCAAAAGTGCAGAAGTTCAATGAAACAACATTATTATAAAGTTATTACTGTGTCGACACGTTTTAGTTGGCGTGGGGTCATTTGAAGGATTTTAGCGTCAAGGAAAGTAACTTCCTTACATCCTTCTCCTATCACAATCTATTCAGATTTTCGTAACCCCAAAAGGCATTCACAGTCCCTCAAGCAGACACCTACAGCTATTTTATACATATTTTGTCTTTCTTCTACCCAACCACCCATGGCTTCACTGGCAATACTCACCTTGCTAAAATCTAACACTCAACATTGAACAGATCCCGGTAAAAGGCATTAAGGTGATTTTGTATCTGCTCCTTTTTCAACACTGTGCTTCCACCACAGGACCCAACATTCAGCGTGGCATTTGCTTGTTGGTATCTGAATTTGCTTCCTCACGGGAAGAGTATTCGCTCCCCTCTTCCCCTGTGCGCACGGCAGGAACCACCGTCTCCTCCGTGAACTTTGTATTCCTTTCTTCTCTCCCTTCTAGGACAAAAAGCTGGTTTGGCATCTCTTAATGACGGCTTTGTGGATGGCAGTTTGCTGTTCACCTCAACCTTTATTTCCAGTGACATAAAGCATGCGACTGTTGGGCTCCTCTGTTGTTCCAGATGAACCGCCTGTGAGTCAGCGGAGGGTTGGGCACCCGTTGTACTTCCCCATAAATTAGTAAGCGATACCTTGGCTTGAATTACAAGGGTCTTTCAAGAATAATCAGTGCATTTTTGTTGCTGTTTCTTCAAGCTATTTCTCATGTACTGCAGCTGGCATATCGTTTCAACCTTGCGGTAGAACAGAGACAATCACGACACTTTGTACTGCTAATGCCTTTCTTTTTTTGATCCATGAATAATTTTTTCTGCCACTGTAGCAGCTCTCCCAGAATATTAAAAGCCATGCAGCCTCCTGTAACCGTATCAATTCAGCTCTGACGTGAGTTGGAGAGCTGCAGCTCCCGGTGATGTCAATGCATGATTCAGACACATTTTCCTTTATGCTCCCACATCCAGGGCCCGTTCTGCCTCCCTGAGAAGGGGGGAGTTGGCTGAGCTCCTACAAACTCTGCCATAATTCGCCCAGCCCTGCAATTTGCATTCACATTATCTGGAAACTGCCACTTTACTCTGTTCAGCTTGAAGCCTCTTCTCTCCAGAGCCCTGAGGCTCCGCAGTGGGTAGATCCCAGTATCCAGCACCCTGAATGGGATGGATCATCACTGGTGTCCCCTTGTGCTCCTGCAGGATCTCCCCTCTTGGTGGACCCTATGAGACTGATGGCTCCCAGGGCTTCCTCCAGCCCCGAAGCAGCGTCTGCAGGGGCAGGACGGATGGTCCATTAAGAGAGTGAAATTTGGCAGACTGCAGATGTAGGAGATAGTGGGAAAGACACTCCTAACCCGCGGAAGAATTTGGTTCTTGTCATTTTGGCATACACCGGGTTTTGTGGGCAAGTGCCAACATTTCCTTTTAAAATTTTCTCTCATCTGCCTGGGGTTGGTGCAAAGTTCAAGATGTCCCCCATTTCCTCCATGGCTGTACGTGAATGGACCTACTCGCATCGGATGTTCTGCCAATCTTCCAAATTCCTTGATTACACTGAGTGTCCAGGAGGGCAGGATATACGCTGTGTATATTTATAGCTCCTGTTTGTACGTCACCAGAGGTTACCCTCACCCTGTGAACACCCAGTTCTCCTACGCGGCTAACCCAGGGCTGTACATCCATGGTACAGACTGGCACTTGGCTGCCTCAGTCCTCCAGAAACACAAGCTGAAGACAAGAAACTTCCCTTGATGCACAACTGCAGGGTCTTTTCCTGTCGTTCTCCCTTTGCAGTCAAGTTTGGCAGGGGGGTGATTCACCGAGGACTGTCCCTTCCTGCAATACCAGCAGGAATGCTGCCATGTTCCTTTCTCCCAGCATCGGGGCTTGTCCACTGAGGATCAGGACTGGGTGCCCACAACAGGATCTCACTCCCAAATTTAGCTGCTCCTCATCACGTTCATGTCTACTAATGTCTCTTCACTGTGTTGCAAAGACGGAATGTGAATTATTTTATTAACCTTCACTTGCAATGTGCAACTGTTCCTTTCTGCTGAATAGCTGGGAAAACCAGCGTCTATGCAAATGTGGACCTAAAATGTGGACTTACGCATCTGAGTTGGGTATCTCGTCCTCCTCAAATCCCTACAGAGACATTTGCTCCATCCCCAGGTAGGTATTTCAGACAGGTCCAATGAATCACACTCCAGAAGAGCCTTTTCACTGTCAAAGAACCCTGGTTGACTAATTCAGGCATGGTGAGTGATTCCCACCCTGGGTATCACTCCACAAAGCTGGCTTATTGTGTAGGCATTTTCCATATTTGCTATGTTTTTAATGAAACGGCCAGGCTCAAAGCTTAGTATTTTTATTCTCATGACTCAACACTAACCCTGTCCTGCACTTGGCAATCTTGTTCTCATCTTTGGCCGGAAAACCTGTTTTTTCATAAACATATTTTTTTTTTTCTAACGAGTCTGTAAACTACTATCTCTTAAGTACTTTTCATAACTCTTTTGTCAGACTCTCCAGCAAGAAGGGCACTGTCTATACTCAATGCCTCTGGCCCAATCTCCATCAGGCATAGGGATTTCTCCTTCTTCTCTCTGTCTTCTTGTTGTTGGTCTTTTTGGCTTTGAAGTCACCTAAATGTCTATTTGTCCCGTGACTGGGTGCCCTCAGTTCTCCCTATGGTGGGCTGTTTAGATGCTGTAGTATGCAGGCTTAGAGCAGTCAACTCAAAGGCAATGTCTTCTCAGTAACACCAACCCTGCTAACCTCAAAAGCGCTTGCTACTCCATGCTGCCCCATTTCAGGTGCCTTGGACTCCTGCTATCACACAATGTTTCTTTGCTGATCAAAGCCCCATCCTGCAGGACCAGCTTCCCATTCCCCAGAAAACAGGGAACTTCACAGCAGTGGCCTGAAAGGAAAGGGCTCATGGAGCCAAGCCTTACAATCCCATAACCCAGACACATGCTTAAGTCTTGTCTACTTAGCGGCACTGTTGGCTACACTATTTTCATGCCAAATTCAAAGTGTCTGAGAATTCCACTCTGCTCATGTTAAATACCTCCATTTCTATTCAGTGATAAATACAAGGAAGAAGTGAACTAGAAAAGGTTTCTTGGAGGAAGTGGTAAGCCCAGCCTCCCTTGAGCTGTTTTACATAACTTTGGCTCTCAGCTCTTGACAAACTGACACGTCTTTGTGTAAGGGAGAATCGAGCTCATAAAGTCCGGTTGCAGCATGTATTGATTTTAATGATCCATGTTTTTTAAATTACCGTAGATTATGCACTACAAAGGAGTCATCTTTCTACAGCCATAATTGTAGCTGTTCATCTAATTTTTCCCCAGCGAACCTTCAACGTAAGCTATAACTGAAGTCCAGCTATTATTATTCATGGTGTACATGGCATCACAGTGTGCCAAGTGATTGATTGGATGTTAAAAATATTACTGGCCGCTTCCTCACACCTATTCATTGGCCATACGTCCCACCCAACACAAACACTGCAAAGATGTAAATACAGTGGAACATGACTTAAAATCATTGCAAGAAGCCCCTTCCTGACTCCTCACAGCGCCCTCCGGCTGGAGAGCCATCTCCGCTTCCACGCACGCCTCCTCCAAGGACAGCTGAATAACGGAGTTCCACATCACCCAGAGAACACGAGAGCAAAAAACCTGGTTGTAATAACTAAAAACCTTTGACCATTCATGGGCAACAGTAAAAATCAACATGAAATTCACGGGCACTAGCACTTCCAGAGAAGTGCAGTGCTTTTCAGTGAATGGCTCAAATAAATCAGCATGGCTGAATTGTTGCTGACTGCACTAAATTCATTGTACTGTATATGACTTTTCTACTTCAGTGAGAAAGCAAAGCAAGAGGGAATGAAGCAAACTGTCACTCAGGAGAATTCTAGCTCCAATCAACCATTATGGATCAGGAAATCAGGAGATTTTCAAAAGGGCCTCAATTTAGTTCCGGATTTTTGAGGCATAAGACCCAAAGCATAAAATCAAAAGGCGGGGCTGACACAGATATAAGTTTTCCTGCGCAGACCTTTAGTTAGTGCCCAACAGCAGCGTGCACAGACGTGCACAGGCAAAGCAGTCCTTGCTCGTGCAAGGAGCTTGGAAACACAGTTCTGTTTGATCCCAGCAGATTCAGGCTTTTTTCCCCTCAAACTCTTTGGAAATTCGCATCAGGGAAGCTCTACCAGGTCACGTCAATGCTCTGCAACTGTGAGAAGCCAGAGAAAAACTACTTTTAAAAGTCCCCCTTGCTGGATCTTGCACTATTCCACATGAGGGTCCCTTCCACAACCAGCTCAATGTTACAGACCTTTACTGGAAAGCAAATATCCACTGGGTTAGCAGAGGAGATGTTGACAGACCCGAGCTGCTTAGCTACACGTGTCCACATCCCATAATCAGCAGTGGTATTGCTCTTCCACTTGGCATTAATACAACACCCTTGTCAGGGCATAATGCTCTGTGCTGAACTTTGGCTTCCATCCTTTCAGGAATTGGGCATCTGCCTTGTAAAACAGCATGGCCGAGCACCAGCTGCCACATTATGAAAGAAGGACGTTCAAAATCAGCCCGGGTGGGACAGGGATCTCTGATCCACCCTGCAAATTGCCTGACACAGTGTGTACGGGTCCCTAGCGCAACCAGGACTCTACCAGCTCAGTCTTTGCTTTTGGGGAAGAATTAAAAAAACCTTTTTATTTCTGTCTTGGCCTCTACTGTTTGGATTTCATTCATCAGGGCAAGGCTTGCTTAGACGCTCTGTAGATCCTGTAGAGCATATACTGTAGAGCATCTACTGGCCACTATGGAGGGGCTGAATTTCTGCCAGCAAAGGACAAAAGAAGCAAGGATTCCCCACAAGAGGACAAAGCAGAGCAAGAAGTGCGTGGTCCTTTCAGGGAGCTGATGGGACGGAGGGAATAGGAGGACGCGTAAGTACAGATCTATCTGTCTTTCATTCTGCAGTGCAGATGCATTAAACTTAAACTGCTTCTTCAGTTATAGCTGCCTGGCATCTAAGACACCCCAGTGAGAGCTCTGTAGTCACTTCTAGGGCCATAAAGACACTTGGGTCTCCAGCAAAGATCTGCTCAATGGCCAGACCATCTCTGATCTCCACAGTGTGGGTCATCTCTGGACATGGACCTCCAGCCCGCCTACATCCCTCAGAGAGGCCTGATTGTACCCTCATCTCTGTTATAGGAGAAATGAACCCAAATGTATGTTCTTACGGGACAGTTGCAAGGGGAGCTAGGCCGTGGTACCCACAAATCCTATCATGAAATGTAAGCTCAAAAAAGGAATAGATTTCCCAAAAGAGAGAACTTGGCCAATACTACCAACCAAATCAAAACCAGCTGGCTGTGGAGGCTGAGCGGTGGCCCATCCCATCATGCTGGGTGAGAAGGCAGGCACCTTTGTCTCACCATGACTGCCAAGACACAGAAATCAAAGCAAGAACTCAACTTCAGTGGCTCATCCCAGCTTTGGGTTTTGGAGGGGACAGCTGGGAAGGGAATGTGTCCTAGCTATGCCATTCTTACCTCTTTTTCCCTCTTGCCAGAACTGGATGTCCTCAATTTGGCTCAACATGAACATGAAAGTTAACAGGACTGGTCTTGAAAGGCAAGTGATTTTACTGCAGGTAAGCATGCCACTTCCTCCTTCAGATTAATGCTAACCAGATGGCCAACTGTCTGTAGACTGTTGCTAAAAAACACAGGCTGAAATAATCAGAGAGTCCCTAGGACAGACACAGAAAACTGATATAGAACTGGAAACGTGCCATGAAAAAGCCCAACTAGGGAGAAACTTGGAACTGTGCGCAGGATTGTCTCCAGCACTGGGCAGAAACCTCCTGCGATAAAGCAGGTGGATTGGCAACAGCAGATGGATGGTTTGCACGAAGAACATGAAACCTGTGTTGTGATAACAACTGGAGCTCAGTTCTTCCAAACACCATTTCTGCACGTGCAAACCATGCGCACATGAAAAATGCACCTTCAGAGATGTGGCTTGCAAAGGCCGGTCTGTCCCAATGGGTTGGCATGGGTATGAACTGGAAAAGATGAATGGGACAGACCCTCTCTTTCCGTTAGAGAAAATGATGCTGATGAGACACATAAAAAATGTTTCAAGTAATATGAAGTTATTAATGCTGCGAGGTTTAATTTGGGAATGTGCCCAAAATGTCCATCCCTACTCTGTCAAGGTAAAGAGGATCCAGGCTTTGGGTGCAGAGGGAAACGACACAGATCTGGCTCGCGTTGCTACGTAGCGAGGACAGCAGAGTCAGTATTGATTCAGTCATTATTTTTTTTTTTGAACAATGGTCTACGGCAAAATCAGTGGGTGTAAAGTATTCCCAGTGGCCCAAAGCAGACATGGCTCGATTCCACCACATTTTACCCCAAACGAGACACGATATGGGTGAGTTGGGACCTGGTGTTTCTCAGCTTCAGACTAATTCTGCCTAGAAATTAGCTTTGGATTTATTACCTGTAACAATTACCTCTTCCTCGCCACCAACCTGCATTTTAACATTTACTACAGCAACTCTCCATCTTTTTGTTACCTCCATAAACATCTACAAAATATCTTTTTCATGTAAACACTTTCACCTCTCTGGGGCAGTAAGTCCCAGAATTTTTCTCGGCCCGTGTGTGGAAAAAAAGTATTCCCTTTTATTGCCCTGAACTTCCAAATCGCAATTCCTGTGAAGTTTCCTTGTTAGGGGATATTCCTGATCTAGCTGCTCTGGCTTGTTTGTTCTATGCACTTTTATAATTTCTGTTATTTTCTTCACCTCCTTCTTAAACTTGCCATGGGCTGTCGTAGAGGAGCTTTTCAGGCCCATGATAATTTCTATTTCTGTTTTCTGTGCCTCTTTCTTTTTCTTTCTCCTTCTTGCCTGAGACAGACCGACCAGCACTGTACACAATACACAACTCTCCAAAAATCCCTCATGAATTTCTCCTGTCTTCTAACACCTTGTCCCTGCGCAGGGTTTTTTTTTGGGGGGGAGCAGCCTGTGTGCTTTCTGGAAGTGAATTTAGAACATCACAAGCTTTATGAGTAGTGAATATTTTTCTCCCCAACACGCTCTAATTCACATTTATCAACAGTGAACCAAGTGCCTCAGCAACCCTGCAGTCCATTTCCCTCCTATGTTTAAATCTCTCTGCATTCCCTTTCTCCTGTCCCCAATATGTCCAGTTTCTTTGTGTCACCCTCCAATTATATTCCTCACCGCCTACACCAAGCATTGTTAATAAAAAAGCATAAACAACATAGCATCTGGGGCAACAACAAAACCCTGAGAGACCCCCACAAATCATGATATGCATGGGGCTTTACTCAGTGCTTTTTCTCCTCTTAGCCAGACAACAACACCATAAAGAATGGGAGAGATGGGCAAAATGTGCTTCTCCTCTACAGAAAATGTCCTGGGTCAGGACAGCCACTCCTCGATTGACGCCACTCTTTGCTATTCCCTCTTCTTGCTGCAACACCTCAAATCACCCCAAATTCATCCACCACATGCAAGGAGAAGGCACGTTCTTCCCAGCTTGCCAGTCGCCCCGTGATGTCCGATTGCTCTGCTGCCAATTTCATAGAATCATAGAATTGTCTAGGTTGGGAGGGGACCTTTAAGATCATCGAGTCCAACCACCAAACCATCATTTCTGCAGAAACCCGACAGGAGCAGTATTGGTCGGTGGGGGGAACCGTGTCCAAGACAGCCCCAAGATGCAAGGGCATGATGCCCATCCTGGGGCTGCCCGTGTTGGCCGTTACGTGTCTGCCTTTGGACTCCAACTCCAAAGCCACAACCAAGGCAAAAGCAGCAGGCTTCAGGCAAACCCTCATCGCTGCCTTTCCGCCGGGTGCCTGCCTCAGTGCTGCGCGGCCGGGGGAGGAGGAGAAGATCCTGCTCCCTCTCACAGCACCGTGGTGTTTAACAGCTGCCTACTGCAGCTTACAGGACATCTCGATCCATAATGAGAAATGCCCACTGCAAGAGAGATAAGTGAGAAGTATAACGCTGGCAATTTCTATGGATGTTGAAGAATTGCAGCAATACACTTCTCCCTCCCTTGCGCGGCCCTTTGGAGAGACCAAACGATTTCCATGGTGTAAACAGAAGGTTCCTAATGGGATTCTGCAGAGCTGGGAAACAAATAGAACAGCCACGCGGAGCATTAAGGAATGCTTTCCAGCCAGCAGAGCCAAAGTGAAACACTCGGACATATAACATTACCAACTGGCTCGCTGCCATGCATCAGATGCAGAAACATTTTTCTCTTTCTCTGACAAGCTGCATCTGTAGCAATCATTATAATTTCTCTTGACATTGCGTCCCACACCTCTTCACGGAGGCAGGACTCAAGCAGCATTCTTCATTTAAATGGTAACTTTGATTTTTCTGGGCTATGGGGATGTAAAGTGTTGCAGCCTGTACCACCAAGGCAGAAGGGAGGGCTGCTGGGGGCTGTGTTTTTCAGGGTGCGCTTTACAGGTTCAACGCTTTCCGTCTCCTGGGGAGGGGGAATCTGAACTTGGCAGCTGGACCTACTCCGATCCGCACCCAGCCCACCAGTAAAAGGCAGGTAGAGATTTGGGGTGTTTGTTAATGACCGGGAAATCCGACTCAAGATTCACGTTTGTGTTCGTCTTTGCTCTCCACCGTCATTCACGCTGACAGCAAACCCCACTGAGTCCGCAGGCAGGAGAAAACTCCGCTGCAAAGGCTGGGATTACCATTTAGATTTACCGGCTGAGGAAATCTTACCTACCAATTAGAAACCATTTCTCCCTTCACTCCCAGCGATCAGCCGAGTGGCTGATGTAGCTCTTTGATCTCCTCATCGCATAACAAAGCCTGTTACAGCCTATTATTTTTATTGTAAGCACTTTCTGTTATTTGCCTCTAAAACCGGCTCCCATTTAAATAATAAAAAAAGACTTACTCAACGTGCGCACACCTACGGCAGTGAATAGTCATCATAACCTCGCCGGCTGAAACAAAAGCCGTGGAAATTTCCATCCTTTTGTGCTTTCCTGCCCCAGGCGTGTGCTGGCGACGGCACCAACTCTGCCTCCAAAACCAGCCACCACAGGACCATTTGGCTATGAAACTTCTGGAAAGGCAACCGAAAGCAAGCCACGTAACGCAGCACGTGTGTTGATTGGAAACAAGCCTCAAAGTTGCACGGACCCCCCTTGTCCGCAAGGGAAATCCGGCGCGAGGAGTAATTGCTGGAGCGGGTTAACGCAACCTGGTAACATGCAAAGAGGAGGCAAGCGACAGCTAAGAGATAAATATGATTGATCTAAGGGATAAGGGCAATTAAAGAGGGGCTGCAACATTGATCAAAATGTGTAAGATGGATGGCAAAGAGCTGCCAGACATACTAGTTTCATGGGATAACTGACGGCACACAGTTTTTCCTGCATCCAAAGTTGCTGCTGATTAAAACTGGCAAAAGTTATTCTATTTACAGCTGCCTGATGCACTTCAAAAAAGACTTTATGTTGCATTACGATGTGAGATGTAAACGCACGTGGGAGCGTAAAGACTTGACAGTGCAGAAGAGGTTATGACACAAACGAAAAGCCTTCACTTGCCTTTCGGAGGCTCTTTGACACAGCACAGCCCCATGGCCACCACATCTCCTCGTTATTCCCACAGAAATAAGCGCACATTGCGAAGGCGGGAGCGTAGCACCAGACAGGAAGGACGGCAAATGAGGGGAATATATGGCACAAGCACCCACTGGGATGGAGGGAGCTCTGTAGTGATAGGATGAGGGGTAACGGTTTTAAACTGGAAGAGGGGAGATTTAGAGGAGATATCAAGAAGAAATTTTTCACTCTGAGGGTGGTGAGCCCCTGGCCCAGGTTGCCCAGAGAAGCTGTGGCTGCCCCATCCCTGGAGGGGTTCAAGGCCAGGTTGGACGGGGCTTGGAGCAACCTGGTCTGGTGGGAGGTGTCCCTGCCCAGGGCAGGGGGGTGGAACTGGATGGTCTTTGAGGTCCCTTCCAACCTAAACCATTCTATGATCTATGATTCCGTCTCTTCGCCAAAGCCACCTTACTGTCACCCCAGAGAGGTGGCAATAAAAGCTCGGCTTTATTTTGCACCCCCGCGCTGACAGAAGTGACAGGCAGTGAGCAGGAATGGGACGTGGGGCAAGGCACAGACACACGTGCTTTGGGGATTATTGCTGCCTGGAAATTACTCTACTTTTCCATGCATGACCCAAACAAAAATAAGTCCTCAGATAACCTGCGCCCTTGACCCACATCCACAAAATAAGGTACAAAGACAGTATTTTGGGGAGGGGGGAAGCAGATTCTGGTTGACCGGCTGCAAGAGGGTTGAGCACATCCAGTAAGAGGCATGGGAAGAAGTAAGAAACTGCAGCTCTGACATGAACTTTTTGCAGTGCCAGTACATAGGTATAGCCTAGGCTGTTGGTGAAGCAAACTCTTGGTTAGCAGAGAGTCCCTGGAAACAAAAAAAGTGTTAAATTTATTTATGGTTCCCAAAGGGGTTGGGGTCTCTGAGGTCCAAACAGAACCTTTGTGCCAAAGACCACCAACCTTTAAGCAAAGGTGGTCCAACAAGGTTTATCTCATGCTGCAATTAAAGGCAAAGACGCTTTGCAACGCCCCAGAGAAGTTTGCATGGGCGAGGGTAATTCCAACACCTTCTGGCTGTTCAATCTTTTTATCTTTTCTAATGCTAACTTTTGACACAATTTCCTACATTTTTACAAAACGTGATAAGAGGGAAGGAGATGGCAGAGATGGTTCCACAAGTACTCCAGAATCCGAGCGGCTGGGGAAAGCCCACACAGGCTCCATCTCCTGGGCCCACATCCTCCAGGAGGAGAACTGGCCACGTTGGGGCACTCTTTCCCCAAAGCCACATCCCAGACTCCAAAGAAACTCTCTTCCAAATCTCTAATTCGCTTTTCAAAACATGAGGGTTTCATATTCTCATTTGCTGGATCTTTTGATGGCAGCACAATGCATTTTTAACCTCACCCAGAAAAACTGTTGAAGTGGGGTTGTTTGCTAAGAAGGGGAAAAAACATCATCCTGCAGAAGTACACAACCTAAATCTAAAGGGTTAAAACTAGGCTCAGTAACAGGCATCCATCCACCCGTCTGCATACCACAGACAAACACATTTTAAGATCAGAATCAGTTCTTAAAAAAGATCCGTCCCATACCTTCAGCATATTTACTCCAGTTATTTGACATTGTTCTGAAAACCTCCTTCATGCCGTATTCATCTTATCTGCTACTGTAATTCACAGATTTTATTTTCCACTATATTTTTAATTTATATCATGTTTTATTTATACTACTGTCTTTTATGAAACCCCAAATTTCAAAACTGACATGAGCATTACACACATAAAGTAGACTTCCTATTATCAACATGGCATAGGAGACAAAAAATGACAGGAATAAATCTTAGGTTTTATGTTGGCGAGACGTTCTGCAAAGTAAGTGACATTTCTCAGCAATACAAATTGTACATTAAAAGATAATTTTCAGAACATGATACCAGCTATGGAGTGCAGCACCATTACGCAAAGTAATATCGAAGCTGTGCTTTAGCAAATGCTGTTTTTATGTTGTACCAGTTTAGCATCAAGATTGCATCAGGTCTTGCGAGCAGACTTTGGAGTGATTAAGTTTACTGTGCACAAAAGCCAGTTACTTGGCAAACTGTCAACACGGCGTAATTGATATTTTAATTACACTACTAATACATACATGCTGTTCACAATGAGCCTCCTCATTGGTGTTACACCAACTGTGTATTTATAGCGCTGATTATTGTGCCAAAGAAGTTTGCTTAAACGCAAACTTAAATGCAATTGGTAATATTTTAAATTGCCATAAAAGCCAACCAAATTCTTCCGCAAATGCTTAACGGCAGGCAACGCGCAGCCCAGTGCAAACAAGAGGGACCATCTCACTTGACATCTGTTCAGGGGATAACCGCGGTTACGGCACGGTTATTTTATGGCTGATAAGGCGACTCTTTAACTAGTGGGACTGCCCCGGAGCCACCGGCTTATCAGAAAGATAGTGGCCAACTGAAAGGAGAGGAAAGGAAAGATTAGGAGGATGAATTTCTATGGAATAGTTAAAAGGTGCAGCACAACCAGATGGCCACGTAGTGCAGAGACCACGTTGGGATGGGACCTGCTGTCTTTCCGGCCAAGCGATGAGTAGGGGGAGATAAGGACTCAGTTTGCAGCACAAAACCAAGAGAGACACCGACATTTCTACAGCCAGACCGACACACACGCGTTGCCTCCCACTGTGCAAGACCCTTCCGGGGCGGTACAATGTGGTGCTGTAGGTAGGAGCACATTTTAATGCTTTCCTACATCCCCTTGTTATGGGACAGAAAGAAAAGGGTGGACACGAGCATGTAGCAGCGGCTGCAGCATGAAGAAGGATGGACGGGGAAGAAAAAACCTAGACCAGAGGCGCAATCGACAGGGTGTGTGAGCAGCAGATCTCCTGTGCACCTCTGGCAATTACTTTCCACCTGGATATTATTTTTCTATCTTGCCTCTGTAGGTAGTAAGTTCTCCAAGGGAGGGGTATCTCCTCCCCGTAGGTTTTGCACCGTGTCAAGCACCTGTGACCCTGGCCCAGGTACGTATAATGTACATGACATTACGATTGTACATGTACATACACAGCATTGAACTGTAATCACCATCATCATCATCGTGATGCAATAATAAAGAGCAAAAGTAATTTATAGGAAAATCTCCTAAGGGTGAGACCTTCTAGAGGAGGCAGTAATCCCACACAACTCATCCTTTGAGAGGTGCCAGGTGGAATTTGTCATAGCGTGGGCAGGATTCCCCCAGGCACTGGCTGGCAGAAACCTGCAAAGCTCAGGAAGACCTTTGCCACCTCCCAGGAAACACCAAGCCCTTTGTGTATCGCAGGTCTTGGAGCCGACCTCCATACAGATACGTCAAAGGGAAACTGGGCCTGAGAGATGCTGACCATCAGCCAGGCCCTTCAGCCATCTGTAACATTTGGAGGCTGCAATCAAACCTCTTTTCTCAGAGCATCCGGGCTGTTAGAATCATAGAATGGCTAGAGTTGGAAGGGACCTTAAAGATCACCTAGTCCCACCTCCTGCCCTGGGCAGGGACACCTCCCACCAGACCAGGCTGCTCCAAGCCCCGTCCAACCTGGCCTTCAACACCTCCAGGGATGGGGCAGCCACAGCTTCTCTGGGCAACCCGGGCCAGGGGCTCACCACCCTCACAGCAAAGAATTTCTTCCTGAGATCTCATCTAAATCTCCTTTCTTCCAGTTTGAAGCCATTACCCCTTGTCCTGTGGCTCCCCTCCCTGATCCAGAGTCCCTCCCCTTCTTTCCCGGAGCCCCTTTAGGGACTGGAAGGGGCTCTAAGGTCTCCCTGGAGCCTTCTCTTCCCCAGGCCGAACAACCCCAAGAAGGTCTGCAGATAGAACACACACTTTATAAAGCACCAAGGAGGGGATACTCTGCTGCTGTCACAGAGTTGGGACCTGACAGTGACTCCCATCACCCCAACTCTCTCCCGGCAGCACTTGGCAGGGACCACTCATCTGCACCAGCGATGTGAAAAGAAGGGCTGCCGCTCTGCAGGGAGCTCGTGGTGGTGTTTGGGATGACTGGGAAGCTCAGGGAGGACCTTTTCCACAGAAGAAGAGTATTCCCATAGGGACCTGCGCTCCTGCCTGCAGGCACCAGCCCTGAGAGCACAGGCAGGAGCAGCAGCATTCCTGCTCCCCCCCCCGCCCCGAACGCAGCGAGCTCAGCCATCAGTTCTGAAACTTCAGAAAGTAACTATCCATACGTGCCCTTTCCTCTGAGAAAAGCAGGTTTTTAAATACATACAAGAACAATCTACTCTTTGATTGGGAATCTTGTCTCGCAGGTTCCGACCTGGAGTGAAATTTTATGACCAAGCGATAGAGCTCGGGGGGAGGCGCGGGGGGAAGGGGGGGGGGGGGGGCTTTCAAATGAAAATGCCAACAGATACTTAAAGCCAGAAGCATGTGTGGGTGTTGCTAAATTAAGCTCGCAAGTAGGTGGGGCAAATGCCTTAAACGAGTTTGTGAAGGTAAAATAACGTTCATTAAAAATAGAAAAACAACTGAAAAAATATCCTTTGTATTCAACTTCACACTCGTACATCATAATGTTCCAGTAAAAGCCCATTTTCCCTTGAGATAATAAAAGAATTGAATTTTTCCTTATCGGTCATCTATTTTTCTAGCTAAAGCTATTACTCCCTCTCTGCGGTTGCTAGGCAACAAGAAATATTAATAGCAGCTTTTATTAGCTTAGCTTTAGCAGTGGAGTACCAGAATGAGAAAATGGAAAACATAAATGTGTTACATAAATCTTTCAACCTTTCAGGGTTTGTGTTAGTCTCTGTTTTCATAATGATTTATTGAAGTGATGGTTCATTTATGAGAAAAAGGAGTGTGAAATAAGAAAACGGAACATTACCCTGAAGGACTGTTTGAAAATAAATAATTATAGGAGGTGAAGAAAAGCTGTTTAAAACCATTTTTCTGAGTTTTATAAAATTTAAAAAGACATATTTCTTTCATTTATTGCCTCTGAGAAAAACACTAGCAGGGAATTGCAAACAGGGCTCCGTTTAATACAAAGAACCCTTCATGTATGGTTCTATTATTACTATTTTCCAGCAAGGGCTCACGTTCGGGACTTTAGTTTTTAAATACTGAACCATTAATAAGCAGAAAGACAAATTAGTCCAAACCTAAAGCACACAACAACACAAAATTGCAAGTGCGAACTTCTCCCGGACTGAAACACAGGGGACTCCGCTAAGTTTTTGCTGCCGGTGACGCGCTGCCAGCCTGCGGTGTGCCGGGGCCGGCTGAGCATCGCCCGACTGCAGCTCCTGCTTCTTTGTCTATTTATTAAGCCTCTTCCGATGAGCCCGAACTTGCTCTAAAGGGCATCACTGCCTGCACGTTGCACGGGGATACAGGTTACTTTAAATAACTTATTTTAACAGGCAGTAGTTTAAAATTATTGAAACGTTTAGGCATTGGAAGTATTTACCGCCTACATGTAAGCTGTATCGTCCACTGGGATCATGCATTTCCAACGACTTAGATAAAAGACTGGCATTCTTACTGGGTTTCTGTGTCAACATCGAATCGGTTTCTTTCTTATATCCTTTATCAGAAAACTTTTCACACTCGCTGACTCTGTACCGCCACGTCTAACCGTGTTGCGCACCGCACCCTGACCACCTTCCCAGGTGGGCCACCCAGAGAAAACTGTTGCCTTTCCTCATTGCTCTCCACAACTCCCTGAAAGGGGGGGGAAACCGGGGGGGGGCGGTCTCTTCTCCCAAGGAACAGGCGATAGGACAAAAGGAAACGGCCTCAAGCTGCGCCGGGGAGGTTTAGGTTGGACATTAGGAAAAATCTCTTCACTGAAAGGGTTCTCAAGCATTGGAACAGGCTGCCCAGGGAAGCAGCTGAGGCACCATCCCTGGAGGTATTTAAAAGCCGGGTAGACGTGGTGCTTAGCGATATGGTATAGATTAGTGACAGTTTTTGTCAGAGTTAGGTTGATGGTTGGACTTGATGATCTGGAAGGTCCTTTCCAACCTAGACAATTCTATGATTCCCACTGCCTCCAGCTCGGGCTGTAAATAAGAAATTCTGTGTTTGACGGGGAGCAGTGGTCTTGGGAAGGATGGGAGCTGGGGAGAAACCTACGGAGCCAAGAAAGCTGGCTGAGGGGGCTGTTCTTGCAACCTGCCTGCAGGAAGACCTCCCT
Organism: Larus michahellis; assembly: GCF_964199755.1. NCBI lineage: Eukaryota > Metazoa > Chordata > Aves > Charadriiformes > Laridae > Larus > Larus michahellis. Next base: position 15,002,834 of record NC_133907.1, on the reverse strand, counting down.
TGAGGTCTTCTGGTGGGCACCAGAGAGGATGCTCCTCCTTGAAGCCCTACGCCATCCCCACAGCCCGAGCATGCACACCCCAGCTCTGGGAAGGGGCTACTTTTCTGTGTCTCGTGAGGAAGACAGGCAGGTAGGTTACCGCTGAGCTATTTTACTGTTTTCCTCTCTCTCCCACAGCAAAGCCCCGTAGCGTTGGGGAACAGCTATTCAGGTTGCAAAGTCAACCCATGAACTGTTTAGGAATTTCAGGGTTGCACTCGTCCTTGCTACTACAATTCTGTCCCCTTTAGTCTCTTCCCTCTGCATAAGCAGGTTCCATAGGACCTGGAATTTCCATGGAAATTTGACATTCCATAGGTCCTGGAATTTCCACGGAAATTTACCATTTTTACACCATGAATGTGTTTTTCGTCACTGGAGATTTTTACTATTTTTCAAATCATCTGTTTTCACTCAGTGAACTGAAAGGAAGAACTTCCAGGCTGTGGCTGCAGCCTTTTTTTTCACTTGAGCTGATGCTCCAGCTTGCTGCGAGCAGAAAAAAGTTATCCCACTGGGCTCAAGGAAATGTTAGTGCCTTTAAAATAGTCACAAAGCTCTCTCATTAGGAGGAGCACCAGGAAGATGCAGACACCGGGGTAGTTGCCAGTCTCTCCGATCAAACTCTACATACCTGCTACAAAGCCGATGTTTGCTTGTAACAGCTGCCACTTGTCCAAAATGATGCAAAAATAGATGGCACTGCCCTAATTTCATAGAATCATAGAATCCTAGAATGTTTCGGGTTAGAAGAGACCTTAAAGATCATCCAGTCCCACCCCCCCAGGTTGCTCCGAGCCCTGTCCAACCTGGCCTTCAACACCTCCAGGGATGGGGCAGCCACAGCTTCTCTGGGCAACCTGGGCCAGGGGCTCACCACCCTCACAGCACAGAATTTCTTCCTGATATCTCATCTAAATCTCCCCTCTTTCAGTTTAAAACTGTTCCCCCTCATCCTATGGCTCCCCTCCCTCATCCAGAGTCCCTCCCCATCTCTCCTGGAGCCCCTTTAGGGACTGGAAGGGGCTCTAAGGTCTCCCCGGAGCCTTCTCTTCTCCAGGCTGAACCCCCCCAACTCTCTCAGCCTGTCCTCACAGCAGAGGGGCTCCAGCCCTCCCAGCATCTCCGTGGCCTCCTCTGGCCCTGCTCCAACAGGTCCATGTCCTTCCTGTGCTGAGGACTCCAGAGCTGCATGCAGGAAGCAGCTGCGGTCTTTTGCCCGGCCACGGCAGAGCAGGGAAGGGGGAGAGCGGCTGCAGCCCCACAACACGCACCACGGGGAAAAGCAGCTGATTTTTCGGCATGCCCCAGCATGGCAACGTCCTTTGACCAGGTTTGAAGGAGCACAAAGTTTTGGGGCTTCTGAGCAGTGGTGGCAGGCAGAGCTCATGGTCCCCCCAGCCCCACACAGCACCCAGGTACCGGGCACCGTCCCCCCCGGTAAGTAGAGATACCCCCAGCGCGCTCAGCTGCTGTCTAATACTTATGTAAATATGTTTGTGCTGCGTTGGAGATTCTTGGGCTCTGACCTTGATCGCCCTTTGTTTCTGTCAAATATGTTCTGCCAATTCCCTTCTGAAATCTCATTTATTCACAGCAGCTCCTTCACCTGCTGGCGATCGCCACCGATTCACGGCGTTTCTCTGCCCCCTCCCCTCTCTTTCCCCAGGTCCCAGCCCAGCAGCTCTCCCTGCGGACCCCTGGCGGGCTCAGCATCCCCTTGTCCACACCATAACACTGCTGGGACGTTCACAGCAGGCAAAGTCGCTCTCTTTCCAAGGAAAACATCTTTTTTCCTCTTTGATTATTTTTTCCTTGATATTCCCATTTCTCAATTGAAAATCACATCTCTCCTATTTTCTTTCTTTTCTACCATTCCTCCTCTTTCCCCCGTCTTTTCCCAAAGCAAAAGAGAGGCCAGTAGAAAAAAATAATCCACTGTATTAAGATTTTCCCCTTTGTTTCTTGTCACCCCCAGAAAAAATTAAAAGCCTTCCTCAAATGCACCAGCCCCCGCTCCTCCCCAGCCTCCCTGCGCCTGGTTCCATCGGCCTTCCTAACATCACACCTTAGAATCATAGAATGGTTATAGTTAGAAGGGACCTTAAAGATCACCTGGTTCCAGCCCCCCGCCACGGGCAGGGACACCTCCTGCTAGACCAGGTTGCTCCAAGGCCCGTCCAACCTGGTCTTGAACCCCTCCAGGGATGGGGCAGCCACAACCCTTCTTTGCCTACTTTTGTCCACCTCTTGTCCTGCTTCTCTCCTCTCCAGCTCCCTGCGTCCCACCTTCCGCATTTGAAAACTCCCTTGTCTTCTAAAAACTGATGGAAATAAATACTTAATAATAATAATAATAATAATAATAATAATAATAATAATAATAATAATAATAATAATAGTAATGATGAAATAAAGTGACAGAAACAGCAGTGAAGACCCATGTGATGGAAATGTGGAGCTGGTCCGCGGGGCACAGAGAAGCATGTCCTGGCTTAGCAGAGGCCACTGATGCGGAGGGTGCTCTGGATGATGATGATTAAGGGATAAGGAAATATAGAGGTGACAGTGGCTTTGGTTTTTCTCCATCAGGTTACAGCTCCTTTGCTCAAATGAGGGGCTCCAGCTCCTGACACCCCACAGATGGGCCGAAGCCCGAGTTGGGTTTGGCGCACAGCAACCCCCCCCTCCCTCCCCAGCTCTCATCCTGCCATGGGAATTTCTGTGCTGATTTAAACCCGCTCTGACTTGGTATTTATCTGTACCAACCTCAGCGATTCTATGATTCTATGTATAATGAGAGCACCAGCCTCCCCCCTTGCAGAGGCACTGGGAGGCTGGATTCAACCTAGGGATAATGCTGGGACATCCCAGGACAAAAGACACGCCAAAGGGGACAGCAACCTGCACCTGTATTTTCCTTATTCAGTTCTGAGCTGTAGAGGAAAACACCAGTCCCATAGCTCTCAGCGAGCCCTAGCTCATGTCTTTTCAGCAGCTGGAGATTTTTTCATGAGGATGCCTGAAAAAAATCCCAAGGCTCAAGCTACGTTTTTAGAGGAAAAGTCTAACCAACGTCTAAACATTTTACCTTGACTCGTGTGTCATTTGTCACTGCATAAAACCCAAAAACATGGCAGCCAACGCAGGAAATAGCTGTGTATGAAAAAAAAACAGTACGAACTACAGAGTAGCAGCAAGGAGAGAGGCTCCCAGCTCCAGCATTTGCATGAGCAGCGTCGGTCCTGGAACAAAGACAAATCCTCCGCACGCCGCCTCTGCATCACTCCCAGGCCGGCTTCCCGCCGCCGCCCGCGCAACGATAAATCCTCTCTTTTGGGGAAGTGTCAGCAAACAAGTCCCTTCCTTGCTCTGCTGCAAACACCCACCCGAAGGGGATGACTTTTGGGCAGGGCGGCAGCACGTTGCGCGCCCTGCGCCGTCACGCAGCGATGCCCAAAGCACGGACGGCTACTTGGGGCCACCAGCGAGCGGCCTACAGCTCAACAGGCACGGGGGCAGGAAGTATGGACCAAATGAGGTTAAAAATCTGCCCTGTCTCTGGGATTTTATTGTGCCCTCGTGCATGCATTGCTCCCATTGCCGCTAACAAGAGTCATACATGTGCTACGGGGTGAATGCTGCCATCATGGGCTGGTGCCAGAGTAAGGTAGAACTTGATTCAGGCATCCAAAAAAAAAAAAAAAAGGGACTAGAAGGTGTTACATTTCAGCAGAAGAAGTCTGGCAGAGTGGAAAAAAGTCTTTGACAAGAGGGCACGACCGGATTTAATTTTGACCTAAAACCGCACCACAGTTCACTCCCCGATCCGCTTCCTTTGCTGCTGGGACTTCTGACGACGTATTACAGCTCCAAGGGTTTCCACTCAAAACTAAACAGTTTCAATTCACTATCGGCTGGAAAATTCAGGGTTCACTGGATTTTTTATTTTCATGGTAAGGGGCAAACAAATCTTAATCTCTCTATTCTACATTTACAGCCCACTAAGCCCCCTTCTTATCTCCTCTGGCTCAGTCCTGATTTATTGTCACGATGCTGCATTTGTAAAACAGTACCATAAAGTAAGAAAGAGAACATTTCCCAAGGACTACTCCAAAATAAATTATTTCAGACGTACAGAAGCTGCTTAATAAATCCCACTATTCTTCTTTCTCTAGGTATTTTAGAAAGTGATTTATAAGTGCAATATCACCTCTCAAAAATGAGACAATCAACACAGGATAAAATTATCGTGTTATGAAAATAGGGGTCAGGCAAAGGGGCTGTGCTTTAAATTAAACCCAGGAAAAATATTTCACCTGAAATTGACTCTTTTTGTCTCAGAAATGAATGTTTTAATCACCTAAGAACCTAAAAGAGGCCTAAGTAATATTTAATTCCATAGAAATATGCCTGTGTTCAATATTGATGGGCAGAACATGATATTTTTCTTAAACACACTAACAATGAAACTTGGAGATGCATCACGACTTTAGAAAGCCTTGGATTTTCCTAGACTGAGAGATAATATTCCATTTAAATATTTAAATATCGCTACCTTTCAGACCGTTATCTATTCAAGCAATCAACACCAAATGTTCTCCAGCTCTCGCGGTGGCAGACTCCCAGGCACGCTATTTAAGTAAAATTAACTCTTGATATCGATGCCTTCCAACCGCACCCGTGAAAATCAATGATCTTAGAGAGAAACAATGTAGAAAACTAACCATAGGGCTAAATCCGTTAAAGAGGAAAATATTATTAAACAGGAACAGTATTAATTCAATACCACTGTCAAAATCAAGTCACAACCTTTCCTCGGTGCTGCTGATGCAGAAGCGTCATAAGGTCTAATTAGCGCTGAAGTTTCGTCCCAAAGCTGCACTTTACCTCATTATCCCTGCCTTATTTATTCCTACGGAAGAGTCATTTGAAACTTCGCGAGGTATCCCCTTGCCACGGCGTAAGCCAAGAGGCAATTTGAGTTTGCAAGTGCAAGAGGGATCTTGTTCCCCTCGAAATCAATAGGACAGCTTTCCCTTCCTGGAGCACCCCTGCTTCTCCCCCTGATGGTGCCAGGGCCAGCCTGGCAGCGGGACGTGGGGTGATAGACTGGTGGCTTTCCCAGCAGGGGAGAGGACGCGGGGCATTGGGTCTATGAACTTGGGGCTTTGGCTGGTCACCTTCACACGGGATTGGAGCACATGCACTTTGCACAGTTCAGTGAGGATATTAAAAACAATCTCCCTCCCTGCTCTTGAGTGGTTAATAAGGCTCAGGAAGACACCAAACTGGAAACATAAAATTGACACCATCAGCATGGCCATGCATGTGACTGCAGCCTCTCCCACTGCACCCCGACCTTGGCGGGCAGCAGAGCAGCGAGGCTGGTCACCAGCTCTTCCCAACCCCCAGTGCCAACATCTCATCAATAACATCCTTCTACATTCAACTGAACTCACAACACGACGTACGGAGCGGCTTTAATGGAAGACAGTAGGAGAGGAAAGGCACTGACCGTGGGTAGCTGGCTGGAGAGAAGATGCCCATCCTGACTCAACATGTTGGAGACCATGATGGCTGGCAGGTCCATGTTCTGGTAGGGGTAGGCTGGTATCAGGCTGTTGGGAGGGAGGCTGTGGCACAGGGAGTGATATCCAGTTTCGTGGTCCACCAAGTGCAGGAGGGAAGGGTCAGGGAGATTAGGAGGCGTTATGGGAGGGATCTCATAGTCTTCATTATTCTCATTCTGACTGTTATACGTCTAAAACAGAAAAAAAGACATTTTGCAATGCGTCACTGCCTCGTTGCTTCAGCAAAGTGATTATTTGTGTAAGAAACGCAAAAGTACATTCCAGTGAAAATGGTTTTGTTTTAAACACAGAATTGCCTAGGTCGGAAGGGACCTTTCAGATCATCGAGTCCAACCACCAACCCAACACTGACAAAACCACCACTAAACCATATCTCTAAGCACTACGTCTACCCAGTCTTTTAAATACCTCCAGGGATGGACATCTCCAGCCCTGGACACCAGCAGGTCCTAACTACGCAGGAGCCAGGCAGCGCGTGTGGCAGGGCTGCACCATCCTTCAGGGACACCATGGGTTCTCACACACCTCAGATCTGCCTGGGGCACCTGCACTGCTCCCCTCTCCCATCCTCCATCCCTCCAGTGCTTCTTTAGCTCACCAAAACCTCAGCAGAGCCCTCCCCACCCGGACGGGAGCCAGTGAGCGATGCTCGCAGAGCCCGTGGCCACAAAAGGGTACAGCCGTTTCCCAACCAGCCGCGGCATTTTTAAGGCAAAGCCCCTCTCTGGGCACCCTGCTCAGCTCATACAGTATCTACTGTATTTTCAAGAGCTCGTATTTTTAAGAGTTTTTATGAGAATTAGCTCCGTAGAATTAACTACGACATGGGAACAAAATTCCCATCGATTCCTCACAAAGTCCAGCACAGAAGCTACAACCGGGGAAAGACGCAGAAACGCAGCCATCGCATGTTTTGTAAACCCTTTAAAGAAAGCCGGCACGACTCCACCACACACGGAGATTTGTCCTTATATCCTCATCCAAATTTTATTTGGACAAGCACTCCCTCACCTCCCTACCGGTGCTCCCTCGAGGCGACCATGGACACACAGAGACGTCGGTACTCCTTGTGCTGCCCGTGTCTTCGGGCCGCCTGTTTATTTCTAAGCGTTCCAATTTATATGGAGAAAGAATACGCTGTTGCACCCGTGCGATCGTTTTCACTTCAGACAAAAACATATTTGCTCCATAATGTACGCGTGGATCTATCCAAAATTATTAATTATCGAAGCGGAATATAATGAGTCTCTGGCAGAGGAGGCTTATTCTAAACGTCTACTGTTTCACATATTATTATAGCATATGAAATTCTGATTAGCCATAGTATTATACACATGGATTTTAAGCTAAATTTCTCAGATCACCTAGTTTCACGGTTGGATTTTGACTTAATACTTGATTTAAGAGCAAAAGCCCAGATGTGTGCAAAACCAGTTAAGCACTGTCGGCTTTATTAATCCATTGCCCCAGAGCTCACACTCGGATCCACGCTCTCCATCACCCCAGACTGCGGGGAGAAAACCCTTAATAAAAGAAAATAAAACCCGCGATTAACTGGAATACAGAAGTCAGTGGGAGAGGCAGCAGGGGGCAAGGGGCTGTGTGTGTACGGGTGGAAGGGCTCCCAGCGGGATCGCTCCGGCGCTGCCGTGGGAGAGATGCAGCCCTGCAGGTGTGAGAGCTGGGAGTCCCTCCGGGGAGCGGGTCCCTCGCTCAGCCCCCGCCTCTCACCTCCACTCCCAAAAAATAGACAGGGAACAAAGCGGGTACTGCACATCCCGCCCGAACCTTCGCCTTCCCCTGAAATTCCCACCGGCTGCGGGGAAAGAGGAGGATACACGAAATCCAAGACGGAGCCCGGGCTGAGGTATCTCTTGTACCAACCTATTGTTCAGGGGGAAATTCAAGCCCAGCTGTTTTTCCAGCTTCTGTCTGGCAGCAGTGTTATACGGGGGAGGCAGGGGGCTGAAAGGATGTACACAACAGCAGACAGAGAGATCCCATTTAATATGTCTAGTAGTTAGGTTGCCGTTCGGGCTGCGCTCTTCGAGGTACACCGATTCTTTCTCAGTTATTTAAGAGGATTTCACTCCATGCTTTACGGGAAGGGATTTAAATAAATCATTGCACAGCAAACTTGTTCCTCCAACTGGTTTCTTTTGGTATCAGGTATATAAGCAAGTGGCTTTGCCGTACTTAACTAAATTATGTAAAACCCACTCAAAGTTTCCTAAAGCTCTCTTCAAAACTACATGTGCCTTGTGTTGCTGCAGAGCAGCTCGCCCAAGGGCTTTGAGGCGGTTTTGTCAACCCCTCTGTACATTTCTGCCTCTGCTCTCTTCAGCCGGGGAGGCGGGGGGGGACGACGAAACCACCCCAAAACCCGACCTGTTTAAATCACAAAGCTTTCCGAATAGCTACAGTATTGTGCAGACATATCAAATTACAATCAAAGCTATACACAATCAAAATCAGATTAGACAATATCCAATCAACATAATCAGACGCGGCGCCTGCCAGCTTTTACACCCTACCGCTACGAACAATTTTCCAAAGCACGCCGCTTTTATTCTATATATGTTTTAAATAGATGGCTAGAAAGATAAGGAAGGGAGATGAGACAGATACTGACACTCGGCAGGGTGGGAAAAGGGGGGTGACTTATTGTCACACTGCCTGTTGACACGGTGGCATCTCTGCCCCCACAAAGGGTGGTCCCACGCCACGTGCACAAACGCTGTCGCCCCAAACCAGGAACACCCAAACACCCCTGTCTACCACCGCGCAGGCTAGCCTGCAGATTATATTTGCTATTCTTATGTTAATTGGAATTAAATTAAACAGGCAATTATACATTATAAGGATACATTACAAATTAGATTAGCGAGCTGGTCTGAACCCATTCATCCCACCAGGACTCCAAACGCGAGTGCGGAGAAGCTCGCTCTGCTAAAAGGCCGCCCATTACAGCACACAAAAAAACCCCGTGGAAGATCTAGGATTTTCCACCGTCAAACAGATGACAGTTGTGGTGATTACGCATTATTCCTCTTCCAATTAAAACCCTGAAATCAGCTGAAACACCAAGCTTCTTGCAAGCCCTCTCTCGGCTTGCGCTGCAGGGCAGACGGGTGATGCTTGGAGCGGCGAACCCATCTTCTGCCGTGAGACGGAGCAAGGGGGTGGGCCAGGCACGTGTAGAGAGGAGTCAGTGCCCCTTCTCTGACTCCCTCCTTGCCCTCAGACCCCCCCCATCTCTGTGCCCCAGGACTGAACTGCCCTGAGCACAGCACTGGGGCTATGCCCCATGCTTGCACGGCGATGCTGCAGGACGGCATCGCAGCAGGTACGACCAACCTCCAACAGCAGCAAAATCATATTTAAAGACAGTTTTTCCTACCTAACCAGGGACCGGAGCCCAGGGAAGCGTTCCCAGCAAGCACAGCAAAGAGGGGCTGTTCCGGATCCATCCGCCCACCCCTGTGCAGTGGCCAGGTGGCTCCACACCCCCAGCTGACCTGAGACTAAGGGAGGTCCATGCCTTAACGCAGTGCAGCTCTTGAGGGACCAGCTGTGATTCCGCCAAAGCCATTACCACAAGCCTGTTTTAAAGGACATGAAGAATTCGCCGTGCAGGTGGCTCGGGAGGGAGCTACAAGTGTTGAGCACATCTACAAATTAAGGCTTTAGCTTTCTCCTGCCTTCCCCCTCTTGGGAGAGGAGGGAAGTGCTGTTCTTTACAAAACACTCTACAGCTGGCCAGGACCATCTCTGCAGCGTGCATTGGTATTAATCAGAGATGCCATGCCTTGACCAAGGACCTGGGAGATTGTTCTCCTCAGCAGCATGGCAAATGTCCAGTGACCCCAATTCTCCACTGAGTCATGTTCTGTGTGATTATCTGCGAGGATCCAGGAGTTGCAGCCAAGCATTGATTCAGAGAAATATTATTCACAGTGAGAAGGACAGAGATTTGCAGTATTATTGCAGGTAAATATTTGTCCTGTCAAACAACATCCAACAGTAAATATGAGCCTAAGAAAGAACATTTATTCTTGGTAGGGTACTGGGAAATACATAGGCTAGTGTGATCCATCCCACCCTAATCATCCAGACGACACAAACCACCATGGACTCTGTACCATCCCTCATCTACTAACTAGGTTTTTCCTCCAGCTAACGCAAGAGTTTACTGCTGTAGGAAGATGACCCTCTAGGCTCTTCAGAGACTAGACAGGTCTAAGCAGACCCAAACCAGCCTGGCAAGTCTGCGAAGTGAGGCAAACGTTGCTATTTGTGAAGCTAAGAGGTATGACCGAGGGCTACACCTTGAGCTGCTGGCATGCATGAAGAGAAAGGACAGGGAGGTTACAGGTTGCCCACGCTGTCCCACGAGCAGCAATGGCAATCGCCACCCTCCTACCCGAGCCCAGCTGGACACGGGGATGGCAGCAGGACCTGGGGCCCGAGGGCTGTGTCCCCAAGGAGAGCCCTCCTCACCTACAGTACCATGAGCTCTACCAGCGCAGACTGAGGACGGGGCCGCAGAAAAACCACTGGGGTATCTTGACTGCACCAAAGCTGGATGATCGGGTCAGAAGCCAGATAAGCCCATTGCTTTGTCATACAGAAACTGTCCCTATTTCTCTTAGACACATATGTAAGGATTCACCATGTGCCAGCGTTCACACAAGCTGCAGGGCACACCAGGTTGAGAGAAGAACTCGGGCCATATAAAGAGGAAAAGAGTCCAAACACACTGAATAAATGAAACGCAAAGCTTAATGAAGGCAAGCTACCCTGTATCTCCTCAAAGGCCTCCAAACTGCTCTCCCACCACACACATCACTCAGCACAGGCACAATCATATTTGCAAGAAAGGGATTTTGATCTATTTCTCCAGCACGTGAACCACAGAGGTTTTCTGCTCCGCGCAAAGCACAGAATCCACAGGGACAGAAAAGTTAGTTCAGGTGGCAGGAGAAGGTGGAAGTCACTTAGATGTTGCAAACTCCAGAGAAACGCTCTGGGGACAGCGAAGGAAACGTCCCGATGCTTGTTGTGGGGTGACCTGGGGGATTGTGGGCAGGGACACGGACCCCCTCGGCACCACTGCTCTGCAAGGGGAGGGGATGCTGGAGGACTGCGCTCGCACCTGGGATTCCCAAACCCCCGTGCCAGGAAGTGAAGTAGCGCGGATTTTCCGTGTCAGCAGCTCTGGGTCTTAGGAATGGAAATTGATTCGCCTCATCTTCGCACACGGAGATCCAGCGTGTGAATAGCAGGGCCAATGAATTACTTGGGTAGAGTTGGATAAATACTGTAAAGAAGTATTTATTAACAGTCAGTCACATACAATCTACAAATTGTCTTTGAAGTGTTCCTGGCCCCTTTTACATCAATTTTCACATGCTCAGGTTTTTGATTATAGGAATGTGGTTGAAAAGGGAAAACTGAGCTCTTGCATGAACACAAATGTGCATTGGAAGCGTCTGCACAATCTTCAGTAACAGGCAGCCACACTGGGGAGGCTGGGAGCACCGCAGAGCAGCAGGCAACCTGCCGGAAAGCTGGGGTCTGCCTGCCTCTGTGCTCCTCTACCCTGCCTGCAGTAGAATCACAGAATCATAGAATTGCCTAGGTTGGAAGGGACCTTTCAGATCATCGAGTCCAACCATCAACCTAACACTGACAAAATCCACCACCAAACCATGTCCCTCCGCCCTCTACACGCCTTTTAAATACCTCCAGGGATGGTGACTCCACCACTTCCCTGGGCAGCCTGTTCCAATGCTTGAGAACCCTTTCCGTGAAGAAATTTTTCCTAAAATCCAGTCTAAACCTCCCCTGGCGCGACTTGAGGCTGCTTCCCCTTGTCCTATCGCACATTACTTGGGAGAAGAGACCGACCCCCCCTGGCTACCCCCTCCTTTCAGGGAGCTGTAGAGAGCGAGAAGGTCTCCCCTCAGCCTCCTCTTCTCCAGGCTGAACACCCCCAGCTCCCTCAGCCGCTCCTCAAGAGACTTGTGCTCCAGACCCCTCACCAGCTCCGTTGCCCTTCTCTGGACCTGCTCCAGCACCTCAATGTCTTTCTTGTAGTGAGGGGCCCAAAACTGGACACAGTATTTGAGGTGGGGCCTCACCAGTGCCAAGTACAGGGGGACCATCACTGCCCTGCTCCTGCTGGCCACGCTATTCCTGATACAAAGCAGGATGCTGCTGGCCTTCTTGGCCACCTGGGCAGCAGTGGGTTTCTAAAGGCCAAACAAGTGCTGGTTCACACACAGAGCAATCACACACCTCCACTTTCCCCGTTTCTCACCATTTCCTCCTGTCGTGCAGGCTCTGTGTGCCATGACAACCCACAGGAGAACGCCAGCCTCCAGCTCAACCCCAGCACTACGGCACGGCTTCACCTTTGCATGGAGCTGGGCATTTACCTTCTAACTTTACATGAGTTGACCTTGTCCCATGTGCTATGGACACAAATCCCATGCAGTAACACAGCCATGAGTCTTCCAAAAGCTGGGCCTGCCAGATGGTTTCAACCAAATTTGACAGCGCAAAAAAGTCCTCTCTTCTACAAGTTTCATAAAACCACAGGGAAGGGAGATACCAGGGTCCTAAACATTCATGCCTGCCTAATAATCTTTGATCTCCTTGCTACAGTGGTGAAGGGATGGCTGCGATGTGGTGCACGATGGGGGACTGTGAAGGGAACCATCCAGGAATATTCAGAGGGAACAGAAAATTTCAGTTCACTCAGAAAGTTTTGGGAGGCATGCACACAATTCTGCTGCTCAGCAGAGAAGTTTTTCTTGCTTTACCTGCCACCGAAGCCAGAAACAACATTCTTGGGACTCTCTGGCTTCAACCTGTCCATTGGTACCTCATTTACGTGGGTTGGAAACGAAGAATGAGCTACCAGTTATTATTAAATCATCTGTACGATGGACAATGCTCGAGATTCAACCTGGGGAAGGATTCGCTTGCGGCTGAGGCTGAACAGAGGCAGCAGCAGTGATGGTCCCTGCCCCGTGCCCTCAGCTACAGCCTGTACCTTCTCAGGATTCACCATGTGAAGCACGTGTCTGCGTTCCTGCCGCATTCCCTTCCATGTAAATAAGAGCTTACAGTCAGTTTTCATATTGTCCGAGCTGCGCTTGACCTGCATCACCACTTCGCCAAAAAAAAAAAAGCTAAAAATAATGGAGTTCTATGAACAATTTATAGCAAAAGAAATCATCCCTGTTGTAGGCTTTTAAAAAGGCTCCCAACTCCCTCTCTCCCTCCACTTTTTTTTTTTTTTTTTAATCAGTATCTTATCCAAAACTGGAATCCTGTCAAGAATAGTGGATAGCAGAGAACTATAACTTCTTATTATGTGTATAGTGATTTTATGAATTCAGTGGGGAATGAAATGCAATTTTGTCAGACTTGTCTGTGTTCATAATGACCAAGTCAAATTAATCATCGTGGATAATACTCCTGTGTCAGCCATTCAAGAGATTTTTTAATAGAATTTTTCTGATTCATGTCTTGCAGTACATCAGATCTGTAGTAATGCAGGCACTTCTGAAAATCAGTGCAATTATGGCTTCTTGTTGGCCTGTCATTTTCCTGGAATAAAAATGTCTCTGCAAAAGTCATATACTGTACATAAACCAAAATGGAAAACAAAAATATAGTTACAATTAGGCTTGATTTTTTCTAAAGATTTAATATCTTTTTGAGGCCATTATTTACAGGCAATATAAAAAGTTACGGTGCATGATGCTGAAGATGGACTGGTTTATCACAACACATACCAATTTTGTCCCGGTTGTCATTCTTCCCTTGATTGCCCTATGAGTTAGTGGTTTTTGCAGGCATGGAAATGACTATCCCATAGAACAAACAGGGGATAGGTAATGGGCTCGCAGTCAAATTATTGTGTTTATTAAAAATGTATCCAGGAAAGCCCACACAGATCCCAAAGGGCTCCTGCTCAGGAAAATCTCTGGTTCAAGAAAAGGTTACAGTTACCATAAAGGCAGATATACATGCATGGAAGCAGCAGTGCAGCATGCAATGGTATATAAAGGATTAGTAATGCTGTGTTTATCCTGCTGACGGAAGAGCGAGACACAGACCTCTAATTCCGCAGGGACGCAGACGAAAATGAGTTTTGGAAGTAGTTACCCGCAGGAATAAAGAGAAAGAAAAATGTAATCCACCTCTGATACCTCAAGCCTTTCCTCCTTCCATTGCAAGGCAGCAATTGCTATGTAAGAGAGTGCAGGGACGGACTGTCCGAGCCACAGCACGTCCCAAAAGAGAGCTCCACTTGAACCTGCTGGGACAACCTTCCCTCCAGATCCACCTTCTCATGCCACCAAGTACATCCTGGGAAGAAAACCTCTCAAAACCCCTTGCAGGGAGGAATGGAAACCCACGACCGCATATTGTCCTCCCAAGAACTCGAGATGAGCAGTTCGTCTAGTCAAACATGACCGAAAAATTAGCCAATACGAGCCAGCATTTTGGGGGAGATATACAAATCCCTAGTGAACAATTATGGAAGCTTCTCAGAGAACAGAACAATCCAGCTCTCTCTTTCACCTGCTTCATCTGCTTGTATGGCCCTTCCACCTCCTTACATCTCTATTGTGCTCTTGACATCAACACCTCGTGGCAGGGAGTTCCCCAGGCTCCTGACAAAACGTGCACAAAACTACCACTTTGCAGATTTGCTGTTGTTACTTCTCTGAAATGCCATTTTCACAAGACAGAGCATGTCCAGGCGTCACCTCCTCTGCCCCATGCCAGGGGATTAATGTCATGGCACACGTGGAGGTGCTACATCTGGACACCTCCATCTCCAGCTTGGGAGGCCGAACTCTGTACAGCAACACCACGTCCCTGTAAAAAAGACCTTCAACTTTCAAATAAGCAGATGGGATATTAAGGCTCCAAGTCTGCTGACAACGTTTTCCGAAGCATTCAATATTGGCTTAACACAAGTGTCGGCAATAACCAGAGCTCGTGAAAACTCTTTGTTGTATCTTCATAAGCAGGGCCTGGACTGTAAGGCATGTTTGAGGTGTAGCTGCTCCTGGACTCCTGGATCACCCATACTAATATCTAGCTTCACCTGTGTTTGAGTTACCTACCCACACTGGCGAGAGAACTGTTCCGTTTCTCTATGTGTTTTTGTGGCTATTCTTCCCTATTTTTTCCAAAGCAAACGTGGCCGTGCTCCAGGGAAAGCCAGGAGATGTGCACGCTACACTCCACGTCAGCCAAGTGTATCCTCTGTCATCTGTCTCACAACCAGCCTCCTTCAAATTCTCTAAAATTATTTTTGCCCGTTTTTAAAATATATTGAAGGGACTGTACATCCAGGGAGAGAGGAGCCGATGGGGATCTAAAATTAGACCGACTGGGCCAGACTAATATAACCCCTTTTCTTTTCTTTCCTAGTATCACGCCTGGAAGCGGATACAAGGAATATGATAATATTCTACTCAAGAATATCATGCATTTCTGGGAATTATTTGAGGAGTACAGATTTTACATGATTGCCTTTTTTGTCTCATGGCATACTGAACTTGCATAATAAGATCAACGCACTTCACAGGAATTCATTGTTGGGCCGTTCGGGTTTGGTATTTTGCGTTGAGCCAAGGGTACGTTACACAATGATGTATAATGCACTGTAAGCAGGTCAAGAGATAAGGCGGCCTGAAAACAGTAATGGAGGGCACGCAAGGAAGAATTACTAAAAAGCACTCTAAGAAATTAATTCAACCTGGCTTCAGTCGAGCAAGAAGAACCCGGAGCAGGAAGGAAACTATATTCCGTACCACATTTGTCCCCTTTTGGTTTTTGTCTTAGAGACTATTTCCCTTATGCTCCAAACTGAAGGTGTGGGGTTAAGGGATTAAAAAGAGCCTCTGTGCCACGCTTTGCACGGATGCTTTGTAGCAAGTTTTTCCGAGTTTTATCTCAAAGGAGATGTCCTAGGCCACTGCACGTGGCCAGCAGAGCCACACTCTGTGCCACGGGTGTTGTGGCAAACACCATGTTACCTAGAGGTCTGCCCCAAGATTCTCCAGCAAAGCCATAATGGCAACACAACTGGCCTTTTTTCTCACGGATGTGCTCTGATTATTGGGTTTTTTTTTTTCCTCCCATCAGTAAAGACAAATTTTCAAATGAAGCCCTGTGTGGTCCTCCCACCCCAGGACACCCTGCAGCCACCAGCGCTGGTGTTTGCAAGGAGTTGAGACATGCACAGACGACTGGGAGTACACTACCAGCACAACGGCGGGAGCAAACACCGCAAACCCCTCACTAGAGCCCTAAGTGGTCCTAAACTGCCCCTGGTTCGCTCTCATCACCATCCACGTGTGCTGCCTCCCCTTATCTAACGTCAGCACGTTACCCCAGGCTGTCCTTGTAGCACACAAACCAACCTTCACGGCACTCGGAGAACCTCCACAGTGCTGCTCATGGTCCTGGTCCCAGCCTACAAAAAGCAAAGCTGCTGTTCAATGGTGGCATTTCTTGGTACTCTTGCCTACAAAGCCAGGGTAGCAGCCAGATGAAATCACAAGCTGGGTCAGCCCTAGCAGATTTGCTAAATTTCTAGTTATTTAACATTGCGAGCCAGGCCAGCATGGCCAGCGGCGGCAGGGATCAGCCCAAAGTGTCACTCACCACAAACGCGCTCAGGTTTGAGCCCACACGCTTCCAAAGTCAGACCTGGGACCCCAAAGCAAATTGACAAGAAGACCACGTATACCACATATATTTTTTTTTAAAAAAAGCAAGCAATAAAATCCAACAGAAGCAGTGGCATCCCCCCTCCCCATCGCCCAGATT
This sequence comes from Larus michahellis, assembly GCF_964199755.1. NCBI lineage: Eukaryota > Metazoa > Chordata > Aves > Charadriiformes > Laridae > Larus > Larus michahellis. Next base: position 14,986,335 of record NC_133907.1, on the reverse strand, counting down.
TGACATGTCTGATTAGCACGAGGAAGGCAGAGATGTGGGGAGAGCTTGCATAATGTGGTGCAATCTAGCACCTCCCCCAGGGTGCCCAGCTGCTGGAGAAGCAATTTCACAGCTCATCATCCATTATGAGATTAAAATAATTTTTTTTTCCTCCCGTGAAGTATTAATAAATTGTGCAGGCAGACCAGAGTTAGTGCCATTTACGCAAATGGTAGTGAATCACCCACCTAGTTATTTCTTAATGGATTGAGTATCTGTGTTCCTCCTTATCCTGTAATTTAAAAAACTAAATACACAAACCTGTTTACTTGTCTCATCAGGCCCTGAGACAGCTTTTACTAAGCCTGGGGATACCGGGACAATGGCAGAGCTGCTGCCTCCCGTGGACATGCCCCAGCACTTTACAAGGGGAACAATACCAAAACATCCACGTCGAGCAACATGAAAGGGGAAATGCGCTACAAAAAAGTCCAAGACACATTGAAATCCCTCCCAGAATTCACTTACGTTCCCTTCTGGGGGTAAAACTCACTGAGGCATCGCTGATATAATGCGGCTTCCTTGGTGTATATAGTGAAGATGTAAAGCCGTAGTCAGAGCACCACTAATGGCTCTTTGAACATCTCTGCTTTATTACGGTATCAGACGAAGCAGGCATGTTTAATGTTTAAACTTCCAACGACAAATGCCTTCAGCAAATATGTTTTATGTATTTATTCAGTGGTTCTTAAGCTCCTGTCGCCTTAGCAGCTAAGGTGCTGCTTACCTTTTTTTTTTCTTATTTTATTAAAATTAAGAGCATATCAATGTTTTGTAAAATGCCACCTTCTTCCCTCCCCTCTCTCCTCTTTATCCCGAAAAGGAGCTTGAAATCCTTTAACCCGTCCATCCACTGCAAAACATTTCAGACTGCCAGGAAGTTGCCGAAATGGGAAAAGGAAATTAACTGCAATCACCAGCACAATAAATCAGCCTCCCACGTTATCCCAAAGACCCTCAGCCCCAGAATCTGGCTCTGGCACGCGGGAGAAATGCCAAAGCCAGAGAGCGCCGAGTCAGCTCTGCCAAAGTAAACCCTGAGATGAGACAGCAAGAGCATCCACCCGATCTCGGTGGCGGTGATTGAGCTTGGGTGAGCGCTGCCTCCAAAGCCAGGGCAGGCAACGTCTCTCTACAGCTAAGCGCGACCTGGCTTTGCTTGGTCAAAAGGAGATATTAAAGATTAACTATGGGATCAAGATGCCTCGCTCCTTGCAGATCCTAAATATGCAAAACTCATCAACGTGCCAGTCCATGAGATGTGGAGATAATCACCTGGGATCTCTTTCTACCTCCTTTGCATTTACCGAGCTTCCAAGCGCCACAATTACAAGCCTTCCTCCCCTCCACAACCATGAGTGCAAGAATTTTATTCATTTACTCACTTATCCAAAGCAGAAGCTGTCACGTCACAAGAGCGCAAAGGTGCCGGGCTGTTAGGGAAAGCATGAAGCACCAAGAGACTCATGACAAAATTGTGAGAACTGTAACATGGTGCATGGCCAAGTATCCAAATCCCCAGCGTAGGTGTGAAAATCTCAGCCTTAAGCCTCCAATATGTGAATTTTGGGAAACAAACAGATTTTATCTTTAACACTTTTAACAATTATTTTTTTCTTTAATAAAAACAGGCTTATGTATGGCATCTAAAAAAAGCCAGGAACACACACATTGCTGTGAGGGACTCCTCTACGTCCTAAAACACAGCTACTCATCAAATACCTTCTAAGGCATTAAGCAACCTGGGCAAAGAGAATAGCTGGAATAGTCCTTTCAGGAGGCAAAAAGGAAAACCATCAAATTAATAATCAAAATAGCAATGTTTCCCTAAAGTTATGACAACTCTCCATCTAGAAGGACAGCCGGGACACCAAGCCACTGGTCACCTCCAACGCTGGCGGTGAGATGGGACTGTTGCAGGTGCTGGCAGCTCTAGAGGCAACGGACAGCATTTGCCGACACGGGGAAGGGCTTTGCAGGGGAGATGAAGGTGCAAGAGGGCTCACATCAACACCACCACCACCTTCATTGCATGACCACGAGGGACCCAACCCAATACACGCGGCGTGAGAGACAGGAGGTACTCCATTAGCAGCTGCACCCAAAGAAAACCAGCCCCAGCTACCCAGAGGCCAAAACAACTGAAACGCTTCATTCGTTAAGCAGCTGGAGAGCTTTTTCTATTATTTTTACTAGTTTACAACATGCCAGGTAGAACCTGAATTGTTCCAAGGGAAAGGGGCAGAGGTGGGAGAGCCAAAATGAGAGAGAGATGGAGATGGAGAGGCGGAGGAGGCTCTGAGCACAACAGGGCTGCAGGTAACAAAGCCAAAACATCGACCCCATGGTAAAAACCCACATTTGCCCAGTGCACTCAAGGGCTGCAGCTGCCATCTTTCAAATCCAAGCATACACAAAGCCTAGATATTTTCACAAACCTGTGACGACTCAGAGCCGAGTGCTTCTGTTGCCAATACTGGTACCAAACCGGGGACCCCAGAGTCCTCCTTGGTGTTACCAAAAAGCATCATCCCAGTCTAGCCCCTAATATGATCAAAACGGGACAGAGCCTTTCAAGGAAGGTTACTAGAGAAGCTTGGCTGCAAGATAAGCTGCATCGGCTTTCACCATCTCTCCTCCCATCCCTAACCTTGATATCAAAGAACAGGAATCTCTTTCCAGACTGGAACAGTGCGAGGCAGAAGTCGGCAATCAAGGATCGCACGGCCAGAAGGAAAAACACACAAGTAGAAGAGAGCTGGTGTCTCTAACACGGGCGTCGCAGCAATCCTCGATGCAGAAGCCTCGAAACCAGGGCAAGCAGAAGAATTACACGGCATGTTCAAATTGCAGTGTTTCAAAAAATTAAACACCATGGCATGAGCTGCGCAAAGAGCTTCAGAGTTTTCTGCATTTTACAGAGTGGCTTTCCCTTTTTGATCCCCAGCATCTCTGTGGGAGCATGATAAATTCATTCCCGAAGTCGCGTTCGAGTGCCCAGTAATTTCCATCCTTTCCCTACAGCTCCTCTCTCGACATTTCACGACCGATATTCTCGGGGCAAAACTTAAAGGCCTGAGCTGACAGCGTTTGGCTAACTAGTCCTTTGTGCATGGAAACCCGCATGCGACTGCACGCGGAGCTCTGCGCTTGTGCAAGGCCTCGGAGGAAACATCGCATTTGCACAAGCATCGATGTTAGCTGCAGCTGCAGGAAGGCATGGCAAATACTCATGCAGAAACACAGAGCTTTCAACGTTCTAACACTTGGGTGAGCAAACATCCTGCTGATTTGATGAAATGGGGCTCTTACAGCTTTGCTACTTTTGAGGTAAAGGGCGATGTTTCCCTTCCACGTGGCCCGTGAAGGGAAACCTGCCCTGGGATGAGGGGTGGGCAGGTGAGGACCACACATCTGCCTTTTGATACTCGTGTGGGCTCCCAGGCTTGAAGCATCCTGACCCGCATGCAGAAGGGCACGACCTGCTACTACCCTGTGACCCATCTGCTTGCAGAAGTGATGAGCATCCTCCTCCAGCCGGGTCTGGGGTGGAAACAAGCACATTTTTGGGTATTTGCTTCCAAAATGCACTAGGAATTGCTGGAGCCTGGGGGGGGGAAAAAAAAAAAAAGCTCCTCGAGAGATGCCGGCAGCTTCAAGCCCAGCGTGGGGTACACGAGCCCTCAGCTCAGTAGGTGTCTGGTTTTGTTTAGAAGTCATCTGGAATTCTTAAAATAAATTGTCTTCCAGAGACTGATGGCTTTTTTTTTTTTTTTTCTTCCCTCCTTAATAAACTTCCAGGGGTATCTTTATTGTTATGTCTAATTTTAGAGAAAACGAACATTTCCTGAGATTCAATTTCTCTCATAATTGTTGGAAGGAAACTAAATTGTCTGCTGTAAACATTCCCTGTATTGTGTGAAAAGTATCTTTATTACAGCCCACTGGGAATACTAATAAAATTCCCAATCCTAGCCCTTCCTCACTTTTTTAAGCTTGCTCTTTTCTCTTACATACCCATTAACGTCAGTTCAAACATTCTGCAGTCGAGAGATGAGAACTTAAAATATATTATTTAACAATCAAGGGTAGAATAAAGACTTGTGAGCAGTAAGATCCTTTCTGCCTTCTCTTTTGGTGCTTTCTATTACAGAAAATGAGAATGGCTATTCCATTTGTCTGGGTGCGTGCTTAGAGTTGATGAAAAAAATCTCATTAGTTTAGTCTGACATATACTCAATACAGTCTATGTACATATTTTTTTTAAATTTTATTCTACAGCTGCAAAATGATACTAAATTTCATCAGATTGGAACGAAAACTGTGGTCTTGGAACATTTCCCTTTAAGGGTCTTATATTTATTCAGAATTCATGAATCATTTTCCAGTAATACAACTATAATTATTCTTAAAGTGTTATGTTTGAAGGTTTAATATGAAATACTTGCAAAAAGCTCTTTTTCACTTTGATAGTTTGTAATCTTCATGGTAATCAGATCAGTTAGCTCCTTCACACAGCAGCCAGGAAAATACAATTTAATATGAATCTCATACTCTTCACTCATGTTTTAATTAAAGTAATAAAAGCCAAGTCATATTTTGCCCTTTACAGTGTACACAGATGTATAGACCTGAGCTATACAGCATCATCTCAGACGCTTTTGATGGCTGCTGATGGATTTCCTAGCTTGAGATAAATTTAATTCAGACTTGCTTAGAGGCTACTGATCACGAAAGCGGTGCCACCGATGAGCGAAACCCAGCATGGTCCTCGGCAGAGCCGTGATATGGGTGCTGGGTGCATGGGACAAACACAGAGCTGTGGGTCAGCTTTGCCACCTTCTACCCCACCGCCAGGAGCTGAGGCTGCTGTGATAGTGGTCCTTCAGCTGGGTCCGATGCCAGAGATAACCCCTTGCACATCCCGAACTGTCTCTGATTTTTGGTTCCCATCACAGCTCTGACCAGCCTGGCCTGGTGCATCACACCTGGTAAGGAAAGGTCCAAAGGATCCTTGCCCAAAGGAGCAGAACCACACAGGGCTGGTGGCATGGACACTGCCCTCCCTGGGTACCCTCAACGCATGCTCCCTGCCCCTGGTACCCACACCGCACGCTCGCCTCCTCCCTGGTCACCGGCATCAGCACACTCCCCTCTCCCGGGCACCCATGGTGCATGCTCCCCGATGCATTCTTCTCCTGGGTTCCCCTCCTGGGTTACCCATGGCACCCACGCTCCTCTGCCCAGGTACCTGCCGGCCGCACCCACTCTGAGCTGCTCAGGCTTCAAGACGTGGAATGCCCAGGGGTCTACTGAACAAATCCTGCAGGAGAAGCATAAGAGCTAACACAACTGACCCATGGTGTGCAGGCGCCAAGCCAGCCCATTCTCATGGCTTGGGTCCCCATGAGGTCCCACCACTTTGGTTTGGGTACCACTTCACGCTCGCAGGCAAGCTGCCCAAGAACTGCTGGACACCACTTCGGGTCCACGGTGGGTCCAACAGCACAAAGAGAGGTTGGAGCAAAGACCCGACTCCGAGCGTGAGGAGCCAGATAGCCGCACTCGGGATGCACAACCCTCATCATCCTCCAGTACTTGCAGAGCCCCGAGATGCTCTGCTGAGGGGGTCAGGCCACCGTGGGGCTGACCCCGCACGTGCCCAGGGCAGCCCCAGAGCCAACAGGGAGCCAAGGGCTCATTCTACAGACTTCTGAGGCCGTGCAGGGTTCTTCTTTTCTGCGCAGGCCTTCGTCCAAACCCTGAAGTGGCAAATAATGCTTTCCTGCTGGAAGTAAGTGTCTCCCCTGTTAATCACTCTGTTGTGACGGCAGACCCAAACACCGGCTTGGGCTGGGGCTCCGATGAGAAGAGAAGAAGAAATCAATCAGTTGGGAAAGGAAATCCCAAGAGCAACAGGCGGGTTTTTTTTTCCATATTCCTGCAGCCCACGGTGCTCCATTTCCACAAATAAACACAATTTTCCAAAGCCACTCCCCAGAGGTCCATTACAGAAGCAAACCAAGCTCTGCAGGAGCCAAAACCAACCCCCCCAACAGGACGCAGCAGAAAATCTTGCTCGTCACAGCTAACCAATGGCGATGTTATCGCATTATCAGAGCTCAGCATCAATCGTTAGCATGTAAAGACCTGGCTCCCAATCACACTGTGTCACAGCAGGTAATTCAGGAGACAAGCAGTGAGGAATTAGTGCAGTGCGAGGAACTCGAGGATCTGAAGGCAGAAACAGCTTGTGTGTAAAAGCTCCGGGATTGCCTTTGCCTGAAGTGACAGCCACCACTCAAGGCCAACCCAACAACCTCCCAGGACAACGCGGCACTGGAGGGGCACCGTCAGGGGGTTTAAAGCAGACATAACCACCGTATTAACGTGATAGCTATGCTTCAAAGGTGACCTGCTCCCTCCAGAGCTGCCCCAGGTTCCCCACGTGTAGGTGTCCACCTTGCCCTGGGCCACGTTGACCATCAAAGGCAGCAGCTCTGCCTACACCATGTGTAGTCCCTTTACAACAGTGTTTAGCACAGTAGGAAATCTTTGATAAAGTGACATTTTGTTGGCTAAAGGATACTGCACACCACCTTCCTCTATATTTTGCTGCTATTTTATGAGCTGTCGGCTTTAGGAGCTCATCAGCATTGCTGGACAGCCAGCCCATGCCTCATGCCACAGGCGTCATCGCGCAGGCCAGCAGATCCCCTTCAGCGTTATTTAGTCTGACGGGACCTCAGCTGTGCCCCACGGCACTCTGAAGCAGTCCCAGTTACTCCATCACCCTCCAGCACACAGAGGGCATTTCTGGGATCCCGGGTCCACATTTCCATCAGCCCCACTGGTGGGCATCACGGCCTTTCGGCACCAAGAAACACCCATGTCCAACCCTCTATCAGAGCTCCTCTTGGTATCAATATTGTCTATATGTAAAACTGGATCAAGATGCAGCAGCAAATGCTGCTTCTCAGTAAGATACACATCGTCCTGCTACTGCCCTCTCTGCCTTTGCCCCTAAACCTAAATCTCTTCAGGAACCGCAGTTCCGTGGTGAAATGTCTACGCATGAAATTCAACCGCTGTGATAATTTCAGAGGTTTTGGTCCCTGCAAGGTGCTCTGTGTCACCTGACAGATATCTTCAACTGTATAAGATGCTATTTCTTTTTTTTTTTCCTTTCTTTTTTTTCCTTTTTAAAATTCAATAGAACCAGAGACCATCCATTTTGGCCTAGGAACTGCTCAGTTACGTTATCTTTTCCCTCCATGATGCTTGTCGGCTGTTTCTCAAACACCTTATTGTTAACAACTTACGAGTCCTTTGAGACCAAGGGTTGAAGATGATGTTCGTTCTGCCTGTAATACCAAGGGGCTTCTTTATTATTATTTTATTTAAGCACTACAGCTGACCCTCTGCCAGCAATAGAAGCTTCTCTTGCTATGACTAAGTTCCAGGAATCGCTTCCTGACTGCACCTTTCAAAAATTTCACTGTCACATAGGAGTTCATGCAAAATTCACAAGCCTGGATCATCAGCTGTAGTTGTGCTCACCTCCAAAATCCCGCCTGGAAGGGTTTCCATTAACGGCTGATTATAATAAATGACATGTAACACTCTATTGTTCACTCTAAAATAGTACATGAGATTCTTCCTGAATCGTCTGCTGAGAAAGGCATTTAATATCTATCAATGTCTTTCCTCTATTTTTTATTCTCTAGCACAACATAGGAAATTATACAGTATTACTCAAAGAACAGCAGGGAAAGAGCAAAATCTGTATCTGAGCACGGGTGCCGGCTGCAGCGTGCGCTCCCAGCTTCCACTGCACTCCCCAACTCTGGTTAATCCTCTCTTGCAACTTTGAGTCCGTATGAGGCTCTCGCTTCTCTTCACTAGGAGCCCTCTATATATACGTTCTAGTAACATTTGCAATATATCATTGTAAAGGGATTGGGGAGTCATCAGTTGTTTACTGTAAGATGTACTCTGCCCCTGTTGGGGGTGACTCTAGACTTCAAAAACCACAGACTATTTGCAGACTGGAAGAGACCGGGTGCTGTAGAGAGGCAAGAGAGTGAAGCCCAAGGAGCACAAGACTGCTGGAAATCCAGGAGCATCAGAGCCTGGGGAACAGGGTGCCCCTTTTTTAAACTCTTCTACTTATATCAGTGACTTCCACTAACACTGACCATCCCCTGACCATCATCTGTTCCTGTGATCAATAGATCAAGCCAGTCAATAGCCAAAATCAGTAGACGATGAAGACCTTGAGACATGTCTCATCAAATTTAAAACAAACACAAGTTTCTTGATATGCAAAGACTGATCAGACTCCTTAGAAACACAAAACTTCACTAGGGAACTGGAGCGGAAACTGCATGAAGAATAACCTCATGGAGGGCTTTCATTTTTCCTTCCCCACTCTGCTGTGCAGCCTTTACCACAACAAGACCCAAGAGAAGGATCACCCTAAGGTATCGCTCAGCCACGTATAGGGTCCCCTGGTTTCTCCCAGCCTTTCTTCTGGAGCAAACCCAGGTCTGAGACAGTGGGGGTGGTGACCATAAGCAACCTGCTGCACCTTATGAGCTTCAGGGAGAAACAAATTGCTGGAAATTTCTTCACATTTACATGTCCTTGTAGGTCAGGGATCAACCAACATGAGAAAACGTCATGCCCAAGGATTCGCATGTTGTCACTTCGCTGCTAGTGACAGAGCATCTCTGCCAAAGTCGGTGAGGGAGGGAAAACCACGTGGGGGAAAGTCACATTGGTCCTGCTTTATAGCTTCCTACGAGGAAGGAAGGCACAAGAACACGGGGAGGACAACCTGTGTCTTCGTTAGCGGCACCTAATTGCCCTCATGCTGCCTGGGGCTCCATGGCCGCTTCAGGACTGTGCAGCTACCACGTTCTGGCTCCACAGCCCCCGGCAGGGAAGGGGACTCCCCGCACTCACCCAGCGCGGATCTGCCCCAGACCCAGATTTATTTTATCAATTGTTGACATTTTGCTGCAATTCAGTCAAGATTGGTGGGAGGCCCACGAGGTGGGAGGACAACGCGCCTGCCAGTATTATGACAAGGTTTGATGGCATGTTTTATAGCAGAGGCTGCCAAGATGAGCTCTGTCTAGTCTGGAGCGTTAGCAGAATTCGAGGAAGGTGGCTGTAGCTCCCCGCACTGTCATTAATTTCTAATTACGCTATCGCTTGCTTTCTACGTTATTGCTTATTTACCAAACACAGCTTTATTGTACCGTCCAGTTCCTTATAACTAGCCAACCCATTGTTATGCTAAAATGAATGTTCTAAATGTTATTTATTATTTGATAAACCTTGTGTAACCCTGAATGAGGACATTAAATGGCAAGAACACTACTTCAAAATCCCATTTTAAATAAGTCACCAAGACAGCTGTGCCTTTATAAAACACATTAGAGTGGCACTCAGAGCACATATGGCTCAGGGATATATACAAATTATACAATTTCTGTCATTCGATCAAATAAGAGGGACGTTTTGACCCCAGAAATGAGTCAAATGTAAGTTGTAATTCAAGCCCCACCGGAGGCCCTCGTGGTAATGTATCCTGACGGCTGATCAAAGAGCCCTGACCATTTGACCCACCAGATCAGCGACTTACTGTATCTATTATGGCTAATACAGACCCGAGCTTGAAGATGTATGGAGATAAACAGATAAAGGGCAAGAGACACAGTAGATAAATGTTGATTTATACACATCCATGCACACAGATACACACACAGATGGATTTCATGCGTGCAGGAAGGGGCAGGCATGTATAACCCCACACTAACTTTTATACAGGGACACGTTTGGAGACAGATACTGCACATGTGTGTGTGCACACGACAAATACAATCTCTCAACTCCGTTCCCCTTGGCGCATCGGTGTAACCCCCACACTCAGCTGAGCTCCCGCCGATTCGCACACAGCCCGAGAAAAACCCACCTTCTATTTTCTACACATGCTGCCACGTACGAGCGCGTCTAATGCCCACAGATCCACCGTCCCAGCAGTGTAAATATGAGCAGCTCCGTCCATGAGCTACCCAGTCTCGCCCTAATGCAGGCAGCCAAAGCAAAGCCCTCTTTGCTGCTCTACGGAGTCATCAACATCTCACCAGGGTTGGGGGAACTCCTACTTTTTCAACGCTGCTGTGCAAACCTGCTGCCCCCAAGCACGGCCGCAGGACAGACATGGTTCTTGGCAGCCAAGACCTGCCATTTTTCATACGCACACGGGCAGCATGAGTGTGCCAGCAAGAGCATCACATAAGAATAGCATTAGGAGGAGGAAACAGTGTGCAAATAACTTTCTGTCAATTTAACTCTCCTATTTTCAACGCTCACAGTTAAAGCAGCCGTGTCCTATTTGTGCTCTCAGTTACAAAAGCGAAGAGTCGCTTATGCCGATGCCTCTCCCTGGCCTGAATAAACCATACTGATGTATAACAGCATTTGCACGAGGAGTTGCACAAATTAACTTGCTGGTGCAGAAGCAGGCATGTTGCTCATCTGGAATAAGCTGAACACAAAAAGCTCCCGGGATTAGGCAGAGTGCAGGATCAAAAATGCCCAGCGATAAGTAATCAGCTCCTTCCTCCTCCGAAGCTGCCCAAAGCCCAGCCAGCAGCCAGAGACGAGTGATGGGGGGAGGAGAAATGAGGCAAACACTCACCTAAGGCTTTCTATAATGTCCCTCCACAGACCGGGCACATCCCTGCTCCCAATAAACCAAGGGACAATTGTCCCCCAACCCATGCCAGGGCCCAGCTGTTCCCACACCCTGCCTGACCATCACATCATCCCTGGCTCCCCCGCAAGGTATTTCCTGCCCTTATTCACCCGTAACGGGGGATAACGATACCTTCTCAGCATTTGACAGGCTGAAAGAGCTGGGGGGGTTCAGCCTGGAGAAGAGAAGGCTCCGGGGAGACCTTAGAGCCCCTTCCAGGCCCTAAAGGGGCTCCAGGAGAGATGGGGAGGGACTCTGGATCAGGGAGGGGAGCCATAGGATGAGGGGGAAGGGTTTTAAACTGGAAGAGGGGAGATTTGGATGAGATCTCAGGAAGAAATTCTTTGCTGTGAGGGTGGTGAGCCCCTGGCCCATGTTGCCCAGAGAAGCTGTGGCTGCCCCATCCCTGGAGGGGTTCAAGGCCAGGTTGGACGGGACTTGGAGCAGCCTGGTCTGGTGGGAGGTGTCCCTGCCCAGGGCAGGGGGTTGGAGCTGGATGATCTTTAAGGTCCCTTCCTACCCAAACCATTCTATGATTCTTGCAGGGTATTCCCAGGCACAGCTAATTCATGTTTATACAGCACCTGCAGACTCTTCCTGCAAGTGCAAAACTCTCGATGCCAAACAAACCAACCTCATTCCTCTCCACGGACATGAGGAATGTCACAACCTTTGCCTTTCCTGGGGTTACTCTCCCTATCGTAAAGGCCTTAATAAATGCCTTCTCTTGCCAATTTTGTGTGTGTTTTTATTTCTTTTAACAGCACCATTGCATTTTTACTCGTCTTTCAGAGCACCTCGCAAGGTATGTCCATTCCTTGGGATTTCTGCATTGCTTAATTCCTTGTCTTTGTTTGGGGACGGGGGGGGAAGAAAGAAAGAAAATTGGCAAGGGTGAGGAATGATGCTCAGCCGACTTCATGAGACACAACAGATACCTCACTCATCTCGGGGGTCAAATGTCCGCGACGGTTTGATCAGATGTCAAGTTGCATTTATACTCTGGCCCCTGTTGGGGGTTGAATTACATTTCACATTTGACTCACTTCTGGGGTCAAATGTCCCTCCTATTTGATGGAACAAGAGGAATTATTTTCCCCAAGCAGGCCGTGCCGGCCTGAGCCGGGATCTGTCAGCGCCCTCATTATGGTTTAGGCTCCTGTATTTCTGCATTTCGTTCTCAGCTGAGGTGAACCCTCTTTTGGGCTGACGAGAAAAGCAGCCGATAGCACGCGAGCAATCCCATCCCGAAAGATGAGGGGAAGGCGCAGATCAGCTGGCTTTCAGATGGTTCGTTTGGGTTTTTTGAGGGCTTTTGGGTTTGATTTTTTTTCCTTCTTCCCCCCAAGTTAGCACCTCTGTAGGGCATGACGAAGGAGAGGGAAGCGGACCCCGGTCCTGGCGTTACCCCGCCCTTGTCATGAGATACTGCAGAATATTATAATGCTACTGTTTAAATGTTTTAACACGAATACAGTGCTCAATGGTTAAGTAACAGTCTGGAAGCAGGTAGTGACACTGCAGCATAAAATCATTTCACTTCAATTTCTGCCTTTTATTTAACTCTGGTAGTGACCAGCAGCCATATTCTCAATCCCCTTGAGCTCAGCAGGTAACGGGATAGCTAAACCGGGTGGAAATATAAAAGTGATTTGTCCTAGAATCACCCACCCCCACCCCAATTTGGATACCACTTGGTTTCTTTTACTTTTAAATAATTTTATGCTACTGATGTTCCCCTTTATTCAGCACCGGGGAGGCCACCCCTGGAGCGCTGGGTCCAGTGCTGTGCTCCCCAGTACAAGACAGACATGGACGCACCTGGGAGAGCCCAGTGAAAGGCCACAAAGGTGATGAAGGGACTGAAGCATCTCTCCTGTGAGGACAGGCTGACAGCTGGGGCTCTTGAGCCTGGGGAAGAGAAGGCTCCAGGGGTTCTCAGCGATGTCTATAAACATCTGCAGGGAGCCTTCAGAGAGGATGGAGCCAGGTTCTTCTCAGTGGTGCCCAGGGACAGGCCCAGAGGCCATGGCCACAAACTGACACACAGCAGGGTCCCTCTGAACATCAGGAAACTTTTTTTTTTACCATGAGGGTGACCGAGCACTGGCACAAGTTGCCCAGGGAGGTTAAGGAGTCTCCATCCCTGGAGATATTGACACAGTCCTGGGCAACTGGCTCTAGATGGTCCTGCTTGAGCAGGGTGGTTGGACCAGATGACCTCCAGAGGTCCCTGCCAACCTCACTCTTCTGTGCTTCTGTGATCAAAAGGATCAAAAGCCATACAAGAGGCTGAAATAAGGCTGATGTCAGGGTGCTGCAGGACTGCTCAGTGCAGGAGCTGCCCTAACCACACTGTCTCTGGAGCTCCAGTTGTAAAATGAGAATAATCTTATCTGTGTGATGGGAAAGGATGACTCAGGAGCTTAAGCAGTTGCTGGATCTCTGGGCAGAAGATGTAAAGCATTGTACCAAAAGGCAGGAGCCACTGAAACTTCCCTGGGTTTAAACCAGGGCAGGGGGAGAGGTGATAAACTGAATTCTGCCTTCTGCCTAACTCCTTCTAGGCACGGCTTCCATAATTAGTGTGTATGACTTGTCTTGTCCCCCGGGATCCCAAGGGCTGAGCAATACCCTGCGTGTGCTGCGCAGGTGTCTCGGGGCCGATGATTTAGCAGCCTCTCGGGTGGGATTGTGAAACCACGCTCCTGCTGTTTAATGTACTCATTCAAAGTTACAACAGGTTTAGCAAACAATAAAAAACATCTGGAACCCCCATGGAAACAGAAGAGTTGTGTTAGTAGTAATAAAGCCACGGCCGGTGCTATAAAGTGCTCTCTGGTAAACAAGCGCTGGTGTGCAGGTAAATAGAGAGAGATGAGGAACTAACGAGGGTGAGGGAGGAAGGCTGCCCCCGTCCTCCTCGGCCAAAGCTCATGCTAGGTGTGAACCGCCACTAACATCCTCGCTGGGCGCGAACTGGGATCCTCACCCTCCCTCCCTGCTCCCCTTGCCCCGGGCGAGGTTATGGGGGGGGTCACTGCAGCATCCCACGGGAGCACCCACCCCAGCAGAGCCCTGGGGGCCACCCCATACACTTGCACCCCTTGGTCCCACTCCCAGCTCCTCTCTGACTGTCCCAAGCACTGCAGCACAAGGAGGGGGGCACCAGAGACGCAAGATGAGACAAACTTCCCCATCTATTTTCCATGTCGGTCCTCGCTCTCCATTGAATCATAGAACCGTTTTGGTTGGAAGAGACCTTTAAGACCATCAAATCCAACTGTCAACCCAGCACTGCCAAGTTACCACTAACCCATGTCCCTCAGCACCACGTCTACGTGCCTTTTAAATACCTCCAGGGATGGTGACTGAACCACTTCCCTGGGCAGCCTGTTCCAGTGCTCGAGAACCCTTTCTGTGAAGAAATTTTTCCTAATATCCAATCTAAACCTCCCCTGGCGCAATTTGAGGCTGCTTCCTCTTGTCCTATCACATGTTACCTGACAGAAGAGGCCGACCCCCCCTGGCTACCCCCTCCTTTCAGGGAGTTGTAGAGAGCGAGAAGGTCTCCCCTCAGCCCCCTTTTCTCCAGGCTGAACACCCCCAGCTCCCTCAGCAGCTCCTCAAGAGACTTGTGCTCCAGACCCCTCACCGGCTCTATTGCCCTTCTCTGGACCTGCTCCAGCACCTCAATGTCTTTCTTGTAGCGAGGGCTCCCGTGCACAAATGCATCCCGGTAACAAGAGGTCCCTGCCCTTTGCATACCCTCTGCCAAGGGAAAGGTACTTCCTCCCTTTTCATCCTTAACTGGGATTTCAAAATAGGAAATAAAGGTCGCAAAGTAAATAGAGAACAAATGAAGAGTAAACTTCTATTTCCCAGGTTACAGGGATCTAAGCTGGTTTGGTTTATCCTTCTCCCAGGTTCACAAAGTACACGAACCCTCCACCACACGACAGCCCCTGGTTTGATTTGGAAGTCAGCCCTCCTCCTCCTCCTCAATGGCACTGCAACAAGCTGTTCCCCATCCCGCGGCATCACTTCTGATTTCCCTGCAGCTGCCAGCCCATGGGGGAAGCGGGACGGGACAGGGGCTGCAAGGCCATTTCTGTCCATGTAGAGGAGGAAATACAAATGGTTCCCGTTGGCCGCAGTTCAGCCCCAGGCCAGCCTGATCCCGCGGGAGCATCACAGCCAGGGAACGCAGCTGGATGCTGAGCCGGCACTGCCAGCCCTTCCCGACCAGGCTGGGAAATCGTTGTCCCCTGGGAATTTTTAAAGACAAAGTAGCTAAGACAACTGCCCCTGTTAGCATCCACCACTTGCTCGTAGGCTTTGCACAGCCCTGGCGGGGCACAGGGCTGACCCCCGGTTGGGCAGCTTGGGGTCACCCTGCTCCGTTATGCCTTTACTTAACCTCTGGCAATTCCTGGCTCTAATGATCAACTACAGGCTGTTGTTGATCGACTACATATTTGTTTCTGCTGAATCACTTGATAGCACAGTTTGTGGTTCCTTCCCCACCCTCTGGAAATCCTCCCCATGTGAGAACAGCCCCCACCCCAAGCCTCGGCCGCCATGGCTTCATGCGCTGTCTTCGAACAGCAACCCTCCCGAGCAACGAGCCAACGCACTGCCGCACTCTATGAAGGCAACAACAGGTTTTCATCCCGTTTTCAGCTTAATATGCATATATTTTAATGGCCGCTGAGTTACACATGCCATGGATGACTCACTAGCCCTGTAATTCACAGCGATGCTGTGGTGACGGCCAAACCCCAGCAGCAGGAACACACCATAACTTCACCCCGGGGCACACACAGCAGGTCCAGGGTGATAGGAAGCCAGTAGCATCTTGGGTTGGATGGAAATCATCGAACTTTCAAAATTTGCAATGCATCACCTTCACGTGACACAACCCTGCACAGCCCACAACACATGTGGCTGTGGTCAACAGGGTCCACCAGTGAAACGGTCCAACGCAGCCCAAAAATGGGATGCTGAAAAATATTAGCAATGACCTTGCCCTCTCCCTCACGAGGCAGTGGGACGTGATGAGACGCTTCGCCCCGAGGGTGCTGCATCAGGCACCTCAAAGATGCACAGAGTTCCCCGGGCGAACTCAGGGGGATGCAGATGGAACCATTTCTCATCTCCTGGTCAGGAGGACAGGTAAGAACATGCTAAAGGACTCACCACCCAGCAGGATCTAAGCATGGGCTTAACTTTATATATGTTCAGGGCTCCACTGAAGGGACACGTTTTGTGTGTCTCCAAGCCCTGAGAGAGCCCTGAAGGCTCAGGCACCTGCGAGACGTGAGCACTTCTATTTTGGTCCTCCACGTGTGGGTTTATAGCTCCAAAACAGGAAACCATTGATTCCTTTTTCTCCCCGAGCCGGCTAACTGTTAATCTATTTAGTTACAGGAAACACTCTACGTGAGGGAAGGAGACACCTGAACTGCACACAATGCTTGGAAACCTCATTGTATCTAGAAACACCAATTGCACCTTCATTTCGAGTGAAGGATGCTGAGGCAAAGCTTTTCAGCCTCGTTGGAGAGCCGTGGCTAAGCCAGGCTCTGGTGATACGCAGCAGCACCGGCACACAAGCGCATCCCTCTCCCGTACCACATGCATCCACTGCTGCTCCTCGGCAGCGCTGGGCTGGCAGCTCTGACCTCCTCCAAGGACCCTCCTGACGTCCCAGGAGTGCAGATTCACAGAGAGCTCCTAGAATTTGTGCTGAGGCAAAGCTTAAGTCCTCTAGAAAAATCCATCCACGCTGCCCACCCCAGCAAACCAACGCTTACCTGATTTGCCGATAGAAACTCCTGGGCGTTCTCATTCATTCCCATGTACATGTTCTCCCCATCAAACTAGAAAGACAAAAGAAAGTTAAGAGTTAGCGAAATGTCATCTGCACACCAGGGTTATGAGCTCCCCAAATATTTTTCTGGCTCTTCATGCCAAGATTCCCAGAAGAGCTGCTCCTTTAAAACTTCCGAGCGTGTATGAGCACGCACACATCACTGTTATTGCAATGGGCCATGGTAACACAGCACACGTATGTTAATTTTTCAGCAACGTAATGAATGAATCACTGCAGTTCAAACGAACCAAACCTGTGCAAAACCGCAGATTTACCCAGCAGCAAAGATCACCCAAATGAAGTTGTTGCTAAAATCCCCACTAGATCAATCAATCTGTTTTAAAAAGCCAATTTCCATCGATGGAAATTTCCAAGATGGGCAGGTTGGTCCCATTCAATCCTCCTCCAGACACCTACACACTCCCTTAGCCACCAAAGCAAAGCGACACCAGCAGCGCAGAAAGTCACTCCAGCCCATAAAGGAGGGGGTCTCTGTGCAAAGCCCGATCCCCTATCCTGAGCGTGCTGCTGTTTGCAAACTCTGGCTGCCAGAAGACACGTTTTTCCCCATCTTCTCGTCCCCTTCCCCAGGTCTTTGCCTTGGTGGCCGGGTGAGAGGCAGGGAAGGATGAGGACCGGGAATTTGCCCGTGCCCCCGCAGCTCCTGCACACACGCCTGCCCCCTTCACCCTCTTCTGAACTGCTAATCCACTCATTAGGCTACAAAGCCCCTGTGGAGAACTGCAAAACTCTTCTCATTAATTAGCTACAGCAGGCGCTTTTCACTTGCTCTGGCTCCAAATGAAGGAAAAAAGCCCTCCAGGACTAGCTCTGGCTCGAAGTATGGCTGGGGTAGTTCTCAAGGCTAAGTTCACAAATTAATTACGGCAATAAAACGGGCTATGCCATAAAACACTCCCGAGACGAGGATGAAGGTTCCAGCTGTGAGTGACACCATCTACTTAACAAGGGGAAGAGCAAACCCTCTTGCCCTTACAAGCCGGATGATGAATTGAAGATTGTTCACCCCTTGCGTGTCCTCTTGCTCTCTGGTACGAAGCTGACACCAGTTATGCCTTAACAGAAATGGGCCGTATTAAGAACAATAAAAGAGAAATCTAAATAAAACCAGGTGAAGGTTTTCAGTGCAGATTATTAATTACCCTTCCATTTCTCAGAGTGCTACAGGATTAGCCATTAAAGTCAGTGGAGTTGGTAAAGCCAAGCGGGGGTAACGCAGCTCTGCTCGGCGTCAGAGTGCACAGACACCCTCTAATTGCCAAACTATCCTCCGGGACAGCAGAGCAAACCAATTAAAAGCAACGAAATTAGAGCGGGTGTTGTGACACTCATTAACTAATACCGACGGCAGCCGCAGCAGGGCGGAAGGGGATCCCTGCGCAAACGCAGGATTTCATTAAACCCCTGGGCGAAGCAGGAGCGTGGGATGCAGCGAGCATTGGCAGCCCTTGGGGCTCGCCGGGACGAGCCGCTCTCCCAGCAGCCAGCCGGGTGCCGTCCACTTTCAACTGAATTTCCCTCAACCTGTAAAATGATCGCTGGCATAGCCAGCTCCCGCTGACGCAGTTCCAGCTGGAGCTGCTGTGCTTCCAGGCACGGACACTCCGTCAGCTCCACAGCCTGAATACCCTCTCTGCCAAGCCAGCGGAGATGGATGAATCTGCAGGAGAGGTGGGACGGTTTGGTGGACACGCTTAGCCCAGCAGAACCAAGGCTCCACGGGAGGAGCCGGTCTCCGGGTTTGGGGGAGTCAATTTTTTCGGAACAGGCAGAATTACGGTCCTGAGGTTCCACTCGAGCTCTCTTTAGGAGCACCCCACCAAAAACCATCAGGTGGATGCTGGAGTGGCCACGACACGCCGCGTGGCACCGCTTACAAGCTATTGCAGCTGGAAAGCGCAGGGAGATGGGGCAGGTGAGCCCCACAGGAGCTTCCAGCAAACAGCCCTGAAGAGGGAGAAAACATCCCAGTGGGGAGACAGTTCTGTCCATCCTTGGAATCAGCCAGGAATTTGCACTGCAGGAATATTTACTCCCACATCAGGAAAAGAAGAGCTCTTTCCTAAGTAAAACCGTTGCCCCTCTGAGAGATTTAAATGTACAGATGATGCACATCATCCATCCGTCCATCCATCCATCCATACCCCTTCCTTGCAAACACACACCTCACTTTTGGCCTCCTCCAACACAGTATTTTGCAGATCTAGACGAAGACCTGTTTGAAACAGCTTTTCTCCAGAAAACAAAAGCCACCTGGAAGTCTACATTCGGAAAACAAAAGGTACCTTTCACTGGGAGGTCCAGGGCAGGACAAGCATTCTGCTTTCTCTATATCACCCTGTTTGTCAGATTGCATTTTTTTTTTTTTATGGCTTTCTTCTATTCCCCTACCTCCGCTCCACACTTCCTTCTGCCCTTGATGCCTTCATAATAACGGTAATGAATCCTGCCTTCAAAATTACTGTGCCTCTGATTGCCAGCCTGAGCAGTGAGCCTGAAAATCAAGACTCGAAATGCAATGGAAACTTTGGAACTTCCCCACTGCTGATTGGATTTTTTTTTTCCCCTCTCCTCCAGGCTATGAGGGTGCAAACAAATTTATTAGAAATTCTCCCATCAGGATATTTTTTCAATTAGACGTTTGCCACTTATACACCAGCCAGGTAGAGCAGATAAGTAATGTGCTCTCCCTCTTCTCATTATTGTTTCGCTACAGAATGCACTCCAAAACAATCAGCCCCATCATTCCAGGTAGATTTACGGCAGAAACAGACATTTTAATATTTCCCTTTGGTTACAAACGCTTCCTCCCTTTTCGCTTTGGTCCAGCTCCCGGTGCGTGTCAAGCCTTCCAGGCAGTTCCGGACCTGGGCACATCCATTCATCACCCTCGGTGCCCCCCCCCATGAACTGATCAAACCCGTAGGCTTCAAAAGCGGCGTGGCCAGCGGGGCGAGGCGGGGGGGATCCTGCCCCTCTGCTCTGCTCTGGGGAGACCCCCCTGCAGCGCTGCCTCCAGCTCTGGGGCACCAACAGCAGAAGGACACGGACCTGTTGGAGCGGGGCCAGAGGAAGCCCAGGGCAGGGCGGGCTGGGACTGGATGGTCTTTAAGGTCCCTTCCAACCCGAACCATTCCCTGAGTCCGTGAACGATGTGCGCATGCAGAGCAGTGGGTGTCATTTTCAAGTCCTAATTTGAAAAGAACGTACTCTACTGCAGTTGTCTTAATCATCCTTTTTCTCTTTTGTAATTATTTAATTTTTGTTATTCTTTGGCTAATAGAAGCAGCCTATTAAACAAATCACTGGCTGTGGCTAATTCTCACCCTCTCCTGCATGAAATGAGTACGAAGGCAGGGTGAGTTGGGATCTCTGTCTGCTCACAGCACTTTGCATCCAAGACAAGGTGTTTGCCTGAAAACCTGGGAAATGCAAACCCGGTGTAGCTAAGTTGGGAAACTGGGAGAGGTGGGAAGATGTGATCAATTGCTTTTCCTTCATCTGAGACTTGGACCCATTTTTATCTAACTTGCACTGGCTTACATTAGCGATGGTTGCCTACGAGCACAACTAGAACCAAGGACCTCTACTTCTAAAAGGACCCATAAAGCCCCACTTTGCCAAATCCCAATTCAAACCTGTCTCACGTAACACGCTCAGGACAGAAACAACTCTAGTCAACCACTTTAAAAAAAAAAATATATAAAAAAAATCAGAGGAAACTGCCCAAATTCCTACTGACTCTGGAAACAAAGGCATGCTCCATGCCACAGAGAATTTAGTTAAAAATTTGATTATTTTATTAGGGCTTTTCCAGAGGAGCCATAGCGGGCACCGCCGCTCTGGCGCTGCCGTACATCCACCAGCCCACGCAGGGAGCTCAGCGCAGGCTTGATTCCTGCGACATTCCAAGAAGCCTTTTTTTTTTTTTTTAAATTTTTATTGCTTTGCCGGACTCCCTTTGGTTGGTTATTTTTTTGCGATACGACGTTATTTTCAAACCTGTAAATGCGCCCAGAGGTCATGCGGGTCCCACGTTAGCAAGCTGAAAATGAGTAAGAAAAATAAATGGAGGCGGCAGGCTGGGCCAGACCCCAGAGCAAAGCAGCTGTGTGATCTCCGGCTCTGTGCAAACACAGAGAATAAATGTTTGTTAACTGGGAAGGACCCAGTGGAAAGAAACACAACCTCCTGCCAAGATTCGGAGAAGGTGTTACTTTCTCATGGATGGCACTGCCAGCTTGTACTGTTTTATTACGAAGCTCGTCACATCCTTTTATTTCCTGAGAGTTGTGAGCTGAGACGAAAACCTCAACTTTGTCAGAAATATGTTGGCAGCACTCGTACTGGGAATAGCTTCGATGACACCTCCAAGATCTCAAAAATCTTCCAAACTTCTTATTTCCTTTTATTTTGATTTTTTAAATGTGGTGGGTTTGGGGGTTTTTGTTGTGGGGTTGTTTTTTTGTTTGGTTTTTTTTGTTTTTTTTTTTTTTGAGGAGTCCTACCTAAATTTTGACACTGATTGTTGGCACTACTGGACCGGAGCACCGTAACCGCAAGTCCACTGAGGACACCTGTTAATGCAAATCCAGCGGTAACTAAAAGCCATCACTCTCAAGGAGCTACTAAATGCCCTGTGACGAACAAACTGGATGCTTCCAGTGATTCCTACTGCTCAGAGCTATAAGCACTTGCCTCCTTGTGCCAGGACACTGTCAGCACGTCCCCTCTCAACCCATGACCAGCTCATTTCCAGACTGGATACGCTGGAACCAGAGATGCTTGGGATGCAGCTGGTTTCGGTGTCCAGCAAGCTACCCCTCGGCCACCGCTAGCATCACGACACAGAGTGACCCAGAATAATGCCAACAAATACCTTTAAGCGAATAAAAGTTAGGATACAGGAAAACTTGCAATGCCATATTTAATACTCCCCATTAAAAAAAAAAAAAAAAAAAAAGAAAAAAGAAATCATTGCAGCCCGTGTGTTGCTGGGGTTTGTTTAGTTGCCTCCGATGGCACCCCACCTACCACATGGAAATATAACTCTTCTTTGCAAACTTTTACAGAAGTATTTTTTTCCGTGGTTCGTTTTTATCAGGCAAGCATTATTTGAGTGCCATAACCACATTCTGCTGGAACTGCATTTTGGCCGTGGCATTCCCAGCCCCTCATCCCCGCGAGGATGCTCCTGTGCCCCAGGCTAGCAGCCCTGGGGGCCCTCCGGGCACCCACACCAAACCCAAGGAGCGTCTTTGCCAGCGCACGTCTCTGCCATGCGATGTGGGATATTTCCCCGAGATGTGAAATATTGGCTCCAGCCCTGCCCCTGCCGGCGCTGCCGCCTGCGAGAGCTGCCGCTGTGATTTCCTACAGGAGCAATTTAGCATCATGCTGCGTTGGGGAATACATCGCTGAGGTTAGCTTAATCTCTTTAACGGCAGTTTTCCCCATTAAGGTCTTTACACAACCTCTGGCCCAAAGTGATCTACTTAGCATTATTTATTTGTCCGCTGAAATGCTTGGATAGCCCCTCAGTTGATCCTGTCAAAGGGGGTCAAGAGTTCAGCAATAGATTTACGACCTCCCCCCAGGACCCTCCTGCCAGGAAAGCTCTGCGTCTCCAGCCTGGCCACCCGCGCCGGCCACGCGCCGCTATTTGCTTCGGGATAAATGTCACTAAAAGAGAGCACGACACCACAGCAGGTGTCAGGGGCAGTACATCCTTTAGCGGGTGACACAGCTGAGTGTCTGCAGGCATCACCTGGGCTTTACGGGGGCTGGGTTCTCTGCACGCAGCCAATATCCTCATGTGTTATCCTAGCGTAAAAGCAGCTGAAGTCTTGAGGCTTAAAACCATATCATAAAAAGTGATTTGGTTGGTTTATTTGTTTTAAGAGCAATTCACAAATAGGATAAAAGCCTAGTAACAGTTATTTCTCACACATAGCAGAAGCAGGAAACCTGCTGCAGAGCTGGTGGTGCCCGGGGCTGACCGAGATCCAACAGAGACTGTCGAGAAGCTAAAACCAGGGGGGAAAGACAGGACTGAGCTGCACTGGCTTGCACTCTGAGGGAGCTTTCAATTGGTTCCCAAACCAGAGCATCTCCCTTGGGAAGACCCATCTGAGCAGCTCTCACACCGGGATGGCCAGTAGGAAAAAACAGAAAACAAACCAACAAAATCCCAAGGAACCCCCATGGCCAAGCGGCATTCACCCCTCTGGTCTAAAGCAAGGCAAGGTAACAAATGTGGTGCGTAGCCTACTGCCCCTGCTCCCAAATTGGGGCGCCAAGGGCAAGGTGCCAGACCAAGTCTGACCCCCTCAGCCTGAAACCATCCGGAGATGCAACACACCACCGAGGCAGCAGAGAGAGACCCGAGATGAGGGGGCTCTTGCAGCCCACTTTAGTATTTGCTGAAGGGTAAATACAAGGTACCTTTCCCAGGTACCAAAAGGTGAAATGATCTCTCTGGCTGGACTTCTCACAAAGTTCCTCAATAAAAAGCTCTAAAAAGCCAAACCCAACTTGTCGTGGGACAAAAGGGAAGGTCCTCTTGCTCACAGCCAGCGAAAAGATCCTCATTAGGTTTTAGCAAGAGGAGGATTGTGGATCATGATCCATCTGCACTAAAATCTGTCCAGTTCATAATAGAAGTGATCTAGAAGGATTCAAGTTTATTAATGAGACAAAAATTATTCAGGCTAGCCAAAACTGAGAGCTACTTTGAATGGCTTTGCATTAAGACTCTCGCCGTACTAAGTGGCGGTGAGGAAATGGAAGATTAAATTTAATATCAATAAATGCAAAGTAATGCACTGGAGAAAAGCAATCCTAACAATACAGACATGACAATGGGCTTTAAAATGGCTGTTACTGTCCAGAACAGAAACCGTGCTTTTGTTCTGGAGAGTTCGCTTCCAACTTTTGCTGAGTCCTCAGCAGCTGCCAAAAATGCCATTCAAGTTTTAGAAGCAATTAGAAAAAGAATGAAGAATAAAAGATCAAACATTATTTTACAGTCTGCACAGTTAGAAGAAGGAGAGAGGGCAATCACAGGGAGGATCCAAGGTGTGGAATGACAAGGAAAAGAGGTGATAGATATAGAGGGACTCGACAGAGACGTACATCAAGTCATGAGTCAAGACAGGGAATGGCTCTTCTCTGGTTCTCCCAGGCTAACACCAAGGAGGCAGACACCGAAATCATTAGCTAGTGGAATTAAACATCTTACAGAGAAGTTCTTCATACAGGACCCAACAACAAAACCTCTTGCTGCAGGATGCTGTGGCCTAGAAGGATCCAGAATAGCAACTGGACAAATTGGAAGGGAATAGTAAATCCAAACCACTGAGCTCAAGATGATCCTGACCTGTGGGCTGCTGGAAGCTCTGTGGGTAGATGTAACCTCATTAGATCTTAGGAAAGAGAAGCTGTGGCTGCCCCATCCCTGGAGGGGTTCAAGGCCAGGTTGGACGGGGCTTTGAGCAACCTGGTCTAGTGGGAGGCGTCCCTGCCCAGGGCAGGGGGTTGGAACTAGATGAACTTTAAGGTCCCTTCCAACTCTAACCATTCTATGATTCTATGAAAAACATTTTCCAGCACGTGGGTGGTCAAATATTAGACCATGAGGCTGTGGGATCTCCATAGCTGGAGATACTCAGAGCTCAGCTGGCCCAGGTGCTGCGCAACCTCATCTGATTGGCCTGGCTTTGCTCGGGGGCTTGTGACACACAGACGTCCCTCCCAACAGACAGTACTTGGGTGCTTCTGTGATATCCGATCACGCGATGCTTACCCAGGCAGCCGCATGGACACCCACCCCAAGAGCATTTCCAGCTTCCCCTTTTATTCTCCTGTACTTGAGGCTGGAGAGGTCTTGAATGCCACCACTATTCAAGTGACAGCATTCATTTATCTAAGAGACTGGCTGGTTTTCTGTGAACGCTGCACACAAAATTATTGTTATTACATTATTTGGGGGGAATGAGGACTTAAACTCATTTACCTGGACCTTTCAGAGCCTGCAAAGGAATTTAAGCTCTTCACATACACACACAAAAAAACCCGACCACTGAAAGCTACAGGGAGCAGCAGAATTTAGTCTTAAGACTGACATGGAAATAGATTAATTTTTTTTCCCATTTCATATTCTAATTACAATTCTTCTCCCCCTACTATTTTCTGTTCTCATTACAGTCTTAAAATTGCCCTGCAAATTCTGTACCTTATTCTGCTCTTCCTACCATCTTTGTCATGGAAATGAGAAACAGAATGTATAAGCATGAAAATATTGCCGAGATCAAAATTCTACTTAACCCTTTCGCGTGCAATGCCAAAAAGAAGGGAAAGCAGCACAGACCAGCCAATCCTCCATCCAGCCTCCTCTCCTTCCCCCAGCCCCAGCAAGCGAGACGAACGATGCTCAGAGAAATGCCCTATTAATTTGAAGGCTAAAGTGGCTCACGCTCACACCGCCGCGTGGAGGAGAGGGCGTGTGTGTGTGTCATATTAGAGGGTTTTACCCCTGCGGGCACATCTTGGTCGAATAGATTTTGATGATATTCAGACGGTTGTGTTTAGTTTTTAGCTTGCAGCCTGCCGAGCGACACCGAGGTGTCGCGTGTTGCTTCAAGCAGCCCTGGTGCCCCAGACATCTCCCTCATAGATAGAATCATAGAATGGTTCGGGTTGGAAGGGACCGTAAAGACCATCTAGTCCCACCCCCTGCCCTGGGCAGGGACACCTCCCACCACACCAGGCTGTTCAAAGCCCCGTCCAACCTGGCCTTGAACCCCTCCAGGGATGGGGCAGCCACAACTTCCCTGGGCAACTGGTTCCAGTGCCTCACCACCCTCACAGGAAAGAATTTCTTCCCAATAACCAATCTAAATGTCCCCTCTTTCAGTTTGAAACCGTCACCCCTCGTCCTACGGCTCCACTCCCTGATCAAGAGTCCTGCCCCAGCTTTCTTGTAGGCCCCCTTTAGGTACTGGAATGCTGCTCCTCCTCCTCCACCCTCCTCCTCCAGAGCTGCAGCTCTGGACAGACCAAACCCTTCCAGATTTCTCTCAAGGTTTGGGCATGGATGAGGAAAAGAGGCTGCCTGGAAGGCCAGGAGCAATCTCCTGCCACGCACCCTCCCCGCACAGCCCTGCTTTCACCCGGGACCTCTCCAGCCCAGCCCTGACCGTGCTCAACGCTCTTTGTTTTGCAAAGATACCATCGCGCTGATGGAGCTGCAAGGCTCGGGCATGCACATCACTTCCTTTTCGAAACCAAACAACAAGCACATCCGGCGTTGTTTATCACGCTTACGCAGGTGCTCGAGGAGTTTATCTGCAAAAAAAAAAATAATAAATCCCGGGCCCTTGCTAAGCTGCTCCTTCTGCCATCAGCAGCTGAGGAATCTGGGGAGCTGAAGGCTCTACCGGGGCCCTGCATGTTGCTGGGGAGGGAGGAAGGTAAATGAATGCAGCATTTTTCCTGGCACTGGGCTGGTGTGTAGACAGTCTGAAACAAACACAGTGAGCGATAATGAGACTTAACCGTGTTGCCTGCTTCACCGGTAACGCTTGTAATTCACAGGAAACTTAAGAGAGGCAGAAAATGTACAAAGATCTAAAAGAAGCTGCGGAGGCTCCGAGCAAGGAATGGTGCCAGCGTCAAAGGCACCTAGAAACATTGTTTTTTTGCAAGATAAAACCTCAGGGTTGAGATAAAAATAGAGCTTCTACCTGTCTGCCTCAGAAGCAGCTGCCAGCGCGGCTCTGCTCTGGAAGTCTGTCGTGGAGATGCCGATTTCGATAGGAGAACAGTAGCCCTTGGTGCAACCAGAGGCATCACTGGAGAGGGGCCACCCGCGGCCACCCGCACCAAAACAGCCGAGGAAGCAAAGGAAGGCTCGGGAAGAAAGAAACCTGAAGCCAGAAAGTTTTCCCATCCTATAATTCTGAGGCCCTGCCCCAGGGAGCGAGCAGGGACCCTGCCGTGTTTGGTTGGAGCCACAGCCCAGAGCGGGGCTGGGAGCAAACAGCCCGGATGGAATCAAAGTGATAGATAATAAAAGAAATAATAAAAGCAATTCCCAGGCGTGAGCTGGGAACCCCAGAGCTGCTGCCACCGCGGCCCCGCGCCAGCAGTCGCTGCGCTTACGAGCATCCGCGGCAGGGGAATAATTTTGGAAATCTCTATTTATCTTTTCTCAACTGCAAAGTAAATAAATAAATAAGCACAGAGGTGCACGTGGCAGAGCAGAGGAGAGCTGTCAGAGGAGCCATGCAAAGACTGCTTAAAGCTATTGACTTTTTAAGACCATGTATTATGGTCTTAAATGTATCCTGATCCCGACGCCTTGTTGACAGCTCTACAGGTTAACAACCTGGCTCCCAAATATCTCCTAACTCACTCCAGTAACTCACAAAAATCACGGGTGCTACTCAATCACCATTCAAGAAGAAAAATAATAAGTTTAACTCTCTCTCCAGCCACTGTTCCTTCAGCAAAGCCCGTCTGAAGCCCAGCCCAGAGCACACATTGTTCACCAGCCGGGTGCTTCGCTGAACACCTCCATCATTTGAAGCTTTGCCTCACTAATGAGAGCAAAAGCACATCGCTGCACCCCCCGGAATTCAAGATCATGTTTTTTTTTTTTTTCCTTCTGTTGCAAAGAATAATCGATTTTCCAGACGTTGGTGAGAATGGGAAGCGTTATGCAAAACCAGCTAGTCAGGAGGGGAAAAAAATTAAAATCAGAGAGCTTCGACGCTAGTCATTAAGAGAACAGTTTCCAACTTGGCACCGCTGAAAACCTGCCTTCTGTGGTTCTGTGCTCAACTGTGTATGCAAATAACTCCTGCAGCGGCGCATAGTATGACTTGCGAAAAAATGGGCTGACAAAGTACAATCCATTTCACAGTTTTGTCTTAGACCTTTGGACACGTTCAAGGTTTAAAAAAGAAAGAAAAAACAACCTAATGAAACATGAGATCTCCCTTTAAAGACAAAAAAAACCCAAACAACCCTAACCTGAAGGATAATGGGAAGGTAATCTCTGAAATTAGGTCCTGGAAGTCTGGGAGTATCTTCACTGCCCACTTTTCATACAGCTGTATAGCGCCCGGCATTTTCCCCTCTCTTATTTGGCCCTGTTTTATTTAAATCATAGACTGCATGTGCACCTTCTAAAAGAGTTTTTATATCGTCTAACTAGATCCTAACCTTAGTGAGAGTCGGGAAGGTCCAATGTAAACCAATAATAAAGAATAATTCTATTATTGCAGCACACAGCTCCCCATATCAGCGAGCTGGCTTTTACCCCACCAGCATCATGACCCCGTTATTCTTTCTAACCCCACACAACCGAACCAACAGGCACCGCTCACAACCTCAACGTGTATTTTGACGTACACGGGACAATGGTGAGCTCACCCCGGCACGCTCGGTCATGCCGTGGGAAGGATGCGCCGGGGAGCCCGAACCCCTGTGCTGAGACTGGAGTTTACCCAAACCTCCTCATTTCTCAGGTGAAAGTCTTGATGACAGATGAAAGTAGGCTTGAAGGTGGCCAGATTTCAGATCCCTACTCTGCCAGAAAGAGCATCGTCCCCAGCACACGGGCCTCCTTTTGACTATGCTGATGACGCTGCCTTTTAACAAAAAAATTGCAATTATCCTCCTAAATAAAGAGCAACGAGCCCCACAAACCGCTCCAGCAGTGTGGGCTGCACCCAGGGGACCCCCCTGCCACCACAGCTCCCATCTACCACCCCTTTCCCCAGCCACCACCCCATCGCCTCCAGCGATGGAAGCAAAGGAGCAACTCAAGATTTTCATCACCAGAAGATTCGCTGTTAAGACATTTTTGTGGGGCCAGGGAGACAGGGGCCACGCAGCCAGGCCCTGCCTCTGGGGCTGCAAGCCCAGCAAGCCATTTGGGGAAATGTCCTGGGCCGAGCGACACAGGACTAATTTCTCTTCTAATGCCGGGGAAAACTCCACTTTTGGAAGACTCTAGTGTCTGAATTTGTGAAAATACTTACTTCATAGCCAGCTGGGCTCTGTGGGATGCAAGGTGTCGGTGTTTCCAAGCCTTGCCAGGTGCAGGGATGAGGAGGAGCGAGGCCTGGGCATTTGACCCAGGCTGCCAACAGGATTATTTCATACCATGAACGTCACGTTCTATATAAATTAGAAAGCTTGCTGCGTAGTTTCTCTCTCCCTTGATGGTGGTGGTCCAGAGAAACTCCTTGCCCCAGTACCAGAGCCCTGAGCCCTTCGCTTCCTCCCAAAGCCATTGCGCTCAGTGTCCGCCATTTACTGTCCACTGCAGGGACAATTCTACCAGCTTCCTACTGATATAATTGGCTGAGTATAATTCTTGTATATCTTATATTAGTATCGGGATTAATACTGGTTCTTTAGTATTATTGTTAATTATTTAGTCTTGTCCTATTAAATCTATTTATATTTCAACCCTTGTGTTTCCTTGCTTTCCCCAATTCCCTTTTCCGTGTGGGGAGGGGTCATTGGGTGATAGAATCATTGTCTAAACGACAATAAATTGTTACGGGTTTTTGCAAGCCACAACAGGAAAACACCCCAAAAGCCCTAAAAATCCTGACCTCCGCAGAAAAAGCAATTTTACTGGAAGACGAGGGCTGAAGGGCTGCAGGGAGACAGCCCCCGGCTCACGTCGCAGGCGCGAAGCTGGGAAGGCAGCAGCGGTGCGGCAACCGCCCGCCGCGCAGACGCAAGGCATGCAAAACCATGGGTTTACAGAAAGGCGAAGCTCAGTGACATTTCACACAGGGCAGTAAAATCGCATGGGAAAGGTATCTCCACGGGCAGCATTACCACATCCTCGTACGTCCTGTTTTACGAAGTGCTGAGTTAGGTTTGTCAAACGGAACTACCAGGCTGCGTTTCCAGGGGGTTGTGAACACAATGTCCCGCCACTGCATCGCCCTGGCCTCACCTCCCTACTAGCATCCTACCCAAAACTTCATACCCGACCTCAACTCCTGGCTATCAAAGGAAAAAACCACCATCCCTCCCAAGCACTTTTAATTTCAGCTCTTTGCTTTTCTGTTTTTGACCTCGCTCCACTCACCTTATTAATCTTTCCAGCAAATTTTACTGACGCGTAACTGTTTTTCATCAGGGCGAGAAGGTAGTTGGTGTTTACTGTGGCCAAGCTGGCCTCAGGTTTACTTGTTAAAATATACACCTTAGCGCTGAAAATTCTCAATGTCTTAAAAAGACAGTTGAAAACTCATTAAAATTAATGAAACTAATCAGGAAGAGGCACCTCTGGTTATTATTATGCCCCCGCCTCGCTGTAAATAATTGAATAGAGATATTATTATTACTATTATTATTATTTTTATTACTATTATTAACCCTAACAAGAAGTTCAAAGCATGTTGATGAGGAAGAGAAAAAGCAGCCAGAAAAATTGCCCGACTAATTAACGACTTAGATAAAAATAAACAAAGGGAGTTTTCCCCATTTTAGCGAAGTCCTGCCTTTTTCCAAGCAGTTAAAAGCAAGACTGACAGCTTTACAGATAGGGAAATGGGCAGATAAGATAAACACGCACAATACAAACTTGTCCAAAGCTTTTACAGTCTTTCTCTGCACCACTTCCAGCTCATTGAATTACAGTATTACTATAGATTTGCAGCAAAATTATCTTTTATCTCAGCTTCTTTTAAAGCTATTTGGCATTTGCTAGTATTTTCTATTATAAATCTAATTGCAGATTCCAAACAGACAAGGGCTCATTAAGCCTTAATTATGCACATGTTGTTTTCAACAAACATTTTCATTTGGACTGCTGTGAGCTGTAATTGTTCAGAAGGCACCGCAGCCTCCCATTACCCACTTTTTCTGGGATGGCAAAAGCTACTTTCAAGTAGGTCCCTGCTGGGCTCAACAAACGATTTGCAACCTGTGGAGTTTGGGTTGTGCCGCTCTGGTGGGAAGGCCGGCAGGGCAGCACCGCGGGATGCGGGCAGAAGCAGCCGGGATGCTCCCGGTACCCGCCCATGGGGTGAACCATGCCCAGCTTGGGCAGGCGGAGGGGAACAGGGGGGAAACCCAGGGCGTTGGATGCCAAACAGGGCACGGCCACCCTTCCCAGGGAGGAAAGCGTGGCATGGTGTGCCAACAGCATGTGGAGGTGGCTGGGATGTGGGATTCCTGCTTGGGTACCTCCAAGGATGCCGCCATCTCAGCCCAGCATCTGCGTGTGTCCTGCCTCACCGCTGGGCTCCAGCCCAACACCAACCCTACGTCCTCCTCCAGCCACATCGCACAGCATCGCCACAAGGACCTTGGGACAAAAACGTTTCGGTCCATCCAAAACAATACGGTTATGTTTGCCCTGGGAAATAAGAAGTAGCCCTCACGAGCAGCCAAGCTTTTTTTAGAAGTTCAGGCTTCCTTCTAACAGCACAAAAGCTGCATCTGCTCAGAGTGCAGCAGCGTTAATAGAACAGGCGTAAACTGCAGGACAACAACATGAAGGTCCTGGGTCCTTCCAGCCTTGGTCCTTCCGAGTACACCCACCCCTGTGAGTGCCAGGTTAGCAGAGCTCTGCCCCATCCCATCTCTCTGGTGAAGAGAGCCATCACGTGCCACCTCATCAGCCTCCCCCGTGTCTCTTTAGGGGAGAAAAAGCTCCTTCGGAGAGATAATTTCCCTTCTAATGAAGGGTTAGGGCTCCAAAGGTAGCCTGCAGGTGCTGGTTGCTGCCGGACCCAGGAGTTGCTGGCAGGTTTTAGCACAGCCAGGTGTTAGTACGATCCGCGTCGCAACTTCTAGCCTAAAATCCTGCCGGCTGGGAATTCAATATACCATCTTAGGACAGGAGAGGTAGCCAGAAAAGGCATAGTTACATTAAGAAATGAGTATCCCCCTTCTATACGTTTCTTTTTCTCTTCTCGGTGTAGATGACAAATTCCCTGCCATGTCCCGAAGACTCATGTTACACTGTTAGAAGGAATATGTGTCAGAGTAAGCATGAAGTCTTACGCCCTTGCCGTCAAAAGAGACAACTTTTCAAGCAATAGTTTGACCTAGAAAGGTTTTCTGGGTCATTTTGACTTGGCATGTATATGTCTGACCTACTAAATCTAACACAATGAAATTACAGAGTTCGTTTCAACCTGTCGGTGTCAGATCATTCATAAATTCAGATGCACTATTTACAAAACTGCTATTCATATATTCACAAATAAGGTCTCGCTTGGCTCCTTCTGGCAGGGAAGCCTTTGCCCGGTTCAACATTAGCTCGTGCTGACGAAGGGAAAATGGAAAATGTAAAAGCTGCCCTGACAAGGCAAGTTCCCATCTTTCTCCCACAGCCTTTCCCCTCAAATCACGCGGGATTTATGGCTGTGCTCCCCCTTCCACAGCTGTCGAAATTCCCCCAGACTGGCCTGCTGCTGGCTTTGCCATGGGGTGGGAACCCCGACGGCCTGGCCCTTCTTATTTATATGGGTGCAGCCCACTAATCAGCGCAGCTGCACTGCCAAAGCAAAGGAAAACATCAGCGGGTCTGGAGATCCTCATGCTCCAGCACCCTGCATCCCTCCTGCAAAGCCATGGGTGCGGCGGTGACACCGGAGCTGCCACCAGAATGGCCCCGAAGGGTCCAACAGGGACTTCGCAAGAGGAGGAAAAGCTCATGCTCGGCCCGCTGGGACGCACAGAGATGCACCGCGGTGGCGACGGCTACAATCGCCTCCTGCTCCGGCAGGCAGTCGTGATTCCTGACACCAAAGGGTTTTCTTTAATCCAGTTTAATATTTATTAATTCTTGCACATAATCCAGGCAATGCCTGTTAAAGGAACGGTTGTGAGAGGTATTATGGAGTATCGCTTCCCATCTTTGTGTGGGTCTGGTGGTCGGAGCAGCTTTATCCTCGGCCTCCCACAGAGGAGCAAACATCATCTGAAGAACCAAAGTGGAAGCAAAGTGACTCCAGGGCCGGGTCCTTGCAAGCATCCCTCCCTCTCACGATGCGCTCCCCACCGGCACACTTGAGGGGTGCTGTGCACTGACCCACAGCCGGTTTCCCTCCAGCTCACCACGCTTTCAGCCCTGGCATGGATCCTGGCCCCAAGCACACTTGCAGCCAACACCTTCAAATACAGGCTGTAAGGCCAGGTAACCATGAAAAGCCTGAGGAGCTGGCTACGTGGTCCCACTGTCCACCCCGTTTGCACCAGCTGGGCCAAGCAGCAGCCACTGTCCCATAACTGATGTGTTCATGGCACTGCCCCAGCCCAGCCAGGCACCAGAAGGACTACACCAGGCACCGCACCAAGGGACAGACCCTTCTGCAAAGAGCTCATGCTCTCATTTTGGAGACTCATTCTTAGCTGCTGGTCAAACCCAGGACAGCCAGGGTGGTCAGATGCACTTGCACAGGGCACAAACAGCAGCATATGCCTCTTCCTTGGTTGCAATTTTTTCCTGAGCCACAAAGGATCAGGAATGTTCCTCCACAGGCACATCCAGATCAGGAAGCCTGAAGACACCAACCAAAGAGCCAACAAAGCAGCAGTGATCTGCACAGTGTCGCCATGAAGCATCATCTTGGGCAAGAAGCTGCCCACAACGTCAAGACATGGGTAGGAAAAGCTGGTTTTCCTTCCTTGCCATAGCAGTGTGGGAGGAGAGGGACCTCCTTATGCATGCCACCCAGCGAGCGTGTAAATGTAGAGATAGGACGACGCCGATGGATAAGACCAGCAGAGCTGCACCAAGTCCTGCTGCCCCCCAAATCCTTGTGATGCCCACCGAGGGCACACGAGGTACCACCTCACAGGCTTCCCCAGCCGAGCTGCTTGAAGTCCTGCAAGGGTTGATGTGGTCCTTCTGCAGCAGGGAAGGACGTGCTGTGGAAACGCATCACGACATTACACCTCTAGACCCAGGGTTTTAATGAAAGGATACTCAAATTCAGCTTTGATGCCTTGCAAGACCTTTTTGAACCATGAATTTACAGACACTGGGAAACTCTACTCAGGTCCTCACGATGCCTAGGTCAGACACCCAAAAAAATCACATTTACCAGCAAACAAGATTATTCTCTTATGCTTCTTCCAAAAGCATTTAATATGGGAAAGTGATTTCCACCAAATACTCTGCATCCCAATTCTGGAAGTCATGCCAAGATTTCAGGCCCTCCAGTGGATATGTTTCATTTATATTTCAGTTGCACCTCTATAAAAGATGTGATTTTTTTTTTTCATTTTCAAATCTTTCATAACTTTTAAGAGAAAGAATCCTCCTTGTTCTGAACCCGCAGGGAGCAGCAGGAATTATGCCAGTGCCACATGCTACGTGGTACAACAGCCGCAGACTCCACTTCGGTTAAACTCCATCACATCAAGGAAGGTTTTCTTTATTTGAGTTTGCATTATAAAGATTTAAGCATCCTGGAGAGATGAAAACACTTAATTTTTTTTACTGCCTGGCCATAATCTCTTGTTTCCATTGGTTGCCCTGCAACCTGTCCCTCTGCAATCCTCTCACGCTACCTGTGCAGCATCTTCTCCACCTGCTAATTATAGGCTCCATTGTGCCAGATAACTCAGCCCAGTGAGGCTGCAGGGTGGTTATGTATCACCAGACCACGTTTCACTGCTGTCTACAAAACCAGAAGAATTAATCAGCTTCTCCAGTCGGTAAGCGGGGCAGGACGGAACAGTTGTGTGCTCATTGGGAAGGAAAACAAGTGTGGTTCCTTTAAAGAAAACATAATCAATCTCTCAAAGAGCAGAAAGCTCATAGTTTGTATTTCTTGAAAAACGGTGTATTAATATATTAAGTGTAAAAATATATATATAACTCTTTGCAAGGCATAGCGGAAATAACATGCAACATGGTCAGATCTGAAAGACACCGCGAGTGCTGACGCAGACAACCCCCATGCAAACACTTTATGTGCAAATCACGTTTACCTTTCCTGCTTGCCGGGGCTGTAGTTTCAGTTTGCGTGGAGATATTTACTGCTGGCAGCACAGAACCACCATTTTGCTCCATCCATCCATCCATCCATCCATCCATCCATCCATCCATCCATCCATCCACCGATGTCTTGGGTCTCAGAGCAGCCTGGGACTTGCTGCCCACCAACCCCTGCCTGCACCCAACAGCCCCCGGCCCCAGCACGACACCCAAGTGTATTTAATTATTTTCCTCTAAACTCAGCAATTATTCAGTCTGCAGTACACGAGGATTAAGACATTGGCTCTTTCAGCTGCCAGACAAAGGTAAAGCAGTGTCCTGTTGCTAGAAGTCGAAACCTAGGAACGTTATTGCCCAACAGTCCCAAAGGAACCTATAAACTGTCACAGGTACAAAATCACCAGCAAAATCAGCTGCTCTGCAGGAGAGCTCCAGGTTGGTAAATGCTACATCTGTCCCTAGGAGAGACTCAAAGCAAACCTGCAAATCGGGACAACTTAAGCCTTATCATAGGGCGAGGAAGACTGGTGCCAACAAACCAGCCCCAAAGGATGTGTAAGATATCCCCATGTCCCCATGCTTTCCGAGGGGAAATGGCACTTCTCCCACAGCTCGCCCTCAGCCACCATGGGTTAGGGAACAACCATCTGCTCAGGCGTGTTAACGCTTTCCAAGGTTTCTTCTCAGAGCTCTCTACAAAGAAGGATGTAGATCTTGGAAGCTACCTCCATTCGAGGTTCAACCCATTTCAACAAAGGTCCATTTTCTTTGCACCAGCTTCCACTGGCGTGGACACTCTCAACTGAAATTTCATTTAAGTACAGTTGTTCTGTGAGGAACTGACTTCAGATGAAATTCATGTAAGATTGATCTCAACTGCGTGAAGAGTTCCCATACTGAGCTCTGTGCTTCGGTTTAACCAAACCGGGGTTTAGATGTGGGTGACGCTGTGTGCAGACCCGACGCTGTGGAGGGCCATGACAACACTAAGCACACGACTCGCTTTTCAAGATGGAAATAATTAACAACACACCAACAGAAGTATTTAACCAGGTCTCCTGTTGCTTAATATCTTTATTAATGACCTGGAAACTAGGCTGCGTCGTGAAACAAAGTTTGTAGATGAAAAGACCGTTATTTAGGTTAAATATAAATGAGGAAATCTTGGGAATTTCAGAGACACCTAGCCAAGCAGAAGGCAACATCAGAGCAGGAGAAACCTCGCGCTGACAAAAGCGGAACAGAACATGCAGGAAAGAGCGGTTTGAAATCCTTCTAGACTTTAGCAGGGTTTAAATTAACCGAACATTAAGCGATAAGACCAACTAACACGTCAACCGCCCCATGCAAACCTCTACTGAAAGCACGGTGATATCAAAATGATAGAGTGCAAAAATAACAGGTCAGAAAATAATAGAGAAAATACCGTAATGTTGTTATCCCAATTGTCAGCACACGCTTGCTTCAGGTGCTGAATTCAGCTCCGCTCACCCGCTTCTCAGAGGGGAGAGATGGGAAAACAAGGGTGGAAAAAAGGGAAACCAAGGCCCTGGGGCAAGAGAGGGCATTTGACACATGGAGCTATTTCATGGAAGAAAAATGGAAAAGACCCTGTTTTGCCACAGAAGGAGGTGGAAAATACCTGATGATGGCATACAAAATCATTAATTTTGGCAAATGGCTCGATGCAGGGATGCGAGTCCCCAGCGCTGGGCCTGTTCCCGTGCTCCCCTGGGAAAGCGCGGTGATGGGACCCCCAGCGCACAGGGAAAAACTGCTCTAACCTCGCCTGAATCAGGCTCATTTACAGGCTACTGGTTTCCTCACATGCAAAACAGGGACAATCGCCCTCATTTCCAGCACAGACAAGACATTTCACGATGCTCCTGCGAGGAGGAAAGCACGCACGCCCCCTGGAAGGAGAAACCCTCCGCAAACAAAATCATGTCCTGCCATTTCGGTTCCGTATCTCCAAATAACAAGTTTTGTAATGCAGACGCAGCTCCCACTCGGGGCTGGGTCAGAGGCGCGATTCAGAGTGAAACAAATCAAGGCTTTGATCACCGAAAGCAGAATTTCACAGCATGCCAGGGCAAAAAAAAAAAATACTTATTTATCTCAAAGCAGAAGACAGTACTTATAAGAAAATAAAAGGGGACAATTTCACCTCTGGCTTTAGGTTTATACATATGAGAAGTTTCGCTCCCCCCACCTAGACAACCAAAAAAAACCCCACAGTGTTTTCAAGACGGTTCATTTCAGGGCACTAAAATCACATTCTGAGCCAAGAAGCATGAGAAACTCGTAAGCACTATAAACCCATCCGCGCTTTGGCTTGTTCTGGGGGCTTTGTTTCCACCGCTCTTTCCTGAGCTTCAAGGAGAGACAAAGCTCTTCCTTTCCACCAAGCAATGGTGCACCTCAACTGCCTCAACCATGGGGGACAAGTGTGGCTGGGAGGGAGGGGAGCAAATCCAGGTGGCCAGCAAGGAGACGTGAAATCTCACCAAGAGGTCCAGCCTCCTGGTGCTCAGCACCGGCTGCTCCCCCCATCCCGGGTGCGGTGACAGGCCACGGAGAAGCACACGGTCCTCAGGGACCAGGGAGCTGCTGCATGTCATTTCGGTTTCTACAGTCAGGACAAGGCAATTGTGGTTGCACCAACAACGCACAAAAGATGAGGAGAAAAGCTGGGTGTATTGTGTTGTCCTTTGTCTTAGCATCATCCACCACCAATGAAGTAACCAGCAGCAGAAATATATTCCTTCAAAAGGGATGGTGCAGGTCACAGCCCTGCCAAAGCTGTTCACTGAAGCACCAGCTCCACGGCAGCTCCAGCCTGTGGGACAGGACAGACCTCCGCACACCACTATTGCCAAGGTCAAGGGGCCAAGAGGGAAGGTCGTTAACTGCTGCTTCCTCCTCGGACACATCCAGCACCGGCACTGATGGCCACAGGGCTGGGTGATGCTTGGCCAGGCTCCTGCAGCCTGCCAGGGTGAGGAGCAAGGGCTGAGCCACAGCGAAGAGACAGGAGGGCTGGAGCCCCTCTGCTGTGAGGACAGGCTGAGAGAGTTGGGGTTCTTCAGCCTGGAGAAGAAGAGGCTCCGGGGAGACCTTATAGCAGCCTCCCAGTACCTAAAGGGGCTCCAGGAAAGCTGGGGAGGGACTCTTGATCAGGGAGGGGAGCCATAGGACAAGGGGTAACAGTTTTAAACTGAAAGAGGGGAGATTTAGATGAGATATTAGGAAGAAATTCTGTGCTGTGAGGGTGGTGAGACACTGTCCCAGGTTGCCCAGAGAATCTGTGGCTGCCCCATCCGTGGAGGGGTTCAAGGCCAGGTTGGACGGGGCTTGGAGCAACCCGGTCTGGTGGGGGGTGTCCCTGCCCAGGGCAGGGGGGTGGAACTGGATGGTCTTTAAGGTCCCTTCCAACTCTAACCATTCTATGACTCTATGAAGATGCAAGGCAAAAAACCAGGTTTTGGCCATTTTGACTAGGTTTCCTTCTCCTCCTCCCACTTTCCCGAACTGCGACAGCTCTTCCAGCTTCGCCCCAACACCTTGCAGCAAATCAAGCCATGGCAACAGGGTTGGACACACCTGACAACAGGAAGGACAAGGGGCAGGAGGAAAGGAGCTGAGCGCCAGAGCCCCACAGAGCCGAGGCTGCTCGCTGGCTGCGGGTTATTCATGGTCGCAGGGATTGCAGGCAAACCCTTCCTCTCCATACGCTGCCACAGTCCTCGCAGACTCCTGCCACCTTTGGGTCCAACTTTCCATTAAGCAGCGACTTGAGTATTTTTAACAGATTCTTCTGTTTGAAGACGGAATTTTGCAGAAACAACAAAAACGGCAGCAACCACAAAAAAAGAACACAACAAAGCACCAACACCCCACCGAAGCAGCCCCAAGCTCAGAGGCTGTTCAGCTCCGCAGCAGGCGAAAGCAAAGCCCATGCTTCCAAAAAAAAAAAAACAAAACAAAACAAAAAAAAAACCCAAACCCAACCCAAACCAAACCCACCCCTGTCATTCAAATGGTATTTGAAAGTGAATGAGAATGCCAACCAATCAACTCCACGGCAGGATTCAAAGAACAATATATCCAAACCTCAGTGCTGCGGCCAAGAATATATTTGCAATGCAGGAACACTACAGCAGCAGCAACAGAAGCCGTTTGCAAGAGTAAATGAGGTTATTTTGGCAGCAGAGCGGATGTAGCAAACAAGCCACTTTAACTGAATATGGTAAACAGAGATGGAGTGATTATAGCAAGAATGAATGCAATAGGGTTCTGAGCTGCTTTGAATTGCCTCGACTGACCACAATATCTGATAAAACCAATGGAAAAAGTTCTGGTTTCCTCTTGCATATAATTGATTATCTTACTGAGATCTACTGTTTTATATATACGTACACACACACACACACTCACAGCCCTCTGAAATTCAGTTACTTGGCGATGCTGCCAGAAATAACCCAGGGCAGGAACAGTTAGATGGTATTTATTTTTGTCTGGGGTCACGGACTCCAGAAGCGAGAAAGGATGCAAAGCCCTCTCCCAAAATAAAGCACCTGGGAGGTTTGACTTTGAGTAGCCGAGACGTAACTGCTCTGATCCATGCACAACCACCACGGCTCCTTACTTGCTTTTAAGACAGGGAGGGAATAATCCCTGGTGCGGGGGGAGCATGCTGCATGCCATTAATCAGATCTACCTTGAGGCTCTCTGCCTTGACAAAGAAACGCTGGCTTTGATTTATTTAAAAAAAAAAAAAAAAAGTGAACGTGTCATTAGAATTTCCCCAGTGCCAAGAGCTGGCAGATGAAGATGATGGTGAGCAGAAGGGAATGGCCCTCGTGGAGCCCGTGCCTGGGGAGGGCTGTGGGATGCAGCCGGGTGACTGGAGAGCAGTGATTCGGGATGGAGAGAGAGGACAGGAGCGATGGGTCCATAGAATCATAGAATGTGTTGAGTTGGAAGGGACCTTTAAAGGTCATCTAGTCCCACCCCCCTGCAGTGAGCAGGGACATCTTCAACTAGATCAGGTTGCTCAGAGCCTCATCCAGCCTGGCCTTGAATGTCTCCAGGGATGGGGCCTCCACCACCTCTCTGGGCAACCTGTTCCAGTGCTGCAGCATGGTCTAGATTCAATTTGGGTCTTTGCAGCATCCCATGGCCCTACCACCTCCACCGCCTCCTGCCCCAGGCCACAAACGTCATCTCTTTGCCTTGGCTTTTGCCAGAAGTTATTAAAGAACGAACAGAAAACAAAAACAAGCAAAAGAAAACCCAAGGGGACCTTCA
Source organism: Larus michahellis (assembly GCF_964199755.1). NCBI lineage: Eukaryota > Metazoa > Chordata > Aves > Charadriiformes > Laridae > Larus > Larus michahellis. The sequence goes on along the minus strand of NC_133907.1, from coordinate 14,946,333 downwards.
AGCTCTGCTCACGGCGGCGAAGGCGAACGCTGCAACCAAAAACGCGCCAAAAATCCGGTCAGTCAGGGGACGGCCCAGGCTCGGCGGGGTGCCGGGAAGTGTGGCGAGCTTGCCTGCCACCAGCGGGAAGTGGCCAAATATCCACACAAACAACTTTCCCGGCTGAAATTAATTTACTTACTGAAACAGCACTCAGCAAAAACCTGTGATTAATATTTTCCTCCCCGGGCTCCTAACATGACAAAACAATAATTAATGAAATACGAAACTGAATCCGAGTTACAGTAAGTGTAAAAATATTATTGTTTCTTTCATCTTCCCTTCTCTTTATTCCTCCCAGCAGCGGAGACCCCGAGCCCCGTGCAGGCAGCGCGGGGTGAGCTGGGTGCCTGCCCCGCTTCCCAGGACAATGCTCCGGTAGGAACACGGGGCTGGTTTTTTGGCACCTGCCCCCAGGTCCCTGTCTCCCTGCTTGGCACAGGAAAAGCCACCAGGAGCTGAGGAGGAGGGTGACGGCGCAGGAAAAGCAGCGCTACACACAGCTGGCAGCCAGCCCACGCTTTTTGGTACTGTGTCCATCCCTGCAGCATAGCGACTCAATGCCATAAACCAACTGAAAGGCAGCTGGAACATTCAATCCTAAATACCATGTGCTGTGTTATTTTGGCCAATGTTTTCAATATCCACCTTCCTTTTACCCATTCCCCTCTCCGGCGCATCCCTCCCTGGCCATGCTCAGGTCTCGCGCTGCCTTCACCCCGAAAGCGGGCGCAGGCAAAGAGCAGGCTGGGGTTTCTAAGGGACCGCTCACAGCTGGGATACACTGTCAGAAAAGGCTTTTAAATAACAGCTCCAGCAGCACGAAAGCTCCTCTCTGGAAAGCTGAGAGCCGACACGCCGGGAGAGGGTGTCAGCCCCAGGAGGGGACAGTGGCACGGCCCCTGCGGCCACTCCTGCCGCAACGGATGGCAAGGCCAGGATGATTCCTCCAAAAACCACGTCCTTCTCAGCTGGCAGCTTATCGTCCAGCCTTATGTCTCACTTTTCTACAGCTCGGGCTTTCTATGCAGCCATGGAGGGACCTGTGTGGGGAGAGGCGGAGAGGGCTGCAGGGACAGCCCCCGTGTGCAGGGCTATTGCGGTAGCACCGTCCCTGCAGGTGTAGGCACTGGGGCAGCAAGCCCCAGGTGAGCTCAGAAGGGATGTCTTATAGACAATGTCTTATAAGACTTTACAAGTCTTGTGAGGAGTGGCTGAGGGAGCTGGGGGTGTTCAGCCTGGAGGAGGCTGAGGGGAGACCTTCTCGCTCTCCACAACTCCCTGAAAGGAGGGGGTAGCGTCGGGGGGTCGGTCTCTTCTCCCAAGGAACAGGCGATAGGACAAGAGGAAACGGCCTCAAGTTGCACCAGGGGAGGTTTAGATTGGATATTAGGAAAGATTTTTACACTGGAAGGGTTCTCAAGCATTGGAACAGTCTGCCCAGGGAAGTGGTGGAGTCACCATCCCTGGAGGTCTTTAAAAGCCGGGCAGACGTGGTGCTGAGGGACACGGGTTAGTGGTGGATTTTGTCAGTGTTAGGTTGATGGTTGGACTCGATGATCTGAATGATCCCTTCCAAACTAGGCAATTCTGTGATTCTATGTCAGGAGACACACAGGTAGCTGGTGGATGGGGGGGAGAAAAAAAAAAAAAAAAAAAGACAAAGAAATATTGCTTCTACCTAAAAACAGAAGGTTGTCTTGAATTCTGTTTACAGAGGAAATGTTTAAATAAATCATTGCTTAAGTTTTCCAGTGGACTTTCTCAAATTTTCATCTTTCTCTGCGCCTCTAAAGCACAAACATTTTGTGTTTCTATGATTAGAAAACACAGCGAGTGAGGTTGACCAGAGCTAAAAAGTTGCAGAAGTTATATACGCATACATACACACACATATACACACACGCACGCAAATTCACACACACGTTATTATATACTTATATATTTATATCCACATATATATGTAAAAATATTTGTACAACCACACACCCACATATCTAACCATATGTGTACGCAGACAGACATTGAATCCCCACTCTCCCTTGGCTCCCCTCCTGCTGTACAAGCCCAGGGAGCGCAGGGTTGGGGATCGGGGAATGGGGAGCGCAGGATCGGGGAATGGGGAGCGCAGGATAGGGGGGATCGGGGAATGGGGGGTGCAGCGTTTTGGGTATCAGGGAATGGGGAGCGCAGGATCGGGGGGATCAGGGAATGGGAAGCGCAGGATCGGGGGTATCAGGGAATGGGGAGCGCAGGGTGGGGGGATCAGGGAATGGGGAGCGCAGGGTTGGGGGGATCAGGGAATGGGGAGCACAGGGCCGGACAGGAGCTGCCCCACCACCAGTTCTTCACAGGTACCCAACCACCTGGAGCCACTAAACCCATCTCACTGGCAGCAGAGCAGACCCCACCGCATGGCGGTCAGCTGCAAAAACAAGGGAAGAGGGAACTATTAGGGAAAATAAATGAAAATGTTAGGAGCATTCCAGCTCCCCTCTCTTTTCCCCCAATAGTTAACATGGTCTGGGAACAAGCACAACCCATATTTGACTCACGCAAATAAAAGCATCTGCTGATGCATGTTCTCCTCCGCGAGGGTTGTACGAGGCAGGGGGACATGTCACCGTGACACCTTGTACTTTCACTAATGACTCCAAGATCAATGGCACAGAAGATGAAGAAGAAAGTGATTTAATTTTCAGATCAACAGATTACACAAGTACACAAAGCATTCCCTGTCAAATAAATGCGTTACCTTGATTCCTTCCATGCTTCAGCTGAGGTAGTAGCAAAATGCTATCACATTGCCCATTTTTCATTCCTTCACCCTCTCTGAGACCCCGGCTACGTGAAAGGCCCCACCGGACTTTTACTTTTATGTAGAAAACACACAGAACTGATGGATTATTTCCCTTGCTAATAGGGCACTTTAGTTGCCCTGATAATTGCCCAGATTTGCAAAAAACTTGGGAGAGGAGAACAAGGAAAGAAGAGGAAGAAGATAAAAAACTCCTAAAAACCCCGTAGTGACTAAACCTTGACCCATGCACTGGGTCCTGGGGAGTAGAAGGACCAAACCTAATAATCAGATGCACATATGAAAAAAAAGGGGAAGTATCAGGGTAAGACTGCCCTGGAGAGCCCAGGAGGAGAGCGGGGTGATGAGCTGGATTCAGAGAGGCAAAGCTTCGCTCCCTGCCCTTCATGGGACCTTTCAGTGCTGCTCTCACCCGCCCGCAGCCATGGGATGGGGAGCAGCGAGGTGAGGAACGCGGCTTGCCACCACCCTGAGCTTCGGCTCCTCCCTCCAGCTTTTCGGAGGCCTCATGCAGGAACCGATTCAGCTGAAAACATCAGCTTCAGCACCCAACCCTTCCAGTCAGCACCGACTTCTACTCAGCATTGGGTTAGGAGATTTTTCAAGCTTGGTAATTAAAGGCCACTTAAAAGAGTTTCCTCCATCCTCAAGAGCCTCATGATTTACTGTATCTCTTGCTTGAACTCATATACGTCTTGTATTTCCAGACATTATGTAATGAGGTTTTTGTGGTCCATAGAGCTTTCTTACCGATCCTCTTGTTGATGCAGCCAACAGCAACGACTACGTGCACAAACATTTACAGAAAAGTTTTCAATATTTTACACTAGATGCTCCAAAAACCGTCATATCACACACACACGAACAGCAAAAAACTACAACAGAAAACCCACAAACTCTCTTAACATGTAATGGCAAGCCGAGGTTAAAGTGATCTGAACACAACAGGTTTATGTTCTGGTGGATCCAAACTGCATGAACTGTGTTGGTGTCGTTTCTTGCACCCCGTTCCAACTGTGCTTTTCTCTGACAGAGAAGTTGTGGCAGATTGCACCTAAACTAGGAAGGTCATGGGTTACCCAAAGGGCCCTGTGACCATCTAAGGTGACAATGAGCTGGAAAGAACCATTTCACAGATAGTCCTCTCCAGCATTGCAGCTCCCATGCCTGGCAGAAGCACTCATTCAGTCTGGGCTCACAAGGAAGAGCAGAAACTCATCTACTCCACTTTTAGCAACAGCTGCTTTTTCTCAGAAAGCACCAAAGACTTGAGGCAAGCATATAAAACTCAAAATTTGCCTTGAGTGTACCAGGTTACAAGAGAGGAGAACATGGACACAAAAATATGGAGTGATAACTGCAAATATCTATCAGTACCAAAGGGTGGAATTCAGTTTTGCCAATCTTTCCGCATACAACGAACACTCGGCTCCCGCAGACCTCTACGTGGCCCCCTGGAAACCAGCATCTGACATATGGAGATACCTGGGCTGATTTGGTCATGATTAAGTGGCTTCAAACTGGAAGAGGGTAGAGTTAGACTAGATATTAGGAAGAAGCTTTTTACTCTGAGGGTGGTGAGCCCCTGGCCCAGGTTGCCCAGAGAAGCTGTGGCTGCCCCATCCCTGGAGGGGTTCAAGGCCAGGTTGGACGGGGCTTGGAGCAACCTGGGCTGGTGGGAGGTGTCCCTGCCCAGGGCAGGGGGTTGGAATGAGATGGTCTTTAAGGTCCCTTCCAACCCAAACCATTTGATCATTCTATGAGAGAGCCTGGAATTAAAAAGGTCTCATAAAGCCTGGTCTTGGCTTACCCACTTAAACATCCAGGCACAAAGAAGAGGAGTCAAGTCAACTGTGCACCCACGGCCATTAGTAGATCTGATGAACTATCACTGAGCCCTGTTAGGGGCTCAACACTGTTACCAATTGAATCCTCAGGCCAAGGGTGTGAACTGCAAAAACGAAAAGGGATGCCAGCGCGGCACTTTTGTCCAACATCAAAAGGGCTCGCACCCACCAACATACTTGAGGAACCACCAGGCTCATGGTGCCTCACCTTGCGCTGGCCAAACTGGCTGCTCTCCTATTCTCCCTTTGAACTCGTGAAAAGCAGCTTTTACTACAACTTCCCTTTATTTATGCTTTTACTGAAACAAAGTCCTTCACACTTCTCTCTGCTGGAGGAAGAACCAAGGAAATAGCTCTTTGGTGAAGACGGGAAGGTGGCGTCTCTGCCATCCCAGCCATGATGGCTCTAACCAGTATGGCTGGTGTCAGGTGATAAATCAGATGCCCTTTAACTCCACAGCTGAGCTACGCACACAGTACAGTACTGAAAGCATGAGCTATAACCAATATTTTTACTGACAGGTGATAAATCACATGCCCTTTAACTTGTGTGTACCAGTTGCAAATTTAGTTAATTAGAAATTCATGCTCACTTCTTTTCATGTATTATTTCCTGCTTGATTTACATGAGCTGCTGTTATTTGAATGCTCGCTGGGATTAAGGCTCTTGGACGCTGAGCGAGCACAAAGCACAGAACTCTGCTGCCGAGCCCCACGACCTCCCGTGCTTTGCAGCCTGGAGAAACTGTCGGCAGCGTAAAGAGTAGCTGCAACGAAGAGCAACCAAAACGTTTTACGGACATATGAGGGGAAAGTGGTCCCGGCAGGTTTGGCTCACACATACAAACCCAGCGCTACCACTGGGAGCCTTCCCTGAGACTATAAAAAAAGAACAGAAAACTCTTTCTCAAGCCTGTAGAACCATGGCTTTTGCGTTTCCACACATGGCACTGCAAATAGCTTTAAAAAGCTCCTTTCTAATTGCTTCTGGAGGTCTTTTGCTAACCCCTGGGTACCCCCGGCCCCTCGCGGACGCTGTGAGCCCAATCCAGGCTCCTCGGGGCTGGGGATGGAGAGCCACCGGTGCCCTCCTGCATCCCCAGCACCTGCCGTGCCCGGGGACGGCGAGGGAAACGGCCACCCGCTCCGCTCACCCTGCTTTGCAAAATCCACACCAGAATTTGTTATTCTCCTCGTTTTGGCAACTCATCCCAACTCTCATTTCCAGCTATTTTGCCCGTATTTTTCTCTGGATATTTTTGTGCTATCAATAGTATTTTCAGCTCCGCTACAAAAGGGCATTTGTTAAAATATTCCATGACTGCAGAAGATTCATAACAGATTCAGAAACCCAGTGATAATCATAATAATTTTTTAGCACTTGTCTGCCAGACAGAATTATCAGCAAAAGCGGGGGCCTGTTATCTGCAGGAGTGGTATATGATACATTCATTTTTTTTTTTCCCCCCTCTATAAACTTCAATTATTAATGATGGAAATTTTTCCCTGCCTATTCTTCCCTTGGTGGGAAAAACAGCCATTACTGACATTTGCCGATTTAAATCTAATCCTCCTCATCTGCATGTAGACGAGGCTCTGTTTGACTCTACCCATTGATCCAGCCAGGAAAGGGGACTCTCTAACTTAATCTGATGTCAAATGGTGATGTGTCCTGTAGGAAATCGGTGCTGTAGATCTCCATGCTATAAATATGTCACCAGAATTAACTGAAAGCACTAATAGGTCACTCAATGAGCTCCTCGGTGCACACAGGGCACCATCAGGCTGCTGTCGAGGTACTTGTGATTGATGACACCAAAAATTAGCCAGAACAGAGGGTTGTCAGCCAGCCTGGAGACAAGGGACTCGCTGACATGCTTTGTTCTCCGCGTGTGCTGGGTCCCATCCCAGCCCTGGCATTTCAAAAACATTTAACACACTTTACATTAAACAAAAAATATTACAAATTCCTACTACTAGCATAAAACAATAGAAAAGAATTAGGATCCCTTCCAGCTCTCCCTTCCTGCAGTTTTGTCCTGCTGCACCAACTGCTTTTGGTGAGCAACGAGAGCCAAGAGAGAGATCCTGGGGTCTGGCTGCAGGCACAAATCCCCCGTGGGCCTGCACAGGGATGGCATCAGGTCCTGAACACACAACCCACACTGCTCCGGGGGTCAAAGCGATCACACCTTGCTCCCTCTGAGCTGGCTTCTGCACAATGTGCTCCAGCCAAAACTCCCCAACACAGACAAGAACCTTCACTGTTTAACCAGGTTCCTTCACTCAGTTTACACCCTCTTCTGCCCAATCTCTCTCTTTCTTAGCACACGTACACGCACTGTGGGCCTTTGGAAAAGAGGTTACAACCCCTCACACTCAGGTACTTCTAATGCAATTTCTCATCCCAGTTGGTTGAGCCCCATCACCATTGCTGTTGGGTCGCTCATCATGGCCAAGATGTCCAAGCCCGGCTTCCCCAAAGCTCTCCAAGGGTGTCACCATGTCAGGGATTCTGGGGCTACCAGGGATGGCCACCACAGCCTGCAGGGCCCTGGTTCTCAGCAGATCCAGCGATGCACTACAAGATGTGTGACATCTCCAGCGGGGGAGTTCCTGCTTAATTTTCTTCATCCTTAGTCCTGGCACCAAGGGGCTCATATCGAGCATGAGCCAAGATTCACCATGGAGCTGCTGCCACCCCCATTCATTAGGGGGTCAGGGCTGCACTGCTCACTTCACCTCCTGCTGTCAAAAGACCACCAGACTAACCTCTGAACTTAAACCTGTCCTCAAATCCCCAGGACATCTCATGAACACTCACGGCTTCCCAGCGCACACCAGAGCTGCTGGAATTTCTTTCTCCTGTGGTCCTTTTCAAACAGATGACATTGCATTTAGTGCCTGGCCCAAGCCCACACCCTAGTCCTGCTTTGGCTCACTGTGGTCCTGTCCAGCCCACGCCAACTGCTGGGACAAGTGTCCACCATGGCTCGAAACCTTCCACTCACTTTCCAGTGTGAGGAATGCCCCCACTCCTGCAGGAATCACAAACATTTTGAGGACAAAAGCTGCTGCTTTTCAGGGTGTGGGTGAGAGCAGGACCACCCAAGCGATCACTCAGAAGGTGGCTCCAGCGAGCAGAGGCAAAGCGATGGCTGCGTTGGGGCATTCGACTTGTGCACAGCACTTCCAGGGCAATGCCGTTTTCCTTCACAGATGAATGAGCCTCACACATGAATAAAGCCCTGGAAAAGCATCCGACTCAGTCCTGAATAGCAGCCATCCCCCGCGCACACGGATCAGCCCGCAACCTTCTCCCTGTCCAGCTACAGTTGGACTCATGACACAGCCTTGCTCTCTGGCTGGGAGGAAACTCAAGCCAGATTGCCATTATTTTCCTGTACCTAATCAGTTGCGACAGTGCCAAAGTTTACTCTTTATAGCTTGTGCTATGGTATATATGCACCAGGGATGCAACAGCCAAGCCTCTCCTCCAAAAACATACGAGCTCCCAGAGGTCCCTGGAGGAGTCGGGTCTCTGATCCACCTCCAGTTATCTTCACAAAAAAGTCAAAGCCAACCAGAAGACCTCAGAGTCAACAGGACTGCCAAGCGCAGAGCCAGCCAGACCCTCCCAGCTCTCCTGGATGAGCAGGGCTCCTTCTCAGGGTTATTTTTATGGCTATAAATTATTTGTGCCGGACACCTGCAAAATGGAGATGTTGAATTGGTCCCTTCACTCAACTAAGTGCAATCAAAGCTCTCTTCAGACGGAGGCTTTGAGGTTTTCCTCAACTCATGAGCTGGGCCTCCTTGTTAAAACCAAACAAACCCAAACCAGCTTCAAGAAACATCAGAGGACTGAAATTCGTTCGTATTTAAAACTTGATGAAAAATAGCTGGATGGAGCAGTGAGGAAATTAGAACAGAATCCAGACTTGAATTTACTGGAATCTCGCCCATTTTAGAGGGCTCAAACACAACAACTCTTTGGTAATCTAACATCCTTAAAGCCAAGAAGGTGGGCTCTCCTCAGAGCTGCTGCTGCGGGAGCAGTTGTGGTGCCACGCTGCAGTTAACGCCGGGGAGCCAGGTGTTCGATAATCCCCGACCACAGAGAATATTATAATTGTTAGCACTGTAATGATAGCGAGCGATTTTAACGGGCGGCCTGTATGAACAGGCTCACCTTAAACAGAGGAGCAGGCAGCATTTTCAAACAGCACCTGGCTTCGTCCTCGTTATTTACCTGAACAGATGTTCGCTGTGATACTTCCCGAATCCTGGAGCTGGATATTTGTCAGTGTTAATGGGATTTCCAGGAGCTAGTTTGCTTTAGGAGCTCGTTTTCTCATTCAAATTGTAACCGTCACCATTTTCTGTTTTGTGTTGCCTCTTTCACTCATGATTATCTTCCCCGGTTTTCACTTTTCTCTGGGTCACTGAGTGCGGATCTGTTCTAATTACTGTCATTTTAGCTTTTGTGCCGCACTCCGTCACACCAGGATCCGGGCTGCATGAATAAGTCATACATCTGCTCTGCGTAGTCTCTGCTAACCAGGACGGAGCCCAGCTCATCGCATCTCCTCCCACCGTGTCCCCACCGGCCACTTCTGCCACCAGCTCACCTGAAAGGCAGCCCCGGGGAGGAGCTGCCCCGAAACCCCCGCCTTCCTCTCCCAGGGGTTTTGGCATCGTTTGATTCGTCTCCGTTTAGACGCCGATGCCCTACTTCCACTAAAACCCCCTGGTGTGGATGGTGATCTGCTCGCCCGAGGGTATGAAGTTATACTAATACGGATCACAGGGCAGCAGCCCCTCTACAGGTTTGCTAAATTAACAGTATCGTTGCAAACACTTCATGCCTTATGGAAAGGTTTAAATCAACACGGAAACGCTGCCCAGCTGGGGAGGCCGCTGCCCTCCAAGTCCCACGCTGGTCCAGAGCTACGTGCCTTGCACAGAAGCATAAAAGCTAATTGTCTTTAAACCCTCAGATCCCCTCTGATTGGGAATTCACAGCCCTTTGACCATCAGATCTTGCATTTTGCTCACGCTCGCTATCAGAGGAGGAAGGTGGTGGTTACGGGACATGGTAGAACTGCAGGGTAGCGATTTGCAGGCGATGACTTGGAACGTTTTGTGTGTGCAGTGGCCCTAACAATGACGGTCCCTCTTGCAGGGTGCATCCTTCCGGCTCCCAGAGACGGCACGTGAGAAAGGCAACGATGCACTGCCGCACCACGAGCCGAAGGGGCACAGAGCTCCTCCCAGGGCTCACACACACCAGAGGCTACAAGGAATTGAGATGTGTCACCGTCCCAGGAACAGGGGAAGGGCCCGCAAAGGTGGCTTTTAACCAGACCCAACTCCCGGGGCCAGAAGGGCATGTCATTTGGGAGCGAAGGGATCAGAGCAGATCTCCACGACTGCGTGGAAGATGACACCTATCAGAGGTAGGCTGGTCAAATATTTGGTAAGCAAAACTAAGGATGGGCATATGCATAATGTGATGGTCTCATTACCACTAAATTCCTTTAACGTGTTATTTTGCCAAAATAAATAGCATTTCCATTAACAGAAGCTTCACGGGGCCAGCACACGCAGTCGCTGCTCCCAGAAGTGGTACACAGCTCTGCACTGAGGGGGACCTGCCGTGGCTGTCACTGCTGTGCCCAGCATCCCGGGCTGGCAGGTGGGACAGCCACCATCCAGCCTGCGGCACCCGGCAGCAGCACCCCTCTGACCACAGCAGGCATCCCCAGGAGAGCCCAGTGAGGGATACAGGATGGTAAGCTGTGTCAGGAGCCTTAAAATAAAGTAAAAGAAAAAAACATTTTTATATATATAAAAATATATATAATATATTTATTTTTATAGATATATATTGATATATATCGATACATATTAATCTATCTACCTATCTATATATTGATATAGATAGATAGGTAGATAGATAAAATTGCCAACAAGACTTACTAACAACACAACTATTTTTTTCTCTCTCCTTTCCGGGAAGTGACTTTGCTTTCGCCTCTCCTGACATATCTCAGGACGGCTGTCGGGATGCAGAGCAACGCTTGGAGCCGCTCATTCAAGCTGGCTCCGAGCGGCTTCTTGCAAACACTCGAAGGAACAAGTGTTCGTTTATTCAGCTGCACACACAATCACACGAAAACCAATAAATACCCACACCGAACCGCTTGCAAACATCCAACAGGTTGGAATTCAGTCACACAAAACTACAGCTTAAACAATACCTCCAGGCAAACGCGTTCAGTAAAATATAACGGCATCAACACCCAATTTGTGAGTGGAGCGAAGAATCACGGTCGCACAGGAACCTCATTCACAACTGCAAACTTGGCCCGCTGTTCTCCTGGCACACGAACCGACTGTAATTCAGCACGTGGCCTTCAGCTGACATCTGCTACTGGTCTGATGCACAAGGACTTTCTGTCTTGCATCACGCGAGAACGGTGGTTGAAAACCTTCAAGAATCAGCTATTTTCAGAGAGGCCTCGTAATTCAAGAGAATCTTATCTAAAGGACTTTGTCTTTATATCCTTATCAGAAACGTTTTCCCATTTACCTGATAACACATAGATACATTTCTTTGTAAGGAGATGCCCGTGATGGCGTCTCTTCAGGGGAGAGCAAACTCAGTCAGCAGGACGAGCTGCCCCGGGGGTGCACACCGGACACTCAACGTACGGCGCAGGCTGTCTGTGGTATGGGATATCCCTTTGGCCAGCTTCTCCTGTCTACGCTCCCTCTCAGCTTCTACGGGCAGCTGAAAAAGTCCTTGACTTAATATAAGCATTACTTAGCAACATATATGCGTTACCAACATTGTTCTCACACTAAATCCAAACCACAGCAGCTCCTAGGAAAATTAACTCTATCCCAGCTGAAAGCAGGACACCAGGAGGGCAGGATGGAGATGTCCCCGTCCCCATGCTGTACCCTCACAGTGGCAGCGGGCTCCCTGCCCCTGCTCCAGCAAGGCACGTGGGTGGAAACAGAGGTGGAGCAGGAGCACGGTACAAGCAGCACTGACAACACACCAGCGAGCACTTCTCTCTGACTTCAACCCCAACCACAAGTGATGACGAACACGAAGCATATCCTCATCAGAATAAGGCCAGTGAAAAAACTACAACCAAGCGTTAGAAGTATTAAACTCAGAGTCATTACTCCATCGGTTCCTGGCAATACTGGAGTCAAAGGTTTAGACAGGACTTACGCGTTTTTAATCCATGTTTCATTATACTGGTAGTTTGGTGCTGCCACTTAAAGACTGCGCAAGCCTGCAGAGAACAAAGTCGTCTTCTCAGGATGACCCCAGCTAGAATATCACTTTCCTGAATCAGCAAAAGCTGCCAAACCCGTTTCTCAACAAGATCTATGCTTGCCACAAGGTAAAACCCTTCCATTGAAAAGTATCACCTTGTTATCCTCATCTAATAGCAGGATATTGGAGACACCAGGTATCTCCCATTGTCCAACTACAGCAGATCCTGAATTTCTTCCTCTCTGCTCTAGGATTTAGTCTCGACACCCATATGCCAACTTAGTCAAGCAGGCACGTTGTTCTAGCTTCAAGTAATCCTGCGCTGTAGCATTAGCTGCAGCTGATCAGGCCAGTTAGTTCAACACCTTTCCTTTGGAGATAGCCATGGTGCTGTGACGCTTCAAAAAAAGCTCAAAACACCCCCCAGCAGAAGCCGAGACATCTGGGTAATGACACAAATTCAAAACGTATAGCGCCTGGAACGGCAAACAGCCGAAACAACACTGGGGGGTCGGCTCTTACAGTCTTGCTGGGTGTTACCGGTCCCCAGGCAGCACAGCACACGAGCAACGGGGAACTGGAACAGCCAGTCCAAAGGTACATAGAAATAAGGAAAAGAAAAGTACGACACTGAAGTGTTCATTGTAATGGCCAAAAATAAAACCCAAACCTGTGCATCAGTTATTGGTTTGTCCCTTTGAGTTGCGCATAGGTACGTCTCTCTTCCGTATTAAGAGTAATTCAATGTTTATTTAACTCTTAGCAGATATTTAACTCTTAGTAGAAGACTTAATAGCACCTTATGCCTGTGCTGGAGGTGCTGGACTCCCGCAGGCACTTGGAAATCCCAACCCGGCTGATGCGGCGTGACAACCTGCAGTCCTCATCCCGCAGCTCATGTTATAGCCAGCAGTCAATGCCACGGCCGAACCCGCCGCGTGTTACGCACGCGCTGCTGCAGAAAGGCTTTTAGAGTCATTTAATCTCCTCGCTGGAGGTCACATTCAGACCTGGCACGTGCACGTGGATGCAGAGCACAGCCGCAAACGGCAAGGGCTGGGAACGGCAGGAGTAACAAACTGGCCAGAAAAATTTCTGTCTTCTTTCAGGCAGGGAAAATAGAAAAAGAAAAAATAGAAAAGAAAAAAAAAAACACACACAACAGAAACGGTTCATCAGATAGTCATAGCTAGCTTGAAACAAAAACCACAGCCACTCAAGGCTTGTGCGCAGTGGAGTTTCTGGGGCACTCACCTCCTGTTTTTGTTTCAATTAAGACAAAAGCAGGGGTTTTTTTTCAGTTTCTGTATTAAAAAAAAAAATATTACTGAAGGCCAGCCTAAAGCCCCCAGCCTGCTCTGGGTGGGCAGCCTCCAGCACACGGCTCACCTGAGCAGGCGCAGCCACCCAGTCAGCTCTACTGGTCTCACTGGAGACCACCCCGATGTGTGCAATCCAGTGGTTCCCTTCCACAGCTCTCCCTAAAACGCATTCAGTCCTGCATTCATGGCAGCAAGGTTTCTTCTTCCCTGCCCGAGCAGAGCCTCCACACCTGTATTGGTCTTATCTGATATTCTCCCGTTCATTCCTGATTTCGCCACGGTCACATGGATGTTGCCCAATAACCCACCAAGCAGCTGGTCCAGAGGCATGAGGGTTTCTTCTTCTTTGGGAAGGGGTAAGGAGCATCCAACTCATTTACATGAAGGTTTCTTCTTCTTTGGGAGGGCGTAAGGAGCATCCAACATATTTCTTTGCAGTAAGACAAAGAGAAATGCGATAAAGCAAGGTCCTGGCTTCCCAACCTGCCACCTACAATGTCAGGGGAGAAGCTCTCTTGCCGGCAGGTTACAGGTTGGTACTAAATACTCAGCATCTCTGTCGAATACAAAAATCACCTTACACACTATGCTCAATCTTTAGTTAACCTGGTGAAGGCTCAGCTTGCCGGGTCCCAGGGCAGAAAAGCCAACCAGGCAGGAAGAAAAGGCAGGAGAGGGATGGGCAAAAGCACAAAAGCAGCAGTGCAGTGGGTTCAAAATGAAATTAAAGGCAGCTTGTTGTCCCAGCCCCCCAAGTCTCCCTTTGGCCTCTTTCCTCCCCGGTGCTGCCCGCTCCTCTTGCCCATTTATCTCACCCCTGCTGCACGCTGGGCTCCGAGAGCCTTGTCCTGCAGTGCTGCCATCAGCTCTCAGAGAGCCTTGTCCTACAGGGCTGCAAACCAGCTGCTCCCCCAGCACAGCTGTCAAAGAGGTGATGTCCTGACACCCCACACATCTGCTGGCCCTTTACCCTCAGAGGCAGGCTGCCGGGCCAGGCTGGGGGCTCAGCCCGTGGCCACTGCATCAGGGATCACGCTGGGGTCTCATCCTGGGCTGGAAGGATCCAGGCAGTCCAGAGATCAGCTCTGCTCCTTGAGGAGTTCAGAGGTTTTTATGATGCTTTTTCAGTTTTTCGTACAGTTTGAGGACATCAGCAATGAGAACACGAGCAGGAACGTGCTGCATTTTGGGGCATTTGAAGACCAGCAGCGTTGGGGGTATGGTATGGTTGCGTTCCCTCTGCTGCTGGGACATCCAGACGGCCAACACACATCCCAGGACACCTCCCTGCCCACTCCATCTTCTGCCCTGCTCCTCTGCCCACGCCCAAACAGACCCGACACCATCCAGCTCCAGCTTCCAGCAAAGGCAGGGATTCACCAGAGTTATCCCAAACTGCACCAAACCCCAGTTGTATTCACATTCTAGAAATTCCCCAGATTCTCTATCGTGACCTTGGTTGATTTTAAAAAAAAAAATTAAAAAAAAAAAAAAATCAAAGTACGGCCCTTTTTGTACCTCCCACCTGCAAAATAACAAGAGATAGGGACAGACAAGAGAACGAAGCCTTCCTTCCTCCTCCCCGTCAATATTTTATCACAGCAAACACCTGCCATGCAAACAGCCCTGGGAGAAACAGGAGGTTCGTGGAACTGCCTCACACACGCACACCCCCCACAGGAAACAAAACAACCTGTACGAAGAGAAGCACAGCCCACAGAGCAAATGTTTGCGCGCTCCGGAGACGAGAGAAATTCTGCTTTTGCTTACGAGGGGGTGCGACTGCTCTGTCCCCACCGATTTCAGTGGCAGCTTCTGCAAAGGGCCTCGCGAGCGGTGCAAGGTCTCCTCCAAATAAGCTCAGCTTTGGGGGTTTAAATCGTAGTCAAAAGCAGAAAAGTCACTGCCTGCACTGAGTCACCAGCTCGCAGGTTCAGAACCTCCCCATGAAAGCACCGAGATGGCACGCGGGGACAAGGGACATCAAAGAACATGGGGAATCCTTCATGGTTTCCTCTGAAGGATTCAGATTCAGCTTACAAGAGCCAATCGGTCCCCCCTGCCCAGCTACGAAGTATTCATCACCTTTTGCTTCCTTCTGGTGGTTTTTGTTGGTTTTTTTTTTTTTTCCCCAACCTTCGGAGAACAGCACCAAGACACACGCAAAAAAAATAATAAATCTATACATACATATAACTACCAACTTTTACAGTCATGAGCTGTGCAGGCAACATCCCGATTCCTGCACCACATCCGTGAGACAAGCGCTCCGGGACGCCAGCGCTCCCAGGGTGAGGGTGACACCTCTGGGGAAGTCCCCAGTTGTTTGTTACAGAGCACGCAGGGATCGGCGAGATGGGAGGTCATTATTTCTACTGGAGACGTGATTTCAGGCTGTGAGACAATTTTAGGCTGCACGAGCCTGAAATAACTCCCTAGGCCAAGTTTATAACTTGTAACAGTCAGACCTATCATCCCCACTGATTTTATTGAAGACCCACGTGAGCCCCTGACTTACGCTCTGGAGCTGTCAGCCTGGGAACCGAAAGCATCAGTGTCAGGGGGGCAAGGCCCCCTTCTCACAGCATAGGTTTTGTCTCAGTGTGGTTTTTAAGTCATTAAAGGCCCTGGTGGGACGGCTCTTCTCCACGGCTGCATCCCCTCAGCTGGCTGGTGGAGCAGTGCTGGGTCATCCCCAGAAATGAGACCCCACCACAACATCCAAAGCTGGTGGCGGGCAGGAGAGGAGGATCATCCCCTCCTGAGCATGTCGCTGTACGTGCCCCCGGGATGCTCCACCGCCTGCATTTCCAACCACGGAGGACACGATGTGACGCGCATCCCCACATCTTATCCTGGGTGGGATGCTGCACAGCCCCTCGTTTATCAACCTAACACTGACAAAAACCATCACTAACCCACGTCCCTCAGCACCACGTCTACCCATCTTTTAAATACCTCCAGGGATGGCAACTCCACCACTTCCCTGGGCAGCCTGTTCCAATGCTCCACAACCCTTCCAGTGTAAAAACCCTTTCAGTGTAGAAATTTTTCCTAATATCCAATCTAAACCTCCCCTGGCGCAACTTAAGGACATTTTCTTTTCCACATTTCCTTTCTGACTTGCTTCACAGAGCCGTGGCAGACTGCACTACCACGGATCAGACCGGCCACCTTGAGTTGGGCAAAGCAAGAGAGGGAGGTTTGAGGTGTGCTTGGGTTCAAGCAAGAGGGGCAAGGCTTTAGTGGTCCAGCTCATGGGTTGCCCATTCCTAGCATGGCTGGAGACCTCTTAGATTTGGGGTCCAAGAAAACCTTCTAGGGCTAGAAAAATCTCTAGCAAACATGGAAGGGTCTTCTTAGGTCCACCATGGAGATAAGAAAAAGTCCTCCTGATTTATGTTATTTTATCTTCTCTATAAAAGTAATGCCAAACATGAAGTTGTGGTCATCGACTGCATTAAGTCCATCTGCAGTGGGAATTGCAGACCGAATCTGTCACCGAATATGTGATGGCCACCCTCCCCTCACGGCTTGTAAGGACAGACCCTTCGCCACGAGACCGTCTCTCCCCAGGCCGTGTAGGGAGGGGGCAAGTCTAAACTACACTCTACAGGAAATATTGAGAAATCCAGTCCCTTTGGTAAAGTGATCCTTCCTAAGCACGAAAACCACAGGCCCATGATTGATGGAGCGGCTGCGCTTTCAAACCGTGAGCTCAAGCAGGCAATCCCAAAAGCCAGAAACAGAGCCCATAAATGAGCACGTACAACTGTCGGCAGAGACAAGGGTTAACAGTCTTATCTAGGGTCACCAGAAGAAATTCCAAGTAAAACCCACAGCACGCAGATTTCCTGCTTTCTAACCCAATGCCCTATTTATACCTCTCTTTCTTCACAATGCCAGTGACAGCTTTTTCCTCACTTACAGGCACGTTTCCTGCTTTTTGAGTTGTGACTTTCATTTGTAGCTCATTTCCATAACCTCAGAAATGTAGTTTCAATGGAAGTGTTAAATGTACTGATAAATTCTTCGTGAATCTTAAAGTTATTGGCAGAGAGAATGGGGGCAATTTACCCTGTATCAGCCAATTGAAAATTATATATTTCAAAATCCTGTAACGGAACGCAGCAAGGTTTATCTCTGACTGATAAAGTAACGCCTTGCTGCTGGGGAGAAAAATAACAGAGCCTATTTCCAAAATACGAAGTCCTCGATGCGATGGCAAATAGGCTCATCTGTGCACGGTGACCTTCACAGTCTTTGGTCTTTATCGCGGAGGGCGGGGATAACTCTGCCATCGCGTGCGGGTGCAGCACCCAAACAGCCCTCAGTGTGAACTTCTCCATCCCTCCATCCCGTCGGGCCGCGCTTTGATTAAAGCGTTTTTCTGATTGCCTCTCAAACGCTAACCAGGGGCACCGCATGGTCCCGCTGTACGCCACTCCTCCGGTTCTTCTGGTTAAAAAAGCAAGAGAGAGAAAGAGAAAAAAAGAAAAAAAAAAAGAAAGAGAAAAGACGGTCTCATCCGATCCTTCTCTTTGCCAGAGCACCAGCATCTTCAAAAACACTGGCTGAACGAGTTGCACTAAATAATTAGGACACATGGGGGACTAAAAGTAAAGAAAGACCAAAGCACAGATTTGCTGCAACATTTCCACTTCACTGGAGTTAGAAACAAGCCACAAGTTGCCCGTTCTGGAACCAGACGGGGCTGTAACTGAACGAAATGGTATGGTCAGGTCGGGAGGCAAGCGGGGAAGAAGAAAACCCACCAAAATCATCACGACTTATGTTGGAATCTGAAGGTGAGATACGGAAAGAGAGAAGAGAGGGACGGGAACCACCTCGCAGGAGCGCAGGGGATGCTGCCTGGGCGAGGCAGGACCGCGGGGTGACGGGGGCCCAACCTGAGCTACAGATGAAGTTAAGGAAAGTTAAGGAATTTTTAGATTCGTTGGCAGGAAAAGCATGCAGCTAGGAAACCCCATCAGAATACAGCCCCGGAGGGGATGCAGGGAGGGAGAAAGCAGGGACTGAGGCATTGGAAATGAGATGAAGGGCCGGGAGCATCCTTTAGCAGCTGCTCGCCGCAGCCCGCGCCAGGCTGAGGGAGCCGAGAGGACTCTGCCATCTCCTCCCCCATCACTGGTTGGAGCGGACTCCACCATCCCGGACTCCACCTCATTCAGAATTACTCACGGACAGCAAAGCCCCGACAACAAAAGCCACAAGAACGAGGTACGGCGGGGTGACACGTCCTCCCAACGGGACAAGTCCGGAGCAAGGGGTGTCCTCCCCCGTCTTCGAAAGCTTTCGGACGTTATAAGCCCACAGACATTCATCACAGCCATGCGTCACCAAGACCGAAACAGCATTATTTCAAAAATTAAGTTGAAAATGTTAACGTGAACCAGAGGAGCAAGGACTGGACGATAAAGCAGCCGTCCGACCCCAGCAGAGCTGCCTCCAGCTCCCGCTCTCCTACAGAAACACACGGAGCTCGGTGCCCCATATAAAATATTTGTGCATCCTACATAATTTAGAATCCTATTAAATAACTCGACTCTCCCTATTTTTCATAGCCGCAAATTCCATGAATTTTGCATTGAATAAAAATTTAGCAATCATTGCAGTTGCTAATTTCTGTGCTGCGCTCAGAGCAGCCTTTCACTTCCCCATAATGATTTTAAAACATTATCCTGCTGTTTCCTTTTTTTCTCCGCCTGGCATTGAAGAGCTCTGCAAACTATTTGAATAGCGCTGCTCTGAAAAAAAAAGGAAAAAAAAAAAAAGAAAACTCTGTAAGGGAGAAAAAATTAAATTCAATCATCACTCTACCCTCTGTGAACTGCAAAAGTCTTGGGAACATGAAAAGGTGCTTTCTAAAGGATGTTAAGCATTCAAAAGATTAGACTGCAATGTGCAATTAAATGTGTTCCACAAACCTTTGTCAGAGTACCCGAAACCTTACTTCGGCGTGAACTTAAAATCCTCCCACTGGGAGCTTGTTCAAGTGGTTTACTTTAAACCTGTACTTCAGATATTCCATACCTTTCACTTTTATAATTCCTCAACATATGCTAACACTGGCAGAGTTAATAGTAACTGACTAATTTTAAACCCTGTGATTACTGGAGCTGATTTATATAGTAGCTTCACTTCACAATACTGCGAATCATGCACGCGGTAATTGCCAAGTTCAATTTTAGCTCTGTCATACTGAAGCATTAGTTTTTATGCCTCAGCTGTTGCCTCCTCCATGCTATAGAGGTAAGTTGATAATGCAGTAGGTTTTGCTGTTAAATATCATAATATTATGATACCCCGTGTCAGATTCTTGCGAGCTTTGTGAGCTATGCATCATCTATTAACTAAATACTTTATTAAAGGAACAGTTTGAAAAGGTTTCTGTTCTAATTTAGCTCAGAACACTGAATACTGGAAGGGGGAAAAAAAAATAATAAATAATGTAATGATTTAATTCACCACCAAAAGTGACTTGGTGGAGAGAAGCGCTCGCCGTCATCAAGGCTCTATGGTGGGAGCTGCCAAGGGATCCAACTAACGCGGGTAAACAAATATGCTCCAGGCGAAGCCCCTCACCCTGGCCTCGGACCGAAGCCTCCTGACGCCCATAGAAGCAGTGCCAGGAGGTCTTTTGCCCCCATGATGGGGAGTTTTGGGGCTGCGGGGCCCCGGCCATGTCCAACAGCCAGTTGCTTCTTGACCAAATCCCAGACATCTTAGGGCAACCGTCCCTCCCGTCCCCGCGGCTGGCGGGGCTCACGGAGCAAAGGTGGGACAAGCAAAGAGAAGAGGGTGGAGGAGACCAGAGAAATCAGATACTCCTCACTCCCAAGAGACGGGGCTCCGCAGCCCAGGGACGAGCTGCACTTGCAAGAGAAATGAGGCAACGCTGCCAAACTGCTGCTGCCTCTCGGCCCAATCAATATCGGGCATTAGCAATAACCTCTTAAGAGCACTTAAATTCACCCATCTCTTGGGCTTCAGGTTTTAAGGTTTTCTTTTTTTTTTTTTTTTTAAATAAATCTTCTCATATCAAATTTAACAAATGTGGGCAAACTGGAACTGGCTTCTTTTCCCGTTCGCACGTGCCACTGATGCCCAAGATCAATGAAAACGGCAATGCGAGCTGAAGTCCTAAAGCATCGGAGAAAGCTTCATGCCATGGAGGGATGCCCAAGGCACAGCCCCGGCCACGGAGACCAGGCACCCGCCCTGTGCTGGGGAGGAATTAATTCCCCAGCAGGTGCAGATGGGGCAGAGGAGTGGGGTCTCTGCCGTGGGCCAGGGCTGATCTTTGCGACCCCTTGCATGAAACCAGCACAATGCAACAAAAGTCTGTCTTCCTTAGTGCTTACATCTGCAGGACAGCCTGCATTCATTTTAACCCCTTCTTCTCCTCCACAGCCCCCTCATCCCCAGGCAGATGCAGAGACCCCAACCCAAGCCAACACATACGTGCCAGCCCCTGATGGGGACCCCCTCCTGATGCCACCACTTGACCATTCACCAGGTGGGGGAAATCGCCTCTATCAGCACTATCGTTCCCCCCTAAACCACAGCTTTTACGTACGCAGGACGGACATGCAATTCCTGATATTCACCAACAATATGGATCTTGCTCCATCTCTGAAGTTTGGGCATTAGGAACTTCACAAAACCCACGCGGGCAGTGGTTACCAGCTCAATGGCCACCTTTCCTATCAACCTTCTCACCGTTGTAGTGAGGAGAGGAGCACAGAAGAGGATGAGCTTCTCTTTTACCATTTTTTTCCCCCCTCAGTTTTCCAAAAGGAAAAGAAACAAGATGACATGCTAAACAGGGAGCGTCCTGCAAGCCCGGAGAGCTGCAGCGACACCCCGGCGTGGCTCAGAGCAGCGCCCGGGGCTCCTGTACCACAGCGGCCACGAGCTCTCTGCAGCGTTCCCTACGAGAAGGTGGGAGATTTCACACAGAGAGAAAGAAGAAGGAAGAATGTGAAAGTTTTTGCCAACTGTGTGGTTACTGGGAGGAAGGAATAGAATTCCTGAATTTTTCAGCTTTGATGAGTTTGGTAAAACCATAAACCACGTGCCGCACGCTTCAGGAGAATACATCACAAATTAATTGACCACAGTGCCCAGGGAATTCAGAGGTGGAATAGATTCTTTGATATCTGAAGTCCCATCTTTCCAACTCACCAGGGATGTTAGAATCGTAGAATCACAGAATTGCCTAGGTTGGCCTGATGTTTGACCAGTCCTGTTTGTTTTAGAGCCTTTTCTGCAGTCAGCGCTGCTGAAACCCAGCAGCCCAATTTCAGCCCGACACGAACCGCTGGTGGCTGCATCAGCCCCTGCATAACATCCCTGTAGGATGCTGACAGCATCTACATCTCCAGAGGTCTTCTGGAGCTAAAGATGAGCTTAAACCACACTTTCTCTCTTGCATCACCCCTGTACTTCCTTACGATCATCCCATGATTTCCCAGAGCGCAAACTCCCCATCAAAGTGGAGGAGGAAGCCACAGCCCAGCAGCAATGTCACCAAGCACAGGACTTGCAAGAACAACGATTTCCCCAGCAGCAGACCAGGAGGGACCAGTCTCGTGTTGGACACCGGCCCCTCTCAGCAGGCAGAGCACAGGACCATGGTCTCAAGTACCACGGACCAGACGTGCTGATGATGCAGAACTTGCAGCACTGAGATTCTTCTAAAAAGTAATCTTAGAAAGAAATTCTCTGGTAGCAGTATCAATTATCTCTCCCTTATCTACACACTATTTGTCCATCTTTGCTATTTTTCTAGGACCATCTTTTACCAGGTGTTTTCTCAGTGCCCAGTAGAACTGGGCCAGCTGGGGCCTCCACACTCTGCTGGACCACACGTAGTTGCAACAATACCCAACCCCAATTTTTGCGATCTCCTAAGTTTAAACAGAGCCTTGTACCCACATTAGCCACAAAGGAAGCCAGCAGAGCTCATCCGTCCCCTCTGCTCATGCAGAGCTGAGGCTCTCCACTGCCACCACTACGCACTTGCCTGCAAAGCCTTTGGGGAGGGTTGCATCCTACAGGCACATCCCTGCCACACACCCAAGGGCTGGAGCTGGCACAGCACCTTCACCACCCGTAGTTTCGTGGCTTCACACCAGCTATGAGCTCCGGTTCACTTGGGGACAGAGAAGGGGCACTGCCACAGCCAAGAGTGGAAACCTGCAGAGCAGGAGCTCCAAGCCCAAACCTGCACATCGCACGCAACCCCGCTGAGAAGACATCTCCCTCCACAGTCGGGATCTAATCCCTCCAGCAGGATACCCCAGTCATCCCCCCCGTGCTTTGCAATTCGGCGGTAATGAACTAACTGCAACCTTAAGCTTAAAATAAAAACGCCGACACCTTTGCACCAACAGATCTTGATTTCTCTTTCAAATGCACTTAGCTGCTTTTAAAGTGTCCCTGACTGCGTTGCAAACAAAACAAAACCAAAAAAAAAAAAAACCCACCCGTCCTCCTCGTTATTTGTGAAAGGAAAAGAGACAAGCAGGTGGCCTTGACTGCAGGAGTCTCTCACCACACTGTTATGGGACTAAACTGAACGGTGACACAGGTCTGAAAAACTCTTTGCAACGGGCAGGTAGACAGCAGAGCTACCAGATGTTGTTCTCCTAATATTTGCTGTGTTACCTCATTGGATATTACTCGAAAACCAACCTGTGCCAAGTTTTCCAAGGCCTCAGCTCCTTTTCTGTGGGGGGATCGGCAGTTCTGGGGGGCTGGCTCCTCTGGGATGTGGCTGGGACCGGGGTTCCCAGCTGTGCCGGCAGAGGGGCTGCGGTGACAGCAAGCCCAGGAGCCATTCATGCGATTACCGACGCACATCCTCAGCACCCAGCACGTTCCTACCGCATCCCAGCACGAGCTGTCAGGCTTGGGGAGAGGCATAAAAAAAAAGAAAAACGAGAAAACCCCCCCAAACTGCGAGTATAAGTTGGCGTTCAGAGGAGAAAACAAAAGATGCTTCACCAAAGTCTGACGTGGGCTGTGCACTTCGCCGAGAGCTGAGCTGAAGCCCCTGGGAGTTATTTAAAATGTTCTTTTGTTCACAGCCAGTTCTTCCCGAAGAGAGGAGAACTTTGGTCCAGTTTGGCTTATGTTTCACTTATACTTTTTTTTTTCTGCAGGAAGTTTTTGTCTTACTATTTCAAACCTCTTACACATGCAAGCGTGCATGTTTATTGCTGCAGCTGCTTGCTATCAAATACGTGCAGTTTGTTCAAAATGTGTGTGAGTATATAGTGCACAGCGTGGCTGCCCCATCCCTGGAGGGGTTCAAGGCCAGGTTGGACGGGGCTTGGAGCAACCTGGTCTGGCGGGAGGTGTCCCTGCCCAGGGCAGGGGGTGGCACTGGATGGTCTGAAGGTCCCTTCCAACCCAAACCATTCTACGATGCTATGATTTTGGGATGATATTCCTGATACATTTTCTGATGGTCTACAGTAATTTCCTGCTGTAATTTCTCCTCTCAGACCTTCTGTACGCATTCGAAAATCAGAAACACTTTGTGATTTAAAGACACGAATGCTACTTTTGATATTTAGTGCCCGCCCTGCGTGTCGTCTTTCTCATTCCTCATGTGCTGACATACGGGGAGGCTACGTTTAAAACACTGAAAACTTTCTTGCCTCCCTCCACCTCTGGTTAGCACTGCTGTCCTCCCCCACGCTGCCCAGTGCCTTCCAGTTTCAGATGCAAGTGCTTTAACCATTTTGCTGGGGGGAGATGCCGCTTCACCGAGGTGAGCGAAGGGAGGAGGGAAGAGAAGGAGAAGGAAGAATTACATCAGGAACCGGCCCCCGGGGACCCGTCTGCGATGCACATCCCCACATCAAGCTGTCAGCTCCCAGCATCCAGCCCCACCAGGGTTTATTTGCTCCAGAGAGAGAATTCATTTTGCTCTCAACTAATGCAACCCCAAAGTGCTTTAAAACAACATTCCTCTAATAGCGACGTTACGAGAGCCATTATTTTCCTGTTTGGAGTTAAACTAAGCAAATACAAAGGTAACTTTATCTTAAACAAACCACCATCATCACAAAAAATGGATACCAAGTATTCTCCTCCACCACATGGCGAATTTAACTTTATTTTTCGCTCTTCTTGAAGGAGACACGCTCATTGGCAAACACCGGCTTGCGCAGCAACACGGTGAAGAAACTGGAAAACACTTCCCTCAAAATCCTCTTGCTTAAGGACAGTTAAGAAAGCTCTGTTTAATAATATATTTTATTTCAAGCTCTTCTCCCCATTCATTCTAGAAAAGTGCATGTTTCAATGACTGACTCAAAAAAAGAGTAATTTCTAAATTATTCTCAAGTATTACGTTCTTCAAAGTATTCCTAGCTGTCTGTGACTTACCATTGCGCTTCATTTTTCCCACCCATCCCACCAGCACCTGTAATGGTCGCAGGGGTCTGTGTTTGCTGCTCTAGCTGGATAGACCCCAAGCATCTCCGATGAAGCGACCAGATTTGCTCCACAGGCACCGAGCCTGATCCTTCTATCCTCCATGCCCCGATAGCATGTGTTCAGCCCATCTCCGACTTCGGCCCTGTTTTACAGAGCCTGGCACTTCGGATGCCACTCAGGATAAGCGCGCGTGGCCTGCGCCAGCTCTCCTTTGCGAGATACATGAGTCCTCAAATTCCAGAGAGCCAAGAGCTCCGTAGTGGCAGCCAGCGCCCTCTGGATTCCCCAAGCTGCTGCACCCCACGGGCTTTGAAGCGCCTTGGCACATCGGACACACGCCAGCTGGCTCCTGCTCCTCCAGAGTCACCACCAACCTATTGGGCGATCACCGGGAATTTGTACCTTGGGTCCACCACGCTCTGCATTCCCCGGGCAGGCTGCGCACGAGCACGTTCCATCTCTCTGGCCAAAAAAGGTCTACGTGCGACTTCACCTGCATCCAGGGGATTTTGAAATGTCAGCTTCGCTAAGCAGCGTGAAGATACCTGCTGCCCACAGGCTCGCCTTCTCTGAAGCATCCCAAAGCTGCCGCTCTTACTGCTCTGGTGGTTATTTCTTTGCAGGGAAACCGGGAGGCGAGGTGGGCACACATTTGCAGGTGGTATGAAATCCTGAGGTGATCTCTTGCGTGAGCAGTCCCAGGGCTCCGAACAGGGCTGCGGATGTGAGCTCTTCTCCAAAAGACAAGAATGCCGAAGTCACTTTGCACAAAGCTTTTCCCTCTCTCTGCCCCGTCATCTCCCATGGATGCCGTGGGCAGTGCCAATCTCCAGCAGCAAATACCCTGCTGCGCACTGCCCTAGTTTATAAAGCTCTGCCGGGGTGGTGGCTCCACCACTGCATCCCCTGTGCTCCCAGAAGGTCTTTTTGGTCCTCAAGAAGTTAATTTGACTATGCGCAACACAGAGAAGTAATAGTGACGACTATTATCCTTTCTCCCACCACCAGGACGGTTGCTTGGTGCTGTTGCTGAGCCTTGTACTGAACACATCCTTGGAATTGTTGCAGAGCTGTGGTCTCTCCCGCAGACCCGACAGGATGCCCAGCACAGGGCATTACATATTGCTGGTGCGAGTCACAGCACCGGTCCTCAGCCTAAATGGCAACCCTGCAGGTCTCAATGCTCCTCTGAAGACAACATTTTGGTGCTGGGACACCTTATAGGAGCATGCTCTGGAGTCCCACCATCCCTGTGCTTGTGCCGTAGGATGCATGCGGATATACCAGATGGTCCAACAGCTGCTGGAGGCTGCCAAGAACATCCTCTGTAACCTCCAGTCCCACTGCAATGCCACCACAGAAGAAAAATGGTGTCCAGGACACCAACACAGCTTTGGCTGGATCTAGCCCCTGGCCCCCAGTGCATAGCTACACCCAATTCCACTTCGCCCCTAGTTTGAGAGACGACATTTTTTAGCTGAAACTCAAGTGACACGTGAACAACCGCGGGTTGGTTGTTGCAGAGCATCTCACAGCCGTACTGCAGGGGCATCAGGCCAGCTTCCCCCAGCCAAGGAGCCAGCCTGGGCACCCTTTAATTCTGTGACAGTGTGGATTAATTGGACACTGGCACAGGAATAAACGGACAGCTATCTTAAGCATTCATCAACCTTATAAAGGTTAATTCATTAGCCTTTCTGCTCCAGAAACAAGTTCTGCCTTCATTTACACCTCCGCAGTTTCACCGGCTCAGAGGAGGTTTCAGAGAGGTAACCTCGGCAAATTTTATCAATGAATTCAAATCTTGAGCTAAATCAGGAGGAGGAACGGATTTACCCTAATCCCCTCCAAACATTCATCAGCATCACCTGCCAGCTTAACAGGATTTAATCTCTTTTTAATCTCTAAAAAACAGTTGAGTATATGGGGAAGTGGTTGAGCACCCAGCAATGGTGGAAATATCATCTCTCTTTTTAAAAAAGATAATAGTTCTGACTGCCAAATCACATTACAGCAGCACTTGGAAATTCATTAAGATCTTTGCTACTTTCCAGGTAAACAACCGGTTGCCACCGAGAGAGCGTGCACGCTTCAGAGGCCTGCCCACGCTATGTGGCCCAGGAGAAGAGCTGCCCATCCAGCAGCCCCTGCAGGAACACGGCAGCTCCATGAAGATGCTCCAGGAGCACGGGGACCGCAGAGGCAGGGTTTGCCCTGGACCGTGGGCAGGGATGGGGCAGCAAGCCGCGTTGTGGTGTTCTAGCAGGGAACCCCACAGTAGCACCCACCAACGCCGCTGCAAACCCAACAGCGGAAACCCAGACCCTGGCACCAAAAAACTTTGCTGTGCAGGTACCGCGCTCTACAATCAGCTTAAATCCCAGCCCTGAGTGATTCCGGGGTGTTTTCATGCCTCCCACTAACACTACCGGCGACAAGGGGGACATCGGCTCAGAGGGCTGCGGATGTCGTGACCCGGTGGCATCCCACCCCCGGTGGCTGCTGAGCCAAGGGGACCCCCCGGCACAACGGCAGGGGAGTCAGCGCGGGGGCGAATCCCATCCAGCACCTTTCGGAGCAGCCAGATTAGAGCGTTAGCGTGTGATTCGAGGTTTACATAACACCACCAAACAATTTTGGCAGAAACAATTGGTATTAGCAAGGAAAACGAAGCATCAGGAACAGCCGGCAGAGCAGAGAGACACCTCTCGCAGCAGCCCCCGGGGCTAAGAAGAAAATAAATAACAAATGCAACAGAAGTAACACTTGGACAACAGGGCGGAAGAGGGGAAACGAAACCTGAATCGCGGCTGAGATGAGCAGGGAATGAAGCTTTCCTTTTTCAGCTCCTTCCCGTCCCCATCGGACTGAGCTTCCTGCTTTATTAAGGCTCTCCCGTCAACCCCGCGCCAGGCAAACACAGCCAAGGGAAAGCGGACTCCAAGGGCTCCAAGCCGAGAGGTCTGAGCAGCTCCTGCCGAGCCGCCTCCGGCCCCGGGATGCGAATTGCGGAGCTCGGCGATGCCCAGGCAAGGACCCAAAGCACCACCTCCTGGGCTGACCAGCCCCACAGAGCAGCGACCAGGATCACCCTGGGAAATGGTCCATCACACAAACTTCCCATAATTTTTAAGTCAATTCAGCCTGGGTGTTGCTGGGTTAGCAGTACTGGAGGTTTCATTTATCCCCAAGTACAGCAGAAACCCCAAAGAAGGCAGGATGTCCCTCCCCCTCGGGCTCCCTAGTGGCTCCAGTGCTGGCTAAAGGGATGAGGCCACCAGTTTCAGGTGGCCCAGCTATCCCCAATCCTGCTGTACGTGCCACACTGCCACCAGGATCAGCCACAAGGCACATACCAAGGCTCAGAGAGCAGGACGGCAACAACCAGCTCTATTTCACAGCATCGGAGGACGCCTGGTCCCTCACCACTCTGGCCTGGTGACCCAGTGATGGGAAGAGCCACAGCAGTTCTTCAGAAACCTCTGGGTCCCGCAGCCTTCCTGCTATAACCGCGCTAAACAAGGAGGCAGCCTGCTCTCGAGACCTTTTTTTGCCAAGCGGAGGATCCCTTCCAAGCTGGCACCATCCCCATGCTCATGGCACGATGACAGTGACACAAGCTAAAGCCCCAGATCCAGCAGCACGCTCTTGCTGCCTCGGAGCTACCCAAGATTTCCAACTCTGGGGGCAAATGAGAAGCCTCGGTTGAGGTTCAGAACATCATAAAACAATTCCACAAGACAAGAGGATGTTGAAACCCAAACTTTCAGACAATTGACTTAGAGCAGTGCTTTCCTGCAAATGGGAACTGGACCTGTGGCTTCACGTGCAGCTCGTGAAAGACAGCGGGACTTAAAATGAATCAAAGTTGGTCCAAATCAGAAATAAGTTTTCTTTATAACCTTGGATTTGCCCATTATAACAGCATCCTATTTTCACAGGATCATAGAATGATTAAAGTTGGAAGGGACCGTAAAGCTCACCTAGTTCCACCCCCCTGCCCTGGGCAGGGACACCTCCCACCAGACCAGGTTGCTCCAAGCCCCGTCCAGCCTGGCCTTGAACACCTCCAGGGATGGGACATCTTGATAATGACTGTCACATCTTGCCTATATTCCCTGAAATTCAGTACCCAGTCTCTGCCCTGGGAGCTTATAGAGGACCCAACAGAGTTATATTTGAAATGGGGCACGTTCTTCTCTGTCACACAGGTTTAGCGTGCAGCACCTCACGTTGAGGACGTTAGCCCTCAGACACTATCAACACCAGACTGAAAACAGGTTTTCAGTCCAGCTGGACGTAGCAGGAATATTACAAAGGGACTCAGTGTGACTCCAGCACGGCCCGGAGCAGGGACGTCGCGTGTGTGGGGTGACATCCCGCTGCCACGCGGGGGACTGGGAGATGCCGATGGTAATTTTGGACGAGGTTACCCTTGTTTCCAACTCTTCACTAATTTCCTCTCAAACTTGCACACTGTGACCTTTCCGGGCAAAAAAAAAATAATTAGTAAAATAAATGAATCCCCACGCTCTAAGAGGAATAGTAACACATGCAGGGCAGGGATGCTGGAGCCGGCGCTGGAGCCTGCAATCTGGATCCCGGCTCCTACAGGATGTGTTTCTAAATCTCAGTCAACACCGCACGTTTTCCAAAGAAAGGGGCATTTCACATTTTATTAATTCTAACTAAAGCCCTTTTTATTACAAACTTCCTATTTAGCATTTGATCGCAGCCGTCACCGCTGAGACTCTCGCTGCATCACAGCAGAAAACCCACAGCTCGCCGTCGGTGCAGGGCGTATATTAATATTTTTCTCTCCTGCCATCTCAATCCCAGAAGGTGCTATTGGAATTATTTTAAAGACACTTCCAGAGGCCCCTTCCAGCCTAAGCTGTTTTATGATTTTAAACATGTATTTGTTTCTTTCGTGCTTTCACACCAATTTGGCATCCCACTTCCGCAGACGCCTGAAGTTACACGTTGTTATTCACACCAGTGGAAATATTTATTTATTTAAATTTTTTTATATATATATATATATATATTCCCACCAGCAGCCTCCCCCAAAAGAAGGCCACTACACGCCAAGCACCTTACTTAAAGGGCTGCAAGTTTATGAAGCTAAAAAGGCCATTTCGGTAATAATTTTCCCCTTTTCAGAGCCCAACTCTTAAGTGGAAAAACTGATTTAATAGAACGTGCGAAAAAAAAATAACCACCTGCGCTCTGGTCTGACTTAAATAAAACAGTTAAATACCCCACACGCGCGGTTTGGCACAGCCACGACAGAGCTATCTGGTTTGCAAACAGACGGCCACCCACAATTAATTTGCCACCTTGACACAGAAATGCAGGTTGTCAATTAATTAAAAAAAAAAAAAACAAACAAAAAAACCCAAAACACATGCCACTAGTCTTCAGTTCACTTTATGACCTGCAGCTTTTCCTCCTCGGCAGAGTCTTTATCTTAAGAGAAGGAAAAAAAATAAATTAAAAATAATAAAACTACCACCTAATAATGAAAACATGACTCTGCTTTTCCTGGCATCTAAAAAGTGTTGTTCTCAGCTTTAACAGATTTATCAGGTTTAAAACCACCACGTCGCCAGCATCCGTCTGGGGTAGAGGAGACCTGACCGTAATTCCAGCGCAGGTCCCTAAATATACCCGGAGCGAAGCCCGGGTGACCTCAGTGTCTGGCTGCGGGGTTGGATCCACGGCGCTCGGTGGAAGGTTTTTCTTCTGCTTTCAAGGGCTGTTTGATCTTCAATCAACAACGCTTATCAGCGGGAAAGTCTGCCAGCCATTCCCAAAAGTTTGATATTTTTAACAGCACATTCTTCTTCCCCTTTGAACGCTATTTACAGACAAGATAACGCATCGGTGGGGGGAAAAGTTGCCTCCCTGGGTTTAACACGGACAAACAGAGCAGGATCCTATCGGGGGAACACATATTTCCCACTGCTGCCACAAGCCCCAGCTTCTACGGTTCATGTTCCTTCCCCCTCCCAATATTTCTGCTTTTTCTTTTTCTGATGACATCCAAATACTTCTTTGCGCCCATCAGATAAACTGCGACGAACCACGACCGTTCAATTCAGTGTTTCCACGCAAAACTTCCTCTAAAGTTTTCAGAAATTTCATTTCCCCGCTGTCAAAGTTTCTTTCCTTTTCCCTAAGGCCACCGGGGCACACCACCGCCCCTCTTCTGACACCGGGGGGACTAGAAATCAAATTCCCTAAAACCACACCATTCTTCCATGGCAGGCGCACTGCGCTGAGACGGTTCATCGCGGAAAAACCCGCTGCTCAAAGAAGCACCCGTGAGAAGTGAGGAACATGGAACGCACCTACACTGTTATTATTTTTTTAACAGAGGAAAAAAACCCCAAACAACAAAACCCCAAAGCAGACAGTTGTGGCACCAGCCCCACCTGAGGCCAAGCTCCCCATCACCACCACCTGCCCCACCTCCTCCCCTAGGCAGGGCCGTCCATCCTTCACATTAAAACTGTTGCATTTGAGGGTTTTCAAATGGCTTAACGACTCCTAATGAGCCAAACAGCTCTACCGCCTTCCCAGGGAGAGGGAGGAGATGCTCAGGGAATAAACGGCCAGGTAAATCAGGCCGGGAAGGTGAAACTCTTTCACTGGTGGGGATCCACGACTTTGGAAGAGAGAAACTTTTCGGGGTGCCCCGGGCTCTGCTTGCACCTCTCTAGGGACCTGGGTCTCCTGCAATGGATGCTCGGGATGGCTCAAATTGTTGATTAAAATAACCCCCAAATGCCTGGGGTTACCCCAAAATGATCCACTGCTTCTGGAGACGGAGACACAGGCCAGAGGATACGCGGCAGACCCACCACACAGCCCTTACCTCCCAACCCTAGGCAGAGGCTCCACCCTGCCAGCAGAAGGAGATGAAGAGGAAGATGAAGATGAAGAAGACGGTTGTCTCTCAAGCGGAGAGGAGAGGGGGAGCGAGAGGGAGAAAGGGGACGGAGCCTCCCTGATGAGCCCAGACGGGAATGGAAACTCTGAGTCATTGGCAGGTTTTGTGGGGAAAAAAAAAAAAAACAAAAAAATACAACGCTGCTAACGTGATCCCGCTAATCCGATAAAAAAGAAGAGCTCCTCACCGCTGTTGAGGTGGAACAGGATCCACGGGGCACGGGCAGCCCGGTCCTGGGGGGAAAATACAATCTGGGTGACAGAGAGGATGGTGGCACGTCACCAGAGCAAGGGTGGCACATGCCAGCACACTCGGTGCTCGTTCCCGCCCAGTGCCGGGGCTGCCCCAGCCCTTCTCCACAAGGAGGAGATTCCTTGGAAGGAATCGCTTCCGTGGAAATGAAGGTCCACATCAGGAGCAGGGAGAGGAGGCTCCGGGCAGAGCAACAGCAAGTTCTACCACCCACCCGGCATGGGAACAGGTCCCCAAACTGCCACCCCCCTTTTCTAGCTCCTGCTAAATTATGAGATCCTTAGAAAACACAGAAAAAAATAAAAACGCACCATGAGAGCAAGCGGTTGGGTCCTTAAACCAACAGGAAAAAAAAAAAAATATTAAAATATCAACATTTTAAACACTCGCGCAATCCAGCCTCCTGCATCCAGGCTGTAATTCGAGGTCAAGAAACCGCCTCAGCCCAAGAGCCACCCGATTTCTGCCGATAAGGTTCCTCAGAAGCCGCGGGCAGCATAAACCGATGCTCAAATAATCTTCCCATCGTAACAATCACTGGTCCAGGGCCCTAATTTAACACTTACCGAACAGTCACATTCGCCACGGAGCTGAACCGAAATCGCAGCGTCGTCAGGCTAGAGATTTAATTATATCAGCAGAGGTCAACCAATCTAAGCAAAAAGATTACGGCGGAGGAGAGAGATTCCGTGGCACAACGCAAAGGTTTCGCCCGCAGGCGACGCAGCAGCCGATGCCATTTTTCAAAGAAGAAACAGCATCCATCAGAACAAAACCACCAGAGGGAAACAATAGGAAGGGGGGGGGGGGTTATGCAGATAATTAAAATATTTAAATCTGGTCATATAAGTGCAAAACCGGGCAATTTTACGCTGGTTTCAATCACTTTTTTTTTTTTTTTCCTTTTTTCTTTTTTTTTTTTGAAGAGCGGTTTGAGTAGTGCTTGTTTCGGTAAGTTTTGTTGCGAGATTTCTCCCCCCAGCCTGCCCACATCCCCCCCCACCCCCCCCACCCCGCAACTGAACTGCGCATCCCCAAGCACAAGCTTTAATTATATGACAACGGGAGTGTAAAAATCACAGAGGTGGAACACGAGAGCTCAAACCTCCAATTAGGAGTTAACGGTATCAAAGCTGGAATCCCGCTAACACTTTACCCGGACTTCAGAAATGCAGAATAAAACGTAAAGAAGAGGCAGAGACCAGGGTATAGAACAGCTTCAGACAGAAACCTTGCGCTCGCTGGACGGGAAATCGTCAAGGAAAACACATTACCAGCACAATAACTTATTTTTAATGTAGAGCTGTTAGGAAAACACAATTATATGCTTCATTTATACTGAAAGATATAACCCAACATACGGCAAAAGCATTTAGAGCTCGTTTTAGTGAAAAAAAAAAAAACCAACCCAGGCGAGCACAAAGGTAATAGGGGAAAATAGTGCACCTAGAGGGGCTAACGGCTCCAGCGGCGGAGCGGTCCTCACCTCCAAGGATCGCACCCGGCAGAGAGACGCAAAGCGAAGGCAAGAATGAAAACAGTTTTTGTTTTGTTTTGTTTTGTTTTGTTTTTCTTTAAATGCTGCAGAAATGGTGACGGCAACCACCGGGAAAGGAGCCGGCAGCGCCCCTTCTTACAGCGAGCCAAAGGCGGGCGCTGGAAGGGATGTGCAAGGGTTACAGGTGCTCTCCCCACCGCGGCGAGCAGCCACGCGCTACGCGAGCTGTAGGATGCTCCAGTCTGTTACAAGCAAAATATAATTTATTGACGGGATGTTTTCACCATCACGGATGCACAAACCGCTCCTGGTGCCTGTTGGATGCATAAAACCCAGAGCTGTTCGTGGATTTACCCCGCGGTTACGGCGGTATAACACGCAATAAGCTTTGGACCACTGATTTAGGGGAAAATGCTTAGAATTTGTTTGAAGCGTTACAAATGAATCAGAGAAACTTGCAAAATTTTGAACTTGAATTTTGCTCTCTTGACGCCTCCTCCGCTTTCACGGATCAGGCCCCCGCCAAGGTTATTCAGAAGCGGCCCTAACAAATATGTTGTTATATACAACTCCGATCGGTCTTCAAAAATATCACCATTGTTCCCAAAACAACCAGATTAAAGCCTTCCCTCTGCGCAGACAGAGAGAACAACAATTTCTGTGAATGGCTGGACATTCATTATTTAGCTCCCCGTCCCTGCCTGAAAGCCCAAGGCAAAAAACGGAGCTTCAAACGCCTTCTGCTGTGCAGCCCATCAAAGATCGCGCCGCGGAACGCAGGGATGCCCACCGCGTAGCTCAAACGCTTTTCAGAGGAAGCCCTTGCCCGTAATCAGGGCCTAAAAAAAAAAAATAAAAAATTAAATATATAAATATCCACATTTGCAAATCACCAGGAGCTGCCTGCCAAATGAGAATAAAGTGGGCCCCAAATTAAAAATTTGCCTGACTTTGTTCCCCATCCAAAACCCTCCATCTCCAAAGCAAGATTTATGCTACTTCAAAACAGAGTTGGCTAAGAAAGTCGAAAGGGAAAGAATATATTTTATCTTCCAGTATGGCAAAGCGGAGCTGGAATGATGGAAAAGGGACCGTGTTTATCACTGCAATGTACAATTTATGGTAAAAGTCAAAACAAAACAGAATGTTCCACAGAAACGCATTTGCTACATCGACCTGGGCTCATCCCAGCAGCTCAGATCCCATTTCTGAAGGGTTCTTAAAAGAAGAAGAGAGCATCGGTTGCAGATTAATACTCATCTCATGACTAGGAGATTTTAATTATCCATAATTTATGACGGTGTATTGGCAAAATAGTTTTTGTCAATTTATCAGTCTAAAAGGCAAGGCACAGGGTGTGTTTGGAGACGCGAAGCCACCGAGCCCTATTGGAAAGATTTGGGCCAAGTTTTGATGGTGGTGGTGCATCCTACAGAAATGCTCCAGGGTTAACAGGGCACCCCAGCACCTATCTCCCAGTAACTGCCATATCTCCCAGTAACTGCCATATCTCCCAGTAACTGCCATATCAAGGTTTCTGAGGACCATGGGCACTCCCATGTGTGCTGGCTCTGCAAGGATTAGGTATTCCCAGGCTGGGTCACCCTCCTCCTCCCCATCAATCATTGCCCTAAGTGGAAATTAGGCATCGTGAGAACCGAGTCTCATCATCGGAACACCAGAAGCAACTAGGAAAAATGTATATTTCAATTTCTTTCTGCCCACGGAAGAATAGAGAGATGGTAATTCAGGCCCCAAAGTCGCCCCAAGGGAGCGGGATGGCTCCTCGCGCGTCACGGCATCGCTGCGCGCACTGCGTGGAAGAGCACGCGGTGCTGCGCTCAGGCAGGATTCCCGCCCTACGCCTCCCTGGAAAACGCAATTTTGCTGGGGCTAAGATGGAAAAAACTCCCTCCCGTACTTTGTGGATTCACAGAATTTAAGATCTGGGAAAATCCTTCCACGCTGGCAGATCAGCCAGCACACCAGATCCTGTCGCTAAAGCTCTGCTAAGAGCAGAACGAGCCCCTGTGTTACTAAACTGTGTGGGTTTGGTTTTTCTCCCCATGCAAAGATGCAGTTTCCCTAGAGTTTTAAGTGAGAAAAATCCCCGAATTTTCACGAAGCAACCGGAGGGATGTGAAAATACCCCACCACAGACCAACGATGCCCTGACGCGGTGCGGGAATGCGCTGCCTCTCCCCGTGCCAGCATCCCAGCACCCAGGCGGTGGCGAGACGCCGTGGATGCTCCACTTCCCCAGCAAGGGAACGGGACGGGGGGGCTGCAGCAGGTACCCATGTCCCAGGGAAAAAGGCCAGAGGGGACAGAAAAAGGGGCTTCAAACACAAATTTAAAAGAGGAATCCGAAAGGGAGGTAGGTGCTCCCTTCAGTGGGGCTCAGGTGGCCGATGACAGGGCTGGGTGCCACCAGTTTGGACGAGGGTTCCCTGCAGGGTTGGTACCACTGAACCTCCCCAGTGCCTTGCGGCTGCTGCGCAGACACAACCTAATGCACAAGAGGTATTTTTTCTGTGCAGTCCCAGCGATGGAGCAGGTCCTGGATCTGGTCCATGGGAAGGAGGAGAGGGGCCGGTACCCTGACATGGGAAATGAGTGCCCTAGGGATGCTGTCGGGTGGCTCGGGGAAGGAGACGCTCCTTATGGTCCCTGCACCTTGGGCTGAGCCCAGCGCAACCCTAAAAATCCCGCCATGGAGCATCAGCCCTCCGGGCTGCAAGCAGCAGCATCCCAGGCACCGGGAAGTTTGGGGATGGCTCCTCTTCCCACCTGCAAGCTGCTCCGGGCGGGATCACCCATCATGGAGACTGGTTTATGCGGGGAGCCCTTTCTCCCCTGCTTCGATGCCAGCAGCATGCCCAACGCATAAAAACTCCTCACCGAAGGCAGTCGGCAGAGGGAAGGCTCCTGCTCACCCTGCCTGCCGGGGCGTGAGGGACCCCGTCCTCCACCTATGGGTGTCCAGCCCCTCGCTCCCCCCCAACCAGCCAGCCCTTCGAGGGAAAACAGGGATGCTCCAGAAGCGGTTAAAGAACGGGTGCGAATGCCCCCCTTCTGGGGAGGCCTCAGCTGAACATATGCTCCCATTTCATTATCCCTCTAAACATCCCTCGTCCTTTTAAAAACACAAATGCTGATACGCAATAGGCACCTCTGGAGCTGCAAAGAGAAACTGTGGCTCACTGCGGCGCGCAGGCGAGATCGGAGCCCTCCTGGTAACCATATCATGTTCAGTAAGTGCACAAAACAATTACATTAACATTTCAGGATGCTTTGGGCTGAAGCGCATCTCCCCGGCGAGCGGGCAGGGCTCTGCCGGGCTCTCAGCGAGTTATTTATACACAGTGACACTGCACACTCCTTCCCGGCTTCTCTGCCTCCCCCCAAAAGAAATAAATAAACAAAGTGGCCCTTTGGGGGGAAAAAAGCACCGAACCTGAACAAAACAAGCCCTTTGAATCGAACGGCTTTAAAGCCCCTCCGTAAAATCAGCAAAGCAGGACAGCAAAGAGCTGTTAAGTGCTCCTTGCCTAGGTCCTTCCTAGAGATGGATTTCATCCGGGATACCTGCATGTGACAGTGGGAGAATTTTGGATTTTTCCACTGCGCCCTACCCTCCTCTGTAGCTTTTTAAAGTGGAAATGTTCTGAGACAGACACCGTCTTAGCCCAGGTCTGGGCCAAGCCACCAGCACAGGACAGGAGCGATGGGGTTGGGACAAGGGTGAGTTTTTGGAGTTTCCCAGAGGGTCCCACGGGGCTCCGAGGAACCGGGTGTGCTCAGAGAGCACAAGATAACAAACAGCACGCCAGGGGCAATGCCCAGCCGTACACCACCCCACACCAGCTGGAGAAGTTCTCCGAAGCAAAGTCTGGGAAGGCAGCAGGCGAGACCAGCACCGGCTCAGCACCGGGCCACGGCTGGATGATGAAGATCCGGCCGTTATACCTGCATTCGGCCAGGGAAAAACAACAGTCAGCCCATTTCGTCTCTGGCTTCGTTCCAGCAGCCTCATCCCGCAGACAAACGTGCACCGCTGTGCATAAGCAAATGACATTTGATAACTCAGAAAAGAAAAGAAGAGGAAAAAAAAAAAAAAAAAGAGCCCTGAATATCAGAAAAGGGTAAGTCACTTCCTTTCTTCTCCTACTGCCTTAAGATCCTCCGTAGCAGTGACAACAGCAGCATCTGGTGGCAGTGGTCAGTACCTGGGGTGCTCCTCTCCAGCGTCCCATCCGCCCTGGCCACCACCGACACGCACCCACTCATTCTCCAGGGCTGGGCTCGCCGGAGACCCCCGCACGGCGGTTTCCTCCAGCCTCCCCATCCGCAGCGCCGCACGCCAGCAAGGACCCGCTGATCAGTTGCCACCACCTAATCCGGGACTAATCTCAGGGATTCAGGCCACAGATGAGTCGAGGACGTGGGGCCCCGTGTGCCCCAGGGCTCGGGCGGGTGCTGGTGGGGGACCCCACGGCAAGGGCCACTCCGCCGCCTGCGCGACTCCGAGCCCCGGCTCCCGCCGGGAAAACTAAATCGTGGTCACATCTAACAACTTCTTGGTAAAATCGAGTTCCTAAAGCCAGCAGGATCTGGGGGGCTGCGGCAGTTCCCAGCGGTACATGCTCTCATGATCCCAGACTTCCAGCTTTTGCACACTTTATCGGCTGACGTTTCAGAGGCACAGATGACCTGCTCCCAGGTGACCCATCTCTCGTTAGTATTTTAAGAGCATATTTAGCATTCTAAGAGCAACGGCAACAATAATAAGACAGTTTGAAACTAGCAGTACACGGACAGAGAAGAAATCAATTTAAGTTGTTTCAGCATAATCAGGCATCTCAAAATAAATGAGAACTATTAGGTTTGCTACAACTTAATAAAAAGAGATAAATAACCCAAATGACAGGGAACGGTTAAATACATACATCAATACATAAAGATTAATTTGCTGCATCTGGGAAGCCACGCAGGCTTCCCTCTGCTTGTTTCCAAAGAGTTTGATCCTAAAGTATCACAACAGCGAGATGAGCCGAGGGCATCCTGAGCTGCAGTCCCAACACAGGAGAGCATTTTCGCCCTTTATTAACTTTTTTCAAGGCAATTACCCGAATTTGGCCCAGGAGAACACAGCCCGGGTTATGTCTCGGAGCTTATCATGGGTGATCCTCCCTCTCTCCAAACGGCTTTGCTTCCTACTGCTTTGTAGCTGAAACACCAGCGCCGTTCACCTACACGATACTGGCAGAGTATTTATCGCTGAAGTACAGCGTCCATCCCCTTCACTCCGGCTTCTCCGGGATGAAGGAAATTTCCCACAGCACCTCCGGCGCTCTCAAATATCCCCCTGCGGATCCCCCTCTCCTTACGAGGAGAGGGTGATTTGCCTTCCAGCTGCAGCGAGGTTGGGGGAAAATGTAGGTTGGGGAGCTTTCCCCGCCGTGCTGGGGGTCTGGGGGAACATCATCCCCCCCCCCGCTTCCATTCCCCAAACCCGGGGCTGGGTACCGCGCTCCGCCGGAGCATCAGCGCCGGGGTCCGCGGGCAGGTGGGGGACGGAGGCGGGGGTGGGAGCCGGAGCCCCGGCTGGGGAGGTGCCGGCGACCCTCCAGCCCTTGCGAAGAGGGTACACAACAAACAACAACAACCAAAAGTGCCCGACAACAACCCCCACAACAACCCCCCCCCGCGCACACACAGGCACACACACGTACATCGCTTCGGGCCAAACGCTCTCGTAAGAAAAATAGGAAATAAACCCACCGCCCAAAACCGGCAGGGAAAACAAACAGCCCCAAAGAGCCGCGCTCCCCCCGCAGCGTTTCTCCCCAGCCCGCCCCGCCGAGCAGCGCCCGGGGCTCCGGCTCCTCCCGCTCCGCCGGGGCCGCTACCGGGGCGGCCCGGGGACCCGACGGCTCTTCCCCGCGCCGCTTCTAGACCACTTTCAAAATTCCCTCCCGCAGGAAAGAGCCGGGCACCGCCGGCACTTTCCTTCCTTCTTCTCCCCCCACCCACCCCCACCGCCACCGCCGAGAAGTTGCGGGACGCGCCGAGCGAAGCCGCTC
The DNA here is from genome assembly GCF_964199755.1 of Larus michahellis. Lineage (NCBI taxonomy): Eukaryota > Metazoa > Chordata > Aves > Charadriiformes > Laridae > Larus > Larus michahellis. The sequence continues at coordinate 14,906,744 of NC_133907.1, read as the reverse complement.
CGCATTTCCCCCCCCCCCCCCCCGCCATCGTTCCCCGCCGCCCCGATACCTTGTTGCAGTGATAATAATCCAGCGGCCCCAGGCAAGTGGGGTCGGCTCCGGGCAGGGAGCCCACGGCGGTGGGGGCGGAGGGGTAAAACCTAACGTCCATGCCGGGGGTGCGGGCGGCGGCAGGCGGGGGCTCCAGCGGGCATGGACCCGGCTGCGGCGGCGGCGGTGCCTCTGGCGCGGGGGGCGGGGAGAGGGCGGGCGGCGGCGGCGGCTGCGGGGGGGGGAAACGGCGGGGGGGGGAGGGATGGGGGGGGGCGGGCGGCGGCCCCCGGCCCGCCCCGCTCCGCACCGCCCCGCGCCGGGGCCGCTATTGTTCGCGGCGGGGCCGGGCCGCCCCCGCTGCCGGCACCTCGGGGCGGTGGGGCTGGAGCCTTCCCCCCCCCGCCCCCGGTCTCCTTCCTCTCCCTGGAGCCTTCCCCCAACCCCGGCCCTCCTTCCCCCTCCCCCGGGACGGCCCCCTCTGCCCCATCCCCGGGGAGGGGGAGGCTGAAACAGCCCCCCGAGGGACCGGGAGAGAGGGTGAGATAGCGGTTCCCACTCCCCGTTTAGGGACCCTGGCACCCCTCCTCTGCCCCCCAGCCCTCACCGAAGCCCCCTGCCCGGTTTTGCCCCCCCCCCACCCCCCACCCGGCACAGGATAGTGCCCAGCTGCCTTCTTTTCCCTCTGCATAGCCCCTTGGACGAAGGATGCTCTCCATCATGCTGAGCCACCCCAAATACCACCCCGGCACTCAAAGGTCCCCCCACGCACTCTCCCACCCGGGGGAGAAAAACTGCTCTCAGGCAGTGGTGGTGGCCTCCTGCTCCCCGAGGTGTGGAGACCCACAGCCACCCGGCTTCCTACACCTCTCCATCTTCATAGCACCCATCCATGGCCAGCCAGCACCCGTCCATCCCTGCCATCCCGCTCAGACTCCCCGCAGGCAGGGGCTCGCAGGGGAGATGGGCATGGAAACCCCAAATCCAGTGGGTGGGGAAAAAAGGAGGATGCTCCAAGGTGGGACATGTGGGATCATCCCCTTTCTATCACCCCACCGCCGGCTCTGCGCTCTCCCGCTCCCTCCGGCACGGCTCACAACAGGCCCCTTCAGAAACCAGCCCGGTGGAAGAGAATATTATATGTGGAGCGTTTTTTGCAGTATGTTATTCCATTCCCAGATACGGCAAGTTACCGCAACCGATCCATATGCTCGCAGACAGCTAGGACAGGGCTGATAGAATCAGTTTTCTGGCAAATTTCCAATGGAAATGGCCTTTTTTTTAAAAAGAAAAACATCACGACTACGAAGGCACATTTGCAACATGTACCCTACAGGACTCCTTAGCTCAGTACCTGGAAAACTGAGCTAGATAAACTCTGAGTTCTTCCAGGAGCCTCTTTCATTGCAAGAGTGTGGCCGGCTCCTGCCAAATTTGGGAGGGGGAAGGCAGGCTGGGGTTTCGAGGGAATGCCAGCTCCGGGAATCAAGTGATTATGTAAAAACTGTAGCGCTCATTTAAATTAAAACCAAGCTTTTAGCCCTCATGGTGGTGAAAAAAAATTGATCCGGGGATAAAAATTGATTTGGGCACCAAAACTACTTCACATTTATTATTATTTTTTCAAACTGTGTGATTTTTCTGGAGAATCGGCATCGATCTTTCCGTGTGTAGCCACGAAGCTGGTCAGCTTGCGAGAGTTCGGCAGGAGGCGAGCGGCTCCGAGGGCTCCCGGTCAAAGGTGTTATAGAGACGTATATATATAATATTTTGCATTACAGCTTCCAAGATCTGTGCGTTCAACTGATCCACGCTCTTCCTGATTTGCACACATCCAGAAATTTTCCTCCCTCCCTGCTTCAGCAAATACTGAGCTGACATGTCAAATTATTAGAGCTACATTATTTTTGTAAAACCCTCCCAAGTACAGTGATGAGTATATTATGGAGTATAAATAATTAAAACTAAACGAGAGTTGTCAAAATAATGGAACAAAGTGTATTTTATGATGCATTATTCTAGCTTGTTTATCCACAAAATTCAGTAATTAGTAAGCAGCCTCTGAGTCATTAGTATGAATTAGCAAGGTTTTACTGTATTATTATCTTTATTAATTATCATAATTATTATATTTCATATAGTATGGAGTCACTGCTAGCAGCTTTACAGTTAAGGCTGAATTGGCTTTTTTTGCTTAAAGCAGGATTTAATTCTGTTGTTTCTCACAAAAATTAATACATTTTGTCACCAAACTTGCCGCGTCTCCCCAGCAGATACAACCCAATTCCTTTTCAGCGCCTGAGACTCCACAACGGTCCCACTCAAACCGTTTTTAAAAGCTCGTCTTTCCCAACCGAAGCGCCGTTTTCCTTCGTGCCTCCTCAGATCCCCCGAGCACGAGATTTACAACAATCAGCCCTGTCAAACTTTGCACATGCGGCTGCCTTCGTTAGTCCTCAAACAGAGACTGATCTGAAAAACCCGGCGTCACAAAGTGTTATTGCTATTAATATCCATAAATGTTTTTTTCTCTCTTCTTTTTTTTTTTTTTTTTTTTTTTTGATATACGCCAAGGGAAGCTGGCAGAGGGAACGCTCCTCATCAAACAAATGTTCTTACGGCTCACCTCCCGTCTTCTGACTTGTTAGACTGTCAGAAGAAGACAACGTGGTGGAGCTGAGCCTTGGTCAGCTGCCCAGCACAACCCCTGACCAGGGCCTGGAGAATGACATGTCACAAGGTGCCTCCAGCCTCTGCAATGGTCTACCCCAGCGTCAGCAGCTGCTTCCGCACTGGGGGGGACCTGCTTGGGCTCGCCATGCGTTCAGGAAGCCTCCAACTTGTACCTGCTGCTAAATCTTGCTTCCGACTGTTTTTACCCATGTTTCAATGTATTTTATCCCTCGTGGCAGTTTGGTGTCTGCCCTATGGAGCGCATGTCCAAGTGGCAACCTACCAGGAGATATAGATTTCTCTGAACTCCTGCTTTCCTCTAGCACTTTGGTGTCCCTGCCTACCTAGGACCAGCATCATACAACCCCTCCCCACCAAAGCAGAGGCATCAATGGTGCAAAGCTTCTTCCCACCAGGCGTAGGACACGCAGTAGATCTTACCTGAGCAGCACGGGCTTGCCAGGCCACGCTGAGGGGACTGCAAAGGTACAAACAGTGCTGGCCAAGCATCTGGTGAGGGTGACGGCATCTCCTGAGCTCCACGTCAGATGGTGTGTGAACCCAGCAGACGTCCTCCTGCTGGATCACCCACAGCTGGATTGCAGCAGGGCTTAGGAAGGAGCAAGGTGGCCCCTGGAAGGTCTCTCTTTGGGATCTCTGTTGTCCAAACAGAAGCAACTGAATGAATTCAGGCACCTACTAGGTTTTTCCCAAGTGGGGGAATTTCCCATGCATGGGTTTGAATGCAGGTGTCTAAATTCCACCCAGACCCCGCTTTTTGGTATCTCTCCTGCCTCTGAGGCTTTCCCATCAGGTCAAGGAGAAAGCAGACTCTCCTTTTCAGAGCTGGGTATAGCAGAAAAGAAGGCTGAGCATCCCCAGAAAGCCTAGCTCCGCAGGAGCCATCCGAGCAGGGGGATGTTGAGCCTTACGATGACAACATGCTCGTTTTCTTCTAGGGATGGTCCCATTGGACGGGTCTTACCCTCCAGCCCCAGAGACTTTGCATTAGATACCACCAGCCGAGCAAGGAGCATCCCAACAGTGCAAAGACTTGCAGGGATCATCCCCAGCCCACATGCCCGTTATTGGCACCAACATAACCTGTAGACCTCCAAGGACCATCCTTGGAGGGATCATCCATGGAAGATCCATGGGGGATCTCTCACTGCCAGGAAGCCTAGGGCAAAGGGAAAATAAAGGCCAAACCTCCAGGCAGGTGGAACGTACTCACCTCCCAACACCACACGTGCCCACCGGAGGCACAGTGTACTCTGGGGCAGAGGCCTTTCCCCTCCATGACATGCCACGGCCATTCCTCTGGGGCTAGCTCAGCTCCAGTGAAGCTGGGTGGTGTCCTCCGTAGGGAGGGCTTGGTGCCAAAGGGGACAGGGAGAGGTGCCGCAGACCCTCAGTCAAGGAGCAGCTTTCACTTGGCTCAACGGACCAGCCATCGATCAGCAAAACACCCCCTGGATCAAAAAACAGAGAACCAAGGGAAGAGCGAGTCAAGACCTCTTTTTTTGGCCAAGCATCAGAAGGCAAGAAGGACGGTCCAGGATGGCTGAAAGGACAGCACAGCCAGTGACACCACCGGAGCCGCAGCATTCCCAGCAGAGCTGAGCCAAGCAGCTGAACACAGCCATGAAAAGATGCTGGTCTTTTCGTTCTTTTCACAACTGACTCCTCACAAAACGCAGAATTTTTTTAGTTGCTTTGGCCGGGTCATTGAAAGAGGAGCTCCAAACATGACAACTCACATTTCATGCCTAACGTTAGCCCTGGAACAGAAACAGCGGAGTGTGATTATCTCAGCAATCCCATTTAAGCCACACGGACTCCTCACAAAGAAGAGAAAACTCTACAGTGAGTATTTCTAAATATTAGACTAAACCTGAACAATCGTAATTTCAAAGGCACCTTTTAGAAGCAGGGAAAAGTGTCTGAATCTATCAGTTTCATTCTTTGTTTCAAAGTAGTCCTCCTCCCCTCAACACACCCTCTAAAATGCCTGCTGAAATTATTTTTAAAATAATTTAGCACAACGCGGTTTATGCCTTTAAAATACTGATATCATTTTTCCACTGTATTATGCAGCTATATTTTGACATTTTAGTCTTATCCCCAGTTTATGTCAGAGAACTATTTAATTCAGAGCTACGCTCCTCATTCCTGCTAGGAAGTATATAGGTCTCTAAATATTCAGTAGTTTCATTGGTCATAAAAATGCTGAACAAATGGATAAAACCAATTGCCAATAAACACAATGCAAATGTGTACATTAAAATGCAATGAAATTGGATTAATTAAATCCACATTGCATCTGGATTTACATGTAATACAAAACAAAATTAAATGCAACTCAAGAGCTCCCTATTACTTTAAAATGGGTCTGATGGAAAGCGCGTTCGTTTACCTGCGTGGGCTCGGGGTCAGGAACTGTGCTAGTAAATAAGAACACCCACAATCTAGATAAGCTAGATTTGACCCACAAATCAAGGTTATGAATTTGGCATTTCATGTCATTTAAAATCTAATGTAAAATCGCATCTCTCTGCTAACAAAACAGATGGTATTAGGCCTTCTTTTTGGCATTGGGTTTTGGTACCTGTCCAAAAAATCTTCTTGACATCCTTTAAATGCAGCTATTTAACCACCTGTCACTTTGCTTTAGATGCCCATTGAATTTCTGACAGGAAAAACATTATTTTGTCTACACATTATTTCGTGACACAAGAAACGTAGCACATATACAGCAAAGTTTACACATTGTGTGAAAATCTATTTAAAAAAAGAGGAGAGTTGTTACATGCTACTAAGGCAATTACTCCATAATTAATGTCATTGATAGGATAAAACATTCCAGAAACCCAAATATAACAAACCAAAACAAGCTCAAACAGGATGGAGAAGCGTTAAGGACGCTCACACATCAGCTCACATTGTTCTTCTGCCCAAGTGGAGGTACCTGCTCTTCTTTGGTCAAATACCTGCTCCTCTCTGGTTCAAATACCAAACTGGCTGATGCTTACGAGTAAATTATTTCCCTCAAAAAAACATGCGTTAATGTGAATAGGCTGAAGACAAAAGGTCTCAATGAAAGACATCAGGATGAAAGACATCAGCAAGTTTCTTCTCATGTTTAAAGTGATACAAGTGCTTGGACATCTTGATATATCAAGCTCTACGCTTCCTCCTGACCTTCAGGGTATTACCCAAATGCAGCTGTGGGTAGGTGGAACCCCCACGATCCTCACCTGGCTTTCTTTTCATAAAATGAAAGGAAAATATAACAAAGCTCAGGTTCAGCACATTTCACAGAGGCTAAATGTAGGAAACAGGGCTGCACCAATGACCTCACTAATTAACTCTATGAAGAGATTTGGCAGCAAACGCCAACCCCCCCCGCAGCGGAGCAGCTCTGGTCTTTGCGAGGTGGTGGAGGTGCCACCGCGGAGCGCCCGGCGGCCACCTCAGCATCACGGGGAGGTGGCAGCGCTGCTCGGAGGCGCGAGCTTTTGCGCAAGGCCTCCTTCCTGGGTTTTCTCGCAAATCTGTTCTTTGGGGCAACGTCAACACGTGGGCTCGAGAACGACAGCTGATGGTTTGCAGAGCCAGCTCAGGACTGCATCAGTAGTCTCTGCGTCGGAGTGCCACGGCGAGTTGGGCTCAGCTTGGGAAATAGGTGACGTAGCAGCAGGGGGATATTTTACGGTTTGTTAGCAGACCCGTCCTCTCAAAGGCCGTATGCGTTGTCTCTGCTGGCCAGAAGTTTCACCACGTGAGGTGAAATCCTTTCACTAATAAAGGCAGAGAGCGCCTTGTCCTTAACCTCACCTCCTCAAACCCATAGCGAAACGCACCCCTGATTTCTCAAGGATTCGAGTGACTGAAGAGATGTGGGGCAGCACTTCAGAAAATGAATTTACTCGCCAGATGCAGACTTGGGAGGCCAGCTGCAAGCAGCTCAACTGAAAAGCGCATGGGCTCCGTACTCACCCCTCTCCCAAGTTTGCTTTTGACTCTGGACATTATTTGACTGGTTGGGTGCCTGGAGTCCCTGTCCAGGGAAGCGTAAGAGCTTCCTCCCTAGTGCTGCTGCGTGGGAGGAGAAGACTGTCTGAACGGTAAGTGCTCGCTTAAACCTGACCTGGCCAGTGATGCTCACGCAAGTTTGGGGCAGGAGGATACGGGGGGGGCTGCATAAGAGAGAGGAGGTGTGAGCCAAGGAGGAGCGAGCGCCGGGGGTCGTTCGGAGATGGGGACTGGACCCATCTCGGGGGGTTTTGGGCCAGCGCTGGCAGGGCGAGCACCCGCACGCCATGCTGACGTTTATAATTCCTCCAGGAAAATGTAAGCTTTCCACAGGCAAACTGTAAGCAAAGAAGCGGGTTGTGTCCAGGAGCATAAATACAGGCATTGCTTTGCACAGACGGAGTTTACAAGCTTTACCCCAAAGAAAAAGGGAACAGAGAGAGGCGACCGTGCTCTGCGGCTGCCTGGGGAAGGTGTCACAGCCCAACCCCGGACACTGGGGAGGCGACGCTTGACTCTGCCAGCCACACGCTGGTCCAGTGCAACCAACCTATAACCCAGCCCCCAAATCCAGTGATCACTCAAAGACCTGCCCCTCCACCGAGGCAGGCACGCCAAGGCCCACATTCCCTCCTCGATCACCGATCACCCCACAGAGTATTTTTTCTACATAAGAAATTAGTGAATCCGAGCGTTTTCCCACCTTTTGCCCACCGGATCAGGGTGGGAGTCGCAGCCCAGTGTCCATGCTCGGCGAGGAGGAGCTTGGAGCTGCTCCTTTTCACACACGTGGGACGCTTAGTGAGTAAGGTTTCTGTAGCTAAGTGTTACAAAAAAAAAAAACATTCAAAACAATTTGTCAGGGTCTTGTGCCACTTGTATAATAGAGGAAATTAATCCCAGGTGCCTCCCCGGCCACTGGCAGGAGTATTACACCAGAGATGAATTTGGCTTCATATCTTTAATTTTACTGTGCAGTCGCTGAGAAGAAGTATTGCTTTTGATTTCAAGGATGTCAGATACTGTGACCAAGTTTAACAGTTTCTTCAGTGTTCTTCCTCCTAAAGTAAAGGAGTCATTTCTTATAACTGTGCTTTGAATGAATGTCTGGGGCTCACGCTCGAAGTGATGCGATTGAATCATCTCGCCGCTTCATTTTGAGGGGCGAAGCCGACGGTCCCCTCCTCTACCCAGAAAATTAATCTTTCTGAGAGCATCTCTCAGGCTCTTCAGTGCAGCGGAGAGTGATTTTTGTTTCATAAATGATCTCCTGAGCTTGCAATAGTTGGCTTCTTTCTCTAAACTTATTCAATATTTTGGAGCTCCTGTGCCCACCCTCAGCCCAGTGAGAAGATTGGCGGCTGATCTTAGAAATTAATATCTTTTTTTTTAAAAACCAGTTTCACCTGGCTCTGCTTTGCCAGGGAGACAAGAAAAAAAATTATCTATTGTGATATTTGCCAATTGATCTAGGATTAAGTGTCAAAATTCATTTTAGCTCAGTTTCATTGCTGCGATTTTTTCTAGCGCTTCCAAGGCTCTGCTTTTGCTTTCACCCAAGGTATCATGGCTGGGGGGAATTTCCCAAGGTAGCCTCTGAGCTGAAGTTAGGCACACATACTGCACTTCAAAACCATTTTTGCATGCATTCCCACACATCGACACACGCCGCACCTCTACTTGACAACCCCAAATATTGTCGCCTTAAGAGCCAAGCCTAAAATTATATCCTAGCTTCCACTTGCTCTCTCTCTCTATATTATCCTAGTGACAGAGAATTACCACTTTTAAAACCAAAAATGTTAATGAACCTGGAAGATTATCAGTGGTTTCTAGCTATTTCAGCCCGACCTGGGATGACTCCTGACTCTTCAGAAGGTTTGTCGTCGTCCTCGCGGGGCTGATGGAGTGGGAGCGAGGAGAGGTTTGACACGAGTCTAACATTAGGCATCTGTAATGGCATCGCTAAAGCATCGGAGAGTCTGAAGCTTTGAAGGTGAAGAGGAACTCTGACTCCCCGGGCTTTTGGCAGCCTTCCTCCAGGGTTTCTGCTGCCCCTGGAAATGCCGGTCAGTGTTATTCGCTGAGCCGGACAAATAATGGATTTTCATTTCAACGGCAGAAGTAAAGACTCGGGCAATGCCAGGGAGGGTGCGGGGAATTATCACAGGCAAACCCCCAAAACGTCCTCTGTCTGAAACAAAACTTTCAGCTCAGTGTCAGGTTACTTCCTGCCCTCTGTGTCTTAAGATAATGGTATTAGTCATGAAACGGGCCCGTCTTTCAAAGCGAAAACTGAAGATGTCTCATACTTGAAAACGCTGAAATGAGATATTTTTAATATTTTCAATCTGTTCCTCTCTCCTCTCTCTCTCTCTCGCAAAAAAAGAAGTTGCAAAATTAATACAAACCACAAATTGTTTAACCCTGATAAATTCAGTTTTCACCAAAAAGATAATTCCTCCTCCCATCAATGTCCAAGGACGGGTCCTTAGTTCTCAGCTCTTGGACACCTTGGTAAAATACCCCAAACCACAACCTGCACTTTTCCTCCTTTTAGCCTCTGCCCCTCTTCTTCCTCCCCTACCCTCTGTCGCAGCCCCCAGGCCCTTTCTGCCCTGATAGTCCCTCAGTGCCCGTTTCTCCATCGTGCCTTTTATTCTTGTCTCCTCTCCTTGGTCTTCTGGGCTTGACTTTCTCCTTGCCCATCTTCTCCCCATGGCCGTACAAGACCTCTGCCCCACAAATAAAAGCACCAAGTGTCACAAGACTTGGCAACTCTTCTTTTTCTTAGTTTCTTAAGTTCTGCAAGCTCATTAGGAAACAGGTACAACATAAATGTTGTGCAGCTTCTTCCATGCTGTGTTTTTGCTTTAACTCTTAATGAACCTCATCCCAAGTTCTGCCATTTTACCCTTATTTTCCTCTGTGTAGTTAAAAAAGCCAGGGGCTCAGTTCCTGAGCAAGGAAACAAAAATAATTTAGTGTGGGCTGTGCAGGCTGAGCCACCCTGTAGCTGCTCTGCATCAAACAAAAGTACAACTTTAAAAGAGCCAAACAAAAAAGCTCTATAGCTCACGATCTGACCACTTCAACTTACCAGAAGAGTTTGCTCCAAGGCACGGCGCACCAGGACAGATGACTTCTGGGGCAAGTTAGACTGTGGATGCCAAAAAAGAGAGAAGTTGAGGTAAATTTAAACGAGCAGCGACTCCCATTCACCAGGACGTGTGCTCGTTGGCACCCAGACTCCATCCACGCCGAGGAGCCGAAACATCCAGTTGCTCCTTGTCCCATGGCAGCTGGGGGACTGCGTATGGGAATGCTGCAGGGGAAAGAAGGATTTACCCCATCCTGGTATTCCGGGGGGGTGGGTGGGTTTCAGGGGATCCCACGTTACACTGACACAGCACCCATTCACCATCACACCGGGCAGGGGAAGAAGGCTCCGGGAGGGTTCGTGAGTCCCTGCTCACCCTCAGCAGTCAAGGAGTCTTTGGAGAAAGCAAGAGTTTTACCACCTAGGATCACCTTAATGAAATGCCAGAGAAACACAATACCTCATCACGGTCATGAGAAGTTTTAATGGTTAAGAAAAATAAGTTTGAATGGTTAGTTTTATTTTAAAGCAGATAAAATAGTGGCTGTGAGATAAATTCAAAGTAAAAAAAAAAAAACAAAAAACCCAAACCAAACCAGAGCATTTTTTCGCCTATGGATACACTGCAGCCGCCGCTGCTGGGTCGTGCCCCGCCACGGCAGCCCCGGCCCTGTGATGCAGAGCAGAGCCCGCATCTCCCGGAAATTCGTGTTTTTCCCCTGAAAGGGGAGAGTCTCGAGATTTCAAACAAACCTTTGCCAGCTGACTGTGCAACTAAAGAAAACACTGATGTAATTCAATGAACAATGAGGAACCCAAACTTAGCACAATGATCGTTCCGGCTTTGTTTTCGATTTCGGCAGCTCTGCACAACATTGATTACATTCACAGGGGCCACGTTTGCAGAAACCAAGGTCTGCAAGGGAGCGCGTTCTTCGCCTGTGTTAAGAATACAGCCCCGCGCCACAGGAACCCAGGCAGGAGCAGACTTTAGCATGGTGAAACCCATTTGCACAGCACAATGAAATCAAGTTCGAGCACATGCGACAGCTCTGCTTATTGCCCTTTGCCCCTTTCTTCACAAATGCAGCCCCAAATGATGTCCAAAGGTCCTTGGCTTGGATGCCTGAGGTCTGCGGGAGCTGGAGGGGATGGAGGAGCCTTCTCCATCCGCTGCCGGGGAATGAAATTATAGCAGTGCAATCATTTATTGCCTGGATTTCCAGGGCGCCCGCTTCGTCCAGTGCTGGGCTTCTCTCAGGCTGGTTAATCACACGAATTTTGGTGTCTCTGCAAGCAGTGCCCTTGGGCATGGGGCTCCTTGGGTTCCTCAGCGGCACGGAGCCAGCAGCTCTGCGCACCAGCAACCGCATCCCAGTGGCATCTGCAGGTGTAAACTGCCTTGTTTTGATGCTGCCGAGCGTGGCTGCAAACGCGGGCCACAAAAACCATATTAAATACAAGTAAATGAGGAAAACACAGCAAACCCAGTCTTCTCTGAGTCTTTGAATTTAGTATGCATATATGTGGGTTTTTTTTTTTTGTTTTTTTTTCTTTTTTTACTGTAAGGAAATGTTTGTCTTTCTCAGATTTTAAATGGGGGCTAAAAGGAGCTGACAGCATATCTTTAAATAACAATGTAAGCCCTGTGTGAGTTTCTTTTCCCTGGCTGGTAAGACAGGGCTCCCAGTCTGGCCAGCTATTAAGTGTTCTATTTCAGGTGCTTCTATCAGCACCAGCACCTCAACGTACTGAAGACGGAAGAGGATGTGAGAATGATGAAAAAAAAAAAAAAAAAATCTGTAAATTATTTTTGAATATTTAATTGTACTGAGAGTTTTCTCCTGGTAATCTTTCCCTGTCTTCCAGCTGAATGCAAGTTTCTGAGATCACTGGGAGAGGCAAAGGCACACTCGCGCTGGGGGCTCCTCGCCAGTGTCGCGGGCTAGAAGAAAGTCGCCTCGTAGAGCCAAATAATTAGTTTTGAGATGGGAACCAAAGGACAGGAGCAAATGGCTGGTCTCACTTGAGCAGGGAGGCTGCCGTTGAGCCTTGCGGGGACGCGGGCTGGGGCCTCTGCAGTTCAGAGTGTTCATCAGCGATCTGGGAAAGAGAGCAATTAACACGACGAAGACGTTTGCAGATAACGCAAAGTGTTCACGTATGTCCTTCGGCCAGCTTTGCTGCTGGAGGAAAGGTGTTGTGGAACATGAGCAGCGTGGAGAAAGATGCTCAGGAACCAGGATTCTTACTTTTTGCAATGGAAAAAACAGTGGGACCCGTATTAAATTACCCAAAAGAAATTGGCTGTCTACCCCATAGGAAATTAAATTGTGCAACTCATTGCCATAGGGGGCTGCGGGACCAAAAGTACGGGTGGGTTTCAGAGAGACAGGTTCTTTAAAGCAATTAGTTGTGATGACCTGAATATATAACATCAAGAACTCTCCACATTCATATTTTCCTAAGTCTGTGATATACCCGGGGGATGTGTCATTCGATACAGGCTTTGTCTCTCTTACACTTTCCTTAAGCAGCCACTGTTAGAGGGGGTGGGATACTAGGTTATATGGATATTTAGGAAACATTTACGGCTTTAAAATCACGGAATCAATAGGAAGACTTTGGCTGATGCGGGCCTTGACCACAAGTGAGTATGAGGCGATCAACTGCAGCAAGTTCTGGCTTCAATCTGAAAAGAAAACAGGAGGCAAGAGTTGAATGTGGGGAAGTTCTATAAAACCTACAAATTGTTATTGATGAATGCGGTGCTGGTTTGTCAATAACGCATCTGAGGAGTATTTACCTTAGCCTAGTGACAGAACTGACCCAATAACGTAGAAAAATTATTTATGCTCTGATTTATTCACGAAGTAGCAACAAGATCCCATAACTAATTCACGAAGCAACGTCCCAGCCACAGGGATCAGGCAAAGCCCCAGGAACAAGCTTTTTCCCTACGCAACCCACTTGTGCAAATATGGGGCCAAAGGCCCCTCCTGTGCAGCACTTTGCACGGACAGGTTTTGCCGGGAGCAGGGTTTGCATTACTTTGCAAAGTCGTGCCTTCGCACCTCTCCTTTTGCTGCGCGTCCCCAAAGCAGGAGTCGTGGCCAGGGACAAAGACCAACAGATTTTACCCAGGTTTTGTCCTGAATTTGAGCATCACTCTTGCGGGAAGCCTGTCCTCTCTACACCACCATATTTGGTACATTGTATTTTTTTTTTTTTAATATATCAATAATATCGTAATTAAAAACCTGCAGATAAGATCATTCCACCTTATTGAGTGACAACCTAAACGTTTATATTGAAGGCGTCGAAGCAGGCACGGCTCGCGGTGTAAATTCTTTGTTGCGAGCCGCGCAGCGTTTGCAGGGCGTTAATCCCGATACACGTCCTGAGCGATAACCACTTGCCTTGGCAGAGAAGTGCTTGGAAAGCTCAGGCAAGACCTCGGAAAGTTAAACCATTAATAAATCTACAGGTAATTTCCTGACCGTGAGAGCTCGCTACCGTAAAACAAATAAAAAATAATGACATCTATACCTCTGATACTACGAGCAGTTCAGTGCTGCTTATAGTCTTTGAGTCACACAATAAACAGGGAGTAAAGCAGAAGCTGAGCGAACCTCAGTTTTACATTTACAGAGCTGCGGATCCCAGACAAGACTTAAGCTGGGCATGTGGAGAGATGCAGAAATCTTTAGATTTGCATATACAATATTGAGATCATGAGAATGTCACATTTAAATGCAAAACTCACGTGTCTCATGAATAAATCATGAATGGTGGCAAGACTGATTTATTCTTCTCCTTTTTTTTTTTTTTTTCCCCCCCCTTCCTCCCTCCAATTGTCATCGCTCCCCCCCGCCTTCCCCACCCGCTGGAGAGACACTGATCTGCAAAGCAGACAATTCCTCCTTCCCTTCCCGAGGAAATGCATTGATAGATGAGACTCGATAAGAAGCCGAAAGCTCTTCCAAAACAAAAACATGTGCGTGTGTTTCTTGTTTATACTTGGCTAGGAAGTAAAGAAGCATCATTTCCTCTCTCTCTTTTCTCCCCCCCCCCCCCCCCCCCCCCTTCTTTCTCAAGAGATACCTTAATACCATGGCAACAGCCTTCAACCCTTTGCTTGTATGACACAACCAGATTTGGAAAAGGTTAGTTCTGTGTTGTAATCAAATCCAGGCAGGTCAATCATGTAAAGAGATGACTTCCCATGCACTGTGGAATAATGAATGAATAGATCACATAGGTCTTCCTGCCTCCCCCTCCTTCTCCCCTCACCATTTGAAGTGCCAGGGTATTAGCATTTTGTCTCTGGTGAATAAAATTGAAGTGAACAATTTCCAAAGGTTACTAGAAAATACAGAGCGTTGCAGAGCTGGAGAAGAACAGGGGGTTATAACGCCCAAGAACAAAAAACTCTCCAACACGGACACGCGCCTCACTGTGCTGTTAATGAGTAGAGAGGTTTTATGTGCAAAACAACAACCAAAAAGACGCGTGGATGCTGCGAAACATGCCCTCTCGCACAGCCTAAGTGGGTCCCGCTTCCTCTTGCTGCATGGGTATCATTTTCAGGGTTAGGATATCACCGCCAATTTCACACTTTGAAAGCAGAGATTCGGATCTCATTAACATCAGGCTGGGATTGGGTTTGTTGGTTTTCTTCCCTTTTTTTTTTTTCCCCCCTCTTTTTTTTTTTTTTTTTAAATGACACTTTACAAAAATCAGACATTTAGGATTCATTCAAACATTGGGAATGTATTGAGCCTGACGGAAGTTGGCTTGAGAAAAGAAGCCTCTGCTCAGCAATGCAGTTTCTGCGTGAAGCTGGGAACATACAGCACAAACTATCCGAGAGCCGGGTGAAGGCGGACACCTGACTATGGGCCGTAGGAGCTCATATGATGTATGGTGCCCCCGTATCTCCTGTGGGAGCACCTCCTCAGGGTAAATATAGAGCCTTCATTGACTTTAAGTTTCCCTTTCAACCCCAAAGGCTGAAAGTCCTGGCTACTACCCTTCAGTCTCCAGCAATACACCTCTGCTGCACACTAAGTTTTACAGGAAGCAGCCCCAGAGTCAATCACGCAGCTGCTCTCTGCGTTCAGGTTCACGGCCAACTGGTCAGAAACGTACTTGTCCTAAGGTATCACATAGCTTATAAGCGAGCACACGCTGTTTCAGGGGTTGAGGGTTAGGCTTTATTTTCCTTAGTGTCACTAAACCCCAAAACGCTAGCAAAGCCCTCTTCTTGCCCCATTGCAGGAACGTTCTGGGGATGGTGGAAGGTTTTGTGGGACAGGGATGGTCCTCACGGAGCTATACAATATCCAGTATTCACTGAAGCAACTTTCAGCAACGCAGGACTCTGCAAGCTTTCTGCACACCTGGTATTTGTCATGGCTGTACTTTGGTTTGAAAAGAAGCATTTTTGGTCTGGGTGCTTGTATCTGCAACACGGTGTTGCTGAGGTGCTGCAGTCTGCAGCTGGAGGCTGGCTGGTGGAAATGGTTTGATGGTTGTAGCCATGACGGCTGCAGCAAGGCGGGCAGGATCCCCTAGCAGCGATCCCCAGTGATACGGGGGGCACGGGTAACGGCTCGGCATAGTCCTGCTGTGATCCAGATAGGGCCAAGGAGGGATCCAGTTGCCGCTGTGACTATTTCCCTATTGAGCAAGAAATAAGCAGCCCAAAGGCAGCGGGTTTGTCCTCTGGCTATTTGCAGACACTAATTCCAGAGTAGCGTCCAGCAGGGAATGGGGAGACAAGGGGAGGGAAAGCTGAACCCCCAGAGCACCCCCCCAAACCACCACTCCTGCCTTGGGTGAGCACTCTCCCGTTGGTATTAAAGATGCAGAGAACTCCGCATTTTGTGTTAATCACCGTACCCTGTGCACAGCTCGTGGCCGGGGAGGGGGGTGGAGGGTGGAGGTGTGCGTACACGCTATCACAGATGCTTTGTTTCACCCTAGAAGCAAACCAAACCGGCCAGAGCACAAACAGAGCAGACCTTCCTCCCTCTGGTTCCCTTCAAAACACACGTATTTAACTGAATTTGTGTTATGCATATACGGTTTCCTATGGTTTTGGTTCAGGAATCTCCAGCTGGTGATGCTGACCCAGCTATCGACTCTAGAGAAACTTTATACCCACCAAGAAGTTACACGGGGCCAGTTCATTCCATTAGACAAGACAGTTTCTTCCAAACCCTTGGATAAACCTTTTCGGATCATCACTATAAACATACACACCCGTTACCCCAGTGCAAATTGCACCGAAAGACAGTTGAATTTGCAGAGACAAGCGTTCAAGGCCACTCGTGCATCCTCACTCCATCTTCCTGTGATTAGGTCTGACAAAGTCTGAATGCTGGTCTTTAAAATGGGGAACCTTTAAGCATCTTAAAATAGTCTTACAATAAAACCAGCTAGCAATCTTAAACATAACGTCACCAACAGCTTTCCTCACCTACTGGAAATTTTCAAGACCTAGTTTTGACTGAATGTTAATTATAAAGATGGTTTTCATCTCTGGAGGTTAGCTACTGTAGAAAGACAATACTTAAAAGCGGGAACATAGAACGAAGAAGGAGTCTTAGAAAAGTATGAGCTACTACTTCAGGAGAAGGCCTTTTAGCTAATATGCTTTGTTCAATCTGCAGTAGGAAAATATCTATAAAAATGGCAATATTAACCAATGCTTGAAACTGAAATTCATCATTTTATTTTGAAACAGCTTATCTTTCAGCACGGGATCCGAGTTCTGTGTCAGAAAAATTTTTATCATTTCCCCTCAGCAAAGGATAAGAATGGAGAGCATAAGAGGGATTAGGATGAAACCATTGCAGGCTTGATAATGGCAGAGAGGTTTTTAAAGATTGACTTTGAAGTGAAAAATTAAGCAAACCTTTGGAGAAAGATTTCTTCTTAATCAGAAATAGTGTATTTATAAGAAGCATCAAATATAAACAAGAGAAATAGCTAAATGCCAGACTGAATGAATGTCATCCATCTCCAGTAACCTGGAAGCTGAGTTCATTTTTCCTAATTTACAGCCTGAAGTTAATGGAGGCAAAGTAGAGCTGCTTGGTACTGAGCAAAGCCAGGCACTAAGTGACCCAGGACCCATGCTCCTGCCCCGTCCCACCACTGTACCATCCCTAGCAGCCAGCTGCAGCTTCTCCACAGCATCCTTTTCAAAGAGGATACTGTGGGAAAACCTGATTTTGGTCCAATTTCCACAGGGTGCCCTGAGCGTCAGCCAAAGCCAGGCCGCAGGCTGAAGAGTTTTCCACCACTGCTTCAAACCTGGTCGGTATTAGGTGGGCACCGTAACTACGTGGGGCTGAAGTCACATCTGTTAACGCAGCAGAGACCGAGGATAGCCAAGCTGCCAGGTCCATGAGCCAAGCCACAGGGCTTGGCTGGACAGATGGACAGCCTCAAGGTAGTGTTTTTCTGAATATTTTTAAGAGACTTATGGCTGGACAGCTCGATCACATGGAATTTGTTTTAGCCTCTAATTAGATACCCAAAATTCCTTAATCAGGAGAACTTTTTCCAGGCTTAAATTACCTGCAAACAGTCCTAATTGCTCAGTATTAGCCTATTACGTGACTAATAGCAGTAGCAGAAAGAGATTTACATATTGGCCGGGGGAATTCTTCTAATCAAGATGCTTCAGGGAATAAGTGTTCCTGGTATTCTTCGGAGACCTCTTTCCTTCCGTGATGTTGGGCTTTTTTGTTAAATAAGTTATCCCCTCAGCTCTCCACTCCCAAACTTACTGTTCCAACCCCCTCTTTTTTTTTTTTTTTTTTAAGTTACGTATGCCAGCCTGATTCTCCCTTCTCTGTACGAGGCATCATCATTTGACTTTGAACCCAGAAGGCATAAAATAGTCCCAGAACAACAGAAGGTCAATAGCTCACACCTACCTGGTATCCAAGAGAAAGGATGGCACGCATCTGAGAAAGCCAGAGAATTAGCCCCTTTAACACTGTTATATTTTTCCCCTCCTCTTTCTTTTAGTTAATGCAGCTTTTGAAAAACACTGCTTGAGAAAACACCTCATCCCACCAAGGGAACTCTGTCCCGTAACCCTCATTTGCAGGATCTCCTCAGTGCCCATAACCCTCCCCAGGGCTGGTTGCCCACAGTTCTTCAATAGTAGCCCAGTGCTCCCCAGCAGCAGGTGAGTCAGGGCTCACAGGTGAAAGTTTTGAGTAATAAATACAGCGATAAAAACTGCTGAAAATGCCCTCTTGCTGTTTGTTTCTTATTCTTTCCTGTGCGTAATCACCCATTACCCTTTCACTTCAGGTTGGTGCTTTTAAGGAACTACTCTTTGTGATGAACACTTCAGTCCCTTGTACCTAATTAAAAAGATGTAATTGCTTCAGCTGTGTTGCTTTTTCCTCTTTATCCCCACTTAGCACCAACAGTTGCTCCCTTTGGCTGGAGGGAGTAGTACTGGCCATGGGCAACATCACAGTTAGTAGGCAAAGAAAAGCACCTAAACACACTTCGTTGTAAGGTTGCGTTTATACCGCACAGATTTCAAGGAACTCCACCACGAGAATTATGTTCCATATAGGATTGTTATCCTGAATATGAGATCTAATAGGTATGATATGGGAGGAGCTCATCACTTGTTTCTAGCAGCGTTCTGAGAATAAACATCACCCACGTTTAAATACTAGATGTCTCCTGAACTGATCCAGCCACGGTCTTAGGCACAGTGTAGGAGTTCTTTCCCATTGCAGTTTGGCCTTTCCCGGAGCTGAAGCTCATTTTAATTTATTTTCCTGAATTTTAATGTACCGAATCCCTATTCAGCTTTAGAAGTAATTATTATGTCAAAGCATAAGGTATTTTGAGACCTACTAACAGATGCTCTGCTGTTACTTCATATCCACCTATGGCACTGAAGCCTCTTAAGCATTAATGAGCGCCGTCTCTGAAGGGGACTTAGAAGCAGCCATGTGGGAAGGAAACAATTTCCTTGGCTTGATCTCTCAATAAGTGCAAAAATTGTCCCTGATATCACCTCCTCCCTTTGGATTGCCTTCATTCCTCTCTCATTTCCAAAGGATCACTACATCAAAGATGCGAGAGAAGATCCAGACTGGAAGTGCTCTTTTCAAATTCAAGCCTAGGACAAATGAGCAGGGTTTCCAGCGAAGTGAGCAACAGCGGTAACCACAGACACCAAAGATGCTGCTGAGCATCGTGCTCCAGTGAGCTCTGAGTCTTTTTGTACCCACTGCAGCGGGGTGGATGGAGATATTTGTGTGACTGTGTTTGTGCTCTTCTCCGGTTCTTTGATTTGTTTCGCAAACTCTGGTTTTCCCATGGTTCCTCCAACCAAAGATACCCACAGATTGCAAGGTGCCCTTGTGGGACCAGCACTGATGTCATGACTTGTGGGCGCTGGAGGGTTAGACCGTCTTTACTCGGAGCTGAGATCATAAAATGGTGTAATTCCCTCCTGTGGTTACTTCAGCGCGAGTCTCTGTGCAGTCACTGGCGAGGAATCCGGGTCCCTTCTCAGGATACAACTGCATTTTAATCGAATTAAGCTATGTCAAAGTAATCCAGCCATCGTATAATCACACGCCAGTCCTGCCCTGAAATAGCTCACGGAGTGATTTACAACTCGTGCTCCCAAGTAGAAAGGACAAAAATTAATTTCTCCCTCATTTACAGGCTGAAAAGTTTTGACACTTGAATTTTTCAGAAGTGATTTTCTACATTCAACAACTGCTGACGGTGAAGAGTCAGGTGAAGAGTGGGACATGGAAATTCACACTGATCGCAGACCCTCTTAACCTCCTTCAGCACTTTTTGCCTCCTAATGCTCCGAGAAGGTCACGGCTCGAGCTTATTAGCTCCTTTCATTTGCACCTTTTACATTGATCTTCTTAATTTTCCTTGTGGCTGTGACGGCAGAGCCCGATGCTCTGCTGGGCTCCTGCAAAAGCAGATCATTTTGCCTACAGGCCATGCGAGCAGCACTAATTTATTTGGGAGCAGAGGGGAAGACGAAGGCAGATGAAACATCCTTGTTTGCTTGTGTCTCTTTTGATCGCTTTCCGAGCATCTGCTGGATCCTCTGCGATGGGGCACATTTCCCTTCTCCGCTAAAGGATACAGATCTGTGCCCTCTACAACTAAATCCACTGACCCCAACTTCCCACCCACCCGTGGTGATCTCCGAAACTCACTCCGTCGGATCACAGCACTCGTGCCCACCGCATCTCACCCACCCGATCCATGATCTAGCAGCCAGCTCCCCTTGGGGAACAGGGTCACGGAGCAGGAGAAGAGCCAGGATGCTTCTGACCTGGCTTCTCAGTGTGTCCCCTTTCCCTGATGCTACCCAAACCCTGACAGTGGTGTTCCCTGCACTCGCTTGGCAAAAGGCTGAGAGGTCTGAGAAATCCTGGGGGAACATGGGGTCAGGTCCCCTGATTTCTGAGCAATTGTATCGCGGGCATCAGGTAGAACTGGGAGATGTTAAATTTATGTGCAAACCCCGTTTCCTATCAATTTTAAAACCACACCTCTGGGCTTAATTTCCAACTGCATCCTGTGATGCACCCCCAGCAGCATGGCCAGCAGAGCAAGGAGGGGGAATCTGCCCCTCTGCTCCGCTCTGGGGAGAACCCCTGCAGCGCTGCCTCCAGCTCTGGGGCCACCAACAGCAGAAGGACACGGACCTGTTGGAGTGGGGCCAGAGGAGGCCACGGAGATGCTGGGAGGGCTGGAGCCCCTCTGCTGTGAGGACAGGCTGAGAGAGCTGGGGGGGTTCAGCCTGGAGAAGAGAAGGCTCCGGGGAGAGCTTAGAGCCCCTTCCAGTCCCTAAAGGGGCTCCAGGAGAGATGGGGAGGGACTCTGGATCAGGGAGGGGAGCCATAGGACGAGGGGGAATGGGTTTAAACTGAAAGAAGGGAGATTTAGATGAGATATCAGGAAGAAATTCTTTGCTGTGAGGGTGGTGAGCCCCTGGCCCAGGTTGCCCAGAGAAGCTGTGGCTGCCCCATCCCTGGAGGGGTTCAAGGCCAGGTTGGACGGGGCTTGGAGCAGCCTGGTCTGGTGGGAGGTGTCCCTGCCCAGGGCAGGGGGATTGGAATCTAACCATTCTATGATTGTATAATTTCCATATGTGCATTTAGGAGAGAAACTCATTCCAGAATTAACTAAATCCCCGTGCATCAAACTCTGCCAGGTGGATGGGGCTGACCTAAGATCACACCCAAAGTGAACTTTGCTCATCACCCTTGGGTGTCTCCTTGCTGGTGAATGACTGTCACCCCAAGGACTTCATGAACCCGGCAGTGAGAGAGAGCACTGGGGAGGTACCAGAGGGCTTTTTGGATAACCTCACCATGGAGGACATCTCACCCACATCTACAAGGAGGTGTTAGAGCACCTTGAGACCATCGTCCCCTCTGCTGTGGCTGAGCAGAGGGGGTCTCTGCTGCCCTTGAGACTCCTTAGTGTCGGTGCTGGGTCACCCTCCTCAACCTCAACAGCCAAAGCAGCTCTGCCAGACATTTTGCTGCGATGGGGTTGATAAGGCAAATGACATCAGGCTACGTTTTTCTTCCAGTTGGAGAAAGCATCCAGATTCAACTCCCTCCTGCATGCCTGTTCACCCACAGAAATCAGGCAATTGTGATTTGTCTCATTTTTAATGTACTTTCTGCCGAGGATTTCAATCTGATTATCCCAGAGCTTTGGCCAACCACTTCTAGCCCGGATCCTTGGCCTTCTTCTTTCATGAAAGGCTGCTTTTAGCTCTTTGGCCTAGTTTTAACCCTCAAAGATAATCTCTCCGCAGCACTTGGCAATTTGCCAACAGGATTAAAATCTGCTGGGGTTATTTACTCTCTTAATGAAATGCAATATACCCAAGTATATCAGCTCTAATTAACACCCTGTCCGCAACATCTCTCCTTAGCTCTGATAATTATGAAAAAAAAATCCACACTCTCCGAGTCACCCTGGCCATTAAAGAAGAAACGAATTTCAATAGTTTTTCAGGTTTATTACTACAAATAGAGCTCTTCCCAAACTTCACGCTGGCTCACTCCTCCTTCTCTAAGCTGAACTGTTGCCAGGAGTTGTCTGACACTTTAAAATTTCATTTAGGTTTGGCTGAAATGGGATGTGGGTGAGGACTGGAAACTCAGCACCCCCTTGGGCCACACACTGCTGGGTGGCACGGGCATGGTGGGAGAGCAGCGGTGGGTCCTGCTGGTGGGGTCTCCCAGGGAAGAGCTCCTGAAGGGCAGCCAATGTGTTTTGGGACTGGGAAGATGGTTGAGCCCAGGTATCCATCCTGTCTATTACAGCATTTCCCTGGTGAAGCCCTCCAGTTTAGTCTGGGAGAAAGACGATTGAGGGAGGATCTTTTATCAGTGCTGATAAATACTGAAAGGGTGGGTGTCAGGAGGATGGGGCCAGGCTCTTTTCAGTGGTGCCCAGTGACAGGACAAGAGGTAACAGGCACAAACTTGAGCATAGGAAGTTCCATCTTGACATGAGGAGGAACTTCTTCATTTTGAGGGTGGCAGAGCCCTGGCACAGGCTGCCCGGAGAGGTGGTGGAGTCTCTGTCTCTGGAGACATTCAAACCCGCCTGGACACGTTCCTGTGCCACCTGCTCTGGGTGACCCTGCTCTGGCAGGGGGTTGGACGGGATGATCTCCAGAGGGCCCTTCCAACCCCATTATTCTGTGATTCTGTGAAGTTTTGTTTTCATAGCCTCTCTTCTAGATCTGCATTTTTTATGGGTTTTCTGGAGGGATCACCAGGAGCTGAACTCGTGCCCCTGTTATCTCCTGTGCAAGGCTGTTATCCTCCTGTGCCCAGAGAAGCTCTGGTGGGAGCACAGCAGGCATTTCTCAGCCTCTGTGGGGACAGAAGCTGGGCCACCCCTCTCTGATGTGTGCACACACCCCCACCAGCCTGTGCTTTGGATATGGCTGAGATCATTTCACCCAGTCTGCAAATCCCTCCTTCCAACGAATATAGCTGGCAAGGAAGCAGTGACACCAGAATGGGGCACTGAAGTCAGAAGAAAGGAAAACTGTGTTTTGAGGACCAAAGCAGGTTTGAGGAGGTCTGGCTGATGCAGACGTTGGGGATGACTTTGGTTTCCAGTGCATCTTTGTGGTCCTTGCCCCAGGGTGGCTGTGGTTGAAACAAGCCTGACACAGGGATCCTGGAAAAGGACTCCAAGGATGCTTTGACAAAGTCTGGAAAGCCTGTCTTAACTTTTCACTGTCACAGCTGCTGATAGAACACTAATATATTCGTAATTCGGAGGAGAATAACTCCAAATAAGTACTGCAGCCTCTCAGAAGCCCTCATCTGTGCTAGATTACGTCAAGGACTCTTGAATTAAACAAATCTGAAGTTTCTAGGCCAAGCCATTTTTGAGATATGACATGAAAAAGCATTAGGAGATGCTTCAAACACTCTGAATTACACTTATTTTCCCTAAGACCCATGTCTCAGAAATGGATTGCCTGATATGCCTCAGGTTTTGCCAAAAACAATCCTCCCCTCGCTATACACCACATCCATGCGGCCCGAAGATGCTCTCAGCGTTTTTATATGACTCCAGCAGCAGGACCAAAACCAGCCATTGGAAAGCTCTATATAAGATTCATCACGGGAAATGGGGAGAATTGGGAGAATCGGGTCTCTATCAAAACCCTGGCACTTTGCAGCCCTGCCTGGCCCCCCAGAACCTCCCCCGGCAAGTTGGGACATGGAGGTGCCTCCATAAAGTGATGCCAGACCCTTACCTGTCTTGGGAACACTAGCAGATCCCTTGGAAGACTGTGCCATGTGTGCCGAGGCTGGGACCGAGGCAATCCTGAAAATCAGGAGGGGAACAATTAGAAATGAATACAAAATGCGCTTTTTTGGGGCAAGGTCTCACTGTGTGTTTCTGCCAGCTTGGCCTGGGCTCGCTGCAGGCAAATTCATTGCAAAGGACTGTGTGCAAAATAGCGTTGGCATCTGCATGGCAGACGGGCTTTGCTAAGGGTTCATCTTCACTAGAGAAGAGGTAACAAGGTGCCCGCAGAGCCCAGCAGACCAAGCCCTTGGCGAGTTGCCTGTGCACCCACCTTCAAGGTAACGTCCTTCCGTGTGGGCTGAATAGCCACTTCCTCCTGCCCCGAAGCAGGACAAACCCACCTTAGGAGCCTTGCATGACGCTTGCCCACATCCACCTCCTTGATTTGAGGGATAACGGCCTCTGGTTTGTATTGAAAGGCAGTGTTGAAATGCAGCCTTCTCTTCTAACTTGGGATCTGCAGCTCCACATCTCTTCTCCTACCCAAGCATGTTCCCATCGGAGCACTGTGGGAGATCTGGGCAGCTCTCCCAAAGCATCTCCTGGGACAAGTGATGCCCAGGCTGAGCCTGTGCAATGGGCACTGCGAGGGAGAGGTGCTGGGTGGACAAGGTGGCCAGAGAGATCAAGAGGAAGTGACAGGTACCTCAGCACAACCCGGCTGTGCTTCTCCCAGGGTGACAAGTGCATGCCAAGCTTCTGGCAGGGGCCACACGGTTGGATGCCACGATTATTTAACTGAACTTCAGCCTGGCTATTTATGGACAGAAATCATAGCCAGAATCCAGGCTACAAAAGTGTTTAAGTGCTCTTTGGGAATCTTCCAGGAAATGTCAGAAAATTCTGATTAGACAAAATCAAGATTTTTCATGGGACTGTACCGGGCTGTTCAGCAGCGGCACGTAAGGAATTTCTGATGGAAAGCAGAGACGGGCAGTGGCAGGACAGGCAGCTGCCTGCAGGAGAAAAGCTCCTCCAGGCCAGGGAGGACCCCAGCTTTGGAGCAGTGGTTATTTTTGCTCCCTGGGGACAGCATCCACTAGTTTCCACCAATGTTCAACCCCAGCCCTGAGAAAAGTTTGCCATAAAAGTTCCATCAGGGAGGTGCGTGTGAGGACCATGCCCTTGGAGAACTGCTCCCATCTTGCATCCATCCTGCTGCAGAAGGCTAGGTGGAGGAAATGAAATATGAGAATGAAATACTAAATTCATCCGTGCTGTGGATGTCAGCGAAAGGCTGCAGCTTGAGGAGAGGTGCTGCAAGGCGTTCCTCCATTGTAACCCTCAGGATTCAAAAATCATGAGTCATATATCCCCAAATTGGGTCTCTGCCTTGCAGAAACAATCTATATGTATTTATGTATATCTCTGTGTGAATAAGGGATGGGGAGGTGTTTTTAATTTGGTTTCTGAATTTTGAAGACTGTATTTTTTATCTTTTTTTTTTTCTGCAATGCTGAGGCTCAGTTTTATTTCTTTTTTTTTTTTTTTTTTTTTGCCTGAGACTGCTGGGCAGTTACCAGCTCCAGGAGCCACAGTTTCCGAAGGCCACCTGTAATGAAGAAACCAGAAACACCGTTGGAGATAATTAGCAATCACATAACCAACATGAGATTTCATTTGAGGTAGAGCCTCCAAACATAGTCCAAGTCAGGCGTAAAACTAAAGCATCTGTGAAAAGCCTTCTGGAGGGGAAGGATTGAATTTCTCCTTTCCCTGTTAAATACTTTCCTCAAAGCCGTCTTTCCTGATGTCAGCAGCTGGGCGGTAGGGAGCTCGGCTGGGTTGGGACCTCAGTCCAGGCTGGACGCCCAGGCCAGGTGAGGCAGCTGCCCCATCTCAGCAGTCAGTAGAGAGGAGGAGCTGTTAAGGGGCAGCGTCTCTGGGGTGTGGTGTCTCCAACCGCTAGGGAATCCTAGCCACTGTTTTAAATCAGGTTCTAATCCTATGGTTAAAGTTTTATGTAGGATGAGCGAAGCCTTAGATCTTTGCGTTGGTGAGCTGTCTCCTGGAGGCGGGCTCGCTGGATCTGTTCTCATCGCAGCTTCAGCTGGGTCCAGCAAAAGAGGCCAACAGGGAACGCTGTCTCCAGCCATCGCTATGCTGGTGCCAAATCTCGCAAACGCGCTGAGCCTCCAGCATAAAATGCAGCACTCAGGCGGGCAAACGCGAAGTTGTTCAATCAGCTGGCGCACGCTTACTTGACGCTATGTTCACTTCATCCTGCTGAAATCACGGGCAACGCCTCTCTGGGAAATTAGGCCTTGAAAGAGTATTTTGCAAAGAAGTGTTTTAGCAGGGCATGCCATGCTGAAGAGCAGCGTTACAAAAGAGGTGTGCGTATAACCCCCCGGGGCTGCTGCTGCCCCGCACTGTATATACGGGAGCCGCCTGCCTCCCTGCTCCTCAGGTACGGCTAATTACCTTACCCCCATTGCTGTCTCCTGGTCACTAGTTGCGTGAGATGTTTACCCCAAAACAGGAAGGCAGGGTAGGAGCGCTTCATCCTAGGAGAGGGTTAACCTCCCGCTGGATGCAGGATGCCCTCATGGGAATGGAATGTGTAGTGTTGGTAAGTGGTTGTGCCCCAGAAGCCTTTGAGAGCCCACTGACTACTGCATGCTAACGATTGGTATTATTAAAGAACAATTGATGGCCTGTAACCAAACAACAGAAACTAATTACTGGAAAACTTTTATTGTCCTTTAATTACTGGGCCTCTTTGTCAATTAGCAGAAGAGAGAGGGAGAGGGAAGAGAGAGAGAGAGAGAGAGAGACTCGCTTTATAGCAACAATAAATTTTCCAAAACTACAGTCATCAGTAGCTGAAAAAGCAAGTCTATTAACACACAATATTAAGGCATGATATTTACTCTAGCTGCTAAATGTAGGTGCTTTTCTTCTGAAAAAGTGCAGAGCCCGAGGAATACTAAACAGGGTTTTCTTCCTACAGCTCTGCCGCTGCCTGACACGATGGCTTTCATTTTCCAAGTAATTTTACCCCTTGCCCAAGGCTTCCTTTCTGCCAGGCTCCTCCAGGAAACTGGCCCCGTGCCCACCATATAGCACCGGAGCTCAGCGGGGCTGAGAGGGATGGAGAGGGGACAGGGATGGGGACGGGGACGATGTCTCTGGGCCGGGGCCGGGGAGATGAGAGGGGCTCGTCCCTGCAAATGACTCCTGAGTGCAGGTGCATGTGGGACCCAATGCCTGAGCGGGGCTTGGCTGCCCGGCCCCGCGTGTCAATACGCTCCCGTCCCTGTTCCTGGCTCGCTAGCACTGTCCAAAAATAGTTTATTCAACTTTTTTTTTTTTTTTTTTCTTTTTCTCATCCACTGCCAAATAAATTATTTCTGGGCCTATTGTCACAAGTAGTTAACCTTCTCTGAGGATGGTTGAACTACAGTTACCCCCAAAAAATGAATCACCTTTTTTTTTTTTTTCCTGTCACTTGGCAAATAGCGTTCACCAATATAATTTTTCTCCCATTTGATTTTCTTGGATTAACTAGTTAGCGGTGCTGTGGGCACCACTGCTGCTTGGGCATGATGTGAATCACCAGGGAACGCAGCCACTGCCACGTGAGGGGCTGGGTCGGCATCCCGGATGGACCTTCCGGGTCCCCTCTGCCATGGGGCAGCTGCCAGAGCAGAGAGGGCCACCAGACCTGAAGGCACTTCCATCGTGGATGAGATACTTCGTATTACACAATAACTGCCAGGCTTCTAAAAGCTTCATCAATAATAACTTTCCTTTGGGATGAATCTTTTCTCCCTCAGCAAGGGGATGTTGATCTCTTCGAGCATTCAGGAGCTTCATGAAGTTTCATGTCAACTCTACACGCGTGTTGGCCGAGACAGGGGTTATTGGAAGGAGTTAAATTACTCCCCAGAGTAACTGCTTTTAAAGAGTAGCTTGCAAAAGAGCAAAGTACCAACCCGTTATCAGAAAACAAATATCGTTTCAATTCATGACGGCAAATACTGGAGACGCCTGATTTTCCCGTCCGTTGGCCCGCCGAGCCCGTGCCTGCGCCGCAGCCTCTGCTCCATGGGCTCAGCGCACCGACGACGGGAATTCGGGGCTGCGGCAGGACAAGCGGTGGGGAAGTAGCTTAGAAATTTGTCACAGCCTATCTTATTTTTATGTTACGTGAATAGGCTCAGGTTTTGCGCTAGCAGAGAGAATCAGGAGTAGTTCCTGCAGGTGACCTTAATAGTGACAGTAGTCTACGGTCGTTTGACACATCCCTCCCTATGTGAAGATGCAGAGGAATAGCTAATCCTATAAAAAGCAAGCCAACTACACAAGATTTCTGGAGTTTACCCACGGGACATTTTTAATTCGGTATTGAGGGTGGGTGCCGAAGCCCCCTCCCAAATCCCCCTCCCCTCTTCAAGGGTATTGGGGCAGGATTTAGTTAAAGCCGGGGCGGTGAAGCCAGCCCTGGCAGAGGAGTGCCACACACGGCATCCCTCATCACAGGTGGTTTGCCAGCACCATGTCCCTGCGACTGCGGGCTCAAAGATCCTCCGGAGACAGGAAGAAACAATAAACCCGAGGGGATGAGGCTGGTTTTCTTGGCAGAGGTCCTGAGCAGGGCTGGATGAGGGGCTCAGCAGCACCTGCCCGCATAAAGTAACGGAGCACGGATGGCCGCCCACCGTGCCAGGTGCTTTGTCTTACCCCCCGACCCCAACACCTTTATCCCTTCTTTTTATCTTCTCCGTCTTCCTTTCCTATCTCCTCCCATATTTTCTTTTTCTTTTTCCCAGCTATTATTTTTCCCTTCTTTTTCTTTCCACCACTCGCACAGCACCCTTTCTCTTTCTGTTGTGCAGCTTTTTTCTTGCTCTGAGAAGAGGGAAGGTGTAATATCTCCCTTTGTCCTAATTTCCTGGTAGTACTGGTTCAGAGCTCCTGTTTCTGAGAAGTTCTCTCTGTGTTACACGTGACCCTGGGACTGACAGAGACAGAGATGCACAACCTGTGCAGGGTGGGTGACCTTATACAAGTAGGAGAGTCCTTACAGGAGTGTATTTTCTTAGGAAATTATACAAATAATGGTATCCGAAGTAAGGTTTCTGCCAGGATAGGCATCTCAGTGGAAAAATGTTGTGACAGGTTCCTGAAAGCTGGGTGGAATACTAAGAAAAAGCTCATAAAGAGACAGCCAGGGTCACACAGACACTGAAACTGTGTTTTCCCTTCATGTCCCAGTCTCCTCCTTTGGGGCCTGTGTCTTGCCCAGTGCTAAGAGAAGGTGTCTCCATGGGGGAAAAGGGCCTCGTTGCTCCAGGCAAATGCTGAAGCAGCCTGACACAAAAGAACTGTAATAGTAAAGCAGACACTAGGGCCAAGGCCTCCCGTCCTCTTCTGAGAGTGTCTGCAGATCCTGGCACTGCCAAGAGGGTTATCGAGCAACTTTGGGGTTGCTTTCCCACTCTCTGGTTTGCTCCTCTTGCCTTTCATCCAGCATTTAGCAGGAATGCATGTCAAAACACTCTGCATACAGAAGCAGCACCCATGTGCCCATTTTACAGATGGGGAAACTGAGGCAGAGAAGTGCAGTTTCTTCCACAGCAGATTAGGGGATCCCATTCCATCAGCTTCATTGTTGCGTGTATGACCCTGCCCTTCTTAACATCAGAAGGTTTAATTTCCAACTCATGCCTCCACCAGGTATTCAGCGTCCTGGACAGGCTACCATGTCTCATGCAGGAGATATTTGTAGAGCTGTTCAGCATATGCCAAGGATTTGGGAGGCCTGGGACCTGTTTCCCACATTTCCTGAGAAACGGGACATGGGTCAGGGGTCGTTTCCCTGGTAGGGGGCTGTAACGCGTGCTCGCGTGGCCCAGCTGGTGGGTCTGTAGAAGCACAAACCTCTGACTGTGCTGTGGTGCCTCCAGAAGCTCAGCTGAGAGCACGAGAGAGATGAGGTTTGGGTGCTGTACATCAGCACAGGAAGAGACACAGGCTCAAACCTCGGGCTTGAAATGCAGTGGTTGGATGGTGGTTGCTTTGGCGGCGACCACACCGGGTTGTCACTGCCAGGAGTGGGGTGGACACGTGAGGGACCATCACTGTTAGGTAACAAACAAGCAAAAAAAATAGTTTTCTTCCTCTGGGGCTCTTCCTGGTGTCTTTTCTAGCAATTTTGGCAGTGAGCACCAATAGTAATTACATACCCTGTCCTGTGCCCTGGTCCCCACTGCTGCCAGCGAGGCTCAGCACCGAAGGTGACAGCCCCACCCGCCCCGTGGCACATCCCCTGCTCCTCTCCCCGCAGGGAGGTGTGAACTTCACAGCTTACTTTGACCCATTTAAACACAGGTGGTTTTCTCAAAGAGCAGGAGGAGTGATTTCCCCCTGCCGAGCTCCCTGGGAAAGGACAAAGTGGCATTTTGGGGGCCACGCTCCCTGCTGGGAGGTGCACGAAGCAGCGTGAGACACCCACGGGCACACGCCACTGCGGTCAGATGAAAGAAAAAAGGCACCTGCTCAACTCTGGTGCCCCTGACATGATGTACCCCCCTCTTTGACATTTTACAGAAGCCCCGTCTCCTGGAGGCACGTGATCGCCAGAGGGGTTCAGGTTTCACTTCTAAAAACCAGACAGTTTGTGCTTCGTCTTGACTTTTCTCTGCAAATAAGAGCGTGACCCAACCGCTCAAAACCAGAAGGAAAATAAGAAGGAACTCCAATTAAAAATTAAAATCCTGTGACAATTTGGCCGGTTCTGTGGTTTGGGAACCTCAGAACATTTTAGCATTTGGGGTTGGCGGTACTCTCAAATTACAGGGAATAACTTGCCTTTTTATAGAGCCTTTCATCTGGAGGATCCCAGCCTACTTCACCAACTAAACCCAGAAATATCACCAGCTCCTCACAGCAGCCCATCTCTCCCCTCCACTTGGAAGCGCAAGGTGAGCTGGGGCTGGCAGAGCACCGCTGCCCGCTGCCAAACGGGCCAGGGCCTCCCAAAAAACCTCTGCAGAGGGTGATGGGACCTTCACTGACCACACGTGACCAAGACTTGCTTTCAGAGGTGTTGGAAAAGCTGGAAGATGCAACACGGATATTGTAGGCAGGGACAGCATTGGAGTGCTGTGTCCAGTTCCGGGCTCCCCCATTCAAGAAGGACAGGGAACTGCTGGAGAGGGGACAGCAAAGGGCTACCAAGATGCTGAGGGGACTGGAACACCTCTCTTCTGAAGAAAGGCTGAGGGATTTGGGTCTTTTTGGTCTGGAGAAGAGAAGACTGAGGGGGATCTTATCAACGGTTATAGATACTGAAAGGGTGGGTGTTAGGAAGATGGGGCCAGGCTCTTTTCAGTGGTGTCCAGGGACAGGACAAGAGGTAACAGGCACAAACTGGAACATGGGAAGTTCCATCTTGACATGAGGAGGAACTTCCTTCCTGTGAGGGTGGCAGAGCCCTGGCACAGGCTGCCCAGAGAGGTGGGGGAGTCTCTGGAGACATTCAAACCCACCTGGACACGTTCCTGTGCCACCTGCTCTGGGTGACCCTGCTCTGGCAGGGGGTTGGACGGGATGATCTCCAGAGGTCCCTTCCAACCCCCATCATTCTCTGATTCTGTGATTCTCTGACGCTCAGGTGACACGCAGAGACTTTGCAGCATGGGTCCCTCTTCCTTCCTCCTCCCTGTGGTCCTCGCTTAAATAGCTGTTTCCAAACCAGCCGGTTGCTGTTGTGCCTGGATTAGGAGGACATCACTTGTTTTCTCAGGCAGGCAGCAGACCTCCAGCCTTGATTTTTAGACAAAAAATCTGTCCCACGCTTTCACAGTCACCCAGTTTGACTGTGAAAGCTGGGGGACGGTCCGTACACATGGATACGGATGGTGCGTGCTGCGGAGCTCATTTTAAACACAAGCTTCGTACAATAATGAACACGATTTACTGGATTTATTTATATAAAATGAGATCATTAACTAATTAGACTACAATTTAATTTTAATTTTCACTGGTGTTTGTAACTACAGGAAATTGCCGGAAACACACAGAATTCATCATTGCGCATAGTTAAATGATTCAGAGCCTGGGTGGCTCCCCCCATACCAACTTGAGGTCAGTAGTTTCATGACGCATGCTTTTCTACCACATCCGAGGACATGCGAAATCTCTCCAGAAAGTGGGAAAGCATAGATGCTAACCACTTCACACAAGAAACTGGTTTCAGGTCAGACACCAAAGGACTCTTTGAAAGAAATCTCTCAAATCTGGGCAAGGAGGAGCTACCCAGTGCCAAATGCCAGCGTTCCACACTGAAATGCCCTAGACCTGGGTCCAGAGCATTTCGGGATGCTGATGATGCTGATCCATCCAACAGCATGGTTCTTCGTTGTATGCAGGCTGGTTTGCTCCTGTCTTATTATAATGGTTGCAGTAGATGCTGGAGCAGGAATCCCATATAGAGTACAATAGTACAATAGACCTGCGGTATATAATTATCATGCTGTATCTGCTTTCATATTATAGGTATTTTTAGATGTGTCAGTTTGAAATCTAGGATTTAGTGCACAGAGCCTAATGGATTGTTCTTTCTTTCTCTCTCTTTTAATGTCGACTCTCAATATGCATGAAGCAGACATAAAAGCACTTTTGTGCAGGTGCTGTGAAGCTCTTAGCACAGATGACAAGGGGAGATGGTTTTCTAGATTCATTGAGCTTCTGAGGAGAGACGGGACTCGATGATCCAACCTAGAGCTCCTGCATAGCAATAGCTCAGGATGCACCCACAGCCCCCTCCACGAGCGAAGCAGCTCTGCGCATCCCGGGATAGGCACGGAGGGCTGGAGCCATTCTTCCGTGAGGACAGGCTGAGAGAGTTGGGGGTGTTCAGCCTGGAGAAGAGAAGGCCCCAGGGAGACCTTATAGCAGCCTCCCAGTACTTAAAAGGGCTCCAGGAAAGACAGGGAGGGACTCTTGATCAGGAAGTGTAATGATAGGACAAGGGGTAGTGGTTTTAAACTGAGAGAGGGAGATTTAGATGAGATATCAGGAAGAAATTCTTTCCTCTGAGGGTGGTGAGGTGCTGGAATAGGTTGCCCGGAGAAGCTGTGGCTGCCCCATCCCTGGAGGGGTTCAAGGCCAGGTTGGACCGGGCTTGGAGCAGCCTGGTCTGGTGGGAGGTGTCCCTGCCCAGGGCAGGGGGGTTGGAACTAGGTGGTCTTTACGGTCCCTTCCAACCCAAACCATTCTATGGTTCTGCCGAGGTGGTTTGCTCCTCGTGCCTGGGACCACGCTCACGTCTTGCACAGGAAGGAGAAAAGGGGGAAGTCACCCCAGTTCTGTGCGATCCTGCCTGAATTCTGCCTGGCTCGAATTGGGCAGCATCAGAATGGGAGCCAGGGCAGCCAGTCCCTAAGCAAGGGACCCCTTGGCCAGGTGACAGGGAGCCCTTTGTGGAGGGGAGCACCCAAAAATCCTCCCACCTGCCCGAGGTCAAGTTTGGACTCAGAGGCTAGAGCTGCGAGGCTGATCTACTCCAGCCTACGGGTACTTAATCCTGTCGGGAAGGCAAAATATTACCTTGGGTTTGACACAAGGATTGCAGCAACTTTCTTGGCCAACTGTGGTCCATACCTGCTCAAGCACTCAGAGGCCCCATGGTGAGGTGCAGTGGGGACAGGGTGGGTACCAGCCCTCCCCACGGCTCTGGGACATCATGGTGGGATGGACAAAAGAGAAGGGGCAAGAGGGAGCTGCCAGGGGTGGGCTGCTCCTCCACAGCTGTGTGTGTTTTATCTAGTGATCCAAGGGGGAAAAGGTAAAAAAAAAATTATAATTGGAATCACTTATCCTCCAGCCTTTGATTTCTTTACCAACGTGGCAGTCCTATAGCATAGTTCTGGGTATGCTTTACCCCACTAGGTACTGTTTGAGGTTTTTTGGCAGCCACACAAGAAATCCCTTGGTTTGGCAACTGATCTTGTAATAGTCCAGTTGCCTGAATTACGCAGAGGCTGCAGTACCTTTCAAAAGAAGTAAACCCCTTCTTTTACACTACTGATCTTCTACTGCATCTGGCCAGTGGACACAGGCTTCAGAGAGACCTGTAGAGGTGTGTAAGCACAGACACACGTTCACTTGCCTCACAGAGGTGTCCAATCCCCATTCACACATCATGCAGCTCAAGCTAATACACCTTGCCTTTCAACAGAGCTTCCCTGCGCCCAGCACACGCTCTGCAAACACGACCCGGAGCAGGTGCATCCTGGAGGTCCAAGGAGCCTTTACTGGGCACACAGAGACCCAACAGCCTTATCCTGATCTGCTCCTAATCAGACCACCAGGTAAACTCCTTATTTTGTTGTTGTTGTTGTTTTTACTATATTTCTCAGTTCAAACTCAAGTAGGAATCAGCCATGTTTTTTTTTATTTATTTTACTTTTTTTAAACCAACTCAATATCAACACAGGATCAAGTAAATGAAGGGGCAGCTCTAACTGGCAATTGTAGTACCCAGCACACTGGCAATTTTTGATTGTGTGAATGATGCTCCGGGATTGTAGTAAAGGCATAACTGAGACAAAAAGAAAATCCTTCCAAGAAATGTCTGCTCATTTAAGCTGTCACTCCCGTAGAACAGAAGCCTTTGTGGAAACCAGTAATTCATGAGAGCAGATTTTCAAAGTCCCCCTATTCATGTGTTTCAGCCCAAGGTAAACAACTTTGTTCTGATAGTTAACCCCACCCTGTTTGAGGTTGAAGTGAAGCCTTTTTTTTTTCCAGTATGTGGTATTTACTTAATAGGTGTTATCAAGCTATTATGAGATCCCCCTTCCACCACCCAGAGCTGTGTGCTGGATGTGTCCCCACCGGTCCCACAGCAGAACGAGTCACCCGCCCTTGCAGAGAGGAGTCACTGAGCAAACAAGTAAAGAACAAGGCAATCAAAGATCAGGCGGAGATGGGGGTGGGCGAAAATTCATATTTTCATGAAGGCAACAAATGGTGGGAAAACAAATTCATCTGGAGCAAGTTTTGTGTGTCCAGATAGACTGCACTGAAGTGCAGTTGGATTTGGCACTTTCTTGCTTTGACCTGAGGAACACGCAGGTGGATTTGTGCTCCATCACACCAGGAAGAAGCTTAATGGGAGGTGCTGGAGGTTAGGCGAGTGAAGGCAGTCCCGTGAGATCCTCCTGTGCTGTACTTCATGGTGGCTAGCTGCTTCTGGGACAGCACAGAGCCCAGGGCGATGGATTTGGCAGGACCAAGCTAATGTTCTTCAGCTGCAGTGGGGACCAGAAGACAGGTCCCAAACCCACCATCCTGTAGCTGGGGTCTGGACCCAGCTCTGCACCTCGCTTCTTACAGCCCCACCAGAGTAGTGTTGGGGCTCCAGAGATTGAGAGATGTACCACCAGATGTACTGTGTTATGCCCGATGCCAAGTGCATTCTTTTGGGGAGATAACAATACCAGTTGGTCTATTTTTAATTCGGTTCCTTGACAGAACATTTAGCCGTTCCTCTTAGAGAAGAATTTTGTAATGGGTTCCTATCATGTCAATTTGGAAAGCATTCCAGCCTCCCACTACTGAGAAGTGTAAAACTATTGGCAACATATGGCATCTCCGTGGAGCTATTTAATTGTACAAAGGGCTGCCAAAAGATAAAAAGGGACTCAGAAAAAAAAAAAAATAAAAATACTACAGCTCCGTTCTTCCCCTTTCAGCATCTAACAGCAAAACAGCTTGCTAGATTTCCTAAATCCCCTCTCAAACAAAGCTGGGCTGCTGCTTCGGTGGTTAATAAGCTCAGGACTCTCATGGTGCGATCAGGGATTTGACTTGAACCCAAGCTCTCAGTGGCTGAATTTTGCTGCTCCTTGGTGGTGGCTGCTGCCCGGTGTGGGATCCGTGTTCCTCCTGGCCCTGTGGCCCAGGTGCTTGCTGTGGGGCTCAGCCTTGGGGCTGGGGAGTTTATGGGGCAGGATGAGCTGTGGGGCAGGCTGGATTGGACATGGAGCCCGGGGGGTGCAGGTGGAGGCCCAGGGAGGCTGGTGCTGGGGGTGCCCCTGTTATGTCCACGTCTCAAACTAGACCCCAAAAGAAACCTTGCAAAGTCTATTTCTCAGGGCCTTTGGATACACTGTTCTTTAACAACGCTGTCATACAAACAGGGGACACATCTCAAGGGTCCCAAGAAGCTTTATCGAATGTATCATAGTTTTTATGACAGCTTGAAGGGTTTTCTTCAGAGCAACTAGCTTTGCAGGAGGAAAACCAGTTTCTGAATGTTTGAATGATCTTCAGGCACTGCCTCATTAGGTGTGGGCATGGTCCCACTGCGCCCCGTTGACCCTCACTGTCTATATCTGGACCACTCCTGGCTTGAGTCTGGGGGATCCAGCTTCTTCCCTTGGCCACCAA
Organism: Larus michahellis; assembly: GCF_964199755.1. Lineage (NCBI taxonomy): Eukaryota > Metazoa > Chordata > Aves > Charadriiformes > Laridae > Larus > Larus michahellis. Next base: position 14,870,611 of record NC_133907.1, on the reverse strand, counting down.
GGTGTGACAAGAAGCTCAGGGACTGCCTATCCACAGTAGAGCACCAGGGTGACCCTGATTTGGGGATCTCTGCCCAAGAAAGCCCACCAACACCATCCTTGGGTGCCTCCTACCTTCAGCCGCATGAGCACATCCCTGCACCATGCATGGGCACCTGCACGATACCCAACACCAGGGTGAATGCAAAGTGGAGGATGCAACACAACCCTCTTGTTATTTGGTTTTTCAGTTCACAGTCCTCCCCAGAAGAAGCTTCCCCGCCTTGGGGACTCCCTGGTGGTGATGGCAAGCCAGTGTTTAGGGGATGAGGATGGCAGTCCTGGGTGGGGTAGGGGCCTCACATTCACCACTGATCCCTGGCTTGGGAAAATGTCTTTCCTGCACCGTGGAAACTTCATGAGTGGAGGGAACAAAGTACCCTTGTGAAGGATGTGGGGGTTGGAAATGCATGAAAATGTGGGGGTTGAAAATCCGTGTATTGGGTGAAGAGTTTAAGGGGACCATGGATGGGGCTCCCACCTGCACAGCCCCTTGCACCAGCATGCAGCGCCCCCTAGGATGGACTATCCTTACCCCAAAACTGCTCCAACCTGGCAGTGTGGTGAGCAGGGCTGTACCCCAGCCCTATGCCAGGAGCCGAACACTGTGAGTGCCAAGAGGGAGGTGCTGATCCGTGCTGGCCATGGTGCCTTAAACCCAGTGTTCTGCTGGGGCCACACGCTGTGCGTGGTGCAGGGCTCATAGGTCTGTGGTATGGGGCATGCCACCCCAGCGTGGACATCACCCGTTCCCCTGGGTGGGCACTAAACTACTGGCTGTGGACAGGAGGAGTCTGGCCACGCCACATCAGTTGGCCCAGGGCCATTCTCAGGAAGAACAGCATTACAGGGACGTAGGAGGAATTTAAAACAAACAAACAAACAAAAAAGAATTGCAAAGAACATAAATCCTTAAACTTCTCACGAAAAAAAAAGCAGGAAAGAAACAAGGGAGGGAGCAAACACCAAGCCCCGTTTGCCTTAGTGAGGTAATTCAAGAGATTATTGAACCACAGTCATTCTGCTGAAAATGGAAACCCGACTTTAGTTAATCCTGTAAAAGGGAGCATTGAGGATGGCAGGCAACAGGTATGTTTGAAACTCAAGTTAGGAGGGGTGGGGGGCTTGAGGACAAAACAGATGATACCCATAGAGAAACAGGCAGCAAGAGATCTTCTTATGGCAGACGCTGGAAGTCTGTGAGAAAATTTGCAGCACCATTGAAATGCCAGTAAAGGGAAGGGAAGAAAACTACAGGGAAGCTACATTATTCGTCATTAACAGCACGGGCCGTAGGCAGCCCTGGCCTGTTTGTGGGTAGAAAGGTCAAAACTCCATCAGGGTTTCATAAAGGGACACAAGAAGGAGTTAACTCAAGAAATAATAAGAAAAAAAACCCTCACACAAGGCAGAGAAGGTGTCAGCCAAGTTCTCTTAAGATTCTTCGGAAAGAAGAGGTGGAACAGAAACCAAGAATATCCCGTCTGTCACTAAAACCGCCCCCTGTACTGAAAACCTGGAGAGTCACAGACTGACGGCTCTGCAGGAGGAACTCTAGGTTTCACCCTGACTACACAGGCATTGCAATAGCAGGAAGACTGGATGACCTGGATACTCCTCTTGGATGGAGGATAATATATTCAAATGGATTTTCAGAACATCTTCTGACTGCATTTATCAAAACTGATTTTGACAAATAATTTCCTCATGTTGCAGGGCTTAGACACAGGTCGGTATGAGTCCTCCTCCCCATCCCTGCCAGGAGCACCCTCCTGCTTCTTCTGGGGGTGTCCCAGACCACCTTCCCCAGCAGCACTGGGGAGTGTGCAGCTGAGACCATTCCTGGCTTCTCCTCAGCTCCAGGGACCTCCTGGCCCTCACTGGAGTGACTGGAAAACCTAGCAGGGAATCCACGTCTCATCCCCATGGAAAATCCCAATAGATCTTTTGCCTGCTTTCTGCTTTTTAGCCAGCGTTTTCTGCCAATAAAGGAAGAAATAGCCTGACGGAGATAAAAATATCTTGACTGAGATAAAAGAGGCCTAAATCCCAGTGACTTTCCTAAAATGATCCTAAGTCACTGAGGTGGTTTTGAAAAAGTTCTCCCGTGGTACCAGCACAGATGTGAGGTTTGGCCTCTGTGGGAGGAAGAAAGCCTGAGTGCATTACTCCGCTAAGGGCCATTGCAGCTCCCCTTTGACATGCATTATTTATAGCGGGACCAGCAGTAAATTAGTATCTGATGAGCTCTCAGATTGAGTCTTTGTGTTGGCTCAGTCCCACTAATGCAGCCTACGGAAAATCCTGCTGCACAGAAGCGGTGTCGCAGGCTCTGTCAACAGCACTCACCAAAACTTCCCCACGCTGTTCAGATGACTCTTTGGTACTGTTTCTATGAACCGGAGCAAAAGGTGTCCTTGTAAATGCCAAGATATTCTCTCAGTGCTCATTGGGTTTCATTAGAAAAAGCTTTTTTTTTTTTTGCACGGCAAATAACTAGATCTGGGAGATCACACGGGAAAAAAAAAACCATGTAGAAATCATATTTTTATTTAATCAGAGAAGTAACACAGACACATCTGCTGAATGAATTCACGTTCTTTTCTTACGTTGGGTTCATGAAATTGAACAAGGCCAAGTGCAAGGTCCCGCACCTGGGTCAGGGCAATCCCAAGCACAAATACAGGCTGGGTGGAGAATGGATCAAGAGCAGCCCTGAGGAGAAGGACTTGGGGGCGTTGCGTGCTGAAAGGCTCAACACGAGCCAGCAACGTGCCCTCACCGCCCAGAAAGCCCCCCACATCCTGGGCTGCATCCCCAGCAGTGTGGGCAGCAGGGCGAGGGGGGGATCCTGCCCCTCTGCTCCGCTCTGGGGAGACCCCCCTGCAGCGCTGCCTCCAGCTCTGGGGCCACCAACAGCAGAAGGACATGGAGCTGTTGGAGCGGGGCCAGAGGAGGTCACAGAGATGCTGGGAGGGCTGGAGCCCCTCTGCTGTGAGGACAGGCTGGGAGAGCTGGGGGGGTTCAGCCTGGAGAAGAGAAGGCCCCGGGGAGACCTTAGAGCCCCTTCCAGTCCCTAAAGGGGCTCCAGGAGAGATGGGGAGGGACTCTGGATCAGGGAGGGGAGCCATAGGATGAGGGGGAACAGTTTTAAACTGAAAGAAGGGAGATTCAGAGTAGATATCAGGAAGAAATTCTTTGCTGTGAGGGTGGTGAAACCCTGGCCCGGGTTGCCCAGAGAAACTTTGGATGCCCCAACCCTGGAGGTGTTCAAGATGATAGCTAATGGGCAGAAGATTTATAAAAATGGAAATTTCGGCATCCAAGGTGAAAGCAAAACTGAAAGAGCTTTAGTGCACTGAAGGCAGGGGGAACAAATAATCCAGCCCAGACTCCTAAAAGAACTGGCAGAGGAAATCATGAGTCCACTCTTAAGAATTTTTAATACATAAATTGAGCAGGAGAAAATGACAAACTCAGTTCTCCTGTTTAAAAAAAGAAATAAAGGATCCAGGCAACTAGAGACATCAACAGTATGCAAAGCTTAGAATAAGTTTGCGAGGAAGGAATAATTAAAGACCTGAAGGTAAATGGAAAATCGGATCAAATATAACAAATAAAACACTCGGCTGATCCTGATGAGGGAAGTAATAGAAACAGAATGAAATGTAATAGTACAAAGTGCAGAGCTGTGCACGCTGGGACTAATAACACGAATTTCTGCTTGAAGCTTGGGCCTCATCACTTGGAAATGACAGAACAGGAGAGGAAGTTGTTTCCACTCATCTGTCACGGGGGGACGGTGGGCTGCCAGCATGGTACGGCTCTGAAAAAGGCAAATGTGCTTATCCCAGGCAACGTTTCCCCACTAGGAATGGGTGGATATGAGTACTGCATCCCTGCCCAGGTGTGACCGCATCCAGGACCACCGCACATCCCTCGTCACCCCAGTTGAGGGACAGAGAATGGGAAGGGGCAGGGAAATGCCACAGAACGGGCCGTGCGGGCTGAGACCTCGTCTGCCCCCAGAGAGGAAGGGCTTGGCTGGTGTCGTAGGAAAAAGCAACGGCCACGGGAGACATGACTGCGATGAGGGAAGAGGGAATAAACAGAAAGGAGGAAGAAAGCTATTTAAACTAAAGGACTATCTTGGAACAAGGACAAATGCAACATGCTGGCCATGAAAGCATTTAGGAAGTTACAAGAAGATTTTTAATAGAAGAGTTGTAATGATCTGGAACAGTCTCCTGAAGATTAGGGGAAGGAGGAAACCAAACATCAGCTTGAAGAAGAGATGGAGACATTCCTGATGGGCTATACGGCGTGGATGCCGGAGGTCTTTTCTCATCCTCTGGTCTTGCAGCTACGGGGTAACTTTTTAATTCCTTTGCCACTGGAGTCATGTTTTGGGTGTTAATGTTGATGCTTCTACAGACAAAATAAGGCTGAAAGTAAGAAAGTGGGAAAAAGTAGAGCTGCCAGTAGATTTTTACCACGGAGAGACAGGGTTTGAGGCAGAGGAAGCCAGACCTGGGCAATATTCACCTGGAAGGGACAGGACCGGGCAAGGCTTTTCTAATCCCCACTAGCACCTGCTTTCATCTGACGGGTCGATGTGTGAGTCTGGTGTGTTGCTAGAAGGCAGCTGCTGCTGGGGCAGAAGGGACTTCCCATCATGTCTCAGCAAAAAATGTCAGTCCTTCGCAGATGGGCTGTACTTTGAGGCTGGACACAAACACATCAACTTTCTCTTGTGTGCCAATATTATCTCGGCTTTCTCCCCCTTCCATTGCTCAGAGTCAGCTCCACAGACAAAGAGCTTAAACCTCACACAGCGCCAAACTGTGGCAAGCATCGCAAGCTCAGCATCATGTCTCTGCAGAGCCCTTGGCAGATCATGGTGTTGAGAGGGCTACTAGTGCAGGACGGGCTTGAGAGACAGATTCAGCTTTCACTTGCACTAACTTTCCCCTTTCTGGCTTTCACGGTGGTCTTCCCGATTCAAAATACATAACCGAGACACGAGCAGGATTAGCTGATCCTGCTGCTGAAGCAGGAGGCAGAGCAGAGCCTCCGTTCTTAAGTGGCGGTTGCGTCATTGATCAGTTGAGGTGGGGAAACCGTGGATGGACACGCAGGATGAGCCCCCCAGTGCAGTCCCCTAGGCTGAAGCCACATCAGCATTTCATCTGTTGGGAGCGGGTCTGTGAAACAAGAAAGGGCTGTTCTCCATCACCACTGGAGCCACTATTTAAATTCACTTGGATCACAGAGTAATTTTTCCACTCTGTTAAAGGTTTCTTTCGTAAGTGCCACTCCATGTCTCTTGATTTGATTTCCTTGTACCTTTTTTCATCCATTTTTAATAGGCTTCCAGATTTTTAATAGCTTTAGAGATTTCTTTTCTCCTTCATGTCTATGTTGTTGATTGTAAGACTGGCTTTTGGATGTCTCCTTTCTTTGATACCCTGCTTGCCTGGGTCGTCTTTGCACTTATCCTTTAAACATATTCTCAATGTACTTGGTTTACTTCATTGAGCATTTTTGAAAGCGTTGCCTTTGCTTTTCCTCTCAACTCTGTTATCTGAATACATCTTAGGTAATTAATCAGCTCCCATTGATCTGAACATAAATTTCCAGATTTTTCAGACATTCATTACATGTGCTGAATAGAAGTGAGAGAGTGGCTGGATGAGAGAATTCATACCTGACAAACAGCCCATCCAGATCTGAGCTGTTCCTTCTCCTCCTGCTCTTCTCCTCATTGAGTAGCTGGGTGGGGGAGTGACGTTTTGCAGACAGCTGTGAGTGAGAAGCAAAAGCTCAGAATATAAATTCACTCTCTTGAGGGCTCTTCTTCCCGGTTCCTCTAGATCAGCAGCCATTTCTGAATTTAAAACAACCAGGTTTAGCCGGTCCTACAAGTTGCTGTTTCATTCCTAAACTCACCTTCCGTTGTAATAGGTTTTGGTCCCAAAGCACCGCAGCACGGCCATGGGGAGCTGGACTGGGGGATCTTGATCTCCTATCACCCTGCCCAGACACGCGTCTTGCTGTGAGCACCAGTTACCGTCTTCCACCCCAAAAGCCAGCCTGTAGCTCTTTATCTGTGCCTTGAGAAGAACGGAGGAGAGGTAACAGAAGATAACGTTAGATCCAAATTAGAGGACATACATGGAGACACAGGAAATCACACCGTACCTTTGTCTCTACGAGTCCACCGCCATGAGGGAGCAGGATTCAAACGAAGAAAAAAACCTCAATGTGATCTACTGTATCACGGGAGGAAGAGTGTGCAGCCACAAAGTAAAGCCCATATCACAGAGCATTAACATCAGGGGCTGAATGACCATCTGTGTAATCTCAGTGGTCCCTGTTGTAGGTTTTTCACTGAGTTATAACTTATATTGAGCTGCATAATATTATCCTCCTTTGCACTATCTTCAGTACTCCTGGAGGTACAGCATTTCCTGACAACTGGGGTTAAAAAGCAGCCCCAGCTTTCACAGGTCTTGGCCAGCTGGTGCCACCTTTGCCCTAAGCAGCATCACCCATCCCAATTACACCCGGTGCGGCGAAGCCACTCCCGTGTCACTGGCACTTCACAGAGCAGCTCTGAAGTAGTGAAGGCTGTTCGTTAGGGGAACCTTTCCTACATATTTAAAGAGCTTTAAGTCCTATGTGCATGTACCTCATTGTGCTTCATTGCCAAAAATGCAATTAATGGGTTTTCTACTGCAGCGCAGGGCAGAAATAGCGCTGTCTCGCTTTTTATGCTTTATGTACTCTCATGCTGCGAATAACGAGGAAAGTATTGTCGAAGTGGAACGAACAAAAATGTATGAGTTGCCCGTCTTACTAAGTGGACGTGAATGACAAAGGCCATAGGTAGGGTATGGATCAGATAAACTCTATGTATCGTCTCATCCTCCTCTCCCTAGCAAACCAAAGTGGAAAGTTTGTAGGGGAAAGAGCTCAATTTAATCAACTCTCTCCCTCTCTCTGTGTATATATTCATATGTATACTGGTTAGTTTATCCCTCCACTTTGGTTTCAGCAGAGATATTTTCAGCGTAAACTACAAACCAACACCAATCAGGGTTCTAGAAACTGGCTCTGAATAAAAAAAAAATATTACTTTATTAGGAAAATGCAGTTTAGTAACAAAAAGAACAATGCCATAGCAGATCAGTCCGTGGTTCCAGAGAGACCGTGTTTTTCAATGTTTAGTTATGATGAGCTATATCTCTTATTCATCCTGTCTCTCGATCCTTTTTCCCTAAGCATTGAATTTGCTCATGCAGTACAACTGTCTATCAGAAATCGCTGTTGCAAACTGATTTCCAGTTGCCACGTCCAAAGATATTTTTAGTCAAATATTCTGTTCCACTAATTCAGTCAGTTCACCCACAAAGTTTAAAAAAAAAAATATCCTAGTTTTTGTGCCACAGCTACTCCAAAGAATGTGTATGTGAGTATGATTTGCCTGTATTCCTGCAGCTTTATGCTCTGCTTTTTTGAAATGGGCTGTGCCTGGTGTCTGCATGAGAATGATTTAATATTTAAAGGTAGTGAAAAGGATTTGAAGAATCCTTATAGCTGAGGAAGTTTGTGAGATATCTCTTTTCTGGTTTAAAATGGATCATAAATGTGGATCCTGTTTATAGCTGTGGACTCAGTTTTCCTGGTGTCCGGTCTTGGAGACAGCCTGGGAAAAAGCCTCTTTTCATTATGCAGCATGGACCTGATCCTGCAAGATCCAAAATAACCAGAAAAAAAAATACAACAAACCATTGGGAACAGTGGGATAGTTCATGTGGATGGCAATAAGCATGGTCTTACATGCATTGGGGTGTGGAGACCAGACTCTTCAACATGCAAAATCAAACCATAGGTATAAGCTGGGGGAAAATGCTTTTCGGGATTTAAAAGCAGGTTGTGGGTGGCTCTTGCTTCCTGCCCATCTCCATCCGAGCCTCACCTGAAGGGGCCTTTCCTGCCTTCTGTAGCCGGCGGTGCCGAGGGTGGAGGGAGAGGAGCATCCCACTCTGCCATGCTGGGGTCTCCTTGCCCATCCCTCAGGAACTCTCTTCTGTTCTGGCTCGGCAGACGTTGCAGAGTCTTATTCCCTGGTCTCCATGTCCTTTAATAAGCTTAGCAAAAGCCCTCCGCTGCATATGGTCAGATTGCAATTTTTCAATACTTGTAGCATGGGCAAATCAAACCCAATTTCCTGCAATACAAAGCCCTGCACTGCTCCCCAATGAGGGCTATTTTCCTGCCAAATTGCATCTTTCAAACCACAGCCAATTCAGCTGTAGAGCTGCCAAGGAAAAAAGGTCAGAAAGATTTAAAAAAAAAAAAAAAAAAAAAAAAAAGAGATTTTCTCCTCTTCACAGTATTCAAAAGTGGCTCTCCTAATTCTGCTCAAACTTTCAAAACAAGGGTAAAATTGCTGTGGGGTAGGTGCTGATTATAGGCAATTTCAGCCCAAAGGACAACATTCTGCAAACGTATTTAGAGTACCTGAAAATAACAATTTCTAGTGTGGTCAGTGCTGGAAACACTTTCCATCTTCCTTGGTTTGTATGAAGAGTTGCTCCAGTGAAGCCAGTGGCATTGTGCAGAATTGGGACCCCCCTCACCGCAGTAATCACTGCTACCTGGACAATATTTTGCATGTGTGTGTTTTATTTGGAAGACTCTACCGCGAGTACCCGCTTAGCAACATACTTTATGAGATAAGTGTGCAGTAAATGGGAAGATGTGAAAAGCACCTCTCCTTTTCTATATGGGAGAAAAAGACTGGACTGGAACGCGATTTGAACAAACAATAAAATATGTACAAAGAGCAGAGTAATGGAAGATTTTAAGTACCCAAGCAGAGAGTGGAGGACATTAGGGAGAGAATGCTGGCTGGAAGCTTGTTTATGGAATTGGCATAAGATTGCATTTTAACTTACTATGTGTATCAGCTGAAAGGGAAAAGAGCTACGTGACTTGTATTAAGCGCTGCACTACATGGAAGGTGATTGAAAACAAGCTGTACTCCAAGGGAAAATATTCTGCCAAACATCCATGTCCGCAGTGGTAGGCTGAGGATAAGGGAAGATTTTGGAACAGGAAACTTGGAGAACTTGCAAGTGTCTGCTGACAGGTGCTCTAACAGCCAGCGCAGAAAGCCAGCACCGAAGTTTAGGGGCTGATGAAATCAGATGTAAAGTTTTATAATCCAAAGCACCCAAACAGCTGCAAACACCCAATTCAAACAGACCGCGCTGGTGTGAAGGCAACTCCGGGCCATTCTGGGTTCAGGGCAGGTGAGGTAAGAGCCTCTTCTCATACAGAAAATGTGAAGTTTATTGTTGGCTGAGGTGGGGGGGGGGGAAAAAGACTTGTGAAAACCACTGAAGGCCCAGCCTAGACAGCTCTGCAGGCAGCGCAGGCGGAAACGACAGAAGCAGAAAGGGCGACGGAGCAATCCGTGTGGAAAGGGGTGATATGCGAGATCGGTGCTGCTGCCTGGGATTCGCTGCTGCGTGGTGGGGTTTTTTATCAAGCAAGAGTTAGGAACTCACCTCCCTGCGACAGGTATTCATTTTCCAAAGGAGGGAGCCTGGGGAAGTGGGGATTAAAACATTAAAATGCTTCACCACAGTGCTTGAGCAGATAATTAGGCAATTAGTACTATTACAGGATGACAAAGCACCTGGCTTGCTGAAGGACATTGCTGGGTCCAGAGGCCAACAGCAAGGGTGAGGGAGGAGCCACCAACTCTGGAAGAGGTTTTTGGAGGGTTCCCTACATGGTGGCTGTTATTTTGGTATTAACAGTGCCCCAGGCTGGTGCCTGCCGTCCTGAGTTGATTTGGTGGAGGACTAAGGTGAGAAATACTAGGGGTAGGTGTGAGTCATCTCCCCTGTGCAAGAGGACGTCAGACCTTACAGTAGAGGCACACGCATTTCTGTCAAGGCTGGAAAACAAGGACTTCTCCTAACCATTGGTGGACTGAGGTCAGGAAAACCTTCTCTTGGGGCTAATCTGTTGTCCAAACTCCTCCTGTAATGAGGAGAGAGGTGGTTTTGCAGCACGGTGCTGTGACAGCTGGGAATGGGCCACCAAGCAAGGAGGTCTCTGGCACTGTGACCCTCCTAGACCGTGTTTTATTGCATTTCTTTCTTACTCCCTTTCCTAGCTCACAAATTTTGTTTACTTTTTGACAGCTTCTGCACACCAGGCAGATGTTCTCATTGCATTTTCACATTGACGATGAGCTTTTATTGAGCAGCTACAGTCAATTTAGAAACCATTAATGGACATGAATAGTTCAGATTGTCCCTTCCAATTTCCATTACTTTGCCTTTTATGCACCAAATTTGTTCAGCCACCGCACTGCCCCATCATGGAACTTGCGGAATTTCCTAACAGAGCTTTCAAGACTTGACCATTACATATCGTTTCATATTTATCCACAAATTTTCTTTTCACTGCCCATGCATTGAAATGAATGCTCAGGCATCCGGGCTATTAATAAATACACTTGATAACAATGGTCCTCGTGTGAACCATTAAGACATTGCGGTATTAATAGCCTTTCCTTTTGGAGAAGGACTATTTATTCTTACCCTCTTCCTTTCTTCAGGCTGGATCTGATCGAATTGTTCATTGTGAGTAATCTCCTTTGAGAATATCGTTCTTATTTCTCTATGAAAATCATTCATTAATTCATCCTGCGAACTGTATGCTAAGACATTCAGGCTTTTGCTTTCACTGTTTGCTCCTTGTTACTCACTATTTAGTCTTGGTTCACCTCTATGCTACAGTACGTCTCCTTCTACGTAACTGGATGAGGAACTGATTAAGCAAGGACTGACTGGCAGCCAACAGCCAACATTTTGTTTCTTCTGCCATTGAATCAGCCTTTAGCAAAGATATAAAACTTGAGAGGCCTGTGAACTTTTCTTTGAGTGACCAGTAGCTGTCTGCTTGTCACGGAAAGCCAACACGATGACTTCAGTGCCAAGTCTGCGGGTGCTCTCAGCCTGGCACAGAAAAAGCCTTTCCTATTTCCAAACCGCAGCAGCAATGCCCTCTCTTGGGCCTGGAAAGCTCTCAGGCAATATTCTCTTATTTGTAAGCACGGAGTAAAGCACCATGTTAGTGGGTGAGATTCACCACTACGCAAGAGGCCACTGGTGCTGGTGGCGGTGATCTTGGGAACCAATTTTGCCCTTTCCCCCCACTTCTCTGAAAGGTCCCTTCCAACCTAGGTGATTCCATGATTCTATGTTTCTGCGATGCTATGATTCTTTGCACTTTCCTTACTTCCCACAACCTGAGTAGAACCAGGAGCACCTCAACACCTCTGAGCATTCACACTCTGCAATCAAAATGCAGCAGTTACCATTCAAACGCTGGCATCTCCTTCTACATATTCCCACGATGCTCAACACCCACCCTTCCCAAAAGACACCACATCACTCACACTATTTGCCTGCTCGTTGGTAAAGCTCATATACTACTTCTTCTAACATGATCTCCGCTGGTTGTTGAGCATATTTTATGCAAAGGGTCTGCATAAAACAATCTAGCCCAGCATGAAAGGGGGTCTGAGAACTCTGTATCTGTTACAGTTTGTTTCCTTATGCATTGTAACTTAGAGCACCAGTTGGTGGGGAATTTATTTGCAATCAATAACCTGTAATTTCCCAAACTGCAAGGAAAAGAAAGGTTAACTTAAGAGCATCTTCTATTCACTTGGATTGTTTCTGCCTGAGACCCCACTAGGGAAAAGACAAATAAAGAGACAACCTTAATTAACCGCAGGGTAAGCGCTGGGCTTACAGGCTCAAATTCCTGCAGCTTTTCAGCTCATGTTCATATAAATTCTTATACATCTTTGCACATAAGTGATAGTTTGGGATGATCAGCATTGTGAATTAAAATGCCTTTAGGCTCACAAGCCCGTCCGTTTTGACCATAGTTCTCACAAAAGCCGATAGGCACATCAGGGTTGATTCAGCAGTAAGAGGGCTCAGTGCTTGTGTCCCCAAATTACATTACAAGACAAGCCAGCACCTGTGAAAAACAAAGGCAAATCTCCTAATGATTCCAGGGGGAAGTAATCTAAACACTTATTAGCCAGCATCCTCCTGTGTAGGTTCACCAATCAAAAATCTGTCACAACTAATTGGAAAGGTGTATCATCAGCATCATTGTTATTATTACTTTGATTGCACCTAGGAATTTGATTAGAAGACAGCACCTCTGAAACTAACGGCCTAACAATAAAACAAGGGAAAATAAAGTAGGGAGTAGAGACAGAAGAGGGAGCACCAGCAAGCAGCCTGACCTTATTGGTTAATGTGATAGACGGTGGTTATAATGCACCCAGCACCTGTGGGTTGCTGCCAGGGGAAAGGAAAACCTTCAGGGTGGATTTTCCGAGCGGTATCGAGGTGGTTTGGATGATATTTATGAAGACAACTACCTAAAGCAGACATCTCAGAGAGGTCAGGTGAATTGTGCTAAACGAGGTCTTCCCTTCTCTTGGCAGCCATGGGTGCTAAGAGGGTCTTGCTGACTTCTACACGTCCAAGGTGCATCTCCCCAGAAAACGAGATGAATCTTGGGCAAGACTGTCTGGGGTAGAGGAGTGGATGTGCAGAGCACGAGTAGGGAGGGAAGCTGGGCTGCTTTTTGGGCAAGAAATGGTCAAAGAGGACATCCCCACGGAAATCCTGGGTGAGGAGGCCAGTGGCGATCAACATCATGAAAGAGCAATTGTGGAGCCGGGAGGAAAATCGGGAGAACAAGGAGACAAGATTTCAAGGAGAAGAACATATTCAACCATCTCAACAGGGGGGCTTGATTCGTCCATAAGCAAAAAGATTGCATCCTGCATCAGAAAGAGGAGGTTTTATTGGTTAGCGATAGGGGTTTTACCAACCAGAAAGGTTTCCATCAATGTCCTTATCATTCCTAACCTACAGCTTCCCCTTCTCAAACCCCAGCCTTTGGCATGGCCATCTCTAACTCTCAATCCCAACCTGCCATGGGCCTCTCTGCAGAAGAGGTTCTCATTCAGGCCCAAGAGTCATGTGAAAGAGCAACTTTTGAGAGATTAAAAATGTGGAATCCACTTTCCTCTGGGTTTGAAAATCCCCCTTTTTGTGATAAAAAGGCTTTGTCCAGTGCTTCTAACTTTGCTATTTCAGGGGCAGCGAGTGCAACTGGATCATTTTGGAACAAAAAAAAAAGCAGAGACGAGAGTGAACAGGCGCTGACATTATTTAAAGAATTTCATTTTCATTTTGAGGTAAGTGTAAGTCTGAATTTGCTGTTACGTAACAAACTGCATTTAAAAGCAATTGCTTTTGAAAATACACTATTGAACTTTGAAATTACTGTGATAATGCAGCTTTAGTCTGTGAATGCTCCAGTCTGGGAGGAAGCACAACAGCGGCCTTTGATGAGGACATGAATTTGTTATGACAGGCTAATTTTACAAATCCATGGCTGCCTTATGGCAGAATTATAAAGATATATATTAAAAAAAGAAAGCCCAAGAACCACAAAATGTATCATGTCACTAGTGAGAAAATGTTCTCCCAGAGTCAGCTCCCACAGGTCAGTTCAAGGTAGTCTCCAGCCGCCTTCGATAGCTCAGGGAGCAAAACATCGTGTACATTGTGCGTGTTTAGACTGATCGGTGACTTCAGTTGTTTGATACGTGTGTGTGTGTGTGTCTGTGCGTACTGTGATATCAACTGCTTCACATAAATAGCAAAAGACAGATCTTTGGGGAAAGAGCAATGAGAAAAAAAATAAATCAATCTACCAGACCCCCCCCTCCAAATAAAATCTTAAACAATAGAAATCATGCCTGGAACCTTCCTGCAGCCTGGCTGTGCCTGAGCGGAGCTGACATTGTGAGTTAGCATCAGGACGGCGTAAGTGGTCTCCTAGAAATAATCTCATTGCAGATATCCCCGCTAATCCTCTAGCGGGAAGGGGCAGGAAGGCTTTTCTGGATGGGGCTGGGAGAAATGTCTGCTGTGGAGCCTGCAGATGAAGTAAATAAGGAGACGGGGGAGAGCGTTTTGAACTGCGGCTTAGAGATGCAGGGAGAAAAGTGGCTGCCTGGAGAAACGGAGAATAGGAAGCGGAGTTGAGTGGTCTATGCAGGAATGGAGGAGACAACCTGATGGCAGAGCTGGGGGTACAGGCAGGATGGGACCCTTGGAGTGACCACCTTAGCCAGAGTCACTAGGAAACAGGGAGAAGGGAAAGGCAAGGAGCACACAGGAGAGAGGAGGAATCTTGTGGTGGTTCCCTTATGGAGTGCTTCTTGCTCCTTTGAAGTTCTTGTGACCAAAGGCTCATCAAAACACCTCCCAGAATGTTTGCTGAAAAGGCGAACACAGCTTTGGGCTTTAAAGAAGTCCTCTGTGGACGGATGCCAGTACGCACTCAACTCTTTGCCACTAATTTTGCGTAGTGCCACATCATACAGTGGCCAAAGCGGCCCAGTTCATGCTGCTGACAAAAGCTGTAAGGCTCATATGCTCTGCCGGTGACTGAGGGAGCTATTACAACAAGCTCCTGTCTCAGTGTCACTGTGTAAATCTCTCCAGCCTGTCACTGATGGAAGGGTCTATGTGACAGGTGTCACCCATAAATCCCATTTAAATACATCCATTACCGCACACTGTATCACTCACAATCACCCATGAAATGTCTCTTTGGAGTCAAGAATCAGACAGGGATGATTTAGGGCTCTTTCGTTCGTGCGATGGGATTAGCTGGATCTCGCAGCTATTAAGATGCCGTGCCCTACACTGGCCCCAGAAGGGACGAGGGAGAGCAGGCGGAAAACGGCTCCATTAGTTGGTTTCCAGCAGCCTTTCCCGCACACAGCTGGGGCTGCTTAAAAGTGAGACTTCAAAACTGACCACAGAGTCTTCAAACCCCAGTTCCCACAGGAATATGCAGGAGAGCGCTGCAGGTGCCGCAAGTTTTAGACCCAAAGAGACCTGCCTCTCACTTTCTGTCATTATTTCCACCTTTGCAAGTGGAGTGCAAACAGCTTCCCACACGCGAACACACTCAGTCACACGCGCGCACAGGCTTTTTGCACGGGTGTGAAAGACGAGACACGGACAGAATGAGGCCTTTTGCCAGTCAGCAAGTGGTTTTTCTGGTCTCTGCTCCAAAAGGAGCAGGCAGTTTGAGACATCGGCTGGCTCCAAACAGAAAATTGGTAAGGGTGTCTCATTTAATTCAGTATAACATGAGAACATTTGTGAACTAAAAAGGACAATTTAGGCAGGCAAATACTCATCGGGAGACATCAGTGATAGCTGTTATTTAAGCCGGTGCTAGACAGGATCCATGCTGATATAAGAGGCTGGGAGACATCCCAGATGAGCAACTTTTTTAGATACCGCTGAGTAAAAGCAGAGGAGGAGAGGTGACCACATATCCTGTCTCTGAGCAATGTCTGGCAGGAGCAGGTTCAAAGGGAGAAGAGCTGAGAGCAGTCCCAACGCAACCGAGACAGCCGGTGTCTTCCTGGCCCTGATAAGAAGCTCCTGCTCTGAGCACTCTGCTGTTGCTCCAGCCTGAACATCAGGAGAACTTCATTCCCCTGGAGCGACTTCTCTCGTTATCCACAGAAACATCCAGTCCTTTTTATCATGATGGCCTTGATAACATCTCTGACACTGAGATAAAATGGGGAGCGTTCATATACAGGAGAGCAACTGGGTCTGAATTAGGATCAGGGGTTCAAGCAGCAGCAAAAGGCGGCCAGCGTTGATCCGTGGTTCATGGGTTCAGCTCTGCCTTAATTTGCCAGAAAGGGCACGCAGAAGGAAGAACCATTGCCCCTTCTTTTTGTCCATGGTGCTCAGGACGAGCTGCTGGCAAGGGACCAGGTCGCTCAGTCAGAAGCAGGAGGAGGTGAGCAGGAATGCCAAGCAAGCGCAGGAGAGGGTGTGGGTGATGCCAGGAGCAGGGGCATTGCCACTTTTAACAAGGAGCGTGATTATGTACTGGCAGCTGTTTGCAGATTAGAGACTGAGGACTTGGTCGATCAGGGACAATTATCTCTCTCTGGAATGAGGAGATTTTCTCTTTTCTGGCAGGGAAAGAAGTGGTGGGCAGCTCTGTGCCCAGTGTCTAGATCTGCTGTCCCAGGAGGGGACACCAGCAGTATCTCTCTCCCCCACCCCAGTGGAGGAGGAGTCCTCTCCTCAAATCAGCCCAGAAGGACTGCATTACAATCCATGGATTAAGCCAGTGTCCTAGGTTGTCCTTAGCTCTTTAGCCTAGCACGGAGCCATTCTGGCTTCCAGGCAGCTCCCTGTAGGGTCCCATGTTGGGTATTTTCCAGCCGAATAAATTGCTCTGCAGACGGTGTATCAGGATGATCTGCTTTGTAGGTCACACATCTGCAGGAGCCAGTACAGGGTGAGGATGAACATCAAGCATTTCTGAAGCTGCACCCAAAGGCTGTTGGTTCGTCTCCCCCAATCTATTAAATATGTAAAAGTAACGCGTCTCTCTCCAGTTAACAAAAACCTGGTATCAACAACAGTGGATTTGTCAAATTATTTACTTTCGGAAATAAAACATTTAGCTGCAAAAAAGTGGTCCTCAGACGAAATGCCATTCCCTTCAGTTTCACCAGCAATGCAAACTGAGAGAGCAATCATGGCATACTGAGAGCATTTCAACTAGCCTTTATTAAAATCCTAACCTGACTCCATAGGTAGCATGTAACTGTAGAATACGATGTTCCCAGCTTAAAAGCTGTAAATGTAACAGCTCATCTATCACCAAAAAAAAAAAAAAAAGAATAGAGGGGATCTTTTAATTTTGTTTTCCAAGAAAGTTATGGTTGCTAGATGACCTGTCGATTTCTGCTTTAATTAAAGGAGGTTAACTTGATTAGAAGAGGATGCCTGGGATGGTTATCAATTGGTTTCCAGTGATGAGCTGGGTTCAGTCCCATGATTTGAAGTGGGAAAGTGGCAGCGATGTTGGCAGGAACCTTACCTACAAGTGACCTCTCACTCATCTCCTCTTGATATGAATTATCAGGAGATAATACAAGATTATACGAAGGTTATAATGGTGATCTCGCCCACAGAGGGCAGAACAGCCCGATATTAATGTCTTCAAAGAAAAAATCTTGTAACATTTATTGCCCCAGGAAGCTTAAAATCTTCCTCAGGTTGTTTGAAAAGGCTTGTGGTGAATCCAGTCTTTCTCCAAGTGGCCTTGATCTTGGTACAGGATGAACACAGGAATCTGAGAACAAGGCAGTACCTATTGGAGCATCATTATGGACGGATTCCACTTCCACTGTGCTGGAAGGCAAAGCCTTCCGTGACTTTAAGTAGGAGCAGGACAGGGCGGTCAGAAAGCCCAGAGCGGTACCACCAGAGCTTCTGTGTGTGTGGATGAGTGACAGTGTCCAGCACAGTGACTTGGCTCTCTTCTATCAGACACCAGATGTTAATGGTCCTTATTATGAAAATTTTTTTCCTATAAAAGCATAGGAAGTGCTTGGGATGGGGACCCTGAGGGGATAGGATGGGGTAGGGTAGGGTAGGATGGAATGGAATGGAATGGAATGGAATGGAATGGAATGGAATGGAATGGAATGAAGTGAAAAGAAGTGGAAAGGAATAGTTTTGGTTGGAAGGAACCTTTAAAGTCCATCTAGTCCAACCCCCCTGCCCTGAGCAGGGAGACCTCCCACTAGACCAGGTTGCTCCAAGCCCCGTCCAACCTGGCCTTGAACCCCTCCAGGGATGGGGCAGCCACAGCTTCTCTGGGCAACCTGGGCCAGGGGCGCACCACCCTCACCGCTCTTCCTTATATCTAGTCTGATTCTTTCTTCTTCTAGTTTAAAGCCATTACCCCTTGTCCTATCACAACAGGCCCTGCTAAAACGTTTGTCCCCAACTTTCCTGTAAGCCCTCTTTAAGTACTGAAAGGGATGGAAGTAAGGAATGAATCAGGCAGAACAGAGGTGAGCAGGTGGCTTGGGATGAAGCTGATCTGGTGGGAGCTTGTCTTTGTGTCCTCATCCCCCCACCTCCCATGAGTGCAAATAGTTCCGTGGGCAGCAGTATCGTTCAAGGCATCTGCCTACAAACTAGGTTAAAAATTATTCCGCGGTCAAAAAAATTAATGCCTTGGAAAAATAAACAGGATTTTCTGAAGTGAGTAGGATAATCATAAATTAGACCCAAATGGTGAGTGTTTCTCTCAGCACTGTGTGACACAATGAGCCAGCCCGCAGGGATTTCTCCCTTCCATATGCAGCAGTACAGCTGCCTGCTGCTCGCTGACTTTCCTCCGTGCTTGCCAGTGCACTCACAAACCTGCGAGGGAGATGCCAGACTTGGCAGATACGATTTCCTTGCATTTTAAAGGTGTGGAACCAGACTCTGATCCAGGTTGTGGAGTCCCTGCACATTGCAAAGCCAAGGGGTTGAGCAGATTTTATTGTCCATGAATCCAGATCTTACCTATTCAATGCCAAAGGAACGAGTGGAAGGTGTAAGATGAGCCGTCTGCATGAGCTGGCCCTGAAGCAGGCATCCAAGACATGGTCACACCTTGTAATATTGCCATTTAGCATAAAGTATGATATATGACAAAAATCCTAAAGAGTAGGGCTAGAAGGGACCTCACAAAATTGATCCCAAACAAGATCACCTCCATGTATATTCTTTCTGAATTGAGCCAAGCTAACCTATTTCTTTTGAAATTTAGTGACGGACACACCCCAGCCACCTTCTCTCCCGCACCCCCCAGTCCCACTGGGCGATCTACCCCAGTGCTTCACAGAATCATAGAATCTTCATGGTTGGAAAGGACCCTTAAGATCATCGAGTCCAACCAAACAACCTACAATATCTGCCACTAGAGCATGCCCTGAAGCGTCACATCTAGACATTTCTTAAATACCTCTAGGGATGGTGACTCAACCCCCTTCCTGGGCAGGCTGTTCCAGTGCCTGACCACTCTTTCAGTAAAGTAATTCTTCCTAATATCTAATCTAAACCTCCCCTGCCGCAGCTTCAGACTATTTCCTCTGGTCCTGTCATTATTTACTTGGGAGAAGAGGCCAACGCCCACCTCAGAGTCAAAAGCCATTTTTCCTTATAGCTTGCCTACTTTACTCACTCTTCCCAACGTGACTTCTGTCCTCTCCGCCACAGACATGGAGAACAGGTGGTTACTTTCCTCTTTACAAGTCTTCTCCTCCTTGAGGACATCTCCCCTATATTTTCTCCCCTTATATAGGTTACTCAGCTGCGAGTTCATGGATGATCAGCAGTCCACAGAACAGGAGAAAATGGTCTAAAAAATAATAGAGAAAAACCACTCAAAGAGTCCTTTTCCTTCTTTGGGACACGTTCCCATGTAGACGACAAGTTGCTGTTAGTGCTGACTGGTAGGCGTAATTGGCAATGCCTAATCAAAATGCTTTTAATTGCAACACTCAAATTATGATTTTATAAAACAATAACATTTTGCTTATCTGAAAGCTAAGTATTTATTATTCTCCAACTGCCAAATATTAATCAAGTACAAGCCCACCCCTTGGATTTCTCTTAAAAGGATGGGGTGATCCTTTGCTAGCAAGGTGCAGGAGGTACAGGTGCAGAATAAATAATCTCAGTTTTTACATTTTTCTTGGAGCTTTTTTTTTCTCCTCCACCCATTTTGGGTTCTCTCGTCTGGTGTCTCTCTTAGGTCCTTTCTTTCCTGGACTTTCCTGGACACCGAAAGTATCCACCAATGCTGAGTCAAGCTGAGGAGATGCTGTTGCTGTCTCCCAGTTACGTTTCTGTTGTACATCCCAATATGACACCTGCCTTCTACATTTGCCTGCTTTGCACCAGCACCAAACCTCACCCACCTTGCAGTCTACTATTTCTCTGCATCTTTCCAGTTGTTTCTCATTTGGTATAAAATATGTGGCTAATGGGCACTGTAAAAGCAAAACTGTGCTTTCTGCTGTCTGCCACAGAGATTTTTTGCCTCTTCTCCATCCTAAAAGGTCAGGGTGTCAGCTGCTATCATCACTGGTCTTTGAGGGATGATTGATTGGAAAGAGAAACAGCCCAAAACATTGAGAGATGAATGGAAGCGCTGAGCCTGTGTCACTATGAACAGTGAGGGGCCAGGGCCAATGCGGCAGGCTTCAGTTGCTTAAATCCAGACCTAGAAGGGGGCCTTTCCATACAGGGCAGGAAATTTGGGGTTTGATATCAAGCAACCAACCTTCTTGCACATGGGATGCATTGCCTCATTGTCCCGGCTCTGTGGGCTATCCAACCTTGTTGGGACACTCAAACTGGTCCAGCCAAGAAACCCAAGAAGTGCAATTCCAGTCCCTAACTGGAGAAGTTGACTTATTTTCTTCTCTTCGTGCGTAAGTCAGATCTTTGATGACCCAGAAGCATAGCAAGAGACAGCAAGATCACTACCACGTAGAAGAGGACATCATGTCTCCTGCAAATACAGGGCTCCTGCTGGAAAATATTTTGAGAGGAGAAAAATTAGCCCACAATGTTATGTACGAGTGTCCAATTTCAGAGAGGGAAGGAACTGGGAGAGAGAAGAGTTTACAATTGTGACACTGCTCCTGGGGGGAGGCGGCGGGGGTCGGGGTGGGGGGGGGTAAAAGCATGTGCTTTGCAAGTTCTTCTTGTTATGTTAAATATGTTCTTAGCCTCTCTGGTGTCTGACAAGAAACATTCTGTCGGGAAACCATGGATATATTTTCTGCCTCTGCAACACACACACGTGTACGCATGGACATAAAGAAGCTGCTTGTTTGCAGCATTTTCTCTGCATTTTGTTGTATAACTTGTACATTTTAGAGAAGAGGTCGTAAATCACCTTTTTTCTTCTATCCTTTAGCTGCCAGGATAGCTACCAACTCTGGGAGATTAGTTCTGCAGCCAGTATATATTGAGAAGACATTAACCTCTTGCAAAAGTGACCTAAATTACTATTAATTGTAGTGGCAGGACTAGGTAGCTGTCCTCAGTGTGTTTACAACTGTAGAAACAAACAGTTTGTTCTCAAGATAATGACAAACCGCTTATATTTGGTCTACAAATGGACTGTTTGTTCCCTAAATACCTGCACCAAGAACTGGTTTGTGAAAGAAAAACAAAATGTCTACATGAGCATATAGCTGCCCTCCCTGCGATGCTGCCTCTGCTCGCCCAGCTCTGGTCAAAGTAAAAAAAAAAAAAAAAAGATTCGGCTTTCTGCCAGGGCATGGGGACTCAGGAGCACACCCTGGTCAAGTCAGAAATGTAAATAAAAAGCCACTTGGCTCCTCGGTGATTTCCAGCGTTGCCACAAATTTCTCAAGGACTGCTAACCACCGAAGCCAGCCCGATCCCGGGGTTCAGACATCTCTGAGGTGTTGGCATCCCTGCAGCAGAGGCTGGGTGGAAACTATAGCCGTCCTCAGCGATGCCATTCACACGTCAACACTGTCTTCATCTCCCTTGGCTTCCGAAAAATCTCGCAAAGTGAATTATCCAAATAGATGCCCATTGAATCAGGAACTTCATGAAGCCAGATCAAAGAAACGCTGAGGTCCCACACTCTAACCTCCACCGCATCTGATCTGTAGGTGTGAATTCACCTCTACCCTGTAGGTGCGAATAAAATTAAATGCCTAATTTCTTTTTAGACCATTTCTAAAGATCTCTCTTTCAGAAGCTGGTATGATTCCTTGGTTTTGAGGGTAGTTTGTGGCCCAAATGCTGATACATCCTGCCCCTGGTGAAAACTCCAGTGTGTATCCATGTCTTGCCTTTCCAGGATCGTTATCGAACAGGAGAAAACCAGCTTACAGAAAGAATGATTTTCTGGACTGGAGTCCCTTAGGCCTGTAATTCTTAATGCAGACTCAAAACTGAATTCACTGTCAGACATCTATGTGTATCTCTCAGACATGTATCAGAGACTGGGCAATTTATTGCAGCAGCAAAACTACATCTGCTCTGATTAGATGGAATAAAATAATGCCACAGAGATGGAAGTGAGTACTGAAAATCTTTAGCAATGTGGTTTTCAATCTCCTGCTCCCCTCTATGAATACACATGCGGGTATGAACTCCACTGCGTTGTGCATGCAGATGAATCCACTTTCATCTCTCCCAACCTGTGAGACCCCGCACGGGGTCATGTTTTAAATTCTTGCCTATGTGTGGGGCCAGCTGACAGGTGAGCGTCTACCTCAGAGCTCAGGGCTACCAGCTTTCAAATATCCTGGCAATCCTTTTTCCCATCCTGAATGGCTTTGTTGTGCTTAGTTGGCTGGTTCCTTGTTGGCAGGCCACCGGGTCTACATCGCACGGAGTCTACAAAGAGCTGGAAGCTGTTCCTCCAGGCTTGGGACTTGGCATTCAGCTGAAACGCCACCTCTGGGATGACGGGGAAGTCACAGGGCATGACACACTGGTACGATGGAACTGCTTCTTGGGCAGTTGCTGGTCTCCAACATTCCCGCAATGCCAGAGAGCTGGTACATGAACACGCACAGGGAAAAAGGCCAGCGGGCTGGACATACAACAAGTTGGGACATGGGAGAACAGGGCCCTGGCACACACCAGCACAAACAGTGAGGAATTCTGTGAGACAAATGGCTTCTTTTCCCTGGACCTTATCACTTCCAGCGAGTGTCTGCATGTCTCCTGTTACACCCAGAAACGGGACTAGGTTCTTCACACAGATTCACACGTGGGATCACAGATGAAGGGGAACACTGGCAGTAGTATCAAACACCAGGCAGAGCTGCTGAACTCTGTAAATAAACAGCTTCCTCGCAGCTCTCCAGCTTACCACACCAGGCTTCTGGAGATTATTTCTGACAGAGGTCTTCAGTGCTTCCTTAACATTAATTCTCTTTTGAGAGTGATTCACCTTGAACAGTGAATATTTTCTCAAGTATCTCGTTCTGATCAGAGTGTTCCCTCTGACCTTATAATCTGCAGCTCTGTTAATGCCTTAATGGCACCTGGTTATCCCGGCACAGCGGGACAGTGCTGGAACGACCTGCCATCCAGGATTATGAGCTCTTCTGGGCTTTCTGGGAAACCCTTGCCGCTGTTTGTACAACAGTGTGATTTCTTTCTTCCTTACTGCGAAGTACAGGCTTACAAACCCCTCACTACTGCCTGTAAAAATAATATCACTATCTCATTCGGATCCAGCTATTTGTACCTTCTATTTCGTTTCTTTTATTTTTTCTTTTTTTCTTCCCCCCCCCCCCCCATTCCCTCTTTTGCTCCATTCTGCTGGTCTGTCTATGTTGATCCTTCATGAGGTTGTTCTTCCAAAGCACCAAAAATTTAGTACAAATGACCACCTTTTGCGTCCCTACCGACCCCTCCCCTACGCGCATGTTCCCAGGCAGGAAGGGCTGAACCTGTTCTTGGTGCTGCTTCTGCTGGGACTGACTTCCCAAAACAGACCGCAGTAGCCCAGATCACCACAGTTTCCCAGCAGAGCTACTGCAGCATTTAGGTCTCAAACACGTAACCCTCTAATGAGCAGTCAATATGTATTTAGGACCCGTCCTTTCGTTTCTTGGCTTCTACGAGAATTTTGGGCGCCTTGAATATGAAAACCTTACAAGTTCATAGCTCTTACTGTGAAGACGCACACAGCAATGAGTGGGACTAGTTGAGTTTATCATTTCTCTCTCTGAGTTTATCATTTGTTTCCACTGCGGTCAAAGGAAGCCCTTGAACTAGTTTTTTAGCAGCAGGGTCCTGCTGGCTTTGCAGACCCACATTTACCCTGCAGACCCAACTCTTCCAGGATTTGCCCAGTTTTGCCCTCAGTGATTGTAGCCGTTAACCTTCCTGACGCTCGGCAGCGGGAACCAGGAGCATTTTGTAGGTAACAAAGAAAGAAAGCAGGAAAGAGCTGAAGGCATCGCTGCTGGGGCTGGGCCGGTCGTGCGCGGTGGCGTGCCGGTGGTGGATGGCTCTCCAGGGCTTGGTTAGATGCATCACACAAGTCCCTGGGACCCTGCAGTTGCGTATGTTCAACAAACCATTGTGGTTCTCCTCGGGATTTGATGACAATTCTACATTGCAGCATTTACACGGAGAGTGTAACTGTGAATATCTGTAGCATTCAGATGCAGACACACTTATGGTAAAGTGCAAATGCGCATTATAAGGAGAATCTGTAACACTAGATATTTTTCGTTGAGTGTTGCAAGAGGAGTGAAGCGATACACAGGCAAAGATACTCACCAGTTATATGCTATTACTACATTGAAAATATAAAGGTTTTCCATGCATTTTCCAGAGTACATAAAGCAAACAAACACGTCTCCACCCAGTCCTGTCTCCTCAAGCAATGATTTCTAATGGTGCCTCACCCTGAGAAAGCACGTGGGATTAAATCTGAAATTTACAGTCAGGTAACGAAATGGGCAGTTCTGACGTTTGTGGAGGAGAGAGCACAGGCCATTCTGCCCTGACCGCCTCCCAGGCATCTTCAGCTTGAAATTTCCAGTCACTGCCGCGTTCTCTGGCAGGCCAGACAGAAGTACAGATAACATAATATGGCACAGTGCTTCGTCTACTGGTCAGGAGTAGGAGGAATTGATTTCTGACTAATAAAGAAAATTCATTACCCAGACTGAATGAGTCACAAGGAAATGAAGGCTGCTGTAAGGAGGGAAGATGGACTCATGCACCCTGTTATTTTGGGCTTGCTTAGTTGCAGAAAAGGTCTGCCTATACAGCATCACAATCTGCTCAGCCTTGGCCGGTGTCCTACAGCATGCTTGCAGCTTGGTAACTGTAGCTGCTGTTGAGGAGGGAGAGGTCTTTGGTGAAGCTAGGACTTCAGCGTGACTTGTTCTCCCTTCAGCAAACCAGCACCCTTTACACATCCCTCCACGAGGGCTGAAGGAAGGGTATCACTGATGCCAAGCCAAGACAGCACGCAGAGGACAGGCGAGACAAGGTGAATGCTCAGGGGCAGAGACATGCTGGAGAAAAAAGTGCCTACTGCTCCTCCACTCCAGAGTCAACTAGACCTTTAGCAAGACAGACCCCAGGTATCCACTCAGGTAAGTGTGATCAGATCCTGATCCAAAGGGTTGCCGTCAGGCCTGGATTTGGCACCTGGTGGGGTTTTGCTTCTCCAGCAGCCTTGCTTGGCTCAGGTCCTGGGCTCAAGACGAAGACCAGACTGCCAAGCTAGAGGGAATACAGACCAGTACACTGCAAGGTTGGGGGTGTCTGAGAACAAGAGTAACCCTGGGACTTGGTCTGATCAGTACTGCATGCTCTCTGCAGCCCTGCACCTGTAGCAGAGGGCTCTGACCCCTAAGGCAACCCTGCAGGGAGGCAGGAGGAGCACAAAGGACATGTGGGAGGGGAGAAGATGCTGCAGAGTGTGTGCCATGGGCTTGGTGGCTGCGACACGAGGGTTTCTGCATTATCCAGGGCAACCTGCAGTGCTGTCTGTGGGGCTGGAGCAGATCATGGGTTAATTCCATGCCTGCAGCCCTGCAGGAGTCCCAGAGCCCAGCCATGGTGGAGGACAGGCAGCAAGGTGATGGACCACGCTGGAGAACATCTGCTCCAGCCTGCTTGGGCTTGGGCTGGTGGAGTTTGGCTGCTTGAGGCAGGGGAACATGGTGTGCTGATGGGGCATGTGTGCTGTCACCTCTCTCCCAGGCAGGAGAAGCTAAGTGTTCTCAAGAGGTCATGGGATTTCTGACCAGAAGCCTCCTTTCCATCATACTGAAGTCTCTCTCCTTGAAGGCATGTTCCCTGTCCCTCACTGCTATTCATGTCGGGACCGATAGCATCTTCTGTGGCAGGGAATGGCATCTTCTTAGTTAGAAGCCTCCTTGTTTAGTCTTACAGCTGTCAATGAATCCCACATTTTTGCTATTCAGACGAGCTGGTGGGTAGCACCATTTCCTGCTGCAATGAGAATTTGTTGTGAATAAGAGCTGGAAGGGGAACGGCATTAATATTTGACAGCAGTTAGTGCTGAGGGAGTCTCTGCACTTCACAACCCGAGACCCACAGGGGTTTCTCAAACTAGCAGTAGCTTAACAGCATTTAAACAGGCTTTTGCCACATGCAGCCCAGCTGGGGGCTGCTGCTGGCCCAGACATGCTTGTGCCATCCACGGCTCGGCCGCGCTTCCCGTCTTGGGCTTGTCCTTTAGATCAGAGGGTTTTGGGACACAGGAAGAATAAAAGCAGCTGATGAAATATAGCTACTTCCTTTTTACCCCTTGATCTAAAATTGTGTGATACTGACCATGTCGTATCTCAGCATCTGCTGATATTTCTCCAGTTTGGTAGGGGTAAAGGAGATAAGTTGATAGCTTGAATTCAAACAGCTCTCTCTTCTTTAAAACTATGTTTCTTGCAAATTAGTTCACAGGTAATCCATAACATTCAATAACGCTTCCCCCCCCAAAAAAAAAAAAAAATTAATCAGAGAAATGCAACTATTGTGTGATGTTGATGGTTGGACTCGATGATCTGAAAGGTCCCTTCCAACCCAGACAATTCTATGATTCTATGATTCTATAAATCTGCCCCTTCCTACCTCACCTTAGACTTTTGGATTTGTGGAGTTCAAGACTGAAGGAATGGCAGTTCTGCTGCCAGCAAAGAGATATTCAGGGTTTCACTCCAAAATGGGTTGTGAATGGACGGAAACATCTGTTTTGTCTTTCTTTTCACATCTCAGCTGGAAACTTCTATGTAATTTTCTGCGTTTTTCTATTTTATACATACTAAGTGTCTGAAACTTTGTTGTGTCTGAAATTTTCCCTGTCCAGCCTGATCATCTTTGGGTAACAGGTATAATTTTCAAATCCTTGTGCATCTCTGCAGGATTTTATAGCAAGACCTGTCCTAGAGGGTTTTTCAGAAACCTGAAGTGTTAATGTTCATTTTATCAGCTTTCACATCGCTTGGGATTGTTGTTTTTTAGACGTGGAAGTTTATGCGGCAACTGTTGGAGATGTAAACTCTTTGTGGCCTTCCTACGCTTTATACGCTGCCATGAAGAAACTCTGCAGAGCACAGGGAAGGATTTTATATGCAGCCGTTGACATAGAAAAGGCAATGCCCAGCTTCAGGGTATTGATGCCCTAGGACAGATACCCTCAGCCATGGGTACACAGACTTTGTCCTTCTGCATTTGTACCCACCACGCAGGTCCCTCCCCACCACCATCCTGAACAGCCAGAGGATTCACGTGCCAACAGACCTTGCTACACAGCAGCTGGGATCCGTGACCTAAGCCACCCCGCGTTCACTACGTTCAACCGGTAAATATAGGAAGAAATCTAAAACCAAATGCTTTGTTTGGCCCAAAATGGATCTGTTAATTTCCATTTTTTTCTTCATTTTTTTACAACGTTTTCAATAAAACTGCATTAACTACAAATCATGAATGGGATATGTTTTGTATTTTTCAGAGTTTGAAAAAGCTTTCATAACCATAATGAGTCCGAATGCGTTTTGTGTTTTTAGATGCCTGCAATTTTTTCACCCAAATAAGGCTTTCTCTGAAACCACTCCCCAGTTACATCCAGAATACCCAGAGGAATGAAGCAAAACCAGTACTCAACCTACATCTAGCGGGTCCTCAAGGCAGCAAAGGTCTCTGTAGGGCGATGCTTGTCCCCAGTCCCTCCACCCAGTCGTTTCCACAACCAAAAAATACTCCCTTTCATTTCTGTGTTGCCAACATGGAAAACTCCCTCCCAGAGGCTCCTGTGGCCTTTACGGAGAAGCGGAACCTCGTGCTGACTCCTCAAGCCCTCACCGGGTGTTTATGCCACTGTTATGCCCATGATATGGGTGGCCCAGGAGCTTCGGACAGCGGGTGCAAGGCAACAGTGTGTGTGTGAACCCGCCGCCCTCCTACAGCTCTGCGCCTCTCGGCAGAGATAAGAGCACCAGAGGAACGACCTTGGGAGAGCAGCCATGGATTTATTTGGTCTTTAAGCTGCAATAGGCTGTTGGCTGCTGCGTGATCTTTGATAAACCCAGGGATGCAGAGATACGCAAGTTTGCAAAAGTTACTGCCAGCAGCTGACACAGATGCTTTCTGGCATGACACCAGGGAGCTGTGACACTCATTTGATCGTATGTTTATCCACATGTCCCGCACATACTGATAGTCACAGCGATAGCCTCTGGGGCTGCCCTCACAAATGATGAGCATCTGAATTTCTGTGCCTGCACACAAGGTTTATAAACAATGGCACGTTTTTCGAAGGCCTCTCTATACATTGTAGGGCCCTTTCAAATGCTGCTGGGGCCCAAGGCATGGGGAACTTAACTCAGGTTTTGTCTTTGCTATGCTAGAAGTCATGTCAAGTCTGCACTTTGTGAATGTCTAGAAATGCTCCCAATGCTCCACAGCATTTCTCCTTGTGTGGCCAAATAGCACTCTGCTCAGATGCTATCTTCACCTTTGCTTTTAGTGGAATAGTCTACATTTCCCAAGCCCTTATTGCTGAGCACTATCATTGCCAAGCAGTCACACCATGGTGCTTCTCCAGTCCTATGACATGACAAGGAGTCAGCAGCAACCCTCTGGCTTCAGAAGGACTTCTCTCATCACCCCAAGAGCGGTGGCATCTGCCGCAGTCTGTCCTCTGCCCTATGACTCCGCTCTGTTAACCCTGGTCCCTCCCATTGCTTTAACTCAGCCCTCCAGCTCTCCCCCTCCTGCCTCTCACTTTAACCATCTGCTCCACACACATCCTTTTGCGAACACGGCTCACCCCCCCCATTCTCCCCTCATCCCTAGAGCTGGGGAAACACCACCCAGAAGCGATGTGTGTACCAAGGGCCGGGAGTTAGGCTCGCAGGGTGCGCGCAGTGGGAGACGTTCTTTGTGTTGGCCGACTGTACCTGCTCAGGGCTGAGGGGTTTAGGGGGGTAGTTTGTATCTGTGCTTTCCATACCGCTGGCATCATGTTCTCCTCGAGTCAATGCGTGCTCTCTCTCTGTATCAGTTGCACGGCCAGCTTCATTTTGTATCACTTATGAATTATTGCTAGCCCCTGTGGCTGTTGTCAGAGCTTCTCCATGTCTCGCAGAGACGTTGATTCATACACCACTGGTTCCAGGCTTAATTACGCTCGTGGTCCCCTTCCTTACATTCCTTTTTTCCCTGTGCACAAAGGCAGCCGTCCAGCTTTCGGTTAGCTGCGACTGTGCTCGTCCTATCTCCTCTGCTTTGTGCCTCCTTTGCTAGCTTTACGCTCAGACTCTATTGAATTTCAAAAGTCTCCATCCCGCTTTGGAAGGGACCCGTGATCTTTCTTGCCCTGCAGTCCAGTGTCCTCAAGTTCTGTTCTCCTCTGCTCTCTCATCCACCTAACCCCAAGGCCCTTGGATGGTCCTGTTGTCCAGGCTCAAACCACCCTGGCCTTTCATCACTGGACAGGACTATTTTCCAGCTTGCTTCCACTCCACCAGCCATAAAAACCAGTATATCACCAGCAAACTTGAGATCAAAACTGACAAGCAAGCTTTTTAGATGAGCCTGTTCTGCTGTACGTAATTAACGTGTCTTGTTTTCTTCATTTATATTTTATTTATATGCTTTTATGTATTGTGAGAATCTCCAAGAGGGTTTTCTTTTTATGAATTATGCTTTGTAAAACAGAAGAACTGATGTTGATGAAATAGTTATTATCAGCTAAAGGCTGCACTCCCAGACTGTGCCTTCCTTCCAACTGGCAATCTGTCACTCTTCAAAACGCACCAGCTCGCCGTGACCGACAGACAGACAGTCAGGCAGCTCCCAAGAAGGAGTCTGCGAGCCAGGAGGGGAAGGATAGAACGGAGACAGTGATGAAGGTGATTAAAAATAGAGAAAGATTCCTTCACCACAAATCACAGGGAGAAGTTTCAGAGAAGAAAATAGCGAACCTAAAAAGATGTCGCCTAAGGGGGCTTTTACTGATTTTAGACTGTGTTGCTCAGCTCGGTTCGCTCCAGTGAGTGGCTGTACCAGGTTTTTAGGATGGAAGAAATAATTGCCAGTATGGGGGCTGGAGGGAGGATTTTTTATTTTTAATTTAGTTCCCCTAAAAATTCTTTCTTCCTTTAAATCCTGGAAGCAGGAGAGTGTCTGAGGGAGAAGCTGATTGAAAATGAATCATTTAAAACTTAGTCCCCTTCTTTGTGTTGATGAAGTGTTTGCTGAGCCACTGCCCCGAAGGGAATTTTGTCATTCTTTATAATAAACCCCTGAAAAACATGGGTTTCACTGGGACCACTGAGATGGCAACCAAACCTCGAGTGCTGGAAGCAGGGCGTAGGAGCACAGAAGCTCTTTTATGTAATTGACCCGAAGAAAATGGGAAACAACTCTCCCAGTTTGGCAGCATCCTTCCTGCTAAATACTTGCATTAACTGGGACAGCCATTCTCCCAAGGAAAAATCAGGGAGTTATCACCACAACTCAAGAGAGAGGCAGTGACAGCGGGGTGGGAGACAGCATCTCCCCACCGGGGCGCTTGGGAACATGGACGGAGGCTGGGCTGTACCAGGGATGGTGTTTGGAGGCCTTGGGGTGGGAGTACAATGGGAAGGGTGGGTTATATCTGCCCTCCACAAGCACTCATGGAATGCTACAGAAGCAGCCCAAAGTGCCCAGAGCTACAGCCAAGTTGCCTCAATGCATGGTGGCAACCAGAGCAGGGAAACAGCGTGAGGTCTCTGGAAACACCCCTGGGAAGAAGATGTTCGTGCCATGAGTCAGGCTGAAACAACCACATATTTTGGCACAGTTTTGTTTATCGGGTGCCCTTTACCGCATGTCTTCCGATGAGGCTCCTCGCGAGTGATTCGGATCCTCTGACAAGCTCCTGCAAGAACCCGCTATCAAGATCACTGGCTTGAATAATGCTCTAAATGTCACTGCTGGGGCAGGAAACCCAGCCATTTTGATACTCTTGCTTCTGTCCTGATGACTCATGTTGACATTTACATGACAAAACGGAGGTGGGGAAGCTGCTGAACGTGCCCCGGTGCCTGTGGAGAGCTTCACTGTTATGTGATTCAAACCAGCAGAGCCCCCAAAACTCCCAGAAAATACCCTCAAAGAGCCAGAAGAGCTCAAGGAGGCTCTAGAGAGCTGCATCCCCCCCAGCTCTGCAGAGGATGGGTTTCATGCTCATCCTGGACTCCCCTTCTGAGTGCAGGTCTCACGGACCATGAACACCCCTGTGGCCAAGCAGTTAACAAGGTGTGAAAGATCATACAAGGAGTTTCAACATGTGGGATATCATTTGCCCATTTAGGATGTTTTTAGCTTAAGATTTTAGGAGTGTACGTGAAGGCAGGTCGTAATGCTGCTGGACAGAGGTATCTTCAAGAGAGAGAGGTAGGGAGGTTAACTCATCAGTTGGAAACCCTGAGGTATGATGTTGCTAGGAAATAGCCCATTCTTTACCATTCTCATTACATAAAGTTTCCATTGTGAAATAAATGATTTTCCATCCCCACCAGTGCTCACGCGCCTCAGCTGGGCACTGGTCACGGAAAGATCTGCAGGTCGTGTTGTACCCTTTCTAAGGATGGTGAAGCAGAGGCACAAATCCCATATTTCCAGGTTGCGATAGAACCTGGGGAGGAACAAGGCACTGCAGATTCCTGCTCCAAAGCTCATGGTCTCATTCTCAAAGCCGAGCCCTTGCCCGTGGTGCCTGTGCCTCTGTTTTGAGGACATTGCTGGTTGAACTTTGCCAACAGCACGCTGTTTGTTTGCCTTCTTGCATGTTGGGAAGGAGTAGTCTTTGTGACACTTTTTTTTGGTATTTTCTATGAGAAGGGTTATTCCCACTGCCTTTGCAACATCAGCAGAGACTCTAACTAGGCTGATTTTTGGCCAAATTTTGGGTGAAATTCTACGCTGAGCAGGGTGGGAAGTGTAAATATGCAAGGGGGCATTTCAGGTTACATGTGTTTTGTGTAAGCTGGAAGCCAGACACCAATAATCTCCATTCTTTGAAATTTTTCAAAACTCAACCGGACATTACCCTGAGCAACTTCATCTTACTTTGAGGTGGGCCCTGCTCTGAGCTGGGACAGGAGACTTCCAGTGGGCCTTTCCAAACTACATTATTTTCAAAGACCTATTGAGGTGACCCACGAATGAGCTATAGGTAGACAAAGGGATTCAGGTTGGTCCCAAGTATCTTTTAGGGAACATTGTTGAAAATTCGTGGACCCATGACCCTGTGAGATAGATCTCTTGTGACCATTTGATAACAGCTCCAATTGTGCAGTCTCTGTTCATTCTTTCCAATGAACAGATTGACAATTATTGGCAACGTTCGTCAGTGAAAAATACTCGTCTGGTCAAGTGAGGAAAGGCTTGGCCTGAACCAGACCACCTCACTGTCCACGCGTCAGGAGCACCTGGCATCTTCAGGCTGGACAAATCTTGAGTTCAATGAACACACTAGCAGAAAGTGAAGGAATTGTGGGGAAACCAGGCCTGCCAGAAAGCAGAGAAGAGCCTCTGGGACTGCTACCAGCAACGAGGAAACCACCCATGCACTGGTACCTCCAGATTATTCCTCAGCTGATTTTGTGACATGAATGCAGCTGTCCCCACAGCTGCCTTTGTGACTCCAGGGCTACGAATCAAAGTGGGGTGTTGTGGTACTGCTTTTCCATGCACGCATCTGTCACACATCCATGTGTGCACGGCGCGTAATTACACATATATTTGGGCATATAATCCTGGGCTTCTGCCATTCAGAAAATGAAACTTAAAAGTCCTCAGGGAGAGAGAAGGGTGAGCTCATCCAGTGCTCAGGAGAGCCTGCCGTTCAAAGGGTTTATGGAACTGGATTCACAAGAGGGATGTGAGCAACTTCGGTAGCGTTTTGGGGCATAAACTCAAAATGTACCTTTTCAAAATCCTAAAATTCCCTGCAGTGTCCTCCCCATGCTCACTCAGCTCGAGAGTGAGGGTGCAGCGGAAACTCGCTGCCCAGCCGGCAAGCCTTGGGGCTGCCTCCTCCCCTCAGTGTCGATGGCCCCGAGTCACGTAGACACATCTTCGGAGGGCAGAGCTAACCCTGCAGACCTCTCCCCAGCACCTTCTGTCATTTCAGCAGCTCCTGGTTTGCTCTTTTATAAACACTTCAACTAAGCAGCTCCTTGACCCATGCCCACTTTGGGGCTAGCAGGCAATGAGGTCTCCTCATGCCATCCATAAGATGTCCAGCTCCTCTGTCAGAGGTAGCAGCACTAAAGTGTAATCACTGCATTGCTGAGTCCTTCTTCTGAATTTAGGCCCCTGTCTTCACTCCCGGCTCTATATTTAGCATGTTGAGCAATCAAAAACATATGAGTTCCTGTGCCATCTGCATCAGTTGTTCAGAAATAAGGCAACTGAATGGCAAACCACGCTGTACTCTAGGAAGAGGGAAGCTTTTAGCACATTGTTAAGAGTCTTCCTTCTTCTGCTCATTTATTTATTTATTTTGCTCCAAAAGAGGGATCCAAAGACACAGAAAGCTTTCGTTCAGGCAGCAGCCCCAGCAATTGTATTTGTCAATATGTGGAGAGCGTCTGAAAGTGATGTATTTGCAACATATATGGTCCATTGCCTGATTAACTCAGAATGAAAACCACCCAAGCTTCGCGCTAAAATCAGTTAGCAATACAATATCTCCAAAGATTGTGCAATTACTTTTATTTTTTTTTCTGAATGGTTGCCAATAACTGCGACTTTCACAGAAGATAAAGATCTTTTCTGCTTCATTACTTCTGAGATGGCACATTAGGATCAAATGTACCGTCCTATTAAATAAAACTCCAGGAACACTATATATAGCACCATACCAAATGTGGTCTGCAAGGCAGAATTGATCAGTTCAGCCCAGAATGCTGTTTACATTTTGAACAGTTAAAGTATTCCTGCTATTAAAATTTATCCTGGTTTTGGTAAACCCGTGTGTACAAGTTGCATATTGTATTCACACAACTGCACACAGGTTTCAGCAGCCTGGTCTAACCTCTGCAGGGAGAAGAGGTCGTGTTTCACCTCGTCTAACCTACTCTTGATATGCACTGCCAGTTGTCATGGACCTACAGGTTTTACCAATCTAAATTCCTCGTCTGATAAAGGCAGAGACCAGTGAGGAGGTTTTATTTTTCCTGCCCCTGGAGAGGCTGAGGCACTCTTGTCCTGTGTGTCGAAGACACAAAGGAGTATTATCATGTTATTTTTTGCCAATGATGAATCAACAGTCACCTAAGGACAGTGGGTCAGAGCCAAAGCTTGAATCCGGAGTAACAGCATAGTCTCTCTCCGAACATTAATGGCCTATGAGACACTTCTCTCTGCACAAGCTCCCAGCTTTACCAGCCAAACTTTGTTCTTGTAGAAGTCCAGAGCCCAAATCTGATCCATGTTTTCGCCCATGGGAGATCACCCTTCACTCACACAGGTTACACCCACATCATTGCGGTTCCTGAAATGACCCTGAACTCACACGTGGCAATGATGGCCAGATGCGGCTGTGGGGCAGCAGTTGGAGAAGCTCAGGTGCCCCTCGGTGCTGGGCAGGCCCATCAGGGTTTGGGAGTAGGGGAAAGATCCCCTGGTACCCTTCCCATGCAGGGGCAGGAGGAGTAGAAGTTTGGATAGTCAGTAGGGTCTGGGCATGGTGCTGGGATTGCTCATAGAATCATCTAGGTTGGAAGAGACCTTTATGACCATCAAGTCCAACTGTCAAACTAACACTTCCAAAACCACCACTAAATCGTGTCCCGCAGCACCACATCTGCCCATCTATTAAATACCTCCAGGGATGGTGATTCCACCACTTCCCTGGGCAGCCTGTTCCAATGCTTGAGAAACCTTTCAGTGTAAAAATTTTTCCTAATACCCAATCTAAACCTCCCCTGGTGCTACTCGAGGCCATTTCTTCTTGTCTTATTGCTTGCTACTTGAGAGAAGAGACCGATCCCCCCCCTCACTACACCCTTTCAGGTAATTGTAGAGAGTGAGAAGGTCTCCCCTCAGCCCCCTTTTCTCCAGGCTGAACACACCCAGCTCCCTCAGCAGCTCCTCATGAGACTTGTGCTCCAGACCAGCTCAAGTCTCAGCTTGCCCTTCTCTGGACCTCACCAGCTCCGTTGCCCTTCTCTGGACCCGCTCCAGCACCTCAATGTCTTTTTTGTAGTGAGGGGCCCAAAACTGGACACAGCCCTTGAGGTGGGGCCTCACCAGTGCCAAGCATGGTGAGGGGACCATCACTGCCCTGGTCCTGCTGGCCCCACTATTCCTGATATGGGCCAGGATTCTGTTGGCCTTCTGGGCCACCTGGGCACACCGCTGGCTCATATTCAGCCGGCTGTTGAACAGCCCCAGGTCCTTTTCTGCCTGGTACCTTTCCATCCACTCTGCCCCAAGCCAGTAGCATTCGTGGGGTTGTTGTGACCCAAGTGCAGGACATCTCACAGACGTCACTGCTTGAAGAGCTAGTGGCGGGGAGCAGCCCAGCCAGAGGACAACCCGGCTCCTGTGAGTTGAATCCTGCTCCCCCCAGCACAGACCCACCAGAGAGCACTGCATCCTATGGCACCCGGGGACAAACTCCTTGTCCTGGCGCCTCACCGGCTCCTGCCGTGACAGAGCACAGCAAGATGGTGCGTGAAATGTGGTTTGCATTGTGCGAACACTTGCGTTCAGTTATTGAGGGGCAGATTTTGAAAATGCGGAAAAAACCCTCTGAAATGATATTCCAGCTCATACACAAATTAAGTAAAGGCACATTTGACTGGATGGGCATTTACATATAAATTGCCGCCTAATTGCACTAATTGCACACGTTCACAGATGTGCTATTGCACAAACAGGTTTTGCACATGGATATCAGGTGTCTGCTTTGTTTTGTAGCAAAGATGGCTTTAAATCAATATGAATTATTGGTTCCTCTCTTGCCAGACCATGGCTTAGATCAACAACTGTCCTAGACATGGCTAGAAAGACCTTTTGAAGTGATTTTCCAGCTTCTGTTCTGAGTCACCCTGATTTCATACCCTCAGGCTTGCAAGCCTTCCCTTCCTTTCCGGGTCATAAATATTTGTCTTGTCTCAGGGAAACATTTGGTGCTGTTAGGTACTAAGGACACAATGTAAAAATCTAATGTCTTGGCCTTTTATTTTTATATTGGAAACCGATCAAATAGTAAAAATGAATCTTGGATCAAGAAAAGTTTAAAAGGTAGTAAGTAGGAGTTAATGTACCTCAATAACATCTTTTTTGTAGACTCGTTACCTCTTTATTTACCCTTCAAGATATTTGCTTCTGGTTTATAGCACAATATGTATTGAGGAGAGACATAAACTGGGCAGGGAAATGCCAATGAAATGAGAAAATAGAAAGTTAATGGTGAAACTAGAGTAGGCTAAATTAATTTACTGATTATATGACCATATCCCATCAGTAAGACATGAATTATTTTGTTTACAGTCTTCAGGTTGTTGCCTGGCTCTGCTACCCTTCACTGTTTTCAATTTAAACTGCAGTGATTGTAAAGAGAAGAGAAAATAAACCAAATGTTCCCATTCCACTTATAAATTTTATGTTTATAATCTTGTAGCCATCCATGGAAACCATGCCTGTTATTCAAGCGCCTCGCCTCCCCAAGCTGAGCATAATTATTACTGATACATCTGGATGTTTAACTACCTACTACAGACTCTTGAATTCCTTCCAGATTTAAAATATCCATTAATACAGGAGTGGAGAAGAGTGGAGTCACAGGGGGAAGAAGAGAGGGGAGGGTTTACGTCTATTACTTCAATTCTCAAAGGATTTATGCCTTGCTTAGCACCACAGGGAGTAACATACTGTTACCTAAGCCAGTGTCATTCAGTTAAAAAGATGTAACGTGCTTCTTTCCACGTTGTTTTACAAAGAGTTCTTCACACACAGCAGGACAGACCCACTCTATCTTGGTGTTCAGAGAAGACGGAGATACCCTACTATGGTGCAACTCTCCCCCGGCCCAGGGGTATCACTGGAGACATGTCCCACGGACACACCTTCAACAGACAGTTTTTTAAAGCCCCGTAGGTTGGGCTTTGACTCAAAACCCACGTATTTTTGAAGCCAATAGATCAGTCTGTAAAAACACAGCTTGTACTTTCATCCCACGCAATGTGCGCTTCTTGCTCGTGTGTTAGCACCCGAGCAAAGTCACACCAGACCACGAAGGTCACAATTGACGGTGAGGATCCCAGCAAGTGCACAAATAGCTGGTGGGAAGAAAGGGAGTTGCTTTTGTGACTTTTGTGCCATGTCACTACACATGTCGGTCCCTGAGTCAAAGGACAGTATCTCACATTAGGGATGACCCAGCTTTTCAGGAGCATTTGTAAATCCCTCCTCCAGGGCCTGTGTTCTCAGGGGTAACGCATCCTCCTCAGCCCCTCTTGAAGGCAACCTGGAACCCCCATCTGGGAACTGTAGCAGTTTTGCAAAGATAGTTCTGCTACCCAGTATTTCTCCGCCGTATCAACTCCATTAAGGCGACGGTCCAGACTTATTGATTACTTTCTAATCTGTGCCCTATTAAATTCACACATCCGTCTAACAATTACATACATGGCATCATTCACTCTTCAGCAATGCCCCATTAGTTCCTATTATGAAGAACACAATGGTAGTTGTGTTGTCGCTGCCTCATTAACCGCAGTATGTACCTGATCCATGGTACGTTGTGCTGGCCAGGGTCCAGGTAGCAGATTCATCACAAAAAGCAAAGGCTGACTCCTTGCCTGACACCCAGCACTGGAATCGTGATTTTTCAAATGTTCTGTATGTGAGAAACACTTAGGTACAGAGAGTGTCAGATCCCTTTCTGTGAAACTATTATTTGCCTCCAGATAGAATGGGAAACAACTTGTCTCTGATCATAGCAGTTACTTATAAGCTGCCAGACTGGAGGGATAAGTGAGATAAATTAAACTGTGAGAGTTTGCTTTCCAAGAAACAGTTCACTATATTTGCTCATGCATTTAAGTACTCGTGCAGCTTTTAGCCTGTAATCAAAGCCCGGTAGCTGGACCCAAAGGATCATATTTAGTACACCAGATCAAAGGGTAGCTAAGTGAGAGTCATGTACCCATACAGTCCCTCCAGGTTTTTCAGCCCTTGTCCACTACCGCTGCTGCCTCCGCTTGCCGCCGGAGACAGGAGCCTGCGAGGCAGCTGCTCTTTTGCTGCACATTAGAACTTATTGCAAATAGGGCAGGACACGATGAATCTCCATAAAAGAACAACCAACCAACCAAAACCTTATTCCTTCACCACCTCCATCCCTCACAGCCCGATAAAATCCCCATTTGCCAGCCATGAGAGAGGCTGCAACCCGTATTATTTCCAAGGTGAGGCTTTTCTATACCCGTTTCCCGCAGTCTTTGATGGTGGTGTGAACGGAGCTTCTGAAATGCCTCCTACAGCTATGTAATTTGTCTCCACATAAATGTGTTTCGAATGCACATGGTTACCAGATGGAATTTCACATTCGACGTATTAAGGGGACCAGATGAGCACAGAGAAGCTGTACAGGCCGTGCATTGTGCTTCCGATATTAGTGGATTCCTTCTCACACAGGAAGTGGCCGTAATGGGAAGTCCCATCTGTCACAGAGATACTTGTTGAAATTGAATGTTCTGATTGCGTTTTTTTTTCAAGACTGGAAATATTTTGATCCCATCAGCTATCCCTTTAGCTCTAATCCTGCAGTGGAGATACAGAAAAAACATAAGAACATTTGCTTTAATGCCATTACCAAAAAGGATGATGTCTTGTTACTAGTAGTTAGAATTGTAAGAGTTGCAATATGATCACCTTCACGTGACCTGGAAAACTTTCTTAAAGGAGAGATTTATGCACTTGGTCCTGGAACTCCTGGGTCTTTAATTTTTAACTGAGATTCCCAGATCTACCTGTGAAGCCTGCCTAAAGAAGAGCTAAGTTGGCAAGATCTTTAGGAAAAAAAAAAAAAAAAAAAAAAAAAAGAGGAGATAAGAAGCTGAGTGTTTAGACCCAGACTGGAGGACAGGAGTAACAGGAGACTGCTCTTAATAAATAACAAAGGTAATGGGAACATTAAAAAACTATTAAGTCTACTTTGGATCAAAACTGCATACTGTGTGTTCCCAAGTAAAGTTTCTGGAGATTCTGTGGGAGCCAGAACTTCCATGTCTGAGGTCATCCTGAATTAATTTTTTCCTTATCTTTCATTTGGGGTTTTGAAGAGGAAAAAATACTGCAAGCAAAAGTCCAATAGCATCGTAACTGTGGCTGGAAATCCTGCTGGTAGGATTTGGTGATGGAGAAATATCATCTGTGAACCAAATCTGGCCATCCTCTGCAAAGCTCTCCGCCAGGCGTTGCTTCATCCATTCAAGGACATGCTCCGATTTCTGCAGGGTGCCCCTAGCAAGCCAACATCATGCTTGGCTGATTTATGGCTGAGAACTCATTTTTCAGTGATCGTGATCAGCATCATCTCCTGACTCACCAGCGTAAACCCAAGGGGCCAAAAAAATGCAATGAAAGAAGAAAGGTTAACTCAGTGAGACAGCAGCATGTGAAAACCAAGGCAGGACTGTCATCACCTACCAGTGTAAGTTGTTATTGGACCTGTCCCCCAAAGTGGTGACAGGCTGCTGAGCTGTGCAGCCACTCCTCTCATGCACGGAGCTTATTGTCCACCTCTGGGGCAGGATGGCCTCACACCCTAACAGACAGGCTATTGCTGAGCCTTATTGCTCAGGGGTGAGGTCCTCCTCGCAAACGGGACACTGCGTCTACTGTGTAAAAGGTTTCAGCCCACCTTGAAAATGCTGTCACCTTTCCCATCCCAGTCATTGCACTGGCTCTGCCATGCCTTCACTCTGCTAGTCACCTCAAACACACTCTGCAGGGTCTAGCGCTGCACAAAGGAGCCAGTGCCATGTAGGACATCCCTGCACGGAATGGGAACTGCCACTGGATGGAGAATCCCCTCCATCTCTTTGCTTTCACGCTCCCAGTGCTGCCACCATGGGGACTCCTTTGAAATAGGGCTGGGCACCCAGGACAGCATTCTTTTTCTTAATCTGGCTTTACTATGTTTCCTCCTTGAATTCCCTGACATTTCCTTTTCTTTGAGGACTCACGGATCTCAGGCACCCTCTGTTCCCCCAAAGATACTGGTGTGGCCTTGCTTTCAGACGGTCCGCT
Organism: Larus michahellis; assembly: GCF_964199755.1. Classification (NCBI taxonomy): domain Eukaryota; kingdom Metazoa; phylum Chordata; class Aves; order Charadriiformes; family Laridae; genus Larus; species Larus michahellis. The sequence continues at coordinate 14,830,233 of NC_133907.1, read as the reverse complement.
TTCCTTCTTTCCTTCTTTTTTCTCCTGATGCTGTGCTGTCTTCCTCATAGCCCAGCTGGTGGGACAATTCCCAAAGCACAGCCAGGATGATCATCTCTGGTTCTGTCAACATCAAGTGATGGTGGCTCACACTCCAGATGCTACTGCCAACTTGGGTTTAAAATAACACAGGATTTAAAAATATTAAAAAATGTTGGTGTCAGGCTGGCCAAGAATCACATTCTCAGAGGCTGCTTGATGCTTGGAACTACAATCAAAAAAGAAAGACGAGATGAGCTAATAATACCTGAATAGCACTCTGGGATTGAGAAGCACCCATCCAGCCCTGAGAACTGAGACCACTGCCTTCTCCTTGGCCTTTGCATCCCTCCCTGGTGCATCTCTTAGCTTGGAAAGGAGCTTTCCTCTCCCAAATCAAGCATCAGCTCTCATGTCCACACATTCTCTGCAGTCTGGAATTCACAAGACTCTTGTCTTGGGTTGAGTGATGTTTCATGACATGTATCATGAGTCCCTCGACAGCTGGTGAGGCTGCTTCTAGTCCCAAGTGGGTCCATGTTCTACATGGTTTTCAGCCACAGGGTACCTCATCCAGATGAACCTCCAGTGGAGCAGCTGTACATGTCATTTCCCAGCTACCTACAGGCCTCTTTCACTAACCCATGCAGAAAGAAACCCCAGGCTGTGTTCAAGCCTGAGAAACCCCTAATTTTCCAGGGAGGTCTGACAAATGCATCAGCTCTGGAAACCGCCACTTATACTTGTGACTTTCTATTTAGTCAAGATTTCTGTGGCTAAAAGTCTGCTCCATGAAGGTGCCTATTTCTTATCCCTAATGCACCCACCCCTATTTCTGATGACTACTTTCATCTCAGAACAATACTGAAAAACCCTATTAATTAGTGATGTCTGCGTGCTCTGTTCTGGGCTGGTGCTAGCCAGGGTGTAACTTATTAACAGTTTCTAGTCAAGTGAAAATCAGCGCGTGGGAAGTGAGCACTATATTACCAAATGACCTTTTCACTTTGCACTGTGCTGCTTTGGCTCAGCTCAATGCTCTGCACTGTTAATGGTGCTTCAAAACCCATCGGCAGGGAAAGGGGGAGGACAGGTTGTCCTACATGGGCTGGGGATGGTTTAGGTCATGGCTTTGCCCCACTCATGCAGCTGGACCATGATTTGTCTCACCCACAGCATCTCGCTTGCCTCTTCTGGTGGTGGGCCCAACCACAGCAGTGAAGACCCTGTGGGGGAGTCTTTGGACAAGCATTTGCCCACGGCAAGCAGCAGCTGAGAGCTGCTGTTTCTTGCCTAGCAGCAGGAAACACCCACTCCACGCAGACACATAACAGGGCCAACGGAAGAAAAAGCATTTCTTCCCCAAGCCTTGAATCCCAGCTTGTTGAGGTCGTCAAAGGGTGACCTGGACTGGTGTGAGCCCCCTAGAGCCTTACAGGATAAAGCTTTTCAAAAGCACAAGGTTCAGCTCATGATAGATACAAGTAGTGGGGGCTCAGCATTGGCTCATGCTTTATTTCCCCTTTGTTACTGGGGAACTGGTGCTGCAGCACGTTCTCCCTCCAGAGACAGTCGTTTGAAACCAGCAGCCTTTGTGCCCATCTTTGAAATGGGAGCTCAAATCAGAATTATCCCCAGGAAGACTGGAAAGCACTTGGGATTGGTAATCGCGTCTGCATCAGCCTCTGCATGAAGCTTAGCAGGATGGGGCCCTGTGCCCTCAAGTTCTGCTCGTCTCTGTGCTGCAAAACTGTACATTAGCAGCCAAGGAAGCTGGGTCAACAGAGATGTTTACAGCAGAAAATTCAAAGTAAGGGCTGATTTAGTTGAACTAACCGCAAATCTCCTTGTTCAACTGGGTCCAAGACATCCTAAGTCCATCCTCCAAAAATATAAGCTATGAAGATAATGTTGATTGACCTATTTGCAGCCGTACTCTGCCTCACGCTGGGAATCATGTCATTGTATTGAGTTACACGCACCCATAAAGCAGTCAGCTCTTGTGTGTCCTCCTCTCTTATCGCAGGTCTGGAAATGAAACCACCCGGCCTTGTTGTTGAGAGAGTCCTGAGGGTCTTTCAATACGCTTTGGTTTTCATTAGGGCATTTCCATAACTGGTGGTTTTCTCCCCCCACTCAAGCTGCTTCCCAACCCAACAAAATTTTTAATCCTCTTTCTTTTGGAATAGTTGATTTAGTCACTAAGTAAATACATGTTTCCTACCCTTCCAAACTATTTTTCTCCCTTTTAAACTTTTTTTTTTTTTTAGCAACAGAATACCTTCTTTCAAAGCGTCGGTGAATAAAATGGTGGAGGGATAGTGTCAAAATGAAACCAAGTCTGCTTCCTGGATTGGAGTGTTGATAAAATGGTCTTAAGATGCATTTGTTAATCTCTGAGAGGTTCGGGGCTCAGGTCAGGCACTGCACAAGGAGGGAAGGTTCCTGCCACTTCCCTGGCAGCTCAGCTGCATACATAGGGGAGGGAATTCAAGGTGTGACATCTTCTCTTGGCCTCTGAAACCTCCTCTATAGCCTTGAGCTCGCTCACTCTGCGGTAGAGTTAGACTTCAGCCTCCTTTAACACTGGATTTCCAAGTTCTCTTGACTCAGACACCAAAAATTCACATGCTTTAATGTTCACCTAGAGAAACTTTTCCTCCCTAAGCACTTTGTAAACCTGCACAGGCATTTCAGAAGACCCCAGGGCACCGATGCCTGCAAACACCTGTGGATCAGCCATATCGAAGATCAAATCTCAATGCAACGGTGTCCTGGGCAAGTTCCTAGATGGTAACAGCAGGGCTGCCTGGAGCACATCCGTTCTCACGGTTTGGGCAGTGTTTTTCACCTTGGCAACTTGCTAATTTACAATTTTCAGGGAGAGATGTGCAGGGATAATGAGCCTAAGTTAGAGAGGAAATGGAAAGAGTAGGCCAATTTTACGGGCTGTCTTCTGTGTGCATTTTCCACCCAGAAGCTGAACCACAAGCAATTCATCTCTACAGTTTGTGGCACAGCATCTAGACAATGCTCACATACCTACGCGTGCGATGGGTTTGCTGGGGATGGTCCTGCAGCAGCAGAGGTGGGGTGGCCATGTCAGTGGTCACGGGGAACACAGAGATGGGGAAACTTTGTCTTTCTGAAAGAAGCAATGGCAAAGTTTGAGGAAAACACAGACTTTTTAGCTCCATGATGAGATCTGTGCATGGCTTATTAGTGACTTTTTTTGTTTGCAGCAGACACCTGTGAGACTTTCTTGAGTCTGTGTGGGCTACTGCCCTGTTATTATTTTCCACTGTCTTTGCTCTCACTCACATTTTAAGTCTTTCCTCCCTTTTATCAGTTTGAGAACAGAATCCCACGCAAACTTCTCAGAGTCCTGCCAAAAAAAAAAAAAAAAAAAGAAAAAAAAAAGACTCAAACCTCTATTGTCTTTAAAGGTGCTTTTTTGGGGTCTTTTATTGTGCTTTCCCACTAGTTCAGGGAAAAAAAAACTGCCTCCAATTTAGGAACATTTTATAGAGGTGAGTTGTGGTGATGGGAGTTAATCCATGACAACTCTCCATCTTGCCTTAGCACCTTGTTGAGCTGCAGGGAAAGGCACACACCTTTTTCTTCTGTGTGTTCCATTGTACAATCAGACAAGCGCAGCACAATCCAAAGGGATACTGTTTTCACCCCTTTCACCGATTTGGTTCTGGCTTGACAGAGTTTTTAATTCTATTGTGAGCCTTCAAAACTCTGCTTCTCAATGTGCTCATCTGGTTCTTGTTCTTCCCTTCTCTGACCTCCCTATCTACTTCCTTCCAAAGCCCTGTAGATTCCCCTTTGTACAGACTTCGGAGGAAAGTCGGGGACGGATGACTCTAGAGCAAGTCCCATCACTCGCCCTTGAGCTTTCCGATTCCTACACAATGTCAGTGTTCCCTGCTGAGCCAGGGCTCCTCGGCATGCAAATTACAGAACTGACTGAAAAGTAAAAATCTCAAATATCGTGAAGCTGAAAAGTTCAGTTTAGATTAGCTACAACTTTGTAAGTATTTTGTGACTCTTTCTATTTTTGAATTCTTAATAAAGTCCTGTATAAGTACAGCACCTTTAAAATTTGAAACCAAACCTTCTATTTGAAGACTATCAATAAATGTTTCTTATATTTTCTCCAAAAAAAGATTTTGTGCACAAGATACATAAAAACTTACCCTCAGGCTCCACAAAGTCAAGTTTTTACCTTTAAAGAATATTTTTTTTTGAAAAATCTTTTCCCCTTTCCAGGGGCCTAGTGGAGTCAGGCAGAAAACATTGGTCCTTCCAAATTAATAAGTCAGAAGAAGGCAAAAGAGAGTAGACTAACTTCTCTTGCAGGTCACACAGCACATTTGCTGCAGTGAAGGGAGGGAAACCAACACCTTCCAAGGCTGCTCCTGGTGTTATAATAACTGCACACAGTATGATGAGATGTTCAAATTGTTCTGAAATTTAATTTAATCTTACTCTTCCTCCAGTCTACTACTTTTTGTGGGCCAAATCATATTCTTTCAGAGACTTACCTGTTTACAAAAATGGGTGTTTTTATAATGGAATAACTATGCTTTCTTTCCAACATTTCAGCTGGCCATATCATTCCTTTGTGGAAATAACACAGCCTTACGCATGTAATTACCTTCTCCAGTCTGCATCAGCCTATACACAGAGGAGCCTCCCCTGAGACTCTTGCATGAGGTCTTTCTTCTACAGACTTGTAATGACTTTTCAGTGCTTTCTTCACTGTTCTGGGCTCAGTGACAAATTGACTTTGGGTACATGTGTTGCTGCTTCTTCACCACCCACCTGCCCCGAGTTAACAGAGTCCTCTTTAGGGACCTTCCATCTCATTGCTGCGTCCTCAAGGTACAAAAATGCAAATATAATGAGCAGGGAAGCAGGAATACTGTTGTTTTGTTTGTGGAATCTAGCCCAACTACTTGTTGTGGTAATGACCTCATTAAAGGGAAAACATGACATGCCAATATTTCAATCTTTTCCTCATTGTTTCTTTTCAGTCCTGCCACAACTTGTGTTGAACTTCCGAGATGTTCTCCAGAAAACTTGATTGATAACCAGTGACACTGGAGGACTCTCTTAGTGTCTTCTATCACTAGCGAACTGGAACTGCTTCTTCTGTTTCTGCCTGTACCCCTATCATGATTTAGATGGAGACTGTTTCATTCAGTTTGAAAAGTGTTTCAGCTCCAGGGCTTAAATACTATGACCATGTTTTATTCTTTTTATCATGCTGCAAATCCTGTATTAACCTGCAGTCTTAAAGAATACTTCTAGCTATTCATACAGGCCATTTAGATACGTAATCTTGCCTGGCATTCTTCTCTCCTGACTGTCACTATTACTACTGGAATCCACAACCATACACAGGCTCTAACTTTTTCTGCCCTCTCTAGTAGGTTTGAGTGCTGGTCTTACCCTGTTAAACCAGCATAATCACCTCTAACCAATATCTTTTTTTAAGCATGTGAAGGTGGACAGCCATTCAGATAGGACTTCAGTACCTAGAAGGAATGCCAGTAGACAGGTAGAGCTGATGGGGGAGCTCGTTGAGCACATGGAACAGTCATCCTGTCCACACTGTGCCTTAGGAATGGTTCTTTGTTTAAAGAAGATGAACTGGATGATCAGCATTTCAGTCTCTTGGATAAACCAATGGAGACAAAGTGCAACATAAGATGTGACACTGTGTTGTGTTCATCCCAAGGCTGACCATGAGCCTGCTTCATCTCATACAATGCCCAGGGTTCTCCCATGTGCTCTGAAGGTAACTACAACTTCATGTGCCAGTCCAGGAAAAAACTAGGTGATCCCAGAACAGACATGAACTCAGGCAGTTTGCTAGCCACTGTCAGCATCCTTATTCCAGGACAGAGTAGAAGGATATTTTTAAAGAGCATAACAAAATCTACAGAAAGAACTGGAAAAAAACCCCCCAGATTTTCAGCTCCGGGTCATGACCTGCATCAAAAAACTGCTTTCTGTGTGTTTTACACTCAATAGCTAATTTCACAGTCTTTGTCTCAGGCCGTGCTGTCTGATATGAGCTGATAAGCTGTTGCCTTCAGCTGCTGGAGGCTCCCCATGTACAACTCTGTGGTTATTGATTGACTCCAGGTGATTTCTAATAACAGTTGGAAAATAACCTCCATCTTGTGCCCAAGGTAGGTCTTCTCCCACGTGCGGAGGTAGCCGGCCTGCCTGCCATGGTGCCAGGCACTGCAGGACTGAAACTCTCAGTGCTGTAACTCTGTGACTTTGTAAATGAAGAGGAGGCAGGGAAAGGGCTGAGCAGCTGCCAGGGAAGAGTCACCATGGGAAGGGTGAGAAGGAAGAATGTCTGGTGGCTACTTGCAGGGACCACTGGTAGGCAGAAGGCTGTCCAGTTTCAGTCCTTCCATCAAAGACCTGAAGGTGAACGTAAGGGTCCTGCTGATCAGACCTGCAGATCACAAAGGCTGGTGAACGGGTACGTAGCAGAGACCCAGTCCCACACACAGTCATACAGAGCTGTCTGGGTCACTTGGTGAAATGGGACTGATTAAAAAAAAAAAAAGGAAGGGAAAGCATTTTAATACAGCAAAGTTGCACAGGAAGAAAACAGGTCCAACAGCAGAAGGACATGGACCTGTTGGAGCGGTGCCAGAGGAGGCCACGGAGATGCTGGGAGGGCTGGAGCCTCTCTGCTGTGAGGACAGGCTGGGAGAGCTGGGGGGGTTCAGCCTGGAGAAGAGAAGGCTCCGGGGAGACCTTACAGCCCCTTCCAGTCCCTAAAGGGGCCCCAGGAGAGATGGGGAGGGACTCTTGATAGGGGAGTGGAGCCATAGGACGAGGAGTGATGGTTTTAAACTGGAAGAGGGGAGATTTAGGTGAGATATCAGGAAGAAATTCTTTGCTGTGAGGGTGGTGAGCCCCTGACCCAGGTTGCCCAGAGAAGCTGTGGCTGCCCCATCCCTGGAGGGGTTCAAGGCCAGGTTGGACGGGGCTTGGAGCAACCTGGTCTGGTGGGAGGTGTCCCTGCCCAGGGCAGGGAGGTTGGAGCTGAATGGTCTTTAAGGGCCTTCCAACTGTAACCATTCTGTGATTCTATAATTCTAAAAGATCACAGAGCCAGCCTCGGAAAAAGGAGGTCCAATCAGGATCTTCCCAAAGCCAAATCTCTTCAGAGGGTGGTCGAGCACTTGACCATGAGTTTGTGCTGCAGCACATGGGGTATCTCCAACAGGGAGTGAAGGAGGGAGAGACAGGCTGTTCTTTTACCTCTGTTCCCAGCGCTGCTGAAACTAGCATGACCAAACCATGCAGAGCTCTGGCATCCGTACCTTAAATCAGATGTTGAAATGTTCAGAACACAGACAAATAATTCATAACAGGGCAAGAGAAAATGTCTTTAAATGAGAGGTTTATAGAGCTTATTGTTTACCTTGGCAAAACGAAGAATAAAAATTAACTTGGAATAGAAATGTCTGGTACTGAAGAGCTTACACTCTGCCAGGGAAAGGTAGAAAAACAAGAAGAGGCTGGAAGCTGAAGGTGGACATTTTTAACCTAGGAACAAGGCACACATGTTCAGGAGAGATGACAATTAAAAGCCCTGTGACAAATTCTCAAAGGAAGAGGTGTTCCTTCAACTTTTGGTGTCTTTAGGTGGGGCCTGGGGTCCTTTATAGAAGACGCACAGAAATCCACCTCAGTGGTCCAGAGTTTGCTGAACTGGAAGAGCTCAGCCCTTTGTCGTGAAGATAACCTCTGCCACCCGCAGCAGTGTGACTTGGAAAGACTTCCACCTTGGGAAGATGGCATGGCGGCTGCTCTCCCCGTGCTTTGCACCTCCCGGGTTGCTCACGACAGATGGCAGAGTGATTCAGAGTGGGTGCAAAGAACGGTGGGATCCTCGACCCATACCCTCATCCCCAGGGCACACACTACCTCGTCAGCGGGGAAAAGGGCATTTTAAAGGCCAACACTTTCCTCCCTTCCTCAGGAGGAAATGGAGCAGAGCAAACAAAAAGAAGAAAGAGAGGGGTAAAAATACTGAAAGTGAGTGACAGAAAAGAGCGAGGGCTAAAGGGAGGGGAGGAAGACAGGGTGCAGGAGAGTGGGAAGCACAGCGCGAGGGCAGCACGGCAGCAGCACAGCCCTGATGCTGTCTGCTGGTGACAGTGACATTACTCAGCATGAAGTGCCAGCACAAGAACGCGTGGCTTCTGCAGACCTGCCGCGTGGCGGGTGGCCACAGGCATGACTTCCCCACCACCCGACCCGGGAGGTTTCCCCTGCGAGTCCCCAGGGTGAGCCGAGAGGGACCCTGCGGGCGGCAGGAGCCCGGCGGAGGCTGAGTCAGCCTCCCACCTCCCAGGATGAGGAGGAGGTGGGCTGGGTGAGAAAGGAGCCATGTGAGGGGGCTGCTGGGGCTGGAAATCACTCTTTCTAGTTTTCATTTCCTCGTAGACACAGGCTGCCCTGCTCAGAAATGAAACTTAGAGAGAGACGCACCAGCACTGCTTGAGGTGCAAGGAGCCATAATGCCAGGTCATACGATTCAGGGACAGGGCAGCTGCTAGGCTGGGTATGTGCAAAGTGGGCACAGCCCTGGGGAAGACCTGGGGCTGGCGGAGCTCCCACTCAGCTCTAAGGAGAGGGTAAATGTAGGGGAGATGGTTTCACGTGCAGAGAAGGGGTCTAGGAAGGGTGAAGAGGTGATGCTAGAAGGGAAAGAGCTTTCCCTCCACCTGTCTTTGCAGAAAGAAGGAGGGAGGGAGGGAGCTGGGAGGGATTGGTCGGGTTTCACTTTGGAGCTGTTATGGGCGTGGAGCAGCTTTTACAAGCCCTGGAGCATCCTATGTGTGCATAAGCCATTGCTTCAGGCTGCCACCCTGGGAAACTGCTTGCTTTGCCTGTGTTACAGCAGGGCTGCCATGGCCATCTCCCATCACCCATGCCAGGAGATGCAACTCTCCGTTATTTCAAGGCAATATTGTTCCGTCTTAGCCCTGATAAAAATTACATTGCAATACTCCTTTCCCATAAGCAACTCCTGTGCACCAAAGATTGTCTTCCTCACATGACCAGAGCTAAGTGCGGAGATCACACATGAGCCAGAGCCAAGCTGGGCAGTTCAGCAAACCCAGACTGCCTTTACATGAGGCTGCCTGATTTCCTCAATTGGATTCCTGTGAAAACGCAGAAAAGGAAACCAGAAACTTCCAAATTCAAACTTCTACCTAAAGATAGAGGGAGAAGACAGTCAGGTTTGGCTGGATAAGTGCCCATTGTGGAGATTTGGAATGGACTTTTTCTTGATGGAGTGGTGAAGAGCTAAGCCTTTATCATTAATTCCCCTAAGGAAGAACCAGCAGTGTTTCTCATCATGGAGAATAATTTCTTTTGTAAGGCAAAGACAACGTCTATATGCCATGTTTGCACAGTGCTCCGACAACAGCGCCTTCAAGACACAAAACCATATGAGCACTGCACCAACACACAGAAACCTCAAGTCTTCAGACAGCCTGGACAGGAGTCCTGCTTCCCACTCACTAACATGATGTCTTGGTTTTGTTATTCTTGGTGCAGCTATCTACCCAAAGATTTGAGATAACCTGCTTAGAGAAGAAACAGACATGCTCATGGGGACAAAACTAGAATTTATCACTGAAAAAGAAGTGGAAATGATCATCTCATCCCAAACACATGCCAAATACTGAAGGTTTCTTTGTTGCCCTTTAAGAATTGGATAAAGCTCCCACAGCCATTACAGTGCACTGACTTTGAACTGGTTTCGATTTCTCATGCCCCCGTGTTCATTCAGAAAGGAATGAAGGTTAAAATATTTGTCCAAATGACTTCAAGGGTTCTTTGGCGGATTAAACAAATCTAGTGTTCAAAAATGAGCATTTTAATTGTAGAGCCACAAGGCAGGCAGAGGTATGGTGTTCAGTGATGCTTCATAAATCTCGCCAATTTGTACAGTTAGCTTAAAATGAAAGCTGTAATTAAAAGCAAAGGAACAGCTAGTCCTGTTACAGACTAAATGGTTAGATTAAATATTACGCTGTTTCTGATTATTAATGTGCAGGATAACTGTTTAGTAGCTCGATATTTGTTCAGCAAGTTTTATTAATAGCACCATGGCAAATATTTCCCGTAACACAGGATCCTCGCACCAAAGTCAAATATGAAAAGTCGTACACTTTTCCTCCGGTGGTTTCATACTGCCTGGTAATTTCCACAGTTTTTCTGCATTTTTGCTCTCAGGTTTAGTCAATGCAACACCAGGCCACGGCTTGGCTGGGTTTTTTGGTGGGGGGAGAGAAGCCATCCCATTCCTGTAACTGCAAGAGCCGCAAAACAGACTGATTTCATTTTTCCCCTTACGTAAATGGAAGGTCCCGCTCCCTGTGACGCACGATCCTTGATTTCAAGAAAAACTAACTCCAAGGTCACCTGCGAGGGAAAGAGCCCATCCCAGCCTGCCCCGGCCACCCACCACCAGCAGCCAGGGGTACAGGAGCTGTTAACACGGAGGCGTAAAACCCCGACCGAGGAGCACCACAAAAGCACGGAGCAACAAGTAAGAGTGAAGAGGGGAGAGGGCTGTTTGCCTCCACGTAGTACATGAGTGGCTGGTTGTGTTAGTTTAGTTTCAGTAACCTCAGTGTCAGCATTTCAGATGTCAGTAGTTTCCATTGACAGCGACCGAGCTCAGGCCAAGTCAGTGGGGGACGCAAATAAATAGGGGTAAAAATTTATGTTCAGTCGATGGAAAAGTCACATTAAACAGAGAAGTCGCCTCGATGATTTGTCACTCCACCCAGCCCACTTGTCTCACTTGTCAGAACGGGTCTTGCCCAAGAAAACGCAGGCAACTGACTTGCATTTGGCTGTTGCAATGCCAAGACTTGAACACCCCATGGATCTTCCAGCCATCCTGGGAGGGAGCGTTGCAGAGCTGGGATTGCCTGGGGCAGAGCCAGTTGTGTCTGATGGCAGAACACATAGCAGCAGTGTAGAAGCACCTTCTTCCTGCATCACTATGACTTCTCCAACCCTGTCCCAAGTCAGGCAGGTATGGGTACAATTTCAAATCAAAAAGTGCCGGAATATGGGCAGCTCCAGTGGTGGGTAGCAGTCATGGAAGAGCTGAGGGAAGAGTTGCAGTCTGGCAGTTTGGGCTCAAATGCTTAATCTGTGGCAAAATGCCTTGGTGCTTGGGCAAGTCCTGTGTTTGGGTCTGGGCTCTTGGTGCTTTCTGGTCATCCGTCTCGTTCTGGGCACTGCTCTGCTCAGGAAGCTCAAGGCAATTGGCTGGGAAAAATCTGCCTTTCTGATGTTGAGCTCTGACAAACTGACCCAGTTTGATGTCTGTGTTCAAAGTGTTGGAGGCAGGCACGTGCCTCCCTCCCTCCCCGATGCGAGCCATGTGGGACAGCCTTGCACAGCACTAGAGTGGTTGCATTTGACCAGTAAAGGGGTTTTAAATTAATGAACCCCTAAACTGCAGGACTGCAAACTAATTGATCCTCGGGTTAAGGAGGAAATGCTGTGGGAAGGGCTCTCCACTCACAACCCTATTACATGGAGCACCATGAGCCTTGGTGGGATCACCATCAGGACCCCAGTGGGAGGAATTCTGCTTGGGGCTGGCCAGTCTTCCTCATTGTCTTATTCATTACTAAAACCTGGACTCATTTTAAATGCCTGCTCATAAGCAACCCAACAGAAGGTCTTACACATTAGGAAAGACATGCCATCGACATGGTGGTTGAACAGGCATCATACATGTGTGAATGATATGTTATCATCTCAGCTCCAGAAGAAATCTCATCTTTTATAGTCTCAGGTATCCCTTTTGCAAGGAGACGTCAGGCAGTTAGAAGCCATGTTCAATCTAAGCACGCCCAGCCGTGGTCACCCCACAAACCTGTGGAGTGAAGTACCATCACCTGAAGGAGTGAGGGAGAGAAGGAGGGAGGAGGAGAGGAGGTAACTTCACAGGGAAAGGGAAAACACAAACATGAAAAAACGAATAATCAAGGAAGTCTGTAGCGCAGGATACTAAAATAAAGTTTCTGTACCTCCTCTGCCTTGCCTAGGGCTTTCTTCCCTAGCTAAAGGCCCAGCCGTCTCCCTGACAGCCCCAGGGGACAGGTCTCCCTCTGCACAGTTTCACTTACATAGACTGTATTTCCTTCATAACAAACGTTAACAGAAATGTCCCAAATTATTTCAGAGCAAAGATGCAGACAGGGCCTGGCACTTTGCTCTGCTCATTCTGCAGCAGATGTGACAGATGACTCACTTGCATAGGGGCCATCTCAAGACTGTAGGATGCTCCAGACCTTGCTGGTCCTTGCTCCACAAGAGGGGCCAGAAGTGAGCTCTCTGCTCCTGTAAAGTTTTGAGCTACTATATTTACATGTGAAATAAAAATAAAGGTAACGAAAATTATAACTATCTTCTTTTGTTCCCTGTCATTTCCTGATTCACGTTGCTGAAAAACAACATACTGTGAGAACATAGAAGTCTCCCAGCATTAGATGTCATGTTTCTATTGCTGCCCTTGTTTTCTAGAGGGTGTGCAGTAGGGAACGAGGACAGAGAATCTGTGACATTTTGACCCTGATTTGCTGAGTTTCTATATGTTTTGAAGCTTTTTATACATGACTTGCAAAAATTTGCTCTCTGAAGCTGGATCCACATTACTAGTGAATACTCTGGTATGTTTTAAAACTCCTCTCTCTCTGGACCTCCTTTGCTCAAGCTTTAGAAAGAGAAGAAACGCAATGAAGATGCAGGTCTGTCTTGCTGGAGGAGTCATTTTTGTTAGTCCAGGGAAAGGGAACAGCTTCTAGCAGAGTCTGCTGACTTCTCCGAACAGAAGGCATATCTCTGGGACAACGCAGGTTAAGTGGTTTTCTTCCTACCAAGAAAGAAACATCAGTCTTAATGAGAACTTCACTGACTTGCATTGCTGTACCAAGGTGTAAGAACCAAAACCACTCCTGGGGTCTCAGCATGCTCTTCATGTACGCATGAGACACCCAGTGCTTGCCAAGGCTTTATAGACCAGTGATTTTCCTTCTTAGTGTGCCGGTGAGTTGAGTGAGTGTTGATGAACTCCCTTGGCAAAGCAGGCTGTGGCACATCAGACATGACAAATGCTCTGTGACCGTATTTTAAATAGCACGAGCCTTGCGGTCAGTGGCCGAGCGCATGGTAAGAAGTCCCAGGACATGGGGCATCCCACCCCAGGGATCTCCGAAGGGTATACAGAAGTGAGGGCTTGTTGGAGGACTCAGTCCCCGTGGATCCACGAATTGCTGCTGAGCCCTGGCAGTACGTGCTCTTAGTGCCCTCAGTTCCTATGTCTCTTCAGGTTTTCTTGGTTCTTGCACTACCATTTGTGCAATAAGTGCCTAAAATACACACCTAAAATGCTTTGTCTCTGGGCTTATGTGTCCCACCCATCCAGGGCACTCAGCAGAGCTGTCAGAGCTGTCTTGATGCTGGAATCAAGACGATGGCAGGGACTGTAGGAGAGGGAAGACGATGCTGGTGCTTGGGGAACGAGCATGAACACAGACTGACTTGGCTTCACACCACTTTCACAAACATAATAGGGGGAGACAGAGACTTACCAGCAATGTCCAGCGTGGCACCCACTCCTACTGTCCTTTCCCTCTCTTCTTCTTACCTTCTAAACTATTTTACTTAAACCTCATCTTGTGAGGCCTTTTCCAATCCCCATTGTAATTGTGGCATCCTTCTGGCTAACTGTGCTCTTTACTACAGCCCTTTTCTCTTGATTTTCTTATTTTCCTTTCTGTTCCACTATGTGTTCTCAAATTATTTATTTCTTGTTTCTCCTTTTCCTCTGCCTTCAGCAGAGATTTCTTCTCCCTTCTTTACTTCTTCTAAGCCCACAGGGAGAGGAGCTGGAATCCTTCCAGTGCATCAGTCTTTTTTTTCCTGACTCCTGATCTAGTGAAACCTCTGAAAAACTGATGATGACAACGGTAGCGTTACAGGTACCCAATGATGAGTTTTATTGACAGTGTCATGGACCTGTGGGAAGAAAATAGCCCAACCTGAGTGTCCCAGACCAAGCCTGCAAGACGTACAGTGGTTGGATCCCCCCCACACCCCCTTCATTTTTTAAGTAAAAAGCAGGTCCTTACTAGGTTTGCCTTGTTACCAGTTGATGAGATTAATCCAGAACCCACCTCTTGCCCCCAGCCCTGTGGGAATCCAGGTTGCCTGAGATGTCAAGCAAGTCTAATAAATAATTTGGATGGAGTCAGTGCATTTAGTCAAACAAATAACTTCATTTAAAGGGCAGAATGGATTTTGTCAAAAGCCTTTTTTCATTATGTCAAAACGAAGGAAAAATTGTGCAGCCCTTTCATTCTGTCACCACAAAGGCATTTGTTCAAGCTTCTGGCTTTGCTTGATGTAAAAAATGTAGTTGTCAAGCCCCACGCAGTGAATTGCTCTTCCCCACCCTGTTAGCATGAGCACACAACCCCTCGCTTCTGCCGGGGGATGAAGGGACATGAGTCTTGTCACTACACAGAAATGCTGCCTGGATGGGGCTCTGGCGTGGAGAACAAACGGCAGCTGGTCCGTGGGGAAGAGGAAGCAGCATACCCAGGTGGGCTGTATCCAGTGCTGAGGAAGACTCATTCCAGTCCTCCTGGGCTTGTGCATGTCCCTCCCCTGCGCTCCAGGCCACCTCCACCAGCATCCTGAGACACGTTCTGCAGCAGGATGCATCACAGAGTTACCTGGTAGCATGCAATAGTGAGTTCCCTGGGCTTTGGCGGGGGGGTTTGTTTGATGTTTGGCATAATCTCTCCCTAAAGTGAATACTGTTCTTTCTCTGCACTGCTCCCAAGGCCACGTGCCCCTGCCGAATGTGAAAGGTGATGCTCCTCAGTGCTGAGTTTGAGTGGTCCGAAGCAGCCAGAGCACCAGGCTCACAAAAATGGCGTGGATGAATCGTCCTTCCCTGGTGGCTATGGTGCAACCTGAACAATAACGAGAAATTAAAACAGACCATGACTGCATTGAGCAAAGCCATCCTTCATGAACACCCAGCATATTGCATTCAGTTGGCATTGCTGCCTCGTGGCCAGTGGGGGGATCTATTTGCCACCTCCAATGGCCAGCACAGCTCCAGAAGCAGGCTTCCAGGCAGGGCAGACCCTGCTGCTGGTTTTCGTGGTGCGTGGAAAGCAGTGCGCTCCCTGAGCGTCCAAAGGAAATTCAGACATCCCATACCATTTTGAAAGATCCCTCTCCACTTGATTGAAATCACTTTGCTAAATTAAGCATGTGTACTTCAAAGATACATGTGAGCAAAAAACTGGAAAATGGGAAATATGGGTATTTTTGGCATGTCTTTCATTATACTTTCTAAAAGTAATTAAAAAGAAGACTAGAGCCTATAGGCAAAATTCTGGGCACTAAAAGTGCTTTTATTTACAGTCAAAGATGAGAAAAAAAGTGAGGGTCCAACACGCAGAGGACGCTAGCTGATGGAGCAGAGTCATGGGCTATATCTCCTGCGTATCTTAGACTATGTGAAGCCACCCACTTGCACCCCCTTGGAGTGATGTGAGTTACAATTTACTGCATAAATCTTCGTATTCAGTGCAGTCGAGAGCCAAACTTCCAACCTGCTGTTCAAAGCCAGCAGCCCCCCGCCAGGTTCTCCCAGGGCGTGGTGACAGTTTAGCTGCAGCAGGACCTACAGCTGTCCAGCTCAGCACAGTGAGGCACAGCAATGGGGCAGGCACTGTACAGTTCCTTTCAACAAAGAACGGTGCATCCAGAGGCTCATCACCTCCACAAGTACTTGTAAAACTTGCCTACCTGTATGCAATAAATTCCTCCGACATAAAAGATGCTCCACATATGGCAGTAGCCTCGTCAGGCAGCTGACTCATGACTGTTGGGGAAAAGGGAGAAGACATCAGTACAGCATGGTATTTTTGAGTGGTGCTCTGTTGTCATAGGGGACATAAAGAGCTCAGGGAGACAGGTCCCTCTATTGGATCAGCACCAGTTCATGCTTCCACTTTCTTCCACCTCACCTGAAGGAGCTCCACCACCTCCAACCTCCTCCACCCTCTCACTTCCCACACCGCAGAGAAATCTCAGACAACTGGCCCACCCCTCCTGGCACAAGGTCATGACTCTCAATCCTTTCTCTGGCATCGTGGCTCTCGCACACCAGCCTGCATGGGGCTGCCGCAAGGTGGGTTGATGCTGAGCCCTTCACGCTGCAGGTGGTTGGAGCAGTGGCAGTGCGGGGGGGGACCGTAGTGGCTCCTGAACACCCACCCCCTTCCCAAACTCCACCGGGCTCCTGCCTCCATGGACGGGGGGGACAGGGAGCGCTCCCTGGGCTGGGATGGGGATATTTCACGTCCCTACGGGACACCCTGGGGTGGGAAACACACAGAGCCCCACATCCATGCTGAGATACTTCTAAATACAGTTACCAGGAGAACGGCAAAGCAGCCTTTCATTCAGATGTAGCAAAAGAATAATGAGTTCATTAGATACCAATTGATTGATAAAGAGGGATTTATTGAAAGGTCTAATGTGTGTAGCCAAAATTAGTTTGCCATGTAATTAACTAAAAATGACTTAAGCAATGCATTCTTAATTATTATCTTAGTACAGCCAACTTGTAAGAAATTTCAAGCATTTAATTGGCATTTGATAGAATAGCTATAGCAAGCTAATTAGGTACCAAATTATGGAATGCGCTAATTGATATTTAATAAGTATGTCAATTGGTATCTAACTAGCCAATATGTTATAGCTATCTTGGAATATGTCAATTAAGTGCCTAAAGATCTCTTTCAAGTAGATTATAAATGTAATCTATTAAGGATGTAATTTGCAACATTTTTTGATTACGGATTGTGACTTATTTGCTTCCTGAACATGTTATTGCTATTTGCAGACTCATTCATACAATATAACGTACATAATTTTGCCTACATGACCAACTTTGGCAGCTGATGTTTTCCGGGGCTATACTCCTCTCTTACGTACTCTGGTGCAAAGATACGCATTCCCTTCACAGGATCCAGAGGGGGAACATCTGAAATATATACCAGAGCAACAGCCACAGTCAAGCTCAACTGAGCTTCAAGTGGTTTATCTGCAATCGGTGTCTAACCACGGCATTTTGGTTACCGTTGAGGGGCGGTGGTTGGAGCGGGGCCAGGACGACTGGCACAACCAGCACACCTGGAGGGTGGTGGCACTGGCTCGGCACTGAGCCCTTTGGCATGTGGTCTTGTTCTTCGACAAGGAAAAACCAAGGAGGTGCCACTAAACTCAGTGGCGTGGCAAGGGGCCGAGAGCTTTCCTCTGCAAGTTTGTTTCCTCACAGATCATAAAAATTGCTGCTCTCAGGATAGGACCAAGAGGGGGGAGTGCATGAGAAGTAGCTTAATGTAAAGGGTAAGATGTCCCCGGTGCCTCTCAGGAGGCAGGCGTCACATCTCGGGTTGTCAGGCTAGCTCGCTGAGCTCCTAACAGGATTTACCTGTTACTTGAACACTCCAGTCAGCCTGAATCCCCAGGGAAGTTCGCTAAAGAGTTAATTTAAAGCACAGTGATGACCATGGTTATTTTCTTTTGATTTCTTTGATACAAGTTGCCATTTACGCTATGCCTTCTGAGGTCCTTTCCCTAAAGCAATCCACACATCTCTTTGTATCATGTGTAAGTATAAGGTTCGTATTATGAGAGGTGCAGCACATAACATTAGTGTTGTAGCGATCTGAGCGCTTTATCTTCATGAGTAAAGTACCCAGCTGCTCTTGAATTCAACTGAAAAAAATATGCTGCCACTCGTAACAGCAATACATTTTCAGTTACTAATAACAACTGTTGTCATGGAAACAGCCGGTCCAGCATGAATGTAAGGATTTGCTTTCAGGTCAGTGCTGTATTAGTCAGCAGCCTTTCAAAACCTCATCTCCCCGGCGCAGAAGTCTCCTGTCCAATTTACTCTCCGCAGCACTTTTTCTCCATTGTGAATTACTCAAAATTAATTACATTTTATGACAATTGTGCGCAACTCCTTTTCAACTCTACTCTTTGTATAATTACTTGGAAATGTTTTACGGAGGCCCAAATAAAATTTCATAACCATATCCAGGTTTGCGATTCTTTTTTTCTTTTTTTTTCTCAGAGGAACAGTAGCAATAGTAATAGGCTGAATTATCGTTATGATCATTATTAACAATAGAGCATTTGGTGTAGAGATGAGCAAGCACTTGGGGTGTGTCTGGGTTCCGTACCCCTTTCGGCACCTGCAGATTGGCTGGTAAACGGGGCAGTGCCGGGGCTGCAGTCCCTGCTGTGTCCACCATGGCTAGGAGCGCGGGCATCCAGTGCTGCTTCCCCTGTTATAAGGCTCCTTTTGATCCCCTGCGGTGGACGTGACTAAAAGGAATCTGCTCCAACCCAGCCCCGTGGGCTCATTTCTGCAATTTCCATCCATCCCACGGACAATCAACTGGAAGAAGCCAATGTCCTTCGGCTCCCAGCCGACCACGTCACAGCCACAAAAGGCTCCTTCCCCACTGGCAAAGCAATGACAATGGAGACCGGCTGTGGAGCCCGAGTCTGGGCTCTTCACCAGGGAAACCTTCAGCCTGGAGTTAGGCTTTTGGAAGGCACTTCGGGACCATTTCTTCCAGCTTTCAGAAACGTCAAACGCCCAGAGCTCCTGTTGATGCCAGCAGTAGCAAGAAGGGTTCCAGCCCTTTTGACAGCCTGATTTAATTCTTCATTAAATGCTCTGCATCTCCCACCAGAGAGAAGCAGACCCATTCAAAGTGTGGGCACACCAAGCCTGTGAGCCCCCTGCTCCTTCTCACACACCTCTCAAAGCTCCCTCCTACACTGACATATCCCTGCTGTTTCCTGAGAGGCAGAGCAAAAATTTGCATTTAATTTCTACAATTCTGGGACAAAACTTGCTGGAAAATATCCCCAGACATGAGTGCAGAACACAGAGGCTGATGCTGCTTCCACACATCACCCGTGACTGTGGTCCAGATTTCTCATGCACTGAGGGGCAGGGTTTGGTCCTTCTTCCTTCCCAGTCCTGCTCCATTCGGTTTCTTTCCTTGCAGATCTGCTCCTATCCCCATCCCTGTGCATTTCCTTTCTCCTTGGTACTTTTATTTTTCTCCACAGTCAATCCATTTTTTCCTATCTGTCACTGCTCTTTTAAATACCATGACATAAAATCAAATGAAACCACTGTATCCGGGGTTTATCCCAGGGAGGGACAGACAACCCTGACTGGAGGGTGAAGTCCTTGCCTTGATGTGGGGATAACTACATGGGTATGGTAAAAATTAGCAAGGGGATGGTGGTTCATTAAGATTTTCTGACAAAAGAGGCAGAACACACTTTTAGGAGGGAGTGACTGATTGCAAGGAGTTGCAGATTTCAGTATCTCTTGGTGCTTTTGGGTGGTTTGGGTGGTTGCCTTGGTGGGGTGTCCTGTGGTGGGGACATTTCCCTGTCTTGGATCCTTGCTGGAGAGCAGGTCCCAGGTCTGCATGGGAGGAGGGAAGGGCTAAAGATGAAAGACGTAAAGAGCCTCATCCAGACTGTTTCTGCTCTGGGAGTCAAACTTCTCCAAAGTCACAGCTGGAGCGGCAGGCAGGATTTTCAGTCAAAACTGCAAAGAGAGGAAAGGGTCTGACTTTCAGGGTCAAGATGCTGCTGACAGAGAGGGGACAAAAAGGACCGAAGGGAGCTGATATGTGAGCACAGGGAGTTTGCTGTGCACCTGTGTACCTCCACCTCGTGGAGGTCTGTCTCCAGGCCTGCCTCCTTCACACCTAACCCAGCAAGGCTGAACAGTGGTGACAGTTTGCTTAACCTTGAATGCTATGTAAAAAATCAATACTGATAATGATAACGGAAAGGGAAGGAGACGGGTGAAGATTGCCGAAGAAATGTTTGATTTCTCATTTCACTCAGAGTCCTGCTCAGCCAGGTGGAACGCGTGGTCTCACCGTTTGCCTATTAACCCGACCCTTATTGATTTATTCATGGGTGCTTCGAGGGGTTGAGGGTTGCTGGAGGTTGCTCTTATATCCCAGGCTGTAGCTAGTGCGTTGTCCGCACAAAATCAGGCTGTGCACTAGGTGGATTAGGGTAGTTATGTCAGATTTGGTTTGATATTGTTCATATTACCTGAAGCACAGAAAGGCATTGTGGTTCAAGGGGCCCCCTCTGCTCTCAGCAATCATCCCTCTTGCTCAGGAAACCCCGCTCTGAACAAATCACCCTGTCACAAGGAAATGTGGGTGGCTGGACTTGCCCAGAGAAGACTTTAATGGGGACATCGCAAGCTTGCACGCATAGTTTATTCCCAAAGCTGAGGTGCACACCGCACCCGGGAGGTCTTTGTCACCCAGCCCAGCACTGTCACAGCCTCCTGCCCACCCAGAGCTCTACCTACTGCTCCCCAAAGGTTTCTTCCTCCTCTGCATGGGCAGGCCAGCCTCCTCCTCTTGCTTCCAGACAAAAATAAATACATGTAAGGCAAGCAGGAATAAAGGTATAAACCTCCGAACTGTAACATTTCCTCCTCTGGGCCATTGGTGAGAATATTTAGGAGATGCTGCAGTGACTGTGGTCTGAGGGTCTCTCTGCTCCCACGTGTTAAGAGGAACTGAGTTCGTTCAGCATTTGCTCGGGAGATGTTCAGACACACCTACGTGATGGTGAAGGGCTTAGACCTGTAGTTTTTTATCCTCAGAGAGCAGCCTGGGCAGGCATTAAGATGCCAACCCAAACTTTCGGCTCTTTGTACTGATGGTGGAGTCTGCCGTGGAGCACCTTGTGTCCTGGCTCAGCTGCAGCTCCAGTAACCCCGCTCAGCCTCCTCCATGCCCTTTCTTGTGAAAGCCATCAGGAAGCCAGCCAACTTTAACTTCTGCAGGTATTGGAGAACCCCTCAGCAGCGATTTTAGTGATCTTTGATATAGCTGCCAATGAAGGCTTAAAAATGCTTTAGGAATCTTTGAGAAAAAAGGCACGGGAAATAATGGACATTATCCTGTGCTGGGATTACAGAGGCCAGATCCAGAAGGCCACCAAGGTCAATGCAAAGGCTTTGACATCCCCATGAGATCCCCAGAGTGCTGCACTACCCTTTAAACTGAAAAGAGCCATGTGCTCATGTGGCCAGTGGTGCTCACAGGCAGCAGGGCAGGTCCCTGGTTGGTCTCATCTGTGCCATAGGATGACCACCCTCTCTGCTGCCCATTTGTGATCCCCATCACATCATGGATGAAGTGAAACTCTTTCAGCCTTTTGAAACTTACTGCAGATTTGAAACCTCTTTGCCAGGACATTGAGCAATGGATGGAGGCTGGTCCCAGCAGCTATTTAATAAATTAAATTCGGAGTCTTAGAAATCCCTGCTCACTCCTATATTATTTATTGTTTACTCAGTAAAGTGCAGGTCTTTATCAACCATACATGAAGTAATCTGATATAAAACATTGGTAACTGAAGCTTCAAAAAGACCTCTTCTAGAATTATGTAAGATACATCACATCTCACGCCATCCAAATTCTTTTTTCCCCACACCAGTCAAAAGCAGAAGGAAGAGCTAGCCCAGAAAACGCAACCACCATGCCTCCACCTCAGCCAGAAGACTCCTAACTTGCAAGCTAAGGATATTAAGAATGTACATATGTAACAGGAACATGACACGTGTCCTGAGAATGGTCCCAAAAGGTCTGGGATACTCGAATGCCCAGACTGGCTTGGCCAGGCCTGCTTGTGTCGCCTCTCAGCACTTGCCCAGCTGTGCCTTGTACTTTACTGCAGCGTCTGTGACTTTCCTGCTGAGATGTCCCTCGTGTTGCAGAAGATACAGATTTTATTCATAGCTCACTACTTTCTACCTTTTGATTAGTCTGTTACGTGCTCTGAAAAGCTTGAAAAAAGTGTCCTGGACAGGGTGCAGACGAAGTTTTGTTCTTACCAATGAATGGTGCATTGAAAAACAAGATGACAACAAATCGAGAGCTAAAATAAGCCTGGCTCTTATATAATGTACAGCGTGTGCTGAAATAAATGAGTCTTCAAAATGATAATGTCCTTATCCCCCAGGCCTGCTCTGCCGTGAAGCTGGACTTCTGGAGTTACATTTGCAGCTCGTTATGTATGCTGGAGTTTTTCCCTTCTCCTTTCTTGAATTTGTTTGCAGACTGTAATGGGACCCTTTCTGGTTTTTCCTCATATCCTCTGAATTGTTTTATAGGAGTGAAAGGGAGGGTTTTGGTATATTGAATATATTTAATATTTAAATGCTGAGAATTCGCAGGACAGAGCAGAGACTGCCTCTTGCGATAAGAGACATTATTATTGTTGTGAAGAATTCCTTTAAGATTCCATCTTAATCATTCTCCTATTGAAATGGAAGAATAAAGTAATAAATGGTTTGAATAGACTTGATTAAAAAGAATAATTATATTCCTTGGGTGGGTTAAATATATAAACTCTTTGTAGTTTTGCATTCTTCTAGCATTTGCCTGTTAGGACAAGCTTTTCTTTACAATAAGCACATGCCTCGCATGTGGGAAGGAGAGAGCCCTCTTGGCAATGAGGTTTGGGCCTTCAGTGGCCTCCGTCACGCTCTGCTCCAGACAGAGGGAGGGCTTGTGGCAAACAGCAGCCCCTTGCCTGAAGCCGGGCACTGCGGATATTTTCCTGCTTTGCTTTGGGGCCAGATTGAGCCAGCAATGTGCCCTTGGGGCCAAGAAGCCAATGGCATCCTGGGGTGCATCAAGAAGAGCGTGGCCAGTAGGTGGAGGGAGGTCATCCTCCCCCTCTGCTCTGCCCTGGGGAGGCCGCACCTGGAGCGCTGTGTCCAGTTCTGGGCTCCTCAGTTCAAGAGGGACAGGGAACTGCTGTAGAGGCGACAGCAAAGGGCTACCAAGATGCTGAGGGGACTGGAACACCTCTCTTCTGAAGAAAGGCTGAGGGATTTGGGTCTCTTCAGTCTGGAAAAAAGATGACTGAGGGGGGTCCTTATCAATGCTTATAAATAATTGAAGGGTGGGTGTCAGGAGGATGGGGCCAGGCTCTTTTCAGTGGTTCCCAGGGACAGGACAAGAGGTAACGGGCACAAACTGGAACATAGGAAGTTCCATCTCGACATGAGGAGGAACTTCTTCACTTTGAGGGTGGCAGAGCCCTGGCACAGGCTGCCCAGAGAGGTGGGGGAGTCTCCATCTCTGGAGACATTCAAACCCTGCCTGGACACGTTCCTGTGTCACCTGCTCTGGGTGACCCTGCTCTGGCAGGGTGTTGGACTAGATGATCTCCAGAGGTCCCTTCCAACCCTACCTTTCTGTGATTCTGTGATTTCTACTAGAAGTCTGCTCTGACCTCTGACCACCTCCTTTGGGATCTTCCCTCTTTCACTGCCTCTTTGGGGGGACCACAGTGGGTCCAGACACTTGTGGTGGGTTGTTCTGCAAGGAGGAAAGACCCATGGTGTTCCCGTCTCCCTTGTGGGAGGAACTGGGGCAAAAAGGACAGGTTTCCCATCCCTTGACAATGTTGGCAAGCTGTAGAGTCTGCAAAGAGCCAGCTGAGCATCCCTTGAGATGCTAATCTGTGCACCCTCTGCCATGCGTAATCTGTGCAGCAGCACAGACGTGGCCTGAGCCTTGCCACTGGGAGGGACTGGCAAAAGGTGTTTTCTTTCTGCTGGGAATCCTGAGATTCCAACATTTTATTGTGCCCTGAGTTTGGAGAAAATTCACGCTATTGTGCAAAATCAAGTGTTCCAAGGAGTTTCTCGCTAGCGTCCTGGCATTTATGTAGGATGATGCTTGAAGTCAAACATTCTCACCTAACTGCAGTAGTGTGTGCACCTAACTGACGTGCATACCATTTTGGCTAGCGTAGCTTCCTTCTCTACCTTCATTCCCCATTGATGGCTTTCCAAAGATGAATACACAATGGGCAAAAATCCAGATTTGATTGAATCACCATTTCCTGAAGGAAGCAGCTCTTCTGGAATTCATCTTCACCCCACCCAAAAAAAAACCTCCAAAGAGTTTATATATTTAACCCTTGCAGTGCTGAGTCTCACAGGTCTGTCCTTCTCTGCTTTGGTGCTTGAAAACTTTTGTTAGTGAAGAATTTTCTTCCAACCTACATTTTATTTTCCACTCACGTCAGAGAGTGACTGCCTATCTCCCCCTTCCCCTGCAGATCTGATCGTAGATGCTATACTACTAAGGCTTCATTATTTTTACAAAAATCTACTCCAGTACAGTATGAAGTGTTATAAATAATTAAAGAAACACTAGAGTTGTCAAAATAAATGAACAAAGTACACTTTGAGATGCATGCTCTTGGCTTATTTGGGGTTTGTTTGGTTGGCAGTTGAATCTCAGAATTCAGTCCCTGGAAACACCCACCAGAAATGCAACCAGTGAGGTTCAGCCACCTACCAACAAGGAACCTTTGTCTTTCCCCCAGAGTCATCTAGGAACAGGGCTGGACATCAAATACTGTGTATAAAACACCAAATGCCAGTCTCGCCTTGGCCTTCCCAGGGAAAGCAAGGACCCAAAATGCATCCAACCATGCATCCAGAAGTTAGCAAGACCTCTTGTATGGTCTGCTTTGTGTGATGCTAATGTTCCAAGTGAATGCCTCATTGCTCTGCACAATAAACCTTCTTCTCTTCATTCAAAGCTCTTTTCCAGAAGGTCTTCTTTGTCGCCATGACGACAAATAAATTGCTTCTTGTTCACTGAAATCTGCTAAAAAGCTCGTTATTAAGCTAATGTGCCCAGGGTGGCAACACAGAAGAGGAAGAGAGTCCTGCTTCAGTAAAGGACGCTTTCTTCTTGGTTTCCCTTGTGGACACCACTTCTCTGGGGTCTCTCAGTATGACTGCTCTGGGCGCAGGTCTCATTTGCTTTCTGAGATATTTAAAAAAATTAAAGACATTTCAGAGAGGGGAGGAAAAACTCTTGAGTGTGAGCCAAAGACACTGATAACTGCCTGCTCACCCTTTCCATCTGTCTCTGTCTACTGCTGTACTCTTTCCAAGCACACTCAAACTTCCATACCAGGGTTTGTACTGGCCCCCAGCACGTGGAAACCCAGACGGTGTCCCAAGTGCTGGTGCCAGTGCCACCACTGTCCTACTCACCACCACCAGCTTCCCTGCAGCCTCCCCACGTGGTGCTGCAAAGGGGAAATGCCAACGTGGGAAGAAGACATAACATGAAGTGCATGTTGGGGAGCTGTCTGTCACCCTGGCAGGGACCGCTCGTTGGGGTAAGGATCGGAGCAAGATGTGGTGCAGGTTTCTGAGGTCTCTGCTCTTGGAGAAGGCACCTGAGAACCACAGTGCAGTTCGACGTGGTATGGGTGAACCTCCTGAAAATCCCCAGGACATGATGTTGTCTTCTCATGGGTTGCCAACACCATTTAGCATTTCAGGGTTAGCTTGTTCCTTTACCAACCACAGTATTTTTTACCCGCTTTCTTGCTCTCCCCACAATCCGAGGTGCTAAAAGGTCCCGTGAGAGCAAATGGTGAGAGCTTTCATGTGGTTACTGTCACTAGGGAAACCACTTCCTTGTGATTCACATGTTCTGTGAGTCTCTCTTCATTTCTCTGTGCATTCAGAAAGGTAATATTGTGCTGGTACGTGTCGGGGGGATGGGGCAGGGAACAGGCAGAGGCAGCAGGAAAATGTATTAGCATGCAATTGATTGCAGGGGGCTGGAAAAACCTGAGCATCGTGCCAGGGTGAGGTAGAGCTAATCACTAGGAAAGGCTAAGTATTCAAAACTAGCAAAAAAAAAAAAAAATATGAAATCAAACTGACTGTGTGGGACTCGATGCTACAGTCCCAGGAAAAAAAAAAAAAAAAAAGGCCTTTTCTCCCCCTCTAGTATTACTTTCCTTTTCCTTTCGACCTGGTCACAAGTGTTTGAGCCCTGAATGAGCAAAATTAAAAGAGGCAGACAAATTGACACCACTTCTCTTCCTAAGATCAGCCTGGTGGGAAGTGTCCTCTGCCCGCCCAGGTAAGTGGGTCAGCAAGGGGTGGTTTGCCAGCAGGTCACCGAGACGCAGAGGTTGTGCACAGCGGCTTGTGGCAACGCAGCATTACAACTGGGGCTGATGCTATCAGCTGGAATGAGAAAGTAAGAGCCGGCACATTGGAGGGGCAGCAGAAATTTAAGATTTGGAGAACACCCCAAAAAGCACATGTATTTGAAGATCGGAGCTCTGTGGAACTGGTTTTCCACAGAGTAGAACAGAAAGCCCCTGTTTCTTCCATGTATGTCAGCCTCCAGGCTGTGGTCAGGATAAAGAGACACAGAAAGTGATGCTTTCCTCAAGCACAAGCAAACATATTTATTCTTGCTTACAGAAAAAAAAAATTACTGTCCTATGCGTTTGGAGAAAATTTTTCATGGAGATTATTTTTGAGCTAAAACCAGTTACCCATTTATATTAGTTGTCGCCAAACATGTCATCTTTCTGAGGAAAATTGTGATTTAGGGGAGGTAAAAGAATAAAACGCCTGCAAACAGAGAGGCTGCGGTCAGCCCCCAGCTCAATCACGCTCACAGTGTGCCCCCAGCACAAGGGAAGCCACCAGGTCTTTTCAAGGGTTCCCACGTA